>NC_132936.1:113187479-113869958 GCF_034638445.1 Ciconia boyciana | reverse complement strand
GGTAGATCAGTGAGCTGTCTTCATGTCCTTATCATTGACTTTTCCTTTAACAATACAGATTATCATTCCTAACTCTACAGGAATTAATTCATGGCAGTACAGTATTATTCTAATAAAATTACTTTACTGTCTCTGAGCTCTCCTTGTCCACCTACCAAACAGGTTCAAAGCATAAAATATTATTCAAAGGATTAAATATTGTCACAGCTCAGATCAAGATGTAGGATCAAATCTCAGCCAACTCTTGGAAGTACTGAGCTTTGCATACTGTCTAGATCTGTAACAACTGTGAGTTTACAGATTTTGATGGAAAATTGAGTCCACGCACCTGAGTCTGCTTTTTGCTGGAAAACAACAGAGAAACCCAGAACTTTCATGTGGTAGAGAATACATTTGAAAAATATTTTTTTTTCATCTTTGGCTACTTGCTGTCTTTCATTTAATATTTTGCCAGAATTCAATTTAGTTCACCCTTTACAGACAGTTCTCCTCAGCATTATGAAGTAACGCAAGTGGCTGGTGTGCCTCATGAAGGAAAACATCTTCAAAAAGGCTTTTAAATCTTCTTTAAACTCAAATTCTAACATTTTTGATAGCAGTGAATTTAGTTCATCCCCCATTTATAAAAAACCAACAAGTTATCTACTTGATCCAAAAACTTAGCTCTCAGGGCTGGCTTACTTTTGTGAATCCTGATTTCAGTGTCTCATTTTTTCTTCTTGTCTTCCACATGTGACCAGCTCTGATTTCCTTTATTTAAGGAAGAAAAATCAAATTAAGCAACTTTTTAACCATTATTAGATTCCAGAACATTTTTACCTGCAAAGCTTCTTAGCCAAAATACGAAAATTAAAGTAAGTGCCTCTTGCGACCTGACTCCTATAACCAAGTGAGGTCTGAATGCAGTAGACGTGGAAAGGCTATTTGAGAAATTACCTGGTATAAGAAAAGCCTGTTCTCATTAAAAATGGTGGTCTTGAGGTGGTAGACTGCTTTTCTCTGAGGAAAGCCATTGAAAGAATTAGCATGGCTGGGATATTCTTTGCTGAAGTTTTCAGTTGCTTTTGAAGTTTCTTTAGTGGATGTGGATATTGAGTATGTATTGATCTCAAATGTTAAATGAGACAAAAGAACATATAAATAAATATGTTTGCAAAGTGATTGCATTTCACTCAAATATTCTTGAGAATTACCTGCTCGTAATTAATAGGGTTGCATATTCTTACAGTTGGTTTAGGAAGTATTTTAAAAACACTACCAAATGTCAGCCATCAGTCTAGGGATGATACGTGAATTTAATAAATAACCTGTCAGTTTTGCAATTTTTCCTAAAGGGAAAGAGATTGCAGTCATATTTTGCTTCAATTTATCCTACTTCAACTAAAAGGGCTTATTTCCAGGCAGAAAACCGGCAAGGGGACAGTGTGTTTTTTTTGCTTTTTGTTCTTTAAAATGAAGCACGTCCCCCTGACTGTGCCCGTTACAGCCCAGCGCGTCTGGGGTCAGGCTGCGAGCAGCAGTGGGTTGCTTGAGGAAGGAGCTCATCCACGTCCCGAACTGCACATGTGAAAACACACGTCTGGATAATAACCAGAATGGGCTTTACCACATCTCCTATAAATTATATATAAGGTTTGCAGTGAAGTGAAGGCTTAAGATTTATTGTTCATGATTTTCACTGCAAACTCCTAGAAAGTGTCTTTAAACACCCCTGGACATCAAGTCCTCTCCTACTCTTAGCGTATGATAAAATAATTTAGGAAAGAGAGACCTGATAACTGTACTAAAAATGTGCTATAGATGAGTCAGGTAGCTTCCAGATCACTTCATAGAAGTGATGTGCAGTCAAATTATTAACTAAAAATGAACACAAATTACTAGTGTTCACACAAATTCATCCATTATTGTATTATAATTAATGCAGAATAATGAACAAAATGTTGAAATATGATTTGCTGCTAATTGCAATGAGGGCAAAGGAAAGCAAATTATTTTGGCAACATCCTTCTGTCTTTTATTGGGCACAAAGGAAGGAGTTACGATGTGAGTTGAAACAGACTCTGTGGATTCAGTGGCCTTGTGGGTAGGTCTGACCTTCTAGTCTGTAGGCCTGGTTGTAAAATTGAGGTAGAAAGAAATAGTACTTAAAATCAACCTCTTGCTTGACAGCTCTTGAGTGCTTAAACACCATCACTTTCATTGGATCTTGTAAAATTATTTCAGTATTTTTTTTTACCCCTAAAAGTAGCAATTCATTTATTTTTATAAAAGTTCAGTGAGTTGCAGAGCCTCCAACAAACACAGCTGAATGTAAACCCTAAAAAAGTTCCCAGTATTAGGATAGTCCCTAATTCTGAGACGCAGTGCTTTGATATTTCATGTGACACAGATTTAAGGTGAAATCTAAGCAAGCAGGCACAGCATTGTCTGTCTGAGACAAGCTCGCAGCAGGCGAGGATTGCAGTAACATCCCTGGGTTACGAACACAGGGGTTTGCCAGTAAAGGACGACTCCACGTTGTTTCCCTTCTCCGTGCATCTGATGTGGAGAGTGGGAATTTCGGTAGCTCCAGGTCACCCACGCAGCCCTGCTTGGACACTGGGTGAGCACGGCTGGTGGCTGCAGCCCGACAGAGGCAAAGAACTGAAGGGAGGGATTTTTTGGGGAAAAAAAAAGAACAAATGTGTTCAATGGAGTCTTCAAAACTAGTTTTTCATTTTAAACTGATGCTGCCTAGAAATAACTGCAATCACGAGGGCTTGGTGGGTTTTCATGTGGTTTGGGGGGATCTTTGGTAAAGCAAATTTGCTTTCTCGGTGGTAATTAGCAGAACTGAAGTGGCAGATGCTGTCTGTGATGCACCAACAGGTTGTGCTGTTCCTTGTGTTTCTAGGTTTTTGATTTAATTAATATACTCCTGAAACATGCAATCACACTACTTTGGATTAATTTAGGATATTCCTTGTAACATGAAAAGTTTACTCTATTTAAGTGATGCAGCTGAAGCACACGAGCAGCACGAGGAATGGCTGCCTTATCTGCTGTTGGGTAGTTTTAATCCGGTGAATTTACTGTGCAGATTCTGGTAAGCAGATAATACTGTGTTGCTTATTTAAATATGGCATGCTAATCTCCAAAGCTCTTGCCTGGCTAGTTTAACATGTGCTTTCAAAGGACGGTACATGGTAATTAGTTACCATGATCGGGCATAGTGAGGGTTATAGAAAATCTGGAATAAAAAAATTAATGGGTGAAGGCTAGATTCAGCAAAACAAATCTCTTCCCCTTTTTTAGGAGGAAAGCCGTAATGAAAATTGTTTTATTACTACCCTGGAGAAAAGCATCCTTTCTCTGTTCTTACATTGAACATCTCATATTAGCACCCAAATTTTGTTGAGCAACAAGACTAATTTCAAATGCGTAGAAAGAGGTCTGAAGACATAAGAGATGAAAGTAAAGTGAAGCTGCGCCAAGGTTAGGAGGGAAGGAAATGGGTACGGTTAGAGATTGTGTGAAACAAAACAACAAGGCAAAAATACCAGTCTGGTTTTTGTATTTTTCCCACATAGAAATAATTGCATGGTAATATTTAGCTCTTAATTAGGCCTTATAGAATTAAACTTGTATTTAAAATTATGGAGTATTTGTATTTTCTTCTGGTTTTTGTTATCCATGAAAAGATGGTTAGACTTTCATATTTATGAGCTTTTACCAAAATAATTTAATATGTATAATGTCATTAAAATTATTACTTAACTATACGAAAAGAGCAGGATTTTAAGATTACTTAGTTTTAAATACAGATTTATATTTCAGTTACCGTTAAGATGTCAAAATGTATTTCAATAAAACCTTTTTAAGCTAAAAATAGCATATAAAAATGTTTATAAGAGTTTGATGTTATACACTTTGTAGTTTTAATTGCATTTAGTGAAATTCTGTCTTTCATTGGCATTCACGCCTTTCTAAGCAGTAGTTAGAGTAGCATACTTAAAGCTTGGTATATCTGTGGCTCTGTAGATCATATTTATATATAGAACACTAAGGGTAATAGCAAAAGTCAACATACTACACAACTGCAATTTCACAACAAACATACCTGACTGCCCATTTATATCATATATAATGCTTTTTAATATTGTTATGTAATCCACAAATGCTTTTATACAGATTGCTTGCCTTGTTGAAAAATCTGCTTTTTAAAATAGTTCTTATCGCATCATAATCTAGAAAACCGATGTTTTTGTAAGCTCAACTGCAATATTAGCTATTTCATCCTGGAAAATAACAGGACAATTATAGATGACAAATGACATTTATGCACATGGCTGATTAACTGTCTCTGGCTCACTGTGCAAAACAGTTGTATAATCATGTACTGGTCAATCTAGTGCACTGACAATTTTAATGGCACTGTTACCAGTGGCAAAGCAAAATCACCATTTGCTTAAAGAGCTAGGCAATCAGACCTCTCCCCTATACGGTTTTTGGTAATTGTATAAAAAAATGATTTTCTGCTGGTTGCAGTCAAACATGAAGTCTCTTAATGTTGAAAAAGGAAATAATTTTTAATAACCACAGAAAAGAAGTGCATAAAATAACCTTTGATATGAATCTCTTGAAAAAAGCAAATTATTGAAGATTTTTAGTCCGATATTTTTGTGCACTTAGAGCATTTAGTTTTCCATTTAGATGGAAATTCAGGAATGTATACATATAGGCAGAAAGCTATTCTGGGAAATGACATGGCTTTTTATCATACATGATACCATAACAGTTGCTCATACCTGTTAAGCCATCTTAAAAGTTCTTCACACATTGTAAAGATCTGAAGTGTAAGTCACATCGATTTCTGAATACGTACAACTGCAATCTCTGGTGGAAGGAGAGTTTGAAACACTTGTTAATTCTGTATTAAAAAAAAAAAGAACCTAACTATACTTGATCTGGCTTTTTTTTTTTTCTTTTCCAAATGTGGTGGAAACGCTTATAATGCCCTGGTAACAGGGGACCTTATAGGTGGAATAGCAAAATGCTGCAGAGGAGAGTGCTGCCTATTGCTGAGGCATACACATTTGCAAGCAGATACCTCTTCTTCCAGTCTAACTTACTTTTTAAAAGTCACAGAGGAAGATCTAATTGCATTAGTAAGGGTTATGCTGTCAAAATGACTTTTGAATTGTCTTTGATGGTTTTCTATCCTTAGGATGTAGATTGGTAAAGATTTGTTAGAAAACAGCAAAGCTTTCTATGCATTGTTCCCATTATTATTTTTATGCTATTGTGTAAAGAGTTACAATTTTAGAGGAGTGTTTTGTTATGTAGGATTTACCCCATGAATGAGGATGCCCTTAATTTCATTCTGGAGTTAATGAACTGGGAGGGACTCTGTCCAGCTGTGGAGCAAAACCTTTCAGGCCACAAAGAGAATGCCACTGGGGTGCCCAGCAGCGGTACAGTTAGCAAAAAACCCCTGTGTATACACTGGTTTCCAGAATTTAAGTGGGAAACAGGTCTTTTTGCTAATGCACGATAGCAACAGAAAGTCAAATAATCAACAGTAATTTCATGCCCAGAAACTGGGGAGCAAAAATAGTAGTTACCTTTTGTAAAAAAAAAATATATTTGAATGCATTTCACTCATCGTGGCGTTTAATTTGTATTTGGCATGTTGCAGGAAGGTATTTTTAATATGGGCGATCGTGTCTACTTCAAATTGATGTGTGTGCACCATGTTGAATGCTGTGGAAAGTCACTGAGATACTGTCTTATGAGCCCCCGTTCATGTGAACGCAAGGGGATGGTGTCATTGTAAGCATGTCTGTACGAGTACGTACACAAACACATGCTCCAAATGCAATTCTCTGAGCTTAGATGAGGTGAGAACTGGGAGATGGTGGCATGGCCTTGCTCTTTATTGGCTGCCTTTGATATTCAACGGGAGGTGGGAGCTGCTATGGAAGCACTCTGGGAACTAGGCGGAGGAGTTCAGGGGGGAAACACAAAGTACGGGCAGTGAATGTAAATTATCACTGCGCCTTCCTAACATGATTCGTTCAGCCCCTTGGAAGATTTAAAAGAAGATAATGAATATTATTTGATTACATTTTCTAGACAATATCCCACTGACTTTGTTTATTAGTTTTGAAATTTGCTTTGTATTTCCAACAAAGTATCTATCCTGCTATGTTAGCACTGGATAGTAATCAAAATACAAACCACATAAATTACCATAATAAATATTTACAGCTCATTGTCACTCCTATAAACAAAATGAGGTCAGCCAAAAAAAATTCAATAGCTGTTTGTCTGCACATGCCACCCTCTAGCAAGCAGCTTTAACATATAGACTTTGCAATACGACTTATGTATTGTTATTGAAAAATTGCACTCAAATGTTTTTGGTACTGACTCATTTCTAATAAAATTTTTCTTTGTAAGGTGCTAAATTGTGTTAATGTTATTAAAGAAGAGTTTCTTTGGAATACTATTTTTAATGCTAATTAGCATAAGTTTTTTTGAGTGACAAAGGGGGTTGCTAGGGGAAATTTAATTGCAGTTCTTTGTTTCCTTTGCTATTTGAAACTCTACATGTGAAAAGTATGATTATTTAGATTCATTTTTTTTGTGTGTGCAAGTTGCCCACCTCGGTGGACAAAAGCCATGAGACCGAGTCTGTAATTAACATTTTTGAAGGAATGCATTCCACGAGAAACAAGGATGTGGCGGGCAGCTGGTATTGCCCAGGCTTTTGGGAACCATCCTTGGTAGTCTTACTGAAATTATAGCAGAGGAGCAGCTACATCCTTGCACAGTGGTCTCAGTATCCAGTAACTAAACACAAAGAGAGAAGGCGGGGGGGGGGGATAAAAAGTTTTCACTTTTTCATTCTTTCAGCCAAGAGCAATCAGGGCAGGCAGGCCAGCTGCTGTGCTGAGATACAGCCTTTCCCACTTGAAAAGTGCTAAGCACTTGAGTTGAGATAAACTCATCACGTGGATGGGCATAGGAAATTAAAAATGAAGGGGTCATGCTGACAAGTTCAAGAACTGGCATTCACACCTCCAGCTGACCCGCACCCCCAGCATGCCGGACGTAAAGCCCGGCGGAGCTGCGCACCTGCCGTCGTGACCCCCGAAGGAGCTGAAGAAGCAGCTGCTGATCCCCAGCTCCTTGCAGCAGCTTGAGACCGAGTTGCTCATGGCCAGCCTGGGCTCTGCTGTAGCAAGGACATCCGCAGCTCTCTGTGTATGTACTTCAGGTCATTGCAGCCTTTTCCGCCCAGACTTGGCACCCAGCCCCTATCACCCAGGATAATGGGAAGGCAGTGACCCCTGGAGATGTGGGTCCTCCGAGAAGCTAAGGAGCTGTCTGTAGCCAAATGGCTCTGCACGCAGCCAGCTCAAATCCTGTGTTGTTCGTTAGCTCTGGAGTGTGGTGGGCACCCACATCCCTGTCCTGGCTCCTCCAGAGCTACCCAGCATGTCTGCTTCAGCAGGTGTGCGTGGAGCGAGCAAACACCCTACCTAGCCAGATGCAGTGCAGATGCTCGCCCTCTGTCACGCAGCAGAAGCAAGGTCTTCTCCAGTTGCTTACTTGGGGGTCAGTACATGTAACATAACCCGTAGAAGAATGGTGATGCTGATGCCTAATTTTTTTAATATATTTTTGTTTCTGGAATGTGATGTTCACATTAAGGGTAAATAGGTGTTGCTTGTGGCTTGCAGGCACTGGAGTACATACCAAAGAGAACACAGTGCAGCTAGGGTTTAAGAGTAAGCTGTCATCCAAAGTTAAAACTGAACGTTATTTACCATTTTAAAAAGGGGAAAATCAAGTTCTAAAAGTAAGCAACTGTGAAATATTTCAGAAATATGATTTCTCAGTTTGCAGGAGCTATTTAGGGCATTTATCTGTGGTATCACTAGTTGTTAAATTTTCCTTTTCTTCTTTGAAGTCTGACTGTCTTAGCATTGCTCCTCAGAGATGATAAATAAATCTTTGTCTTACAATACAAGGAAGTTAGTACAGAGTCTGCAGTACTTTTGTTTTGCTTCTCCATCAAGATGCCTGGAAGTGGACTCCTGTCTTTATAATAGAAAACACCATTTTGTTTGACGTGTACGCTGTGCTATGCTTCATATTGTTCTTTCCCTATTCTGAAGGTTATTCAGTGAGGGTTGGGGGTAAATGGTGACATTAAAATAATTTATTTTTTTAGAAAAGCTTTTTCTTTGAACCCTTGCAATATTGTAAAAAAAAAAAAGTTCTGCTTTGAGAAAATACTGACTTCCTGCTGCTGTTACATTACTCACCATTGTCCTTGTAAGAATAAGTTAATTTTCTTCTTGACTTTGGGCTTTTTTAGGAAGAGGGGGCTGTGTTCTTACAGGGAAATAAAAAGAGTGAATCTCTTCCCTTCATATTTAGTGTAATTTTTGAGCTGTGCAGTGATTAAAATTTGATAACAAATTGAAAAGTTCCAGTGCAACCTCCAGCTTCTTTTCTGCCTTAAAAGAACTGTGTTTAGTGACTCGATATGTATGCAGTCGTCTTCAAAGGACGCTATTATGATATGAAATAGCAAGTGTGCAATGGAAGAGTTTCCCAAGAAGCTGAATTCTGCTGCAGTCCAAAGTAGGACTTTCATTTTACAACACAAAAGGTACTGTAAAACATATGAATATTATGATTGAAGTAAATGAAGCAAACATCACTTTTAAAAACCTTTACTCATGTTTTTGACTGCAAATACAACTGAAAGGAATTGTTTTGTAGAGGCAGTGAATAAAGTTGAATGCAGGTCATTAGGGTGGTAGGCTGGAGCTAAGATTTACATTTGGAAAGCTACTGCCTTTTTGGTGAAAACAACATCAAAGCTACAAAAGTGCAATAGGCTTTAGTGCTTTTTGGAGACTACCATAAGAAGCCACATTTTTATTGGTGAGAATGTGCTAAAATCCCTAGTTTTGATTCACAGTATGATAGAAGTATAATTATCCTACGCTTCTTGCTGAGACCTCTGTACTTTATTGATAAGTGCTATGACTTGGTGTTTGCCACAGGGAGTTACAGCATTAATCCCCTTGTTCAATATGGGAAGGTAACTAGTACTTATCTGTAGTTTTTATATATCATTAAATGTGCAGCACATAATATATAGTTCCTATATGCAATATTATATTCAATTACACATTACAAAAGGTCCCCATCTATGAAACAGACCCTGCCTTACTTTCTGGGAGCATGATTATGAGCTGTTGGCCAGCTGCATTAATTGTGCTTTGGCTTCTGTAACAATAAAAAATGTTCTTGCTGAAATCAGGCCATGTATAATTTATGTATGGGATTTTGTTTGCGATGACAATGCCACCAAGCTTTGCTGAATGTTAAAATTTTTTCATTAAAAAAAGGAGACTGTTCTAAATTCTGTATCATTCGAATGATGACATAGATTGAGCTGTAGATAAAGTAGACCTTTCCACAAAGAACAAAACTATTACTTTCCAAGAACTGTTGTTCTTAGTGCAGTGTTGCGTGCAGATAAACCTTCTCCACACTTCCTCTACCAATCTTAAATTCAGAAATATTTTGGAACACAGGAGCCATTCAGATGTTAGTTCCAGGCCTTCAGAAGCCATGAATATTAGCTCAAAATTACTCCTCTCTCCCCTTTTCCACTCTCTTGGTTAGGAGGTGAAATGAAAATTATAAGTTTAAAACAATGAACTGAAGAAATCAGTGGGTTTTTCTTCATGCTTTGAATATTTATAATTTTTAATTTTCTCTGATTTATATTAAATATGTAAATAAATAATATAAATAGCATATAAATATATAAATATTAATATACAATATATAAATAAAATAATAAATGTATAAATATTATATATATAAAAATAAGCACATATTTATTAAATATATACATAAATATATCAAATATTTATAATATGTTGATTTTCTCTGATCCTAGGAACTGTACTTATTCTCATGTGATCCATCTCAGGAGCTAACTTTTTGAAGAATGTATATACCAAATGTTATATAACATGTTCACTGAAAGGGTTGTCAAGTATTAGAACAGGCTGCCCAGGCAAGTGATTGAGTCACCACCCCTGGAGGTATTTAAAAGATGAGTAGACATGGTGCTTAGGGATGTGGTTTAGTGAGGGACTTGGTAGTGCTAGGTTTACAGTTGGACTCAATGATCTTAAGGGTCTTTTCCAACCTAAATGATTCTACGATTCTATGTAATAAATGTCATGAGATTTATCAATACTACAGATAAACTTAGTCTGGATATCAGAAGAATTTGTCTTTTCTTTACTTGGGTGGGGTTGCAGGCCTCTACAACCACAGTTTCTTTTATATATTTAGAATTTCAAAGAACCAGATGAGGTATGTGGATTTACAGAAAGAAAGTTTGGGAACAACTGATTGCCCAGAATAGGCAATAAATTGCATCTTTAACTTCTAAAAAAAGAAAGAAAATGCAGTAAATAGATAAGGAATGCTGCTTCCTTTAGAAAGAATGTCTGCAAAGCAACCACTCCAGGTTTCCTTCTACAATGAGAAGCGCTGTTGTGGGGAGCATCACCACCTGAAGGTGCTCATTCCACGGGATGAGCTTTCTCACTCAGTGAGGAAGACTGGCTTGACCATAGCAGGCTCCTCTCTAGCCTGAACCATATAAAAAGTAAACTAGATTTTTTCTTAACTGAGGCAGAAATGATTGCAGTAAATATTTTAGATTACTTTGGGATAATCTAAATGGGGAAGCAATTCTAGAAGGGTTTGGAAGCACTGGAGTGGTCGTTGGTGTTAACTGGTTCCCAGAAATGCATAATGTCAGGCTTGTGCATGACAAAACCATATATATATATATACTTATATATACACACACACACACATATATATACAGGAAACCACAGATGCCATTTTCAACAGAGAGTATGTATTAAAGACTGCCAGTTTATTCTTGACTCATACCATATGCTCTAGTTTTTGCTCAGATGTGCAAGTTATTTGTCATGCCTGGAGAAGTATTTTAGGAATCAATCTTCTTAATTTTAGATCATTGTTTTAAATCATCATTTTGGGAAAAATGGCTAAATGATATATGATTTCGGTCTTAGAAGAACATTTGTGAGGGTGATAGCTTGTATACCGAGATTAGCACTCTCCTTTGGGAACGGGGTGCAGTGACCTTCTGCAGCTGCTCCCCTCGCTCCTCCTCAGCCAGGTCCTTTTGACTCCTGGCTGTTCACTAGTTGCTATGGTCAACACAAAATACACCCATTTTTACAAACAACCGCTTCCTTGGGCTGTCGCACTGTCAGGGGAGGAGGTGCTTTCCCCACCCAGGTAAGCAGGCAAACCAAGGGCCGTCAAAAAGGTGGTACGTGTGTGTATCTCGCATTGATCTCGGGAAGTGAGACTAAAGGAAAGGGTGTGGCAAAGGGGAAACGGACTCCAAAGGCAAGATAATTCCAACTATTTTACTTTCCTGTGCTGTATGTTGGAGACAACAACAGGGGCTGTCCACCCACCCTGACAGGAGCAGACTGAGTCTGCTCTGAGATGCGAAGGACTTCAGGCTCATCCTATCTGGGCATAGGGGACATACATACCATTTTGTTTTCCAATTAAAGCTCTCGATTACATGCATTGTTGTATTTTATAAATGCTCTTGTTGCTCTGCTGCGCTCCTGTTCTTGAAATAAAGGTCAGCCAATTTCTTATGGAAACCACGTAACCACAGACCAGGCGTTTAGGGGAATGGATAGTGAAGATGCAGTGTGTGATCGTCAGTTGCTAAATAGACAAACAAGAAGAGGAAATACCACCTTTTAATAATGAAAAGGTTATGTTAAACTCTGATCAGAAATTGTTTTTATTTTCCTGTCGTCCAGTAGACATGAAGTAATGTCTGCACCTGAGTATTTTGTTAATTAAATTAACCTTTTCTTCCATAACTTACCCCTTTGTCAGTTCACTGAAAAGGCAGAAGCTGTCCTCTGTTACTTTTGATGCCTTCTCCTCTAGTTTCTTTCCTTCTTATTTGAACTTTTCTTATAGCCAGGCTCTCTTTTCCAGACATGTGGCCTCGACACCTTTTGCTGGTTCTCTTGTTCCCCTTCTTCTCTCTGCCATTGAATGCTGTTGGCAGAAAGCCCAGAGCAGATTCCTTTAATGCTTTTCAGCCTGCTTAAACTTTAGTTCAATCTATGTTCTTTGTTATTGTATCGCTCTTATAACATCTGAAGAAACAGCAATGTCCTTTGTAGGTAAGTTTTAAGCAAGCCTCCCTTTTTAAACGAGCCTTTTTTTCTTCCTGCAGTCAAATTTAAATCAACTTTCTAAAAGTTACCAGGCTTGACTGTGGCATTACAAGGTACATTTAGAAAGAACTTGATACCATTTCTTTGGTATATATTCCTTTAAATATATTCATGTTATAAGTGGAAAAAAGGCTTGGCCTAATATTTCTGATTTGGTTTAAACCCTCAGGTTATTAAAGGTGCAATATTATTGTGGGTGACTGCAACCCTTCTGCACTGGCAGAGGGCTGCCAAAGGGGTGTCTCTGGAAATGGGAATGGGGGCCGGGCACGTTGATCTCTAGCAAGAGACTTCATAGAGGATAGTGAGAAATGAGACTTTTCTGTGAAGAAGTCAAAGGTGCGAGTGGAAGAAGAGAAGTCCTCCTGGAGGCTGCAGTCTGGTGAAGTTTTGCTAACTCTGCTGTCAGGTCTCTCTGACCGTATTTGAGACAAAAATATCTCCAGCATATTAAAACTCCAGAATATTAAAGGGGGTTTTTTGAGTGAATGCACCTTTACAGACATGTTTATGTATTTTTTAGCATACTGTGTATCCTTTGCCCAATTATTTAGCAACATTAGAGAACATCTGGCATTATATATCATAAGACCAAGAGAGACAAGGTTCCCATAGACTGGTTTCTCATTTCACCTTGAAGCGTGCAAGCTAACATGATTTATACGTGTTCTGTACAAAAATGTAATTAGGAGTCTGAGCAGGTTTTAATACATGAAGAGAAGTTAGGTGAAAATAACTTGAACAATAATAGATGACTCCGGCTATTATTTAATATTTATTCTAAAAGTGTCTTCCCTCATGTTACCTTTTATTGTGGTTGTTGCTTGATTTCCTTTTTTCTACACTTACTTATTTTTGATTTCTGACTGAGTGGCATGGGCTTCTCCCTCCCCAAGCAGCTGGCTGTTTTAGGCTGGTTGGATGCAACTTTCTGATTAAAGATAAAATATGTATTTTATTGCTTCCCTGTCTCATCTTTGTTATCTGGTCCATTTTACAGAGTGAGCACCTGCGAGGTGACCAGTTTGCCTGGGAGCTGCCGTTCCCAGCTTGTCTCCAGGACTGCCTTCCCTGCTGGCATTTACCGAACGTGAGCGCCGGTCCACAAGCGATGGGTTTTCGGGGGGTGGAGGAGGCAGTCCTTCTGACCAGCCCTGACGCTGCAGAGGAGAGGGAAGCATGTAATGCTGGTGCATGAGGTGATGACACTGCCAGTGACCCGACGCTGGGGCTGCAGAAGTCGTTATGGCAATTAGCAGACACCAGGGAAGAGCTACTGGAAATAATTGTTTGTAGTAATACGTCTCCTCATGCTGCAGTTTTATACCACATCTGGAAGTTCATTGAAAGTTGTACCATGTACTTGTTTAAAAAGTCTGCTCTAGTTTTCTAAGTCTGCAAACGTTTTCTCTTTCTGAAATGAATTTTTTTGTCCTTCTAACGTGAACCCATGTCACTTAAAAAGAAACGTCGTTCAGGTTTATACATGTTTACTATAGTAGAATACACAATGCTCATATCAGTGTCTGAATTAACAATTACTCTGATGATATTTTGGTATGATTGCACAAAAGAATTTAAGTGCTACAGAATGACTTCAGACTTTATAGTTATGTATTCTAAAAAAAAAAGGGATATTTAAAGGCATTTTGAAAGAGTGAAGCACCTATATAATGAGTCAATCTGTACATACATGTATTATATACATTTATATCAGTGAAAAAACCTCAACCCACAGGAGTGAATCTTTTGGATACATTTTTCCCTTTAACTTCATAGCAACTGCAATATCTGTTCTGAATTGTGATTAGGTTAAAAGCTGAGCCAATTTTTTATAGCCCTGTCAAAGTAATGTCTGTTATTGCTTGTTTCACTCCACTATTGCTTTTTGTCAACATTTTTATACTTACCAAAGAGCAAATAATTGTATTTGAACATTATTAATAAGTCAGCAGGACTTGAAGTCAAGAGGTTTTGTTGTCTCTGTTACTCAGTGACTAGTATATCAACATCATAATGCCTTCAGAAAATTTACAACTTTGATTTGAAGTAACGATTTTTTAAAGAATACGGTTTGCACCTCAAATACATAGTTATGGTTCTAAGTGAAGCCTCTATGAGATGCATCTGTGAACTGGAGAAACAGAATTAAGCCTTGTAACTCACATTAAATCCCAGTTTCAAATGTCTCTTTCATCCTGAGTGATATTTTTGTTATATAATTTTAATGTGACTGGCAGTATATTGCAAATACCAGCTATAAAAGGAACCTCTGTAAAAATTTTTGTATCCTCGTATACAAAAAAATCTGTTTCCCAGTACCCATCGTGATAGTGCTCTTTGCAAGGTGGGCAAGGGAGGGATGGCAGACCAGGAATTTCAGAAGTGCAGTAAGCAGAATGTAATTATAAGGCCTGACGCTTGCAGACAACGCCATGCCATTCAGCCACACACATACTGCCCCAAAGCAAGACTGAAAACCAAATCTGCATCTTCCTTTTCCTCAAGAGAAAACAATTGATCCAAAATATGGAATATCGCATTATCTGACAGTGTTAGGAACCAGGATCTGGGAGATATTTGAGACTAATCAAGCACTGGGAGATGAGTAATGGCTGCATTATGAAAATTTTCCGAGATAGATAGGTTTGTTCTGTTCAAAGGCTGTCCTAGAGCAATAACTGACTATGCATTTTGCCAGGCTTATGAAAGCAGCTTATGTTTTACCTGCTACGTAGACGAATTTACGAAGTGGTGCATTCATAGCTTTCTATTCTTGTTTGCTGCAGAAGGCAGTTCAAAGTTTCTGTTTCCTTCACAGACAATGAATTATAGAATCAACAGGATCCTCTTCTCTGTGTAAATTGCTGCATAAACTCTGGTTAACTTGTGAATTTTGTATGTTTAAATATTTGCTTATGTACTAAGCTGTACCAGACTGCAGATTTTAATTATTAGTAAATAATACTAATTTTGCAGTCATTGACATAAATGAATTTTCATTGTCCTAGCAACCACTTTTCTTGATTAATAAACAATGTCAAGGCAAAAAAATTCATGTCGGAGAGCTCTTATCAGATCAACTATATTTTTTATTTTAATGTGGTTTTTCACTTTACACTCCTCACATTTCAAACTGGAAAATGGCCAGCTCTGAAACCTGTCCAACTGACCTGGCTTTGGAAGCTGCGCGCTCTGTTCAAGCCAGTTGCCTACGTCTGCCCCTAGAAGGTGGCAAACTGAGAGACATCTCAGTTTAGGACAGACCGAAATACTCCCTGTTTGTGGTATTCCTTTTTAGTTGAAGGGATGTCTGACTACTAGATGCATGAAGTCAGGTGAAATATCACTAGCAGTGTTATTTCATGGATTGATTTATCTTCTTGCTCTGTTGTTTGGCCCTATGGCGCTATCCCCATATGATGCCAGAAAAATGAGGGAAATTTCTTTTGGAGGTTCCTTCCTAGTTACCCAAAGCTGGTACGAGCTTTGCCAGCCATGTGTCTAAGAGCGTTCCTCGTGCTGCTTTGCAGTTCTGATCGGTCTTTCTGGGTGTGTTGTATCTGGTTTATTGACGATCTGTCCAATGCCTTTTTCTTTAAAGCAAGATGATAGGAAAACAAGAAAAGTAATATGCCTCATCAGTGGAGAATCAGTGTGTGGGAGATATGAATTTATGTTGTTTTTAAGTCCTGCAGGTTGTCTGATGCTCCAAAATGTGAAGTTGTGGTAGTTATCTTAATGGTAGTATTACAAATATTACAAATATGTTAGGGACAACATAAAGGAGGAGACTATGCAGGAAGGGAGTCTCAAGACAAAATGGGACTGCCATGATGGTGCACCTGGACTCTGCATATGCAGACAGTAAAGTGTGCCTCAGAATCTGAATAAAACACCTATCTGTTGGAGAGATAACTAATCTTGTCATAACATCTCCAGTGAATGACTCCAAAGCTTCCCCTTATAATCTTTCCCAGTCCCTAATTGCCTTTACACTGCTAATGACAGGAGCAGTTTTATTTCAAGGTTGAATTGGTGCAGTTTTGTTCTGATTCCAGCCACGTGACTTTGCTGGCTCTTTGTGAGATTAAGAAGTCCTTTGCTATCAGATACTGCTTCCGTATGTAATTACCTATACACAATGATTGAGTCACCTCTCAACCTCCTTTTCAACAAGCTGAATAAATTGAACTTCACTTTGTAAGACTGTATTGAAGGAAATCCCCAGAAACCTTTTTTACACATTTAACCATGTCAGGGCAGGCATGAGCTGCTCTGGTTGTTATTGATATATTTTCTTCTGTATATTCTTCCCAGCTAGTGTGTTTGTACACACATTTGGAGAGATATAACACAGCAACTACTCACTTTCAGCAACATCTCCCTCCAGGTATTTAAATATACCTTAAAATAGGGGAAAATCATGCGTTGTGCCGCTGCATTTCTTGGAGCTGTGTCTCCATCCGCAATATTGGATTGACCTTCTCAGTCCCGGGACTCAAATGATGGAAAGCAGTTTGTCTCAACAGGGGAAACAGCGAGACAATTCCCTGTGGGGCACTAGCATCAAGGGCACCATATGCACTAGTGTTTCCGGCTTTGCAGAGTTTTGCTAAATGGTAATTGCTGCATTGAGTTTCTGCTTCAGTTGCGTTAATCAGTGGGAATAAAACCAGTTTTTGCCACGGTTGAAATTTGGTGTCACATCTCTGGTGGCTCCTCCCTCCTCCTTGCTCTGGGCAGGAAGATGGTGGTTTTGTCAGAGGTGGAAAATTTTCTGCCCTGGGGAAGACACTCTCCAAGAACATAAAAAGTGAAATGCCTTTGAGACAGTGCAATTGGTGCAAACAAGGTAGAGGCTGTTTAGCTTTTAGGAGCTTAATTTCCTGAAGAGCTGCCTGCACTGAGCATGTTCTGGTTGGGACAGAGCTGGACCTTTCCTGTGATTATGGTGGCTCTAGCACCTGGCCATCCAAACTGAAAACAGTGAGTCTCCCTTGTGGTTTCAGTGAAACTTTCTAAGCAAGGAGAAGCTGCTGGACATACCATACCATACTGAAGGAAGGACCAGGCAGGTAAAGGTCTGTGGCATCGGTCCAAAGATTTCAACACTGCTGGTTGTCCATATGAATAATGATGGAATTTAGTTTTGACTTCTTATGAAAATCTTAAGAGAGTTACACCCACACAAAGGTATTAAAAATACTTGGGAATGAAGGGAGGGAGAGAGTAAGATGGTAAAATCAAATATTCAAGATACTGGGAAGGGTTAGACCCTGTCTACCCTATGCCTAAGTCCTCTATAGTTTCTCAGCAGAAGGCAGGTTTCTTTTTCCTCTCTATTTTCTTTGGAGCTCAGTTCTCTTCCTTCAGCTGCCTGGGGTTTGAACACTGTGCATTGTTCTGAGGTTTCTTCCCCTGTTATCAGAAAAGCAACAAAGCTGATCCAGGCAGCAGCACTGCAGAGACTAAGCACCATGAACAAGAGTCTACTCTACTGTAGACAACCAAAAATAACATGCATATATGCAGGCATTGGCAGCGGGTGTGAACAAAATTCCTAGTCAAATGTCACAAAGAACAATGTCAACCCTATGGAGCCAACAAAAAGCAAAATCTGTTTCTACTGATACCCCTTAGAGCAGCTCCACCTGAGCCTGTTATTAATCCTCATGAGCATCCTGAGTTTTTATTCTCTCAGTCTTCAGCTGTCTTCCTGCAAAAGATGATTTGCAATCTCAGACTAGCAGGGACTTTGCAACTACAGAGCAGTCATCTTACAATGAGATACTACTCTGTGGAGGAATTGTAATGACTGCAGCTTTACTTGAACAAGAGCATGGGCTTCGGATTTGGGAAGAGGCGGGGAGACTGGAATAATGGAGGAAACCATTTGGGGAGAATTTTAACCTTCAGAGCATGTTGCGTAGAGTTTCCTGATGTTGCAGAAACTCTGATGTAAGTCTGACTTCTGTGCCTGAAAAGAACAATTTTAAAAGTGGTGTCTCGTATTACAACCTAGCAATGTATAAACATATCAGCAGAACTTTCAGGGTCAGAAAAAAGAGTGGAAACCACATTTATACTGTCACTTGACGCTGACCTTAAGCTCATGTACCGTCTCTCTAGCTCAGAAGGGCCGGTGGGGCTGTGGTGGGACCATGCCTGCCTCTCTGGGAGTGCAGGGGGAAGCTGTGGGGTGGCAGAGTTAATTTGGGCCTGGACCAGGTTTCTGAATCAAGACACGACCTTTGCTTTTTTCTTGTTTGCTGTCTCTAATGTCTTCATTTTGATCGCTCCAAACCTGGGCAGCTCTCACTTACCTGTCAGCAGAGACAGTAGACTTTGTGAGCAAGAGATGCTCTGCAGAAGGGAAAGTCCTCCGCCTGCCAGCAGAGCATTTAAAACTAATAAAAGTGTTGTTACTGTCTCAGTAATAAAAATGATATGGCTTGTTAGCTGTTAAAATTGCGTACTACAAAATTTATAGGAGCCCATATAATTGGGGTGTTATTAAAAGGCAGGGGTTGTTCTGTGTGTAATCCCTCCTGGTACTAGGGCTTGGTTCAGTTCTGCTAACTTCACTGGGAGTCTTTCCTGTACCCCCAGCTGGGCCCAAAAGGGAAACAAGAAAGCCCACTGCTGGTAACCTGCCCTCCCTAATAACTGACTGCCCCACAAGCTGAGCTCAAATGAAGACTGTAGGATCTGGCCCTTGGTCTCAGAGCAGCTGCTACAATGCTCGTATGAATGGCTATGGTCAGGGAGGGAGACGGTCACTGACACTCTGGCGTCAAGCTGTGCTGGGGCACCTTCAGACAGCTTTCCTGTGCTTCTGATTATCTCCTATGAAATGCTGGTGGGGTCAAAAGTGAAAGATTTCTGGGGGCAGAAGAAGGGACTAAAGCATACAGCCATATGCTACAAGCAAGCAAGCAAGCAAGCACAGAGCAGGGTGTCCAACACTATGTTCAGTCCTGACAAGTGACAATAAAATAATCTTCAAAGAGACAGGCTGACAGGGCTCTTACCTATGGTGTTGAAACTGCAGCGGGCAAAACGAAGTCAGGTTTCATAGGAAAAATACGTGTAGGTAGGGACTTAAGCAAGGAAACCTATCCAGTTCTGTGGCGGGGCTCAGCTCAAGCCTCCAAACTCTGCAGTGGGTTTGCCATACAGAAAGGTGCCTTCTGAAGAGCATGAGTGAAATCTCAACCCTCTTAAAATCCAGGGAGGTTTCCCCCCCAGCAGGATCTCAGAGTTCATTCCAGGTTTCTCCACAACAGGCCTGTCTGCAGGGGAATACAACAAAAGTGAACTCGCAGCTCAAACGGCTTTCATACAATAGCTGTTCTGAAATAGAGCGGAGAGGATTAAAGATCAGCAGCATTAACTCTAGGTAACTTTAATGAGCTCTGTTAATTCTAGAAACAGTGAGGAGCTCAGCATTGTTACTTACTGGGGTAGACAGAATAATGGTGTTCGCAGAAAAAATTAGCACCTTCTCAGACAGGAGGGCAAAGGCTAAGGAGAATGGCTGTGCATCACTTTCCCTCTCCCCGCCTCTACACCTCATTCTTATCCACAAAATCTGAAATGGCTTTGAGCTCCCACAATTTTTTTTTTTTTTAAATGTCAGGTTAATATTTTTCTGCCTCTCTTTCTTGACCTTTCGTATTTTCAGAGAAGGAAGATGCACTTTTCTGAATTGGGGCGAAAACTGTGCTAACCTGCAGTATGCACGCCTACAGCAAACTTTTGGAAACCAGAGGGCAGCTGTGCTGTGCCTGTGTAGCAGAGGGTGCCTCATAGCATTTGGCCCGGGGAACATGTCTGGTGGGGAAATAATCTCTCCCTTCTCTTCTCTGCTCAGACAGCTTTGGTGTGAAGGATCACCCCTACATAGCTAGGAGGGTAATCTGAGTTCCAGGGTCTGAGCTAAACATGGGCAAGCCCCTGTTGATTTCTATGGGAGCTGGATGGGCTCATAAAGGCACCTTTTTAGGTATAATTTGCTACTCTGAGCTCTGGTCACTGCTTTCAAATACTTGCAATTTCATTAAATCTAGAGTGCTTTTGAAGAGGAGATAGTCGTTACTAGTTCTGCCTCATCTCTGGCTGCATGATCGGAATCACGCAGATCAGAACCTCCTGTTTTGTATTTTTCAGTCCATTTTCAGGTGACATCAATGAATTGTTCAATGACTTTCCAAGGTGTTGAACACCCAGAGGGTAAGGCTCCCATACTTTAAAACCAGGAAAGTATATGTTCACTAGCAGACACTGAGTTTGAAGGACTGTCCTATGTGCTCCATGCTGTACACATCCTAGGGTTATAATGGTAAGACATGCAAAAAGAGAGCATCCTTTGCAAAGGGACTGTGTGGAGACTCTCTGTTTGGCAGACAGAGACGGCACTCTTTCCAGACGGGGGGACCTGTGTGATGTTAAGGGGCCGAGGTACTACGCTGCAATGTGGTTGGGAGCAAATTGATGCTCTGGGGGAAAATCTGGGACCCTGCACCCATGGCCAAGGACGTGCTGCAGGAAACAGTGGCATGCCTGCGTTGTGCTGTGTGGGGCTTTGCACTGGTGGGAAACTGGGGCGATATGCCTGTGCTGCATGCAGACTTTACCCCATGACAATGGCCAGAAATTTGCTGCTTCTCGGGTTGGCCAAGAAGAGGAGGGACAAGCTTCAGAGCTCAGCAGTTGAGGTGAGGGCATCTGCACCCCCTTTTTGAGCAATGTACATGAGGAAGAGGGTTTGAAGGAGTGTGGCAGCTGCTGACAGAAGAAAACTGTCCCTGCGAGACTGCAATAAATGTCTGTATTTTATCTTATCTTAGTGGGTTGGCCTTGCTGGAAGAAGTCAGCTGAGAGATCTCACAGGTGTTACTCCTCCAGAATAAGTAAGCAGGCCTCTGCCCCAGGGCAGCAGCACCAGGGAGGGTCCCTGGCTTCTGAAGACTTATAGCTAGTTTTTAGCCCTTTTGAGTCACAGGGGGGTTGCTACAGCTCTCCCCTATGAAGATAGTCATGCTGTTTTATAGCTCTCATGTATTAACCAGAACTAGGACTCTCCCAGCTTTCTTATATCACTCATCAGTGAAATGAGCATTAAATATATAAACACACACAGCTGTGGCAGCTCTTATTTCCATGCACCTGCAAGCAGTATGGCTGCTGTGGTTGCTTTTACTAGAAGGTGAGACTAGTTCCTCTGGTCTGCACAAGATGCCCCTTGGCTAGGGGACCTCCACATATTGGTTTTCTAGGGGGTGAAGGGTGTTGTCAGCTTAGGAGGTGCCTCCATGAGCTCTGGAGCAAGAGGTGAGTTTGCTCCTTAGTGAGTAGCTGCTGCAAAGCACACTGTGTGCTGTAGGTCACCTTGGCAGGAGGAGCTGGAGGAAACCTTTTGCATTTGAAGTCAATGCTAAAGCTCGACTTACGTGGCACTGGGAGAGTGACCTCATCTGCTTTGCTGGGCATGGAAACTGTACAGACCTTCTTCTCCGTGTTGTGTTTGAGTAATCAGGGACAGATGGGAGTTGCATTGATAAGAGGGTCCCTGAAGCATGAACTGTCCTAACTTGCAGCAGACGTCGGGTCTGCAAATGTGTCTGTGGGCCTGGAAACTTTGCTGGGTTCACGGTTAATGTTAGCTATCTAACACTTATGCAAGATTACTGAGTCTTGGAGGGAAAACCCCTTGAAAATGGTTGTACTTTAAATGAGACTGTACAGCATCTGTGGCTATGGCTCTGTGTGTGTAATTGTTCCAGAATATGAGTGTGGTTTTAAAAGCTCAATGCTGTATTGGGAAGAATTGCAGCACATGTATTATAATTGGTTAGAAAATGTAGTACATTTTATAGCTTATCTTATTAAGTTATAACTGTTCTACTCAGGAGATAGGCCTGTAACACTCTGACTTATGATACAGACTCACATGAAATCTTTCTAGACACCTGGTACAACATTCTCTGTTCTGTGTTGGATAAAAAGACAGCTATAAGCAAACCTGTGCAGGTGACAAACAGGACATACCTTGTTTCAGGTGGACATACGGGGATAAATACCAAGATCACTCAAGAAGAGAAGTAAAACTAACGTTTATCCAATTTTGTTCTTCTGGTGAAAATCCACCTCTCTGTAAATGGCTACTATGCAGTCCATGTGTAACCCTAGCCCCATACTTGAGGTGCATCTTGGCAGTGAGGATGTATGCTATGGCTGAGGGTGATACAGCAGTGTTTCCAGCCTGCACTCCATCAAGCTGGAGTAAGGGCTCCAGAGTTTGCCTGCAAAACTATGTAAACCAGCAGCTTCAATGTCATTTCTGATGACAAGCTTAGAGGGAAGGAGGGACTGCAAAATATTTGGAGGGCTGATGGTAAAGCAAACAATACAAGCTCTGCCGCTGGAGGGCCGTAGGCAGTTACCAGAGAATGGTAGCAGGTCCTTGGTTTTATTTTCTTGGTGTTAATCTTCTAAGATTTAGTGAAGTGCCAGTGATTGTACAGGTGTTGGCAACTTGTCTGGAGTGGTTAATGGATTTTATGTCCTTTACCATTGAAATGTCACTAAACTTGTATGAAATTAGTATCATGCAAGTTACTTGCAATAAAAAAACCCACCACCAACAAAAACCAACCAAATAAAAACTATGCCTTAGCAATGGGAATAAGAAAGGAGTGGAAATGAGGTACCAAGCAAACAGAGTTTTTTTGAACAGATAGATAAGGCTCTTGGGAATCTTGAAAACTCAAATCTTTCCGTGTGGGAAAAATTTATCTCCTTTGACTAAGAAAAAACAAGCCCCAAACCAGAAAGGAACCAGTGTGAACCTCCTGCCCTGCCGCATGGGCTGGCCCTAATCGGACAAGTCCTTTGCAGGTGCCCTCCCACTGATGTCAGCCGGGAAGAGCCGGCAGCTCAGGAGAGCACATCGGCCCCTGTGTTTGAACCTGTCTCAGTTCAGCCAGGCCCACTATGGATTTAGCTTTAAGCATGTACTTGAAGTGCCGGTGAGGCTTCATATTGGCATGAGTGTAAGTACTGCTGGGATTATAGTTTATACTAAAACTGGTGCTGGAGTGCCTGGCTACGTCGGTGTGTTTGAATTGCGGCTTCTGAAAGAGCACGTTTATATAACACAATATCCTGATTTGTGACAGGAGGGGACATGATATTTATCTGGGTACTACAGGGGTCAGGTTAATCTTTGTGCATCCTTAAGTTCTTTTATGAATCTTTGCAAGACTTTGGGCTGAAACACCCCTGTGCTGAGACTGTAAGAGTGCTGCCATGTGAAGACAATAATCCATGAAGTCTTTTTATTTATGTTAGGCAGGGAGTTCATTTCAGAAAATGATGCATTTAGAAAAGAAAACCTAAATTTATGCAGCATAGCAGTTTTGAAGTAAGCAGGCGGTCTAGACACCTACAGCAGTTACGTAAGAATGCATCGAGAACTCATTAATATTTCACAAAACAATGAAATGCTGTATATTAAAGTATTAAAATATAATGTTAGCCATTTAGTTGCCTTGCAATGGAAAACAAACCACAAGAAGGCATCCTGTAGGAAAAAACATCGGGGTAGACTTGCAATTTACATTACATGTAATGTAATTCGTTGGTATAAAAAGGTGTTAGATAGGAGAAGGGAAGCAATTTTCAGGGTCTCTTCTAGTTTTACAACCATACATATTTAAACTATATATTGTACCCTGGGATAAACCCACAACAACTTATTTGTGTGTATCCACACCAGCTACGACAGTCATGTTCAGAGGCCTGTTGCTGGCCTCCTGAAGGCAGAATTACACACTCGTTTTCAGAGCTGTTGGCTCTGCGAGCACGCGGGGCTGCTCAGCAGCTGAAAATGAAGATGCTTTAGCGGGATGCTGATATTCCAACTGTTGAGTAGTAACTGAAGCCAGTGGGGCTACTCCTGTGAATGACTGCTCCCTGCGTGAAGCTTTGGGCAGGGAAGGCTGAACAGTTTGTCTCTGTCCTTTATAAGACACCAGCTGTAGCATAAACCAAGCTTCATCCAAGCGTAGGCACCTCTTCAGGCTACTGTGGTGAAAACGTGCCATGTTTGGAATGAAATACCTTAAGCTGGCATGGCCGCCTCCTCTCCAAATGGCAGAGAAAGTGACTGGGGAAACTATAGGGCTTCTTGCTTTACTGGCGATTCACAACCAAGATTTGTCAAGAAAAGCGAAAGCTGATGAAATTAATTGGTATCATCTGTGGCACTCTCTTTGTCCTGAAATTAGATCTCTGATTTAAAAACCAGTGGGTTAGATTTAGGCTACTGGCTTTGAAAATAATGTTTTCTTCTGTCCTAGGCATATAAATAAGAAAGAGCCTTTGCTGCATGTTGTTATTAAATATGGGATCCCATCCCTGCAGTCTTCAGGGGATTCAAAGTACAGATCTGATTTTTGCAGTATTGACCTATATCTAATACCAATTCCTGTCACTTACTTTCCCCAGTAGCAATGGGGGGAGAGTAATGAAATAGTAAATGTTTTATTATGTTTTAGGCAGCCTAGGGTTTTTAAATTTCTGGTTTTTTAAACATTGATTCAGTTCAAAACCATCGAAGGCTACTGCCTGCGTTATACATCTAGTGACACGTGTGCGAGTGCCACACACAAACAGCTGTCCTCACAGCTGTCCCCACCTGAAGGGCACGGAGAAACAGCCAGCTGAGACCTACCATTTTCGTTTCATTCAGATACACTGAATTGCCTGTTTTATGCAGAAATCTGGGAAGAGTTATCCTTTATTTGTTGCTAAAAGTTACGTTTGTTTCTCAAATGAATTTTTGTAAGCGCAGTTGTATGTTCAGAATAAGACAGCCACAGGCTTGAGAGCTGTGAAGTTTGGGTGAATCGGGTGCTTATCTTGCTCTCCAAATCCCTTCTATATCACTTTGAAAAGCCAAACATCTAGGGAGAGTTTCATATACACAAGTTACGCTTAACTCCTTTAAAAACAAAACAACAACAAAAAAACCCCACCAGAAAATACAAATAAAAAGCAATCTCTTTTTTTCAGCTTTGGAAATCTGCTCTGTAAGCAGTTAAGAAGAAGAGCAGTGTCTTAAAATAGGCCTTTTCTCAGTAGGTCCTGAAGTACTATATGAAAAAAGTTCAATGTCATCAACTTTTTTTTTTTTTTAGGTAGAGAAAGTGAGGCAGTGCGACTTCTTCACCTGCTGGTTGCGTGTATTGCTGGCTGCGGGGGTGAGGGACGCGGTGACTGTGGCTATAGGTCACTTGGCCATCAGGAGGGAACTAGCCTGTACATCAGGCCCTACAAACAAGAGTGCTTGCTGTCAGTAAATTATTTTGATTTATATTAGCAGTTCCGAATGAAAATAAAATATTTAAAGCCTCAATACAGAGAAATGATGGGATTGCTTAACTGTGATATGCTTCTAGCTTTACTGGGGAAGGGCTACACTGAAATCTTCTAGGTTATATGTGTGTGAAATCAGATTAATGCAGTGGTGAGTCAGCCCTTAAAATAAATAATGGGGGGGGGGGGAAGAGTGTATCTTAAGTTTTGGCAATAAGTTCCTTTGAAATGGTGGAAGTATTTATATTATTTTATTATTATAGCTCTTGTAAGGTGCTTTTCATCAGTGTTTCAGAGTAAAAGTGTCTGTAAAGTGCTTACACAGACAGCTAATATTGATTACAATCAAAGTCTCTCATTTGAAGTTGATTTAAAGCATACCAAATATCAAGAGGCTGTTAGTCTGTGATTGATACACATTTTTCGATGGCTAACACTGGCCTATAGCTGTTTAAGAAATTGATCTTATAAACAGAGTGCACAAACGCTTTATATGACCTACGGCCACATTCTACATAACTTGGTATTATTCATTTATTGTTGTTTTATTTTTGTAATAATGGAGATAAAGTTGTGTTGGATTTAATAAACAAGCGGCTTGTGAGTAACAGGTCTATTGTTTATATGTATGGAGGTATTGGTATATTTTTAATTTCACTTCGTACATCTTCTGAGCTAATGCCATGCATATGTACATACATTTAAAGCCCAATGTAGGTTGTGCGTAAAACTGCTAGGTAGACAAATGAGGATTTCAACATTTAATTCTAGAGAAGATGCCCCTCAAACGTAATTAAATCTGATCTCTCTTACTTGCAGACAAATGAATAATTCATGGAGTTTAGGCATAATCAGGTTATGTGTTTTCTGAAATTCTCAGATGATGTGCAAAGGTTAATTTTTATATTAAAAGCAGAAAAGCTCGGATGGTTGTATCTCCAACATGAAAATTCAGGTTGCCTAGGATACCATATTACAGGGGCAGAAAGGTTCAGGATATGTATACATCTCTTTACAGAGTCAAACACATCCTAGTATTTATTTAATCCAATAGATGTATGGATTTTTATGTCTGAGTAACTAATTATTTTCTCTTGAAAAACAAGACATACAGCGAGGAGAAAGGGATGGGGCTGGGGGGAGCTGAAGGGGGAAGGGAAAGTGACAGGGAATTGGAACTGAAAAACTGCGAAATGGCAAACACCCAAGAAGGCAGAAGGAGAAAGAAAGAGAAAATGATAAGGCTGGGAGGAGTAGCAGATGCCTGGCAGGGTTAAAGAAACCCGATGTAGATAAAGAGGAATTACACTGATCAGCCAGTTGTATATGTGTAGCAAACAAGAATTACAAGGGCTGACAGTGATTTCTTTTTTTTTTTCCCCATTTGCTGCCAGGGGTAGCAGCCAGATGTTTTGTAAAGGCTGCGGTGGGTTTCTCCTCCGCACCAGGGGGTCCTGGCTGGGGCCCGCGGCAGCTGTGGGAGCTCTTCGGTGTCGGGAAAAAAAAGCCAGTGGGGCTGGTTGCCTGCTTGGAGCGAGCGTGGCGGGCGTAGGGTGTGACGCCTAGGTCATTCCCAGATATTGCAGCAGCACCCGTGTGCTCTTACGTAGTCCGTAGCCAGAATTACTGACTGATCCCTCTCTCCCCCAGAGTATCTTCACTTGTATTCTCCGCTGTGCTGTGTTTCACCCAGCATCTTGGCTTCCTTTTGTTTTCCTTCCTGCTTTTAAAAATCATACGCTTCGGGAACCTCTTTCCACCACGGATTGGATTTTTGAGAATATTTAAGCGAGTCCCCAGTGAAAAAGAAATCAGTGAGTTTGCTCAGCTAAACAACAAATAGATCTTCCTTCTATTAGTAACGCATAATAAACATGAAAGAAATGATTCTTTTTGTTCCAGTGTGTATTATCTCCGGGATACTTGCTTGAAATAGCAGCACGCTTAGTGTCTTAACAGAGGGGAAAATGGGCTTTGCAATAGTAAGTCTCAGCACATAGCTCATACAGCTGTGGCCATGTGTGTTATGAAAACCCCGGTTTTCTTTACCGTGCTGTGCTAATTTGCAGTTGTCCAGCAGCTGTGCTGTGAGAACCACCAGTGCAGCCCAGTCTGGGATCCCCAACTGTGGATGGGGACCTTAGCCTGAAATTAATCTGGCCTTGTTTGTGTGCAGGAACATACAGGCCTTTAATCCCTGGAGGGGTGGTGTTCCGGCTTTCCCATGCACCAGCTTTCGAGGGTTCCCTGTTCTCTGTGCAGGTGTTATGAGCACTAACATGACATTTTTTCTTCCTCTGTCATCAAACAGGCCAGGAGTAACAAGGGGTTGCAACTGAGAATAGTTTTAACTGTGCAGTCACCAATATGGTTTTATGTAAGTAATTATATTTCTTTTTTGCTGCCCTTATCAATATGTTGGGTGTGTCCACCACCATCTTCTTTTTCAAGCATAAGTGTATTTTTAGGATAGTCTTCATTTCTGCCTGAAGCTGGCAGCATCCAGCCATCCACAGAGTGCTTCTCACAGCACTCAGAGCTGTATTTGCACTTGATGTATTTGCCCAATTCAGCTGAGCTCCACAGTGTGGAGCACTGTCAGCCAGGGTCTTGCTTAATTTTCATGAAATGCACCTGTACTGATTCAGTCCATCTTTGACAGCTTCTTATTGAAATCTGGTGTCTCAAATACCTTTCTGAATGGTTAATTTCCTGGGTATACGTTGGGCTAACAAGGGCTTGAGAAAGGGGAAATGCCTGCTTTGTAGTTTGGTGACTTAATTATTCAAATAGGCTTTTTCATTTCTTATGTCTCTTGAACTACTTTTGGGTCACCTAAAACATCCTGTTTCCTATCAGTCTGAGGAGTCTTTTTATAATGAGACCAGATTCTTAGGCATGTATTGCTATTTGGAGTAAAGCTTACTGTTTTCACCCCGACCAAGCAGGGTTCTATGAGTATTCAGTGTAGTGCTGATATAAGAGAAGCATTGAATGCATTTGTCATGGGCTTTGTTTTTCTGCTTGCTGGATGCGTGTTTCAAGTCAGACAAATACAAAATGCTGCATCTTTTAGACACGTGGCAGAACGCTCCTCTGTCAGATGTGACATCCACATTAGTACTGCAGTTGCTTCCTTCTGACGCAATACCACCATATCTACCAAAAACAGTCCCTGGACTTTTATCTTTTGCATATTTTAGATTGCTATAAGTGTGTTGTATTTTGTAGTTTAAAATACCCAGGATGCCGCTACTGAAGTGCAGCACACCCATTCTCTGAAATCATGGGTCTGAGGCTTGAGGCTAACCCTGAGAGAGGCTGAGAGTTGGCAAATCAGGCTGAACACAGGTCCCATTCCTGTAAAACTTATTTGGATGGCTTTTCACGACGACCGCAGGAACCACAGCCCATGCGCTGCCTCCTGCTTTGCATTGTGCCATGTTAACACTGAAACGAGATAAATACCTTGTTTCGTGATGTTATCTTTCCCTTATGGTAGGGCTAACAGCAGCCAGCCCAAAACTCGTTTGATCGCTGACGGCATTGCGGCGGGGGGCCTTGTGCACAGCTTCTCATCCCGTGGGAGTGCTTCCAGAGCATCTGCTTACGCTGTGAGGGAGCAGCGGCCGCGGTGGCAGTCGCAGTACCTGGTGGAGGGCTGCGAGATTGCGGGGTCCCTCGGACCAGCTGCTCAACAGGGTGTCGTGGGTGTTCTGGGGCCTCTCTGGAGCTCTGACAAGCTGCACTGGAAATGTCTGTCCTTCTTCACAGTCTAATTCAATTAGACAGGAAATGGCAGTAGGGGCTTCTTTTAAAGGGAAAAAAAACCCAACAACCAACCAACCAAAAATGGATATTATGAAAGGAGGAACAGGCATTAAACTGCTCTCTTAAATGTATTTTCAGATGCTGGGGTTTTATAATAGGCCGGTGTTGAACTGAAACCTTTCTACAGGGAGGTGATGCAGGATAATTCAGTGTATTGCCCAGTGTTGCTAATCCAGGTGGGTGTTAGTCATGGGTGTGAAAGTTGTTGTATTGCATTACCCATTTGAGCAGTGCTAGTCTATCATCCAGATCGCTTTCATTACCTACATCTGGCTGTTTGTGCCTGGACCTTCCGGGTCATTTCTTCCTGTAGGGTTTGGTGTGGTCCTTCTAAGAGCGCGTTTATAGTTATTAATGACTCTTCTGCCCAAGTAGAAATTCTGCGTTTTAATAGCCTGGTGACTTACTGTCATTGCTTTTGCATGACTAACTGAATCTTTCTCTGGGCACAGCTGCTCAGTGGCTGTAATGAATGAGACCTACAAGGTGTTAGCCTGTCGGGTATCCCATACTATTGCAAGAAATCATTTACTGCCTTGCATCTGTACTGTTATTGCCTTCTACAGCATAAGTGAAACCATAGGGAAGGCTGGAGATCAAAACTTTATTTCCCGTTATGTGTACGCTGAATAACGTTAGCCTAATATCTTGCACAAACAGGAGAAATTACCTCAAATGAAAATATCATGTAATCTGTTCGTATGGGCATAAGATAGGGTTATGACAGTAGAAAGAACTGAAAGCTTCCCTGCAGTAGCTTAGCTTGCCTATCAGTAGACATGTACTACAAATGAGCACGCAGTCAGGGAACATCTTTTCAGTTTATTTCTGGAGAGCAGTGTTAAATTTCTATTTTGTATCAAATTTTTCTGACTGGCAGGAAATAAATTTCTTTGCTTAGAAAACAAACACATCTCTACTACGGATTTAGGTTATGAGGGTCCAAGATGAAAACACCTTTGAAGACTGAATTTACTTAATAAGCTTCCCAGTTAGTTTTTTTTTTTTCCCATTTCAATCCCATTTCTTAGAAAGGCATGTCACAAATACCCCTTGGGCTGCTGTTATGGGGGTGGGGTAGTTGTTCTTTGGCAGGAAAGGGAATGGAGGGAGGAAAGTGAAGGATATTAAGATTGCAAAGCCAGGAATGCTAAAGGGAGGAAGCTTGTCTTCACAGTCCTTGTGTGTGTCATGAAATATTCTCTTACTAGTTGCAGTCTAATGCAAATGTTTGTCCTGTTCAATGAATGAGTAATTATTTAATATTCCTTATTGGTTTTCCTCATTCAGTTGTGATTCAAGGCCTTTCTGTATTGCATGTCTGTGCCCTGGCAAAAAATAAGTTTTCATGGTACCCTAAGATGCTGGAGAGAGAGTTGCACAAACATTATTGTATGCATCTTCAGTGAAACCCTGTGAAACTGCAGAGTCCTGTTTTGCATCCAGGAGACTTAGGGGTGATCATTACTTGCTAGGTTAGAGCTCTGAGCTTTAGATGTCTAGAGCCTTATAAATTAGATATTATGCTGAAAGTGTTGTACCTAGCAAGCGTGGGTGTTTAACTGTTCCTTGCCAAGTGGGCACCTAGGCAGGGGTCAGATGAATCTCCTCCATCATTCATTAACCAGTTTTTGAGTTCGGTTAGCAAGAGATAACAGAGCAGTTATGCAGGAGCCTTGTTGAAAAAGGGATATTGAGATTCTGATAACCCCACGGTAAGCACATGGACAAAGCACAGGCACATATAACGGCTCCTTGATGTGAGCTGATCTGATGTGAACTTAGCATTTCCAGGGCTTCCCTGCATTGCCTGTTTTATGTTTGAATCCTTGTGTTTTCACAAATTGATCGATTTTGGCCATGGCAATTAAATATGTGAGCAATAACATACAGCAAGGCTTGTGTTTATTGATAAGAGAATTCAAGCCACCCATGATTGAAAGAAAGTATGTGGGGTGGATGCCTGATGACTACCAAGTCACTGAGTTAGGCAGGACAAGTGGAACAAAAAAACCCTTCTGTAGCATGCCCAGAAAACCATGTAATTTTGTCCAAGTCCATGCAGATGCCAACAATAATTGTGAGGGAGAATCAGTTGAATTGAAGTGTTACTACTGAAGGATCTGAGGCCAGATTCAATACAGACTAATGTCTTTGAGGTATGGTGCTTGCTGCACGGCCTGGGAGAGCAGAGCAGGCAGACCTGGAGACACGCGTGGTGCCAATAGCATGGAGCTGACAGTCCATGGCATCACATCATTTTGTTTTGGTGATCCTCTTTCTCTCTCCTATCATGACATTACTTCAACAGAGAATGACTTTTTGTAGTCTTTATTTAAGGAGCTGGAGTGTCTTTCTTTGAAAGGGAAGATGGAAAAGCCACATTAGCTGCTGCTTAGTGGGGGAAGAGAACTTGCAAATGGAAGGTTTGGCTTTCACTGGACACAAGAAGGTGGAGCTGTTGCTGTGGGGAAGCTCAATATTAAAATAGGCTCTTGTTTCTCTTCAAAGCTGATAGATGGGGTGGGGGAAAGGAGAACAAGCAAGAGTGATATTAGTTAAGTATGACCTAGTGAGGATAAAAGATGGTGGTTTGATACTGCTGAGTAGTGGCTGGGGAGATGGGAGAGATGGATTTGGGTGATGCTACAGATGAAGGCTGTGCACCTCTTTGAAGCTGGGCCCAGCTGCCAGTTTTAGCATGACTCTAGACCAGTTGCATGGGTTGCAGATGTCCTCCTGTGTCGGCTTCTCATGATTGCTGCTCTGTGTGCAGCATAAGAGATGCTTAAAGAGGGAACTGGTTGTAAGCTGTTGCAGGAGGTGCCCTGCTGCATGTAAAATGTATGCGAAAAACCTATAAATTACGATTTAGTGGTGAAGTGTAGTCATTGCCTCTAATGAGTTGACATTAAGTAATAAAACATTATACACACCTTGTATAGGAAGAATTGATATCCCAGAGTCTGCTATGTGTTAAAGGCTGGCAAATAATGACTTTGCAGAGCTGATCTATGCGCTGCAGTTAAAGCTGTAAGAGGCAGGTATGTTTTGCATGTGATACGGACATACCCACTCTAGAAGAGCAGGGAAGCAAGTTAACTTTTTGGGTCATTTATTAAAGAAACACAAATTTCCCCCGTTAATAGCATTTTTGGAAGTAGATAAATAAGCCGGTGGCAAAACCATGTTCTGCTTATGATTTGAGAGGAGATGACTAAACATGTGCATGTATCAAAGCTTTATTCCGGACTTGAAAGCAATTTGAATTCAGTATACGATAAGCATTGTTCTTACAGTCTTCCTACACAGGAGCCTATGACCCTAGAGCAGGACCTATTTTGTAGATACTATGGGGATAAAAATATCTTTTTGTTCTCTAGTTGTAAAGAATTTACAAAGTAGTTCACTTAATATTTATGAAATAACAAGATTAATTTCTTGATATATTAAATCAATATACTGTACAAAAATTCAAGACTGTTAAAAAAACCAACCAACCAAAACAACAAACCACCCAAAAACCTGACTCTGAGAAATTAGAAGACCTAATGGGCAAAGGTGGAGACACTAAAACCTGCTTGTGCGAAAGTTGTTTTGCTTCTGTGCTCATGGTATATTTTGGTTCATGTGTGGGGTTTTTTGTCAGAGTGCTCGTTTAAGGAGCTTGTGTTGTGGATCTGTAAATACAGGAAGCATAGTTTTACCTGGCAAAAAACTTCATTAAAAATCTTCTTCTAGGTATCCAGGATAGTTGGATGTAAAACCCTGAGACAATTTTTTTGCTTGCAAACAAGAGAAGCAGACATTAAATTGGCATGTTATTTGTTTGCATTATCTAGGGTCTCTGAAGCAATTACTTTTGCATATGTTAACAAGTGTGGAAGTCTTTCAGTTTGCATATTTACAGGGTAGAGACAATAGCCGCAAGGTCTCATCCTCGAAGCAGCTGAATTAGTACAAAATTGACAGGATCAGGCCTCTGCTGATGCCTATAGTGAACACACCAGATTTTATTTTTACCATTAAAAGCTACTTTACTTCCAGTGATGGCCCTTTCACCTCATTTATCTGGCAATAAGGCTTGTGCATAAGTAGTGTCTATGGCAGCCTCTAGGAATTTAATATTAATTTCACCTGGGTAGTTTCACTGCCTAGGCTGGTAATATATATTCATTATATATTCTTCAGAAAACTTCATTATAACTACAGTGACACTTTTCCCTTTGGTACAGAGATTGTTCTGGCTATTTTTTCTGCCCAATAAGAGTTTGTTTTATTTTGTAATTGGCTGATAACAAAGTAGATACTGCATTTGGGTGATTATGTGTATAATCCAGAAGGTCTCCTTCCACCTGCCCTCATTTCTTCGTTGCAGTACACAGCAGGTAGGACATTCAAACAGTGAAGGCAGTCCTAGGATTTAATTTTCTTTCTGCTGCAGGACTCTGAATGCATGTTTTCCACTTCTAAGTGAACCTGGCCATAAGGAGTCCTGAGATAGGCTTCTCGCACTCCTTCTCTTGCTGAGAGGTGCTCTTTATATAGGATACTTAAGTACTGGTTGGTGCGAATAGCAAGAGAATTACTACATAGCTGAATCATTCAGGCGTTCCCTAGAGGAAAGGGTCAAGTCCATCAGCATGCCCTCTGAATGGGTGAGTGTATGGGAATAGGCCACAGGTCTCCCACCCTCCCCGGTAAGGACCACAATCACTAGGCATCAGAGCCAGATTTCCTCTGCCAGTGAGGGAGGAACCAATGCTTGGTGTCTCCCGTCCTCAGCGAGCGCAGCAAGGACTGGCTCCTGGACGGAGGGCCGTGCTAGCTGGAGTGTGGGAGAAGTTGGATAGTTCACTCTTTATCACTGATGTTTTAGTCTGTGGATAAAAAAAAAAGTAAGAAAACAGGGGAAAAACAAAACCCAGTTTAGATAAAAAAGGAATTGTAGGAAGGCACTGTAGTCAGGTAGATGTAACAGCACTCTGATGCTTTCTACTGTGCAACAGGGTCATCTGCCCTCATTTGAAATAATAATCTTTATTCTGAGTTTCAGATGGAATAAGCCAACTAGGAAGCAGTGTGCAATCAATTGAGAATTGATACAGTTTGCACCTGCAGATGTGTTGTGCACAGGCAAATATGTGGGCATCAATATTTCATTAAATCAAGACCAGTGTTTGTATGGACACTTTGATTACAGACGTTATTCAGTTTAGAGGGGTGGTTTTTTTTGTGAGGGAGGGGTCCTCCTCTTAATGTTTGCTGCTGTGAGCACAGGCAGTTCCTCAGGACAGGGAAGGGAAGGTTTCAAGGAGCATTCCTACAATTATTTCAGTATGCCACAAAAGTGAAGCAAATCCTGGGGCAATGGAGAAGAGAGCTGCAAGGCTGTAACACCCTGTACCCTACTGGAGATGTGACCCAGGTCCTTCAGCCAAAGAAGGAACACGTGGTACTTGCATTTCGGATAAATGCAGGTGATGGCCTGACTTGAGCAAAGGATTCATGGCTGTTGCTTTCCTCTGGTGCGGAGTTAATTCCTTACCTCTGCTCCTCACGCCTCTTCTGTGTCTGTCTTGATGAACTGACAGGGAAACTCTCTACCTCTTTGCTAAGTTTTGTGGATCCTACACACTGACAATCAGCTTCCCATGCTCATTGGAAACAGGATTTGTCATATAAAGTGGGATTATTGGATTCCAGTAGATTTTTGTGGTACCTAAAAGTTAGGGGTTGCAATTCCCCACTGGCAACTGAGTTTCTGGAGGGACAAAGCACTTCTAAGCCCTATAAATACAAAACTCCAAATGTACAGTGAAATCCTACGGTTCTTCTGGGATTCAATTTTTTTTTAAAGAATAACTTGGTGCTTGCAAGCATTGCGGACTGGACGATAGAGCAATGATGTCCTGGACAAGCATGAAGCAAGTTGAAACCTCATCTCTTTGCAGCGTGTCTCACCAGCTCTCTGCCTTAAGACAAGAAGGTGGTGGTGAATATGAGTGCAAGAGATGCAGGGTGTGCTGTGCACAGGGCCCTGATCTTACATCCATCCACTTGCTCTTGCAGCCTAGTACCATGGGAGACCAAGGAAGTTAGTCTTGCTATATACCCTCTTCTCCACAATTTGAGTAAAAAATGCTCGTTTGCTGATGAAAGCAGTAGGGAGAAGATGCTCTGATGTGATAATGTTGGTCATTTGCTGCAGACAGTACCTGGCCAACTGGACTATCCAGTTTCTTGCTGAGGTAGCTGAAAAGACAGGCAACCCTGGTGAACGGTGCCCTAGCATGCCTGGAAGGGAAGGCAGTAGGAATTTGGATGAAACATTTAAAGCCATTTGTCTCTGAGCCGAGAAATTTGAGGCTCTGAGGTCAGCTAAGCCAGCCAAGTGATGAGACAGTTTAGCACCAAATCCCTGTGCTCTAATTTAATGCTGAGCCTACCTCTGTATGAAGAGATGTACCTACTTCTTTTTCAAGGAGCACAGAGGTGTTACTCAGGGTACCACCCGTGGGGTGATGGAGAGGAGGTTCACCAGGCATGGGGAGTATGAGCAGATGAACTGATCTCATTGCTTTCTCTCTTCTCTCTGAGGGTGCTGCTGCCATGTGCTGAATCAATTATTCAGGTTTCATGAATTAGTGATTGATTAATTAAAAGCCTTATTGAGACTCCAGGAGTTCACTAAAAACCACAGTCCTTTCTTGGCTGAAATACTTGCTCAAATACCAGTATAAGGAATGAAGTTTATTTTCTTAGCTGTTTCTGCTAAAGAATACTTTGTCCTCCTCCCCCCCCCCCCCAAGATTTGGGATGGAAACAGAATGAAGAATAACCTCTGTTCTGCAGATATCTTCATATGAGAGGCATGGAACAAAATTATTCTGGTTTGTTAGCAAATGCAGCTGTGTCCTATACATTGTACAAGGTCATGCTTGCTTTTGCCAGTATTGGTGCTTGCTTGTGTATTGAGGGAGGGGGGGAAATTATCCATTAAATCCATTTACTACAGTCTTTATGGACCATTTCTAAATGTGACATACTTAAAGGAAGAATTTCAGATGGTCTATTTTGTTACAAGTCTCCTAGTTTTAAAATATGACCTTAACATTTTCACAGCTATAGCAGATACAGTGTTTTAGCTTGTTAGGAGGTATGCAGTATTTCTAGAGGTCCAAATGATGCTTAAGCCAAGCATCTTAATGGAGTTGCAGGTAACATGTAATTACCAACCTGACAATTGTTCTAACACAATGAATTATTCCGAGGTGTGGTTTTTTTTGCACTGGATCTCCCTGTACCTTCAGTTTTGTATTATTCTGCGTGTGATTTAGCTGCAGTTGTAACTCACTGAATGCCATGACACCGCCAGGGTTTGACAGAAATGCAGAAGCTGTGTTTTGTGTGGCCCCTCTGGGGTGCCTCTGGTGTTCAGTCCCAGCAAGTGGAGTCCATCTCGTATCGCTACTGGCCTGGCTGGGGCAGCGGAGGGTGCGATGTGTCCTAGCCCAGGTGGGACCAGGGAGGAGGTACTTTGGGGCCATTGTCTCCTTCTCAGCAGCAGGCTGTCTGTCCATGAGGCCAGCCCCATGGAGCAGGCAGGGGACTGGCAGGGCTCAGAAAACACTTGTTTTTTTTTTTCTCTTTCCCCCCCCGCCATCCCACAACCCAGGGGCATTTTGCTGTTGTTTTGGAACTATCTCTTCTTTGGGGTTTTATTATCTTTTATTTTGTTTGCTTAGCCGTGCTTGCTTCAGAAACAGCTTTGTAGCTAACCTTCAGCTCGGAGCAGCCTCAACGCAGGACAGACATCCTGTTGTTTATCTGTCTTTCAGATTTAACGGTTTCTGAAACTAGCTGTATAGCTTACACTTTATCCTCTGACTTTAGCACTCACAAGATGATTTTAATCAGAATCTTTCTAAATCCCGAATAACAGGAACAGAAAGCTGCATCAAGGCCACGTTTGTTTCCCAGAGCCCAGTGCTTCCTGTCTTGGACTGAATTTTAAATACATATAAATCAGCAACGCTGGTGGTGCGCTACACTGACCATTTGTCTGAAGTGCATAGCGGAGTTGCCTCTGAGGAAAATAACTTTATGGGAGGGAGGCCAGGAGCAGCCATGAATAAATGCTTGGATGAGTTTCTGGACTAGGATATTTACTGTATAATGACTCTATTCTATACTGAAAAAGAGTATGCAATAAATAACTTCTGCCAGTAAGTACAAGTACTTCAAAACCAGCTATTCTACTGATTCTCAAAAGTAAGAATATGCTTTCTTGTTCATGCTAGCTTATTTTTTTAGAACTGTATACATTTACAGTGGTGACTGGCCACATGCAGCAAGAAACAGTTCTCATCTTGTCAACTCTTTTCTTCCTGGCCTCTCAGAGCTTGGATTTCAGACCCCTTGTGCTCGGCAGGTTCTTGAATTTGTTATGCTGCTTTTTGTGCCTGGAATTGTGTTTTTAATATCTTGGCAGATGGTGTTCAAACACTTATGAGTTTTACACCCACGGTTCCCCTGGTGCCAGTTGGGCATTTCTTCTGAGGAACATTTTTCTTTTCTAATTACACCATACTGCAGGTTTTTTCCCCCCCCCCCCTTCTCCTCCAGCAGTAGCATATTTTGCAGTTTTGGGTATGTTACTACTATCCTACCATTTGGAAGGTGGAAAGCCCCAACCTTCAACATTGTTGCCCCTGTTCTCTCCCCCCCACTTAGTTTCCACTAATGTAAAACTACTTCATTAATGTTTTGCAGCCTGTTTTGCAGCTTGTGATGCATCTCCAAGTCATTCACAGTTGCAGTAGAGAGGAAGAGGTTGGAAGTACTTTAACTGTGTTTTGTGGACAAACTCTGAACCTATAGGTTATGCACTGAATAAATAAGCCCATCAACTAAATCTATCAGTGCACATTTAAATATGAGAAAGGGGTGGGGGGAAAGAAGGGCTTATGTTGGAATATAAAGAATATAGAATTGAGGACATCAGTTTTCTAAAGGTTAATGGGAGCCAGATAATGTCACTGTCATATTAAGGAGCTTTCATATCAAGAAAAATGGTTTTTCCTGTGCTTTGGCACACTAGACGACAGCCTCGTGTTTGAGTCTCCATAACGCTCCTATAGGAAGTCTTTTCCTGTACCTGTTTGAAAGCCTGAAGCAGTAATTTGGCAGGTGGATAGAATGATCCCAGTGCTACACTGTGCTCTGATTTAGAAACGGGAGAGCAGAAGCTGCAGAGTGATAGCCTGGATTTTTCCATTGCCTAGCCCTTCCCTACTCGCTCGTACCTGTCAGTGCCTTTAACGCTTGCCTCGCTGTATTCGGGTGTCGATGACTACTGAGGCTTCAAAGCAGTGGAGCACGTTTGGAAAAACCCTGGTGTCATCAGGCTACGATGGCCAAATCCCACAAGGACCTGGGAGAGCATCTTGATTCTCAAGAAGGAGCTTTGATCACTAGAGAAGTCACAGATAACAATCCTTAGATATCATCCAGGTGTTTCAAAAGTCAGTTATTTTTCCAAATAGCAGCTGTACACGTAAGGACAGGGAGGAAGCAACAAGGAGATAAAATGTACAGGGACTGCGTGTGGGATGGTGCTGTCTTGAAGCAGGGCTGGAGGAGTAGCCTGATGAGGGAGCTTGCTGGTTGCACTTAGGGTGTCCGCAAAGCAGCCTCACACAGATGGCATGAGCTAGCTCCAAATGTCCTGGAACCACGTTGTTCAGCTGCACCAAGCAATTAGCTGCAAAATGTCACATCTCAGCACCAAGGCCTGCCTAGCCGTCAGGACCGTCTCAGAGATGATGATGATGACTGCAGTCCAGGGCCAGCTGCTGCCATGTCTCTATGTAAAGCTTATACCTGCCTCCTTCTCTGGTTCTTCTAGCTATGACCACAAAATCCAGGTGCCAGGGTGGGGCAGTAGACGTTCTTGCAGCAGAACTGTAGCCATAAGGGCATCTGTAATGGCTGTCTGGAAGCTCCATTCTGCTGGTGAAGAAAATGTCCTTCGTTTTTAAATTAGCACCCCAGTTGTGTCTTCAAATGAACATAAAAAAGCCTGTGTATAATATGTCTTTTGCAGATTAGGTGATAAGCACAGTTGATTGTAAAAGAACTGTTTTACAACAAACAGGGAAAAATTGGAATTTAAATACATGGGGGTTTTTTCCTCCCTTGCAGTGTTTGCATTTTTTTGCTATTACATCTTTCCTCCTGTATCTTCATTTAAGCCATTCCCAAATAAGATTATGTCTGTTAGAAGTGGGAGGTTAAGGCTGTGCTATGTTTACTTGGTTTTATTTATTCTGGATTTAGAAAAAAACCATTTCGATAAAGGCAGTATATCCAAGGCTTTCTGTTTCATATTATGAAGTATGCTGCTATGCACAGTTTGTTCTATTAAAAAACTTAAATTAAAATTCCAAGTTGGGATCGCTCAGAGGGGACCTTGGGAAACATTACTAGATTTCTTGCTAACTATAAAACTTCTCTCCACAGCCCTGAACAATAGATCTGGGAGACTCATAAGCCTTAAAAACAACTAGGTGAAGTTATTTAGTGTTGTGGAGGTGGAGTTATTTAGTGTTATGGTCATTTGTCTTTTATTACTTACATGCTTGTGCTACTGCCTGGTTCTGGAATGGTTGTTCAATTTTAGGGACTAGGGAAGAGACAATAGCAATTATGGCTTCGGGGGAGGATGTGTATGTTTATTATGTGCGATTTTTCTCTGAAAATGGTGTTCTAGCACCTCAGCTATTATGAATGAAGCAGGAGAAAAATGCGTTTCTTCTCTTGTAGGTTTTTGCTGGTCATTTAAAAACCTACAATAATGTTAATTCTTTTCAAGGATGGGGCTAATATGTGCCAGCTCTCCCATATGCATCTCTTTGTTATGGGATGGATCTATTCGATTAACTCTTTTCCAGAAACAAAACAGATTGCAGTGATGCCACCATGGTGTTCTGATATTGTGTATTATTTAATTATTTCAGTATTATCTTATCAGGGCACTGCCCAGCTGAGCTGCAAAGTATGACCCACCCTTGCTGTAGCAGGAACTATGGAAAGTGCCTTTTTAAAGAACGTTCTGTGCAATGCAGGGATAGACTAAAAAGGCAAAATGGGACAAAAGGATCTTTGGCTTTTTTCTGTGTGTGAATCTCTTTGCTGAGGATGTTTAAAACCTTTGCTGCCTTGATCTAGTAGCTAAGATCTCTTACATAGAGAAATCTTAATACTGCTTAGAAGACTATTTTCTCTTGATTCTGGATGCGAGTTGGTTTATCTCCTATATTCAGGTGGCACACCTATCAAATATGTGGTTTGAAGAAATACAAATTTTGATAGTTTCAGAAGATTCTCCCTAAGAGATGGAGCATTTGGGGTGTTTGATTGCTGCAGTTTCACAGTTTGGAGGATCTGGGAGAACATATCACTAGGGTGCCATCAATTTTATTCTTCTACCTAAAAGATGATGCAAACTGGCCAAGTGGACTAGTGTACCCATTAGGGGCTGATCCTGCAAGGTACTGAACACTAACTCCTTACCCTGCATAAGCAGGTGCTTGGCTTTTGGCCTGTGATAAGTACCTGTGAAGTCAAAAAGACAATGCATGTGCTTAGAGCTCAGTATGCACTCGGCTAGGCTGTATTCAAACCTAGTCCATCTTACCCAGTCTAGGGTGTGACATCTTGCTAGGTGTAGCATTGGGCATATGAGGCTGGCAGGTCAGCTTTAGTATAGACAGCTCTTGCTCGGAGTAGATCAAAAATCAAAAAGTGCATGGCTGGAAGCCTGATCCCCTGGACCTGGTAGTGCTTTGCAGATTAGGTCTTGACTCTAGATCATCTTTAATCTTGTAATTCATGCTGTTTCTAAAGAGGGTACAGCAGTGTAGGATTGAGCTGTCACTGATGTCTGAGAGATCATCTTGCAAAGATGAGATATAGAAATGTGATGTTGTGGCCATTATGTTTGTATCAAATAACATTTTGACAGAAAACAATCCAGTTCAATTTACAGTGGAAAACCTCTTTCCTACACGATGCATTCCCTTCCCTGCCTCAAGTGGAAGTCGGGGTTATGTTATTTACCTCTGTGCTATTTTTACCTGCTTTCAACTGTGATGCTCATTTTAACAATACTGTAAAATGCTTGCTATTAATATTTCCATTTTATAAGAGTCCCGTGGGTTCCATCATATTGGATGATTTCCGTGAAAATCAGCAGAATTTTAATTGGCTTGGTTTGTTCAAGTCAGTGGTGGATTTTCTGCCTTCACTTGTACTTTACTTTGAATTTCAGTTTTGTCTCCCTGCTGCTGTTGTGTTGTTGGCTTTGTTAGGGCAGACTGCAATAAATTCAGATGAACACATTTATGACCAGCCTCATGTCTGATACAATTGAATTATGGTATATTTAAAATAACTTCTAAAAAGTGTTGATGCCTTTCCTCAACCAGCAACTTGAGCTATTGGCTTACTGTGTCATCAAAACTTGCTTCATGGTTATTTGTTATATTTAAAAAGTTCGTCTCCATTCCCCCCCCCCCCCCGGATTAAAATTTCATGTGGTTGCTGCTGGGTGCATTGTAATATAATCTGATCTGGGGTTCTTTTATACAAGGCAATTTACAAACAAGTCCTAAGATGCTATGGTTTCTGCCTCAGAGATTCCTCATTCAGTAAATACTTAAGCCTGATGTGTGTCAGGACATTGACTGTCATAGCTATGGAACAGTAGGCTGATGCAGAGAAGTCCTGTATAGAGAAGGTCAGTACAGGAAGATGATGTCAACCTGGGTGCTGCTGTGGAATAACTATTCTGGCCAGCTTTTCCTCTCAGAAGTACAGAAGACTGATACTATCTGCACAAGAATGACACTGTCCATACAAAGAAAAATACTGAAATGTGTGAATGTCTGATTGCAGGGTTGGGAAATGTACTCTTGAATACAATATCTGTTTTGGGGCTCTCATGGATTTTTGCAAATGCTTGCCGATCAAGCCTTGGAATTAAAATATCTAAAATAGAAAGCATTTTCATTAGAGTGACACTGCATGGGATAACTTTCCTCATGTAACCGGGGACACATTAATTCTGCTGGTGCTGTGTATATATTTCTATTTTGATCAAAGTATGCTTGGTATATTAATGTTTTTCACATTTGCTGCTTCTGATAGATTGTGTTTCCTTACTCTAGTTCTCATTTTTGCTTTTCTGCAGATTGTCTCTCAGTTACCTGTGAGAAGAGGTAGATATCCTGAGAGGGCAGAAGAACCTCTGGCCTCTTCAGCTGTGCCACTGTTGGGATCAGATTCTTCTCATCTTCAGTGGTGCAGATGCTGAAGTGCCTTTCTGGCGCAGCCTTGAAACCTCTGCTTGCTTGAGGTAAGAAACCCTAAAGGGTGACTGATAGATCTGTTGGTTGTGGATATCCAATGGTGTGAAACAAATTGGTGGAATTGTACCTTCGTCTTTTTTGTTCTTAAAAACCAAAGGACCTGATCCCAAGTCAAGGTAAAGGTTCTTGACTGTTTCATCATTCAACTACAATCTTGAAAGGTTTTCCAACATATCTGCACACCCAATTTATGTGTACAACAGAAAACTGAATGGGATCTCAACACCCTTTTCTTTTATCACTAAGGATGTTAGTTCTCCTTTTCAGACAGAGCTCATTCCTCTTCAGAACTTGGCAGTGACTTCTCCATCTTCCTTTTAAAGATGCTTTCCCTGCTAGAGAACTCATCAATAGATCCTGCTCTATATCAATTTCTACTGCTTCCTTTTGGAAGCAGTGACTTCTGAGCCATAGGGTACATGTTACAGTATGTGTTTGTCCTAAGCAGCTGGGAGGTAGTTACACGATGGCCTGTCCTATTATGACCTTAGTGTCTTCATTCATGTTAGGAGTAAGGAATAATTTATATCGATGCTGAGAAGTGGGACTTCTGTGTGCCTCCTCTGTTATCATCTCCTGCTGACAGTTATTCAGTTACTTATCATTTTATGTTGACATTTTAGCAGCTGTAGTGCAGGAACTTAAGCGAAGTCTATGCGAAGAAGGATTTAGAGGTAATTAAAAGGAAGGTGATGCAGAGGAATGGGACAGGAATGAGGAGGAGGAGATAACAGTAGGGAAACTTCTCCCAGTTGGGAGAATGATACCCTCACTCGATCTTGCTGACTTGCGATCTTGTGATGCTCAGGTACTGAGCCAGCATCTGAAGGGAATAAAGAGTTAAAGTTCTCTGTTGTTACTGCACAGATTCTGCTCCAGGCTTCTGCTCAAACCATGTGTGGCTGGCTGCTAAGGTTCCTCTGCAATTTGAAAGTGGTCCATGATCCTAAGCTTCAAGCCAGACTCATTGGCCATTATAGGAAGAGGGATTTTTGGCCTCTATGAGTGAGTTACCATACCTCAGCTGTTAGCAGTGATTTGAAATCCCAAGCACTTTCTAGAATTTATTGCAAGCTTATTCTAGAGGGATGACGACTTTGCGCTTGGCCAATTTATAGCTCATGCTGCAGATTTAGCATCACTTATTTTAAAACTAGGCACTTTCCTTAACCATAAATGTCTTTAGAAAATAATCAGAGGGAAACGTTTGGGGGAGATAAAATATAATACCATGTTATCATTATTTTGTGGTATTTTCCTGCCAGTTTTATTTCTGTAATATAGTTTGTTCCTTTTGTAAGACTCTGGTGAGCATAAATAGAGTGGAATCAACAGATGTAATTCAGTATAGTTCTTCCATAACTCAAATAATGCAAATTTAACCAATCCTAACTTACATTTATAGCCATGCATGTTTACACACTTCTGTTTAGAATGAATGAACTATAAAATCTAACTACTGCTTCCCTTTCAAGCCTCTATTAACTGTCCAAAACAAAGGAAGCATCTACATTGGTCACTTCTCACTTTCAGCATGAAGTTGGGCGTTTGAGTGAATGATATGTGCATTTTACAAGTAAGCAAGTTAAAAAAAAAGTAAAAGCCTTGCTATTTAAAGCTGATAATAAAGAAACACTTCTTCCCTGTAACTTATAACGCCTTGCAAATAACTTTCACCCTTTTATTATGGTTTCTTACAGATACTGTCTGTTATTGGTGTAGAATTGTCTCTTAGAACAAAAATAAAATTAGAACTGTAAGAGCATGGATTTAATGGCACAGACTAATAACTTCTAATCTATCAGAGAGTGGGCATTACTTTGAGAAAGCATGGTTTTGAGAAAGCATGGTTTTGTAGCTATTGCAGATTTGGATTCAAGTCCTTGGACTAGCACAGGCATTGTTTGACTCTTGCTGTGCATTACTTGGGACCAAACTTTCCAAAACAGGGGTTGAAATTAGTACCGTGACACAGGTCTACAATGACTGCCCACATAGGGAATTGATCCTGGTTGCAACACCCTGCATAAGCTTGATTTCTGGGGAAAAGCCTATGACAGAAACTGCATAGACATCCTTTTATGGCCCGCTATTTACAAAATGCAACAATGGCTATGTCTGTGTGATCGTTTAGACTCGTCCTAAACTGGAAGAGCCTTAAAATGCCTTGTGGCCACCCAGGGCAATCCCCTGGTCTCTGCAAGTTTCATCCCACTGCTTCGCCTCTGCTTCCCTGTGAACACAAGGCTGGCACTTGAGAGTGTAGAGCTGTGCTCCACAGAGCACCCCATGGGTGTAAAATGTAGCCCGGATAGAAGTCATCCTGAGCAGGAGCTTCCCTGATCCATGCTGTGTTTGTGTAGAGATTGCTGAGGCAGAGTGCTAGTGCTGCTCTGTTCCCCATGGGCAACCACTGCTCTCCACTGCTGGCCAGGAGCCCAAGGCGAGCATAGCCAGTGAAGGAGTGTGATTGAATCTCCATTTCAGAATGTAAATCAGTAGAACAATCTTGTAATATCTAATTTTTTTTTCCTTTAGGGACTCTTTAATCCTAAAATTACTTGTATGTATTTTACCTTATTTTGAAAGATAAGTCATTGTCAGCAGTTCATTGTGGAGGTATGAGAGGTAAGGAGGGTGCATCATCGACACTAGAGCAGCGAGTACCTGCCACCCAATTGGACTTATGCAATAGAAAATGTAAGGCTTAGAAACAAATTCATAGTGCTTGATTGAGATTTCAAGCTGAATTACTTAAAGGCATGCCCAAGTGGATGCAGTCAGTGTACTGATGTGTGGCTGTTATTTGTAGTGGAGAGGAAAAGATAAACCTGAGTGAGTAGTCAGCATTTCAGCAAATCTCTTCACCTGTGAAATGTCATTGCTAAATATGCTTGCCAGTGCTCCCTTTGTAATCTTGCAAATACCAGACTGCTAAATTAGAAGGGAATTTTTTTGACTGAAGGAGAAGGAAGGAGAGACATTCTGGAGATGGGCTTTTGTGCTTCATAACTTCCTGATCTACTCCTGGGAAAGGACACTGATACCAGGTATATCTTAAGACTTTTTTTTTACTGGTTTTGTTTTCTTTTTTTCCCCTCTGTTTTATTACTTCCTACTTCTGTACTCAAGAACTTTCCTCTCTGCTTTGCTCAAGTCAAGCTCTTGGGGGTTTTGTTCTTTATGGTTCTCTATTTGAAGTAAAGTCAAGGGGATCTGACAGCTTTGGGTGCTCTTGCTGTCAAAGACAAAAATTTTCCAAATGGAGGTCCATTGAACTCCTTGAAGTGCCTGCAATGCTGGACAGGTTTGGGGGGGATCAGGAGTGACGGTGCCTTTCTCATGGTGCAAGACTGACTAGAATCTGCAGGTGTCGATCGCTGGGTAAAATGTTCCTGTGGTCATTAAGCTGGATCTCTGTCTAGGAGTAGATGGTAGAGAGATCCCACAATCATGCCAGCTTGTTCTAGGCATCCAAAGAAGAGCTCATTTTTCCCTCTTGAGTGCTCACAGCCTGTCTCAGTGAGAACTGGTGTAATATTTCTTTTTTCCTGCTTCAGCAGTTGTGAAAAATTAGGTTAATAGTGCAACTTCCATGCCTTAGCACCACTAAAAGGAAAGTGGTGTCTGTCTAAGACCTATTGCAACGAAATGTGCTGTTAGCAGATGCTGCGTACAGCACTTGCGTGGATCCAAGGTGCCTCTGAAGTCAGGCTTTGCAATCTCTTGGTAAACCTCTGCCTGCTGATACAGCAATATGTGGAGCTCCAGGAGGCATGATGATTTTGTTATGAAAGAGTAAATCAGAAGAAATGCAATTTCTCAACCTGCCCCCTAAAGCTCTAGTGGGGTAAAACACCTGTCTCTATTTCCAGGGGGCCTCGCACTCGAAGCTTTTGAAATGTACAGGAAGCAAAACTGCCTTCCCTCCAGTTTTCTCGCTGCTGGCTATTTTCGGTGGATGTGCTTTCCATTTGTGTTAGGGCAAGAGCAGACTAGGTTCTTGCCTAAATGTATAAGGTGAATGGTGGTTGCCAGTGGCTCTGTTCCTTGTTACCATGTCAAGTTAAAAGACAGCCTTTTATTGGCAGAGAGGAGGTGGGTGCTTCTCCTAAAATGACATAGAATTATGTGTATCCATTCTTTTTGCAGTGAAGGCTGGTGAAGTGCTCTACTTACCAGTGACTTTTCATAACACCCTTATGTGGGGCTACCTGTGATTCTGTGGTGCTGTACTCTGTTCCCACTATGAAATCCTTTATATCCATTACACTTTAATGCACATGGATTGCTGTGGCAATCAACCTTACACAGAATTATATCCTTTTTTTAGTTCAAAAATCACTTATATCACAGAGCGCAAAACTGCCACGCACAACCTTGTCCACTGTATCTGAATAATAGACCAGAGACTGCTGCTCTTCAAGATCTTCAGTCATTTTTGCTGTGCAGAAAAATATCATTCTTGTGCTTAGCATATTTCTCTGCTGTCATTAATTTATGTCCTATTAAAATGAGGTATCAGAATGTGGGAAATTATTTTGGGTTTGGCCTGATGGGTTCTGTAGGTTTTCAGCATCTGGGAAGTTTCTTGGTATAGGGACTGCTTTACTTCATGTACTTATTTTAATTTGTAAATAGATAGCTGACTTTTATGGCAAATGCATTCCAGTCTTAATTGGAAAACTTGATAGTAATATTCATAATAAGGACTAGATATGCTTCCCAGATGGATTTTTGTAGTTCTCTTCCCACCCCTCCTTTTCTTCCACAAAATTACCTTATTGGACTTCCCTCTTACTGTTTGGAAGCCAAAAAGCAAAGCGAACTCTTTGATTCTTATCGTGACAGTATGTCTGCTTAACCCAGCTCTGAGAATTCATTACCCTACTGTAAGCAAATGCCTTCTTTTTCTGTTATTGATTTCTTTTTTTTTTTTTCCTCCAGTGAATGTACTTACTCAGCCTGTTTGCTGTTGCTTTGAAATGTCAGAGATGCCATTTGGACATTACTTTGCAGAAGAACGATGACAGGTCAACAAACCCATAGGTTTTAAAGCAGCAGAGCTCTAGTATGGTTCAATGTATCTCAACATCTAAATGGCATCAGGTATCAAGTTAGACAAGGATATACATTTCACAGTAACAAAGATGAAATGGCTGAGCCAGATTGTGCTTGCTGCTTGTGTGTGTAACATCCCACCTATTTAAACCTTTTTTTTTAATTCCATGTTCAGGTTGAAGAATAATACATGGCATGAATATTACTGTTGTGAGTAAATCAGATGCACTCTGAAAGTTATTACTAAACATGTCTTCTACTGCTTTTTGACTTGGGTAGACCCCCCTACCCCCAATAGGCTAATAAATATATAACAGGTGCAATCCTTACAAGGAAGGTATGGTATTTATAACTGTGCTCTGAAAATAAAGTGTAGAAGTATGTAAGCTTACATAGCGAGAGATAATAAGAATTTGATATTCTCTAATCATTTTCACTTATTTCTGCCAGGGTTCAAACAGATTTAATTAGATTATTAAAATTATAGTATACAAAGGTACTGAAATTCCTGCTTTGTAGCTTGGGGGCAACCTTTGAATCTGCCACTAATTAAACACATGCAGTCTGATTGCATACTCTCTGGAATCTGAATTTCACGGCTTTGATATTCGGTATAGCAGAATAACACTGCCAGTGTAAATGGTGGTCAGTCTTGCAGTGGAGAAAGTAACTGTGGATCACAGGGGAACAGAGAACTGGGACTTGAATATCTCCTTTTTCCCTGGAATTGGGAGTTTGTGTTGCTCTGTCCCCAGGGGCTTCATCTTTGCCAACAGACCCGAGAAGCCCGCCGAGATGCTGCAGGCACCAGGTGGTGCTTTCAGCCCAGCAGTGAGGTGCTCAGCAGGCAGCAGAAGGGCTTGAGAGCGCTGCAGAGGCAGCTCCCTGCCAGCCCCTGGCCCTGGCCCTGGCCCTGGGGGGTGCGGGTGGGAGGGTTAAGGCTGCTTGCCACCTCTTTTAAAAACCCTGCTTGGTGTCCTGGACTTAGGCAGAGTTTCCTCCTGGCCTCCCCCCCCGTGAAGATGATCCTGGCGGTTGCCCCTGTTGGCAGATGAGGATGGAGATTAAAGCGCACTCTGATCCTCTAAAGATGATCCTTCCAGTTTCTCTTGGAGTCCTGGGAGTGTTATCCCTCTAGAGTTGCCATCAGCTTTGTCTTGCTGATCTCTTCCACCCCTTAGGTCACACTGCCTTTCTAGACAACTGGGTGTAAGCTGATTTGTTTTAAAAGGCTTTTCATATCTTCAGATTGTAACTAGCCCAAGCTAACTTAAATTTTCAAAGCATGGTTCCGGTGTGCTTTGTTCTTCTACTGAGACCTGCTGCCCAGACAACACAGATCTGGCTTTGGCTGATGCAATGTCCGTTGCAGGCAGTAAAATAATCTGTTATTCTAATGTTTCCTTGTGGAAGAAAACAGTCTAGAAAACTTATATTCATCTATATAAGGAAGAAAAATTACTGAAATGATAGGTGGACTTGCAGCCTGCACAGAGCAACCTCCAGCTGCAAGTCTGTCATAAGTGACAGTGCAATGCACGTTTTGGAGCAGCGATGACTCATTGTCAGTGGCAGCAAATTAGTAACGCAGTGTTGTCAAGGCTCCCTTTACTGATACCATAGCCTGTAGAAGCCCAAAATATGACAGCTTTCACTTAGTACTAGCATATGGCTGTTGGTTCACTTTCACCTCTTATTTTGAAGGGATTTGCCATGTATGTTTCAGTCCATCAATCATGGTCTAATATTTAGAAACAGAAGTGAGCTATGAATGCAAAATGTGTGTTTCGAGCCCCAGTATGCGATGGCAAGCTGATGCGTGTAGCCTTGGGAGAGATGCACGAGGCTTTGCTATTCAAGCCAAGGACTTTGAGTGACTCTCGAGTGTTGTTTGAGAGTGCTAAGCTAGGAGCATGCTCTGGAGGAAACTGGTTTTCCAGAAGCTGATCAGCAATAACCTGCTGAAATTCAGGCCCCTCAAATGTGTTTGAAATCAGGTGCTAAAGTTGCTACCTTAAAAATCTCAGATGTGCTGTTTTCATTTTTTTAGTGTGTTGCAAAATGATCACATTTTCTTTCTGCTCCCAAGCTCTGAAACTCATTTGATGTGTGTTTCTTGAATTGGTTTGAAAGTGTTCTCGACCTCGTCAGATCAGGTCTCACTTTCTCTGTTGTGTGAGACGAGTCAACTGCTTAGGCTTAGAGTTTGAAATTTGTACTGACTGGCTAAGACTTCTGTATTTGGAGAGCAGAAGTTTCCCTCACTGAATGGCTTCTGGCACTCACCGTGTGAGTTGTGAACCACAGCAAAATGTGCTTTTGGTAAATACCCGAGAATAAAAATGCATTTGTATGTATGTATTCACACTTACTGCAGTAATTTAATGAAAAGAAATATTAAGAATTATGACATGAAAGAATAAAAGGTGTGCTTCTCAACATGGACAGGTATTCCTGTACTTGTCACTTTGCTTAGCTCTATCAAATACCTTCAAAAGTCTTTCAGTGTCTTTAAAACCTTTTTTTTTTTTGACCTAAGGCTAAAACATGGAGTGAGTGTCACTAGGAAATGAGTGACCGGTAAGGGAGCAATTGTGTAAACGAGTTGTTTCAAGAAGTGGGTGGGTGTAACTTGTGGTGCCTGTGAAGAGTTTGAAGTCTGCAGCCTTTGTCTCTGTGGCTGGGTGCAGACGGGTCACTGTATGGCACTGAACAGTAAAGCACAGCTTGGGATTCAAAGAGGACATGTTTGCTTGCCTGGCCCCATGGCTTCTGCTCGCATGAAAATCCTTTTTAACCTCTTATTAGCTATAGAAAAAGGAAAAAAAAAATTAAGTGCTTGAAAGCAGAAGATAATTTTTTTTGGGGGGGTGGAGGAGAGGAAATATGTTTGACAGTTTTTTGAAGTCCTAGTGTCAGAGATGGTTACGTCTAACCTTAGTATGCAGAGACATTGAGAAGAAAGTGAGCTGAAGTCCCTGTTGCTAAAATCTCATCTTGCTTTTCTGAGACCAAAACAAGAGAAACCAGTGAAAGAAGAGGGAGCGAAAGGATAAGCCAAAGGCAGACAATGGAGCTTCTGTCTGGGGCGTGGGCTCTTCGGCACTGCCTGCCTGCTGGCGTAGGGCTGATGCGGCCGGTGCTCTCCCCAGCCTTCCCAAGGCATCGCAGCAGCAGTGCTGGTCTGCCAGAGGCACTGCTCCGGGCTGCCCCTGCCATCACAGGCTGTCCTGCCCAGGGTGAGAGAGGCAGGCTTCGTCAGCTACGCTGGTCTTCTGTGATGTTTAAAAGAGGGAAATAGGGGAAGAAACAAGGAAAGAAGCAAGGAAGAATTGCTCCCCTGGAGGGCTGGGGTGACTACATGAGTATATATCTCCTACGGCAAGTTGTGCTGGAGGTCTGGTGGCAGCTAGTGGAGGTGGGATGGTTTCTGGGTCAGTCTCTGCTCTGGCTATGCTGGGACATCTTTAATGATTGTGATGAGAAGATGGTCATAGTACAACTTTGATTTCAGTGGGTAATGGAGTGGCAAACGGTGATTAAAAACTGTTCTTCTCATTCCTTCTGGTCTCCTGAATGATTTGGCACAGCCCTTCTTTCCCTCAAGCTTTTATTTCTGTTCCCCAAAAGACCCCCAAAAAGTGGCACGGGCCCAGAAGTTGGTTTTGGTTAGCAATGAGGTCTAACATCTGATTCACACATTGTAGTCTCTGAATTTTCATTCTCTTCTATTTAATGTTTCTGGAGCTATATTAATGCAATGTAGCAGTAAACCTTCTGTCTGCACTAATTTAATCATCTAGTTTTCTTTACAAAATTTCTGCGGCGCTCACTTGTTACAATGATCTGTGATGCTCTAGGACATAACTTTTGTTTTCAATGTTACAGCTGCTACATTTTTATTTTTGCAGTGGAGGAATAGGTTTTGTTTAAACAGAACTGTTGATTCACCTCATTTACTCCTCACTTCCATCAACTTCTCCCTGTCGCATCTGAAGCTCAGTAACTTAATTTAGCTAAAAGTTGTCATTCAGAAAGCAGACTGTTTTTTGGTGCTGGTCTTAATTTAGACCATTCCTTGGGATAAGCTTTTTCCAGTGGATAATTACCCTTGCTGTGAAAAATGCCTTATTTGTAATCTGGATAATCTGAGTTAATTTGGCCTGTTGGTTTTTGTTGTATTTCTCTCTTCTAGATGGGGGAAAAAAAGCCCCTTAATACCTAGTATTATCCTTGAGAGGCACTGTTTTGAAACTGGGGGCTAAGGGTTTTTACTGGCCTGAGAAGTAGGGATGGGACTGGAAGGCTGGAACGTGGGTGGTGAGGGCTTGTGCTCAGCGCAGTGCTGCACCCGTAGCTCCTGATGGGGAAGCAGGTGCAGTGTCACCTACAATGCAAGATCCACCCACTTTTGCCTTTTATCCCTGCCTACCATAATTAGTTTTCCTGTCAAAACTGTAGTAGGTAGTAACCCAAATATGCCTGAACTAGTGCTTAGGCAAATATCAGCCTTCCAATGGACCAGTTCTCATCGTAAGCTTTGTAGATACTTATACCTCATGGAAAATGGAGAGACTGAGTCTTGTTTTGGTCATTGATGTCTTAATTTTTCACCACTTAAATTTTCAATGGGTGACCATGTTTTTTCCTTTGTGCTTGTGAGGAGATCTCTTGTTAACAGCTGTACCTCATTTAGTGTCCTTCTGACTCTTCCTAATATGTGCAAAAAATCATGGTAAAGCACAGGTGATTGGTTAACTGAACTAAATTAATTTCTTAATTTAAACTAAGGGAAAGACCATTTTTATCACACTACTGATATTGCTGTGCTTGTTGCACTATATGCGCATTGCCACTCTGCTCTGCTGTGAAATGCATCCTCATGCTGGTCACACATCTATTCACATCCTGTTGGAGACAAAAGGTGCTTCCTATCTTTTGCTAGGGACAGATGAATTTACTTTCTGAAATTAGGCTTAGATTTAAGTGCAGGTGAATTGTCTTCAGTATCTAAAAGGGTTGAACTAATATTTCTAGAGCAGCTGGTTATAATCTCTGTAGGACCTGCGAAATCTGGGGATGTTTTCTCCTGCAAGGGGAATATAACTTTCCGGAGAGCTCATCGTTGACTTTGAGGTGCTCCTCTGTGGCTCTGCCTGTGAGGGAGCTGCCCCACAAGGCAGGGGATGAGCTGGGAGCCAAGGAGACCCTGGCACCTGCAGTGGCCAGGGTGCAGCCCCACAGGATCTGAGCAGGATGGGCAGAGAAGGGAGCTAGTAGCAGGGTCCAGCAGCCCTGGACAAGGCAAGGGGATGAACCACACTGGGGTCCATCCAGGGCATCAGCAGCAGGAGGCAGGGACAGGGACCGGAGCAGCGGGGTGGGGAGGGGGAAATGGATGTACCCCACGCATGACTACAACATAGGTCCAAGGTCTATCTAGGAGAGGTGGCTGAAGACAGGCAACAACACAGCCCAGCTGAGGAGTGGGGGTGCAGCCTGAGCTTATCCAGAGCTTATCCACTGTGGGCAGAGGTTTGGTGGGGGTCCCAGGTGAGGCTGGTCAGGATGATTGACGGCCTGCCAGTGCACTCAGGGCTCTGACACTCCTTAGTTATGCTGTGTATGTGCATGTGCGTAGGGAAATGTTTTCATTAGGTCAATTATTTGTGATTGATTTTCTGATTGCATTTAAGAAAAGATAATTCTTTTAAAAGGAGCTAAATAGATACAGACTCTTTCTTCCTGCATGGGGAACATGCAGGTCTTGCTGGCCAGCTCCCAGGTACACCCTCACCCACCTCCTGTGGGTCAGGTGCTGACTGCAGCCACCAAACTCCCTGGCTGGCACCGTACCAGCAAGGTAAGTCCTGGGACTAGACAGAAAAAGAGATTCAGCACAAAGCTGGGTGGAAGAAATAGCATTTCAAGCAAAGTGAATCTCTGAATCTAGGGATATGGGTAGGAGAGGAAATAGTATTTGAAGTTAGGTGGAAAAAGGAGGGTGTATTCAGTGCAGAAGTATTAATTTGGCTTGTAATTACAGTGGGTATCTTTTGTACTGCTTCTTACTCTTTGATTTATTGTTTGCAATTACAAGCTGTGGTTAACAATTCTAGGTTATTTTGCATGCATGATTCGAACCAGAGCAATGTGCTCGCCTTTGTGGAGTTTGAAATAGGTAATTATTTGGGTCATCCATATTCCAAAGAACAAAGTACAGGCAAGGAAGGAACAAAGCCATTTTGGTTATCACTAGTACAATGTAATCCCTCCTACAAATAATTACTGGTTTTCACCTACTTCTCTTGGGGCTTAAACTAATTGCTGTGTTAGCAGACTACAGGCTGAGTTCAAAAGGCTACTGCTTATGCAGCTGGTTCTGGAGGGAAGGAATAACAAGAAAACTCAAAGGCAACAAAAGGAAAGGAAGGAATTTTGGGATTATATTGCCATGCACACTTGACATGAGAGGTTTTGGTCGATTCTGAAATGAAAGGCCCTTGCAGATTATTGCTAGCTTCCTTTTTTGGTTTGTCAGCCATTTTCAGCAACCGGTAAAGTGTTGCTTCTTGCTGTCCTTTTGCATAGTCACTGCCAGACAGGTTACTGCTTATTTTCAGCTCCCCAATAAATATCTACTGAGGTTTAGTGACATTCTAAAATTTTACAGGGGCATTGCCAGTTTGTGAAGCAGGAAATAAGCGCCAATCTTTGCTGTTGAAGGGACAATGTATGCTGCAAAAGCAGGGAGCAGAGAAAATGTGCAGCAGAAGCAGGAAAGATCCAAAGATGAGTGTATGAGATAAAATAAACTAGCCTTAGCTGATGCTGTCATGAAACTCTTGGCAGCATGGTTATGCTGAGGGTTTTGGGATGCAGGGAATAACGATATGCACATGGGGCACTCCAGTGTCACATCCATGCTTGACATGCAGGGTAAATAGTTGTCAAGAACCCAGCACTACTTCCATAGTAATGAAGGGCTTTGTTTGGAAATGGAAATACACCACCAACATGGATCAACAGTTGTGCACACTTTAAATTAATCGGGGAAAGGGTAGAATACTGTGGTAACTTGGGAGCTATTTTGGACTCTTGGATAAACACTATTTAGACTTGTGTAAATTTGTAGGAGTTATTTTGACAAAAGTACTATTTACCCAAGTTAATATGTGCTTTGTTTTGGTGTGTGCTCTATATGTATTTGATCAGTCTGCATACTGTTTACTTAGACTGTACCTCTAAAGCTTTCAAGACATCTAGACCACTGGATACAGTATATTTTTGGTTTGATCTCTGACTTGGATTTAAGACAGACAGTGCTAATGGATTGAAATCATCTAACATGAGTAATTTAGGGAGAAAAAGGTCAGGCAATCTGTCACTCAAGAGTCAGGACAGTCATACAGGAAAGCCTCCTTAGATGTTTAATCCATTGGGTTAGGCTGTCTCTGCTGAGGGAGAGCAGTAAATATGCCTGGGGTAATGGCTTCCTGCTTTAAAAACGTTATTTGTTCCTTGGGACTGTTGGTAATTTAAGGTCATAATTTAAAGAGAGCTTCTTAAGAGCTTTATAGGATAGGTAAAAGAGAACTTTATAAGACAGGTGAGGAACATGTCCTGCCCCAGAGAGCAAGCAGAAGTCAGTATGGGCATCGCAGACCGAGCGGGAAGCATGTTTTGGGATGTTAGAGATGTAAGGATGCAGAGTTTAAGCACGGAAGGGGAATAGTTAAGAAGAACAGTTAAAAGATTAGAAACTTGAAGGAAAGAAATAACCTATGCAAAATGCAGATTAATGATGAAAGGAGTGGTTTCTTGTTTAGGCTATTATCAAGCCTTCAAAGTGTCTGTGCACAGCACAGTGGGCCCTTACTTGGACAGGTGCTTGTATACTTCACATACATGTTAGGCAGCCTGTGCTAGTATTTCTGACAGGTGCTGCTCTTTTGCTCTATTTTCCTGGAAGTACATTTCCTAGTGGTGGCCCTTGGATTCCCTTGAGAGTCTGGAGTAGTCTGTTTTATACTGCCAAGAATATTTATTGGATATTAAACTTACTAGAGTCATCTGTCTTGCAAGACAGTCTTGACAAGCCATCCATGAATATAGCTTAGTAGATTATTAATTACAGGTCAGAAAGAGGTGGGAAATAATGGAGAAATTCACACTTTCTATTTTGGTTTTGGAGATTTTTGTGTGTATGCCAGTCAATGGAAGAATAAGGGATACCAGAATAGTCCTGGTGTGTGGTGTCCTTGTTGTGGTTTAACCCCAGCTGGCAACTAAGCCCCACACAGCCGCTTGCTCACTCCCCCACAGTGGGATGGGGGAGAGAATCAGAAGAGTAAAAGTGAGAAAACTCGTGGGTTGAGGTAAAGACGGTTTAATAGGTACAGCAAAAGCCGTGCACACAAGCAAAGCAAAACAAGGAATTCATTCACTCCTTCCCATCGGCAGGCAGGTGTTCAGCCATCTCCAGGAAAGCAGGGCTCCACCTCGTGTAATGGTGACTTGGGAAGACAAATGCCATCGCTCTGAACGTCCCCCCTTCCTTCTTCCCCCAGCTTTACATGCTGAGCATGATGCCATATAGTATGGAATAGCCCTTTGGTCAGTTGGGGTCGGCTGTCCCAGCCGTGTCCCCTCCCAGCTTCTTGTGCACCCCCAGCCCACTCGCTGGTGGGGTGGGGTGAGAAGCAGAAAAGGCCTTGACTCTGTGTGAGCACTGCTCAGCAGTAACGAAAACATCCCTGTATTATCAACACTGTTTCCAGCACAAATCCAAAACATAGCCCCATACTAGCTACTATGAAGAAAATTAACTCTATCCCAGCCAAAACCAGCACAGTCCTTCACCCTGTCCATCCCTCACTGTTCATCCCATTTATCTATAGAAAAGGGCATTACTTTTTCTTCCAAATATCTTTGGAAAGTTTCAGTTTTGTCCTGTTTTTGCAAGAAGTTGCCTGGGAAATGCTTAGCAATTTTTGGTTGAACTAAATTGTTTTCATTTAGCCCAAGTTTCTTGAGACTTCTGCTTCACCCAGCTACTGATTCTGGAGCTTGTCCCTCTCAACTAGTCCCATTTGTTTGTTTTCTGTGTCTGTTCCTCTTTTTGTTGGTTAAACTCATTTTGGACTGATTGCTATGGGACTAGAATGAGGGCTGGTAGGCAATGCCATAGACAACTGCTCCTTTGAATGACTCTGCTTTATATAGTTTATCGCTTTTCAAGTATTGTGCATGTGAGAGATGAAAAGGAAATGCTCTGTGGGCTGTTTAATTGCTCAGTTTGCAAAGAGAAGAATTCAGTTCAAAAGGAAAAGGTATAGTCAGCCTATGGCTAAAGCATCCAATATTAGCAGATGATGACAGGTAAGGAATCAGCAAATGTTTATCTACCATAATTAGCAGGTACTAATTTCTACCATTTTAAGCAGTCATTTCTCTGCTTATTCCCTCTATCGACGTGATCAGACAAATCCCAGTAGATCTTGCTGTTCCTGCTAAAGGCTGTGTCAACATCCAGTGATGAGACTCCAAAGGTACGCTCTCTTCCAGGATGCAATTATATTAAAAATAACTGTCAGAGTTGCCTCTTAAAGGGCCTTTGTTGTTGTTGACGCAGCGGCTGGCACTCTGGTTTCTCGGAGCATAACACTGCGAGCGGTCATTCTTGTACGAGATGTGATGGCAGGTTATTACAAACTGGGAAACCCTGAGCTGCCTTGCACCGCGCTGAATTCCTGGAACACCTCTTTTTGATGATCAGTGTGACTTCATGCTCACCGCTGATAATGCCTATGTGGGGTTTGCAACCCCTGCAAAGAAGACATGAGTAAGAGACACCAAACACAGGAAAAGAGTAAAATTTAAGCCAATGTCAGTTAAACAATAGGACAAATCTCACCCTGACAAGTCTTTTGCTCATAAGAAAGCAAAACAGTTGCTTAACTGTGTAGCTGTCAAGTAATGTACTAAATAGGTACCAAAATAGTTCTGTAGTCTTCTGAGCCTCAGCAGAGAGGATGACATGTCATAGCGTGTGCTGAAGCAATTAGGCACTGAACCATGAGGCTGGTGGATACATCTGATGCCTCACACTGGCTAATGAGGGGAAGAGCACACAGCGAATGTGGAGGCAGTGATGCTCTGGCTGTGGGCTGTTGGTCAGATGCCACAGCTGTATTTCTGTGGCGTTGATATGGCTACAGGTGTGACAGCTCCCCCTGAGCCCCAGCTTGGAGGCAGTCTGGGATGGTGGAATAGCTTCTTTAATTCTTGCTTTAAAACTTCATGTTACTTGGTCAAGGCTCTGCATGTAATATGACTGTCTAGTTGCTAGTATTATGCTCCTGGATCTGAGTGGTATTTTTTCATCAAAATTAGCTCTTCAGGTAGTGCCTTGTTTCACATTTCTCTCTCAGTCCTATTTCTAGTACTTCAGGCAGGCTGAAAGGTCCTGTTTATCTTAACTCTGGCCCAAATAAAGCTGCTGGAGATACCAGCATTAGCCTTTTGATCCACAGCCTTTCAGCAGAAACACCAGGCTGAAGGACCACCTTTATTGGATATACAGCCAGATACTAGGATCAAGCTACTACTTACCATCAATTTCTCTTGAATAAAATCTTCCTTCTCTTAGACTTAGAGTTATTTCAGCCTGCACCCAGGGCTGCCCTTCTCCATCCCCTGTGAGTTAAGCTTTCCCTGCCCTGCTTCCCTGACAATACCCACCAAATCTCCAAGTTCCTTGTGCTCTCAAACGCTTGAGCCTCTCCTGGCAACCTTTGATGGTGCAGAACTGCTGCATTCCCTCCTCTAAAAAAAAATGTTGATAGGGAACATGAAGGATGTCTTCCGATCTCTAGGTGAGGTGCAGAGGGGTGACAGCAATGGGTAACCATCTCTCTGGTGGGTCTGTCCTTGCTGGAGGTGTTTCCCTGTGCTGTTGGGTGGTTGCAGAGGAGGTAAAGGGAGGCTGTTACCCAGGGCTTGATACCAGCTTGCAAGGCTGATTAAAAGCTGAGCTGTGAGGGTTTTCTACTGTGTGTTAATATGAAATGCAGGGTTAGGGCAGGGGCCAATCAGTGGCAGCTGCATGTGTCCCGCTGCATGCCGGGGAATGGAGTGGGGAGTCCATGGTGCCCTCCAAAAAAATTTCTTATATACCCACACAATTCAGAGTTCAGAGAGCTGTTGCTTCCAGACCCATGTGAGCATAAGGCTATGCCAGAGCTGACAAACCCAGTCTTTTAGCAGAGCAAATTAGCTCCCCTATATTAACCAGACTGAAATAGCTGTACTGCTGTGCTCTGCTTAACCCAAGCCCTGCTTCCCATCCCATTGAAGCAAAGGATTTTGGTGTGCTGGGCAAGGAGAGGAGTGAGGCAGGCCAGGAGGCCGGCATGGGGAAGAGGTGCTGGAGGAGCAGGGCACGGTGGTGTGGGAAGGGGCTGCACCGTGGTTTGGGGCTTTGCTGCCCCATCAACCTGGTCGCACTCCCCAGTGCCTCTTGGGCTGCGTGGTCCTTAGCAGAGCGTGCTCCCTGCCAGGAGTTGCTCTCTACGGATGAGCAAGCGCAGAGATGCTGACTATTCTTCTGCCAAGGCTACACTGGGCTTGTGCCTCTGTGCAGGTAAGAGAGCTCTTGGGTTATGAACGCAATTGGTGATTTTCCCCCAAACTTTGTGTTTGAGTGTGTTTTTCCTATTCTAGCGTCCCTAAAGCATGGTGTCAGGAAACAGTGTTTTCAACTGGTACTTTTAAAATAGGAAAACTTGATTCTTTTTGCATCCTTTTTGTAACTTAACAGCAATATATACATATATTTACTTCTTTAATGATATCTATTATGGGGGGAGACCCAAACCTGGTTTTCATGCTACATAATCTTATTGTTTCATTTCATAGTGTGTACATAGCAGAGCTATAAAGTGGGTATTAGGCCATATAGCATCTTGTAAATCAGATTAGGTGGAAACAAATATGGGGATGGAAATGTCCTGAATTTCAGACTCGTTCTGACTCAAGCTTCATTTATAAATCTGTTCTTGTTAATGGCATAGACATTGACAACTCTGTATTGTAATTATATTAATTTAGTATAGTTTGTCTACATTTATAGCTGAAACTATTAAACCTCAAGTGGAGCTAAATGCCTGTCTGTCATGTGTGAAATTTGTAATTTATTTAATTACAAGTTTTCTTTAACCTTAACCTGGGTTTCTAACTGCAGTTTTATCTGCTCTTATGCCAGCTCTGATTAGTAACTCAGCTTGTCATTTCCATAATACTGTCAATTATCTTTTCTTCTTGAAAGAAGTCAGGCAATAAATCAAATGTCTTTGCTTGTAGAGAAATAGATTAACTAAAGGTTTCTTTAGCATAGAAATTCTTAAGAATGTACATATATTGCCCTTGGTATACCTCAGCCTGTGCTTTATTGTCCCTCTTGAAAGCTAAGTGAAACTATTCTGAATCAGATTTTCAAAACTAATGTATTTGAGGAAACTGGTGGGAGCAATGTGCTCAGAAATATTATAGCTGTTTTGATGTTTTAATATGTCATTAAATGCAGGATAATTAAAGCATAATTCAGGTAATTTTCAAGATCAGATAGTCCAAGTCCTCAAAAGTTTGGGTTTTTTTTTTTGGGAGGGGGGAGATGGGGAGTAGAGGAGGGAAGCCATGCTGATGTGAATGACAGTGGGAGGCTGGCACTTGCTAGAGACCTAAATGTAGGATTTAAAATGATCTAAAGGGACAAACTTTTGTATCTCTACTATTTACACACAAACTGTATTACAGATACCAGTCTGTGGCCTGGTGACAGCACAACAGAAAATGATGGCAGTTTTTCAGATGTGGAGTACCCAGAATGGCATAGTGTGTTTCTGTGATTCTCCAGCAGTTTTCTTCTTCCTGTGTCCTAACACTGTATTTCCTGATCCACTGCCACCTGTGTTTTTGCAGGACTTCGCCTGGGAGGCTGAGGGAGGCTTTGGAAAAGGAGGAACATGATATAGCACCTGAGGTGCTATATATGCTACAATAGCAGGTGCACAGAATTTTAGATAAATTGATGAGGCAAGGTGGATGTCTGGCTCATGATGGCTGTTACACAGGTGAGACACAGCTTTGGTCAAAAGTGTGGGCAGTGCCAGCTGAGGGCAAAACGTGGGAGATTGCTTAAAGGGTCTGGATCAGAGGCAGGAGGTAGGGAGTGTCCTCAAGAGAGGGATGAGGGCTCTGTGTCAAACAACAAGATGGATTTGGGAGCCTGTGCTGCCAGGGGTTGGGTGGAAAGAGCTTGGGAAGAAAGAGCAGACCAGGTTTACCTGTTTCTGTGTTTACCTGGCCTTCAGAAAGTGGTGTTGAAAAGCTGTGAAACAGGAGGTGAAGGAATGGAGTTGTGGATGTGGTGGATAGTTTGGGAAAGTGGCAGAAGTGTGGATGATATTCAGGTTTTAGTTTAAGCTAGGTTCTGAAGTGCCAAACCGAATTCCAGATCAGCTTGAGAAGTGCTTTAATGCAATGTGTGGCCACCACATTTGCCACTCCTACAAGATAGTCTGAGGCTCCTGGGAAACCTTTCAAATCCAAGACCTGTAGACTAAATACTGAGAACAAATTATAAGAAGCAGTTGTTTGGCTTATTTTGGAAACCTTGTTTTGTAATCTCACTGGTCCCATTGCAGTGTTTAGACTATCTTAGTCGATACACCCTGTGATATAACCTCTCTGATGTCCTTGTACCAACGCAGGAGGTCTCTGACCTTCTCAGACCACGCTAGCTGTTTGTAAGGGCACTGTGTACAGAGACACTGGTTTCAAACAGCCCGGCAGCCACGTGCACACGAATGGCCTTCCTGATGCCCTGGCAAACTCCCCGCTTCGGTGGCGTTGTTCTTCCTCCTGTGACTGCTGCAGGTTGCTGGCAATGCAGCATCTTCCTGGGCATCCTCCTGCAAAAGGCTTTTGAACTCCAGCCCCTCTAGCAGAGGCTTGTGAGGGTGTTAAATAAGATGATGCATCTCTGTCCCAGCTGGATCAATATTTGAGTTGCTTTTAGATCTGCCTGTCACAGAAGAACAGGTAGATAAATGGCATGAATTTCTAAGGAATATTCACAATACCAGCTGCCAAGGATGTCACTTCTAAACACAGCATCTGCTTGAGTGCGATGCCTGCCTTGGAGACCTCTGAGGTGTGGGATGTGTGCCTAGGCTGGTGCGAGCCCCTGGTTATGAGGTGCACATTTCAAGTGAATGAGTGACACCTTCAGGGCATTGCAGAGCAGGTGGAGACCGGATTTTCTTTCATCTGGGAACCTTAGCTGCAGTCTGTAAATTAAAAAAAAAAATCCTCACAGGGAAAGAAAAACAAATGCCTGCTAGGTCTGCGTCTGCTTTCACTGATAATTTGCAAGATATTAGACCTTCTTTGGGGGGAAAAAAGTATTTAAAGTCTGTGATGCTGGGCTACAGTTCTTCAACACATTTAGGTTGGTCTTCAAAAGTGATGTGTGGCAGGGTTTGTTTTTTGGTTTGGTTTTCTTTTTTTTGTGGGGTTATTTTTGTGGGTTTTTTGTGGTTGGTTGGTGGTGTGTGTGGTGTATTGTGCGTCAGGGGTTTTTTTTGTTGGTGGTTTTTTTTTTTTTTTGAAGTATCACTATAATATTCTGTTGGTGAGGCTACTTTGGGCTGTTTCTTATCGCTCACTCTAACTGTTCTCTATGGAGATGGTTTCCTGGGCTGGAAGATGGGAAGCACGGGCTTGCCCAGAGCTTGCTGAGCTCAGTGAAGCCTCATGTCAAGTCAAGTGTGTGAGAGGTGCTGAGCAAGGGCAAACCATGGCAGGGTGCCTGATGAGCTGCATCTCTGCCTGCTGATGTGAGCTGGAGGGCCTCTGCTCCCAAAACAAGCTGTTCCTTGTCTCTCTTTTCCCATTAAGAGCCCAGAGATGCGACTCCCCCTCTCCCTGAGCAGTTATAAGGAGTGGAGACCACTTGTAGCCAGTAGCAGACCAAAGAGCTGCTAGGAACAGGGGAGAGGTGGGCAGCATGCACGCAGACAAGGGACAGGGAGACGAAGGATTTGCTGGCCTGTTCATCCTTGGTAGGCTGCCATGATGTGAAGTTTAGATTACAAGTGCACAGATTTGTACTGACACTTACCCCTTAGAAGCTGCCTGACACTTGATTACCTTTAGTTCCCAATGTGGTTGTGTGTCACATTAAACCAATGGCATTTTGGCTGGAAAATGCTCCAAAACATGCAACTACATGTATATCTCCCTGCTTAGGAAATGTGAATAAATTTGAATTTGAAATCCAGGAAGACTCATCTGCATTTACCATGACAGGTGACATACAGTGTTGCTTGAAATAGACTTCATGATGAATAAAATGTGTTCAGAAAGGAGTTGATCGCCATCTGGTTTGATTTTTGGGGTCTGACATATATTCCAAGCAGAAAGTGGATGCTGTCCTTCAGGTCTGATGCCTTGATTATATCTGTGTAGCAAGGTGAGCTCTGAACTTCTGGTCAGCTTGTGCTGAATTGCTCTCCCCTGACCTTCATCTGCACTAGCAATGAATACAGGAGGAAAGAAGTACTAATAGAAAAGAACTGAGCCTGGAATGGCTGTTGGGGTAGGAGTTTTAAATGATGCCACGCACTTGCCGTTGGGCTTACTGCAAAACTGTTTAAGTCAGAAATGCTGTCCCTTCATATCCAACATTTCTGCAGTTAGGATGTCTGTGATGGCCTGGCTGCCTATATGCCACCTCTCTATCAAAGAGCTAAAGGTGATTTCAGATTGAGGTTAACTATCCCAGCTGCTGCCTAAGAGAGTAATAGGCTTATCTGTGGAGCATGTGTTTAGTTATTTTCTTTTAGCAGATTTAAGGCTCAATCCTGCCTGAGCAGGGGAAAAAGAGAAATGTCATCTCCTTGCTGTATCTCTAATCACAAGAAGGATACTCTTCTATTGGAGCAAGCTTGCTTCGGTTCCTTTCTGAAGCCAATGTGTGGGGCAGGAGTTAGGATACTGAAGCTGATTTGGTTTTGGTTGCTGTGGGGAGTGATCACTGCTGCTACCATGCAGCCACAGCATCCAAAGCCCCGGCGTAAGCAGGGGAAGCATTCTTTGGTGTATCTCAGCAGCGCCTTGTGCCAGAGAGCAGAAAGGGCTGGCTGCTTTGCAAGGGCAGGTGACATGGGAGCCTGGTGCAGGCTGCAAAGCAAGCAGGGCAGACCTGGGGGTGGCCACCAGGTTCAACCAAGAGTCCACATCACCAAGGGAAGTCGCTGGTGATGAGGCAAGCCCAAGGTTGGGCTGGGAGGCCAGGGTCCAGATCAATGGGGCACATGCTTGTGAGCAGGGGTGGTAGCAGTGCAGCTGCAGCATAGCTCAGGTGGGGATCAAGGGCATGAGCCTCAGTGTTAGAGCAGTTCCCAAGCAAAAGGGGGAGAGTCCCTGCTGGGGCATCTCCCAGCACTTTCTGCACAACTGCTTTTACCAGGGAACTGGTCTTGGGCAGCAAGCTGAGCCAGGACTGTCAGGCTGTGCAGATAGTGCATCTGTCCCAAAGGAATATGCCTCTTAAATAGATCTTCAATAGATTTATTTCCTGTTTTCATATCTCTGTGTTCAGTCTACTTTCTTACAGTTAGCTGATGTATGTAATAAAGGTAGCAGTAGTGCTTGTGAGGGCGATTCGATCCTGGCTCCCAGCATTTTTTCTGGGACATCATCTGGGAGCACGAGCACCACTCACTTCTCAAAAAGCCACGGCATACTGCTCTGTATGGCAGAGGCAGAGGCTTCTTCTTGAAAACAGGTGATTTTTATACTCAACAGGCTAATCTGTCACATTACTGGAAAACAGTATGTAAAAGGGAACAAAATTCTGCTTATCTTTGTCTACTTACACATTGAAACGTTTGTATTTTTGTCTTTTAAGCAAAAAAACCAGAGTAAACTACTTACAGGCTGACCTAGAAGGCTGTAGCTACTAGACAGTCATTAGTATTCCATTTACTTGTTTTATGCTTTTTGAGCAATCATTTTATCTTACTGGGCTATCAGTTTTGGAGGAATTTCTTGACTCTGAAACTACTGTTCCTCTCTTTCAGGCACATTCATTGCATATATCTCATATTTTCAAAGAACTTGTAACTGTTGGAAAAGCAGACACTGTCATTTGCTCAGCATTGGAAATTTTTTCCTCGATAATTACTAATTATTACACTACTTGAAGCAATTATTTAAGGGTTGCTTTCCATTCCTAGCTGGCTGCAGCTTGTTTGTTTAGCTATAGAAATCTCACCAAACCTACGGAGTCTCCTGCTTTCACAAACTGCCCATCCTGTTATTCCCAGGGTATAAATGGCTCACTTCTTTGTGCTTGTAGCATGGATAAAATCACTGGGGAGAGTGTCTCAGGGGGGAAATGGGGCCTGCTGTGTAGCAGAAAACAAGATACCTCCTCTAAATTGCTAGAAAGCAAACTAGAGAAAATCGGAAACAACTTTGAAATTTTTTTCCCCTCTGATTCCTTATAATTGTTCTTTGCATGGAACGGCCTCCTCAACAGTCTACATTAAGGGTTGATACCTCCTATACCCTGTGTTTTTCCGCAGTAAACACTTGAGATGAACGTCACTTAGCATCTGTTTAGGAGCTGGAGATGTTATTCCAGCTACCTCAGGGAGAAGCATGAACACACAGACTGACCCCTCTGGGGTCTCCCACAGCCACATGGGGCTTGTTGTGGGCTCAGCCAGTCCTCAGGAGAGGAAAATGAAGAGACAGCCATCTACCCTTTGACTCTCTGTAGCCTTTCCAGGGCATCTTTCAGGTATATCCTGGGCTTGATTGTTCTCTAACTGCTGAGATTTTTCTTGGCTTCCCACCCTTTGGTCACTGCCAGAGCCATTTGCTGAGATCCTGCCCTCCTCTGTATTGTTCTCCTTTTTTATTTCCTCATTCCTCCCTCATCACCACTTTGTTGCCTCACTCTCCAACTCTCCAAAACCTAGGTATATCACTATTTTTGATGAGTCTCTAAGAACATAACTTCTTTGTATACATGCTTATAGCTTCTACACACTATATAGGATGTAATATTAATTACATAGTATAATATTAGTATAATTATACAGTATGTAATATTCTATAGTATGTAGAAGGTATGAGCATGCACACAAAGAGGTTATGTTCTTTGGGCCTGTTCTTTGGTTTTAGTCTTCTGTTATGATATGGCTTTATTCAAAGCTCCTCATCCAGAGATTTGTAGGAGTGGACACTCTTCCCCCTCCCCCCCCCCCCCCCCCTTAACACAGAAGTAAGATGCTTTATGAGGTTAAGCTGATGTTTAATCATTCCACCTGTTGCAATTAAGAATAAAAACATTAAGCATTTATAAAAGATACCCAGGTGGGCTTTAAAGATTCTCTTGAAGAGTCCTTGTAAAGTGTAAATGCCGAGTACCTGCTTTGTGCAGGCTTATGCAAAAAGCATAAGCTTTTTGTGTATCGCTTATGCAAGCTACGGAAAGTAGTAGATGTGTAGAAGAAGGCGAGTCTTGCTGGGCTATTACAGATCAGCTTGTTAATTGGCAAAGAGTGCAGCCTTTGCATTTGCTCTCAAACTAAGCTATGTGACAAAGGACAGTTATGGGTTAATCTGTAGACAGTTTGGTAAGTGATACTGTACTGATCCAGCAGTTTGCAGCACAATGACGTATGTATTTTTTTTCTTTGCTTGAGTAACCATTAGTCCTATACACTTTAACAGTGTATTCTGTGTTCCCAGTTTATCCATGAGAAAAACCATAAAGTATGATCTAGCGTAAACACTTCAGTATACCACTCGTGTTTACTTGTCTAAAACACCATTCAGAATTTGCAGTATTTGCTTTGAAATTAGAAGTAGATTATAGGAAGTATCTCTTGCACACAGAGTAGATTTGAAGATATTTTGTATTGACTGTCCTGAAAGATAATACATCACCTATATCTCCAAGGTGGAGAGGTTATACAAATAAAGAGAGTAGGCAATGAAGCTCAGGCTGTCATATGGTAATTTATTAGTGGGTGGGTGAAGAAGTGAACAACAAAAGCCACAGGAACCCTCTTTCATGGAAAGCGTGCATCTCCTGAAAGACAAATGCTCACCAAAGAGATTATTTTCTGTTCTCTTAATAGGAGGCTTTTAGGATAATCCATGCATGTCTTCAAGACATTAAAAAAACCCCAACTTCTTGCCATTTTCCTTCCTAATTTTTTAAAACAGATTTTATCTTTCCTTAAATGACTGCTTTATTGCAGCAGTAGGAGTTGCACAGTGTTGCACTGAATGTCTTTGAATAAAAAAATGGGTTTTGTTGTCACAGCGGTGAATTGTAAAGATGCAATATGGAACTGCCTTTAGCTAAAGTGATTCAAATATTTGTTGGAAATTACCAGTTGTTTCTCTGATACTATTAATGACAGTCACATAAAAAAAGTGTGCAAAAAATCATTTTTTAGGGATTAAATAAAAATTGGCAGTTAGTTGATCTCTGTGTGACCCACACCAGACAGGACTTGGGCACAGGGCTATTTACTGCCTTGCACAAGTCTGTCCTGCTGAGCTTGAAGCCAGCGTGACCAGTAGAGCGTCAGGCATGGAATAGCCATGCTGTGTGTGGTGCTACCTCCTGCACGCTACCTTGCAGCATTTCTCAGGGAACTCCTGAGAAGACGCTGCCTCATGTGCCTGAGTGTCAGAAGATACCCCTAGCACAGATATAGTTGCTCCTAACATTGCACCTTTGCCTGGAGGTTCTGGGGGAGGCATGAATGCTGAAAAATGGAAAAAGGTAGCAGAGAGGTAAGGCAGTTCCTTAAATAATTAATCAAGTTAAGCTTGTAAGGAGAGCAGGGTCAGAGAGTCTCTTCTCCTTCAAGGTGAATAATGTGAATTTTGCTCTGTGTGTGCAGATTTAATTAAATGGTGACTCATTTCTGCCTCACTAGCTGAGATCAGGTCCTGTCCCAAGCACAAGCTGGGATAGAGATCTGTGGGTAGTCAGTTATCACAGGATCACCAATTAGCTGAAAAAAAAAAAATTTTTTAAGTATAGTATTAGTGTCCATGGATTTGACATACTCCTGGCTATGACAGTGTTTTACCAGTCAGGAACTGGAGTTCCTGCTCTGGCGAGTGACCTGTTTGATTGGAGGTCTTCTCTCCACTCCTTTGCTTGTTTGGTTGGTTTTGGGGTTGGTTGTTTTTTTTTTTTTTAACAAATCATTTCCTAAAGGGTGCTCCCATGCACATAGCATGCAAAGTGGAAACGAACCATAAAACATAGTTTTATTACATAACTTGAAACACTGCGCCGGTGTCCTCTGGGTTCAGCTCATATTGTTGCCTATCCCAACACTTTGAACCACTCAGAACCTGGAGAAAACACTGGTGACCTCGCACAGCTGCCAAGGCAGCAGGAGAGGAGCCCTGACCTCCTCACCCAAACCCCTGTCAAGTATCCCTAATAGCAAACTGATTAACCATCTCAGTTTAGGCATTTGTATTGAAGTGAACTAGTGACATTGTAGGTGAATGAACAAGTTAATAAGATTTCTTGATTTATGTATTTGGCTATGTATTTTAAGTAGGAGCCTTTATGTCATGGTGTTTGAGTTGCCTCAAAACAGCACTATTTCCCATCCTGTACTTACTGTCATCTAATTAGTGTAGGACATGTGGAATTTACGTTACTACAAGATAACTCAAATATCACTTCTGTCCTTACTGACTTTGTAGACCTACTTAGGCAGGCATAGATTTGTTGTACTTGTGGGTATGACAGTATATTTCAGAGATTACAATTCTCACTATAAATGTTGGAAGTTCCTGCAGCTCTGAGCTCTCCTAAACAGACTTGAAGTGGTCTTACTGATCTACTTGACCACTGATACCACCAGCATGAAGGTTTTGTCAAAAATGAGAAAACATGCCCACTTCGTGCACTGTGCTGTTTCATGCTACCCTCAGTATGTTGCTCATGGTATGGCAGTACTAATTACATAACATCACTATAGGTCTCACTTAAGCCATATATGGTATCACTGTATGTTTAGGGGAAAACAGAATTTGGTTTTCATTTTGTCAGTGAAGATGAAGCTGGGCCTGCAAGCACCTTCTAGCACCCACAATATCTACAGGCACTGACTAGTGCCCAGGTAGCTTTGCTTACTTGGTTAGAAGACAACGATGCCAGCATATCAAGACTTCAGGGGATGTGGATTGTGAGGCTGCTTTGGTGTACTTTTCATTTGAATATAGCGTCATATGAGCAGAGATCTACTTTCTAGGAATCTGTTCCTGCACAGCTGATCTTGTTCTTATATACACTTCTCAGCTAGATTGTGTTGTGTCCATGTCTCCCCCCACCACCCCCCATAAGGTGCAAATAGCAGAATGATTGAGAGCTCTGCAGAATGAAAACACGTATTTTTGCCTCCATCAAATAAAGGTAAAGAGGTCTGAAATTACTCTCAAGTGTAATATTTTCTTTATGACTTTTAAGTCATTTGCTTCCATGTTTTAAACAGAAGTTTGTTCGCAATTTTTACAGTTTTGGAGGGGAGGAAAAAAGAAAGGCTAACAGTTGTCTTTCAGGAAGAAACTCTCCTTGGATGTCATTACCTGATTCTGGGGGGAAAGCTGGTGAGAGAGTATCTGTGATTAAAATGCTAATTCTTGCAAGACAGTGTTGATTCCCTTTATCCCTTCTTCTCTTTTCCTCCTTTCCTAGTCCTCTTTTCTAGAAGGAACTAAAGCTGTTGACAGAGCTGGGGAGTGAACCTTCAAGAGCTCCAGTCCACCAATTTCCTTAGGGTGCAGGTCCACAGATAACCTGAAGCTAAGGAGTGAGGTGCTAATTTAAAAAATGGACTATAGCTATCAGGAGTTGTGTGGTAAAGCATTAACTTGCTCCTGTGATGTTGGTGGAGGAACTTCTGCTCAGGGGGAGGCAGCAACCATGGGAACTGACCAGAAGAAGCAGCAGCAAAAAAACCCAAACCCCAAAATCCAATTAAAAACCGTTCCAGAATACTAAACATTACAGTTCTGGCTCTTTTTAATTAAATATTGACTCAAAAAGTATGTTTTCTGGACAGACACTAGTTCATGGAAATGTCTTAATGCCTCAAAGTGGAGCTTGATTCTCGGTTTCTGCATAGTTGCTTTTGGGCAAATGTTTTTTTCAAGTCACATCTGAGTTCAACCTCTAAAATGTATTTTCAAGAGATGGGGAGGGGATGGAAGCAGGAATGGAGGATGTGGGTTGGAATAAGAGCCCATTCGGAGTTTGACATAGGGATTGAGGGCAGCTTCTCATGTCCTTTATGTGAACTCCTATGCATCCTCTGAGTTAGGGCTGGGCTGGTCCCTGTGTGCCTTGGGACTGTGTGTATTTTGACAGTCTTGAATGGGGTTGGGGTTATGTGGGTGCTGTACCCTTATTCCTTGGAAATGCCATCCTACTGCCCAGAGCAAGGACCCCCTCCCCTCTGTACCGTGGGATTAGCTTAATAGCAGCTTTATTTCGCCTCCCTAGCACACAGCCCCTCCAGCAGGGTAAGGATCAAACGACTCCATGTGATGAGGTACGGAGATGTTCGCAGATAAACAGCTACCAGGCATGGAGGTGCTGGCGAGGATTAGGTGCTCTGCATGCCAGTAGCCTGCCTGGGCAAGGGGGAAGATGGATGAGAAGACATCTCTTGCTGAGCTGCAGCCTGGGGAGGAGCGATGGCAGGGCTGGGAGCAGATGTTCAAGGTGAACCTTAATAGCCAGTGCTACCAAATAAGACTAATCCACCTTTTGCCTGCTTGTGTTATATGTCTAGCATGAGGTACAGTGGGCTTTTTCATTTTCACTTCAATTCAGGATTTTAGAGGTTTGGTGCTGTAAAGGATGCAACTGCTCAGTTACCTCTTTGCAGCTATTGCTGTTTTTTAAAATGCTCATCTGCTGTGGAGTAACATACTCTCTCTGCACTCAGCACCTAATCTAGCTTGTTCGGGATTCCTGGCAGGTCTGTCCTGCCTGAGGTAGACTCAGTTATTTCATATTCACCAGCACTAACCTTACTTTAAGATGTGCTACCCGGATTTCACAGACTGAGATAGTTAAAATGATCCTCTGCTGTGATACTGTATCTATTTGCTAAATCCCATCTAAAACTATCCTTGTTTACAAGCCACTTTGCTTTTCAGTGCTGCAAACTGAAGATGAGAGTGAAAATTAGGCAATTTTAAAAATTTCCATTCCTGATGTCTTCCTGCTAGCAAAGGCTGTGATCCATTCCCCATGTGCCACCTGAGGCAGGAGCATTCAGGTGGGTTCAGAAATGCATGCTTTTGCCTTGTCAGTCTGTCATCTTGTCTGAAAGATTGATAGGATGTGGTGATGAATAAACATATGGCATTTATACGTAGTCTCTTTTGAATATAAAAAATGGAAGTAATTCCTGAAATAAAACAGAAGTGTGGGAGGGGGAAGATGGGAGAGTCAAATCCTGGCTCGGAAAAGTTCATTTCCTTTGGAAAGGAGCCAGCCACTATGTAAATAGAGGCAAAGGCAGGTAATGAAACAGAAAACAGATACTTAATCCAGCTCTCTGGGAGGTTTTGTGGCAAAACTCTAATTGATGTCCATGGGAGGTGCATCAGTCTACTAGACCAGCACCAAAGCCTTGTGATGCTTTGGTAACTGGGGGCATTGCCTTACTTCCATCAAAGGTTTAGCTTGTGGCTCAGGGAACCAAAAACTTGATTAATAACTTCTCCACAGACAGTTTTTCTTTCATCTGTCTTCCACTTAACTATAAAAGTGGCAGTAGCTATTTTGCTCTGTTTCAGCTTGGAGTAGTAGTTCACATAAAATATACAGATTAATAGATGGATAAGGCTCTAAAAAGAAATCACCCCACATGTTAACTCAGAGGGCTGCTGAGTAATCCCTTACAGCCACACAGATAAGACTCATAAAAATAACACTGGCAACCCTCTGTGTATACACTCTGACTTTCCTATAAAAATTTGTTCTTTTTTGATTTCCCCAGAGTTTGCAGGTGCACTGCCATTTTCTGAGCCCACACAATTGTTCAAGAGGGAATTGTTGGTGAAGGTAAAATGTCCTATGGTGAACTTCTCAAAATCTGCTATGTGTGACCTGCTTTAGAGCTGGATTCAAGCTCTGAACCTTCTGTCCAACCCTCAGCTTCTCCAACGCTCAATGATTTTCACAGTTCAAAGATTTAGGGGTTTAGCTTGAGCTGTTTTCTGTTGATTCTTTCTTTAAATGCACTGTGCAGAAGTCTCTCTGGGATAAGAGTGCAGCTGAGAGGCACGTATAGTGTGGAAGAAGCCTTGTCCTGCAGCTTGAATGTTGCCTCTCCTTCAAATAAGAATGGTTTCCTCGTAATGCTTCCTAGAAGCATTAAGGGAAGCTTCCTGTGATTTTGCTCTCTTTTAGGACCACAACCCCCTCCACTTTCCATTCTACAAACCCTCCCCTATTTGCTTTCTAGGAACTATATGGGGTTTTTCTTAGGACTCACCCTTTAATGCTTTCTAGGACTCCATCTGTTTTTTGTTTCTAGGATTCTCCTTCTGCTTTTTGATTTCTAGGAATTTTTCACAATTTGTAGGAACCCATTCTTTTTGCTTTCTAGGAATCATCCCCTTTTTGCTTTTTAGCTCTGCTCCTTGATGCTTTCTATGAACATTTCATATTTTCTAGGACTCCTGTGACTTGTCTGTAGGAACTGTCCACATTTTCTAGGACTCCGCCAGTTTAATTTCTATGACATACCACCCCTCTTGCTTTCTAGGAACTTTCCACAATTTCTGTGGATGCACCTGTTTTGTTTTCTAGAAATCACCTCTTTTGCTTTCTAGAATTTGCCCCTTAATGCTTTCTAGGACTTTTCCGCACATGATAGGAAACATTTGGGGAGCATTCCTAAGAATCCTCCAGTTCCCTTCCTAGGAATTACCACTCTCTTTCTGGTATATACCTTTCCAAGGAATCCCCTCCTTAAGGTTTTCTATTAATCCTACCCTTTAATGCTTTCTAGAAGTGTCCAATATTTTCTAGGAATCCCCCCCCCAGGAATCCCCTCCAAAAGCTTTCCAGAAATTTCCCCTTAATGCTTCCTTGGAGTTTTCCAAGTCTTCTGGGAATCCCTTAAAGCTTTCTAGGATTCCCTCCCTTTTGCTTTCTAGGAATCCTTCCCACACGTGCACTTTCTAGGAATCCCCAGAGCCCAAAGCACGTGTGCACATATGCTTTCTAGGAAATGTCTACGTTTTTCTAGGGGACTTCTCCCTAATACTTAGGCATCCCCTTGGAATGCTTCCTAGGAATTTTCCATGTTTTCTAGGAATGCTTTTCTTTAATGCTTGCCGTGAATATTCCACACTTTTCTGGCAATACTCTCTTTTGGATTGTATAAATTGTTGATGATTTTTAGCAACCCCTTCTTAAAGTTTTTCTAGGAATTGTCTGTGTTTTCTAGGAATCATCCCTTCTGCTTTCTATGAATTGTTTGCATTTTCTAGGAATCCTCCCTTCCCTTTTTTGCTTTCTAGAGGATTTTCTTTTTTTTAATTTCCCCTGGGAATCTCCTGTGAATACTCTCTGGAAATCCTCCACTTTGTTTTCTTGGGGTGTCCAACATTTTCTAGGAACCCCTGCCCTCTCAAGTGCTTTCTAGAAATAATCTACATTTTCTAGGAATCCCCCTTTCTTCCCTGAATACTTTTTTAGGAAATCTAGCTGTCAAAATATTTTCTTAGAAATCCCCTCGCCTCCATGCTTTCTAGGCATTTTCCAGAATTGCTAGCATTTCCCCACCACCAATGCTTTTTAGGAATCCTGTCCCCTCCCTGCTCTGAAATGCTTTTTAGGAATGCCCCCTGCACAAATGCTTGCTGGAAATTCTCCAGACTTGCAAAGAATCCAGCCCCAATGCTTTCAAGGAGACCTCAAAAATTTCTAGAAATTATCACCTCCAGAGTGTCTTCTAGGAATTCCTCCTCAAAATGCTTTCTAGGAACTGTACCCACACAAATACTTCATGGGAACTGTCCATATTTTCTGGGAACCCAGTCCTCATGTTCTCCAGGAAAGTTTCAAATTTTTTAGGATGCCCTGCCTTGAAAAATCCTTTCCAGGAATCTTCCAGGTTTTCTAGGAATAAACTCCCTTTTGCTTTCAAGGAATCCTGCATTAAATCTTTCTAGCAATCCCTCCTCCCTTTTACTTTTTGGGAATAAACCCAGTGCTTTCTAGGAACCCCGGCTCACGTGCTTCCTAGGAGTTCCCCATATTTTCTAGGAATGGCCTCCAAATGCTCCTGCCCCAATATTTCCTAGGAAAATCCTGACGAATCCTTCTAAAAATTGTCTTTGCATTCCACCTGAACATTTCTTAGAGGTGTGGTGTCCTGTCCTATGCCCACCCACTCCTGCTGCTTTTTTGGAGTCCTCCCAGTTATTTTCTAGGGAGTCATCCTCCTGCTTGTTACAAACCTCTTTCTAGAAATTCTCCACACTTTTTAGGATATCCTTGATTTCCACTCTAGAAATTCCCCTTTTAATTGTTTCTAGGAATCTTCCCAAACCCCCATCCCCCTCACCCCTTGGGTTCTTTTGTTGTTCCAGGAATCACCCCCTTTCTTTTTAGGAATCTCTCCTTCTGCTTCGTAAGACACTTCCACACTTTCTAGACCCTGCTCCCACCACAGACTTTCTAGGAGTTTTTTTTCACTTGTTCTTTCTAGGAATCTCTCCTAAGGGATTGCTAGGAATCCTCTCAATATTGCTTTCTAGGAATTTTCCATGTTTTCTAGCAATCTCCTCTGTTCTGTAGAAATCTTCCTTCCACCCTCTCTCCGTGTTCCCCCTGTTGCTCTCTTGGACTTATCCCTAGAGTTTTTTTGGTGTTCCTTCAGATTACTTTCCAGGAACCTATTCTGTTTTCCAGAATCCACCCCCAGTGACTTCAGCAATCTCCTTGACATTGCTTTCTACAGTGTCTCCCAACTGTTTTCTAGGAATTCTCCCTGTTTCTTTGTAGGAAATGTTCTTTTATGGATTTCTAGGAAATGCTCCATGGGGGGTTGTAGGAAATGTTTCAATAGTGATTTGTAGTAATCTATTTTTTTGTTTTGTTTTCTGGGTATTGCCCCCCCACCTCCCCCCTTTTTTTTTTCCTTAGACTTACCCCATCAGGTTTTGAGAACACCACTCAATATTGCTCTTTTTTTTTTTTTTTTTTTTGGTGCCCTGGCAACATTGCTTTGTAGGACCCCTTCACCCCCATTGCTTTCTAGGGTTCCCCCTAAAAGCTTTTGAGGAATTGCCCCATAATGCTTTCTTGGAAATGTACTTTCTAGGTAGCAAATCCTCTTGCTTACTATGAATGCCTGTCCAGAAATACTCCATGCTTTCTAATAATCCCTTCCTTTTGCATTCTAGGAATTGCCCCCCCACACTTTCCAGTTAATGCTTTCCAGAGCTTCTCCCAACTTCTTTCTGAGCCCCCACTCCCTTTATTTTCTAGGAATCATCCTGATTTATGTCAGAAGATTTCCTTGCATGTTTTTCTGGGAAGTATTACTGCACTGCTTTTTGATCAAATGTTCCCCCTCTGCCTTATAGGAAGTTCCCTCTCTGCTTCACAGGAATCCCTGTTCTTATTGTTAATGAATTCCCACTGCTTTGGGTTTTTTGTTGTTGTGTGTTTTTTTGTTTGTTTGTTTGTTTTTCTTAGAATACCCTTTGTTTTCTAGGTATTCCCCCTAGTGTTTTCTTTGACTTAGTCAAACAGCTTTCTGGGAAAACTCCTGATATGGTTTTCTTTGGTCTTGTCCTAATATAGCTTTCTAGAAATCCTCCCCGTTCTTTTCTAGAGTTCCCCCCAAATGTTTTTGAGAAAGCCCAAGATAATGCTTTCTCACACTGCTCCCAACTACTCTTCAGGACCCCCTCCTCCTGCTTATTATGAAAACCTTTCTAGTTTTTTCCACATTTTCTAGGAATCCCCCAACATGCTTTTTAGTAATTCACCCCCAAAATAGGTTTTCTAGCAATCCCTTTCCTAATCAAAACTTCTAGGAATTATCCCTTTTAAGCTTTATTGGAACCTGCCTTTTCTCTGCAAGTATTTATGGGAAATCCATCCCCCTGCAAGTCTTTCTAGGAGATTTCCACATTTTGTAGGAATCCCCTCTTAATTTTTCTAATTAATGCCCCAGATCTTTTCTAGGAATCTTTCCTTAATGCTTTCTAACAATTTGCCACACTTTCTAGGAATCCACCTCTTCTACTCCCACCTCATCCCCACTGCTTGCTTTCTAAGCATGTTCCTTTCATGCTTCCTAGAAATTTGCATATTTTCTAGCTCCTTTTGCTTTTTAGGCATTCCCTGTAACTCTTACTAGGAAATGTTCCTGCATGGCTTTCTGTGCCTCTTTCTCCACCACCCTCCCCACCCCGCCCTGCCCCGGTTTCCCCCCTGTAGTTTACTCAGACTGATACCAACAACTTTTCTGTTCGTCTGCCGCTGCTTCCTAGGATTCACTTTAGCACCTTTTCTGGAATTCCCCCCATTACTTTGTAGAAATCCATCTTCCTGATTATTATGAATCCCTTTCCAGAAAACTTCCACTCTTTCCCAGGAACTTCCCCCATCCCTCCTTTAATGGTATCCTGGAATTCTTCACCTTGGCTAGGAATCCCCCCAGTATTGCTTTTTAGGAATTTTTGACATTTCATATGAATCCCCCATTTTGCTTTGGTATGCCTTTGACATCTTTCTGAGTATTCCCCTTGTTGTTTTCTAGGATTTCTACCAAGTGCTTTCCAGGAATAATACCTGCTTTTGTTTTCCATTAAAACGTCTTCACTGCTTTTCAGGAAGTGTTGCATATTGCTTTCCCATGAATTTCCCATTTTTCCTTCTTGGGATCCTCCTGACTGCTTTCTAGAAATTCCCCTATCACTGCTAGAAAACCCCTACTGCTTATTAGGAAATGTTCCTGCATTGCTTTATGAGAAACCCTCCCTGCCCTGCTGTGCTTCTCAAGGATGCCCTCAATACCCACCCACTCCCTGCCCCCTTCCTGGAACAGACCCAAATGCTTTCCAGAAATGATCATCTTGTTTGAAATAACCATCTTGTTTTTTTAGGAATATTTTCCATTTTGGCTTTTTAGAAATCTCTCTCTCTCTAATTTCTAAGCATTGCTTTTTAGGAGTATTCCCCCATCTCCTTCCTGGGAATGCTTCCTAGGAATATAATCCCCTATGTGCTTTCTAGAAATATCCCCCTTCCCTCATTTTGCCTCTGGGAATGTCCTGTGTTTGCTACAGGTGGATAACTCCACTTTGCTCTGTAGGACTCTGTCCCCTTTTGCTCTCTAGAAATAATGGTGCTCTACTTTTTAGAAAAAAGGTCTCTCTGCTCCCTTGAAATAATTATTTTCTGTTTTCTGAGTTTATTTTCCCTTTATTTCCTAGCAATATTTTTCTTCTGCTTCCAACAAATCTCCTCCTCTGTTCTCCAGGAATATACTCCATTCTCCATTTCCTTTCTAGGTATGTTCTTCCTCTGCTTTCTAGGAATTTCTCCACCTTACGGGGGTGTAGGAGTAGTCTGCCTTTGCTTTCTGTGACAATGCCCTCTCTGCTTTCAAGGAATATTCCCCCTCTGGTTTCTTTGAAGAACCTCCTATTTATGTTCTAGCTATCACTCCATCGCTGTTTCCCAGGAGTAACATCCTTTTGTTTTCTGGCTGTGTTCCCTGTCTGCTTTCTGGGACTGTCTTGTTTGCTTACTAAGAACATCTCGCCTCTGCTTTCTATGAAAGTCCCCTTTTTATTTCCAGTAATATCTCCCAGCTGCTTTCTACGAGACATCCACCCTTTAGATTTCTGGCAATAACCTGTCTCAGCTGCCTCAATAATGTTTCTCTGCTTTTGAAGAAACTTCCCTCTGCTCTTCAGAAGCTATTACCTCAGCTGCTTTCTAGGAATAGTTCCTTTCTTCTTCTTAGGAATATTCCCCACTTTTTGTTTTTCTAGGAATATTCCCCCGCCTTTTGCTTTCAAGGAGTGTTCCTCTTGCTTTCTAGATATCTCCTATCTGCTTTCAAGCAATGCTTGCATTTGTTTTCTGGGACTGTCCCTTGTCTTCTGGGAGTCTACCCACCCTCTGCTTTTCTGGGATTTTCCTGCAGCTTTCTTGGAGTTTTGCATGTGGTTCCCCATTTCTTTTGAGAAACACCCCTTCTCACTCTCTGTGACTATTATGTAGGCTTTCTGTGAAGCCTCCTCTGAGTTCTAGGGACGCTACAGCTCGCTTTTACAGAACTTCTCCTTTCCTCTCCAGGAGTGCCTCTAAGGGTGTTGCAGGGAGCTGCTGGATCCCACGCCTTTGGGACCCAGGCGTTCTGACTTCCAGGTGGTTGCAGCTGCAGTAGGTGCACTCTAAGGCACAGGAGGTCCTTCCATCCCAGTCTGATGGATGTGGCTGCTGCTACACTTCTGTGAACCTAGCAGCAACCACGTCAATGCAATGAAGATAGCAGAGTCCTGTTCTTCCTCTACGGCTGATCAGGATTGCAGTTCAATGTCCTCATTGCGTAGGTTCACATTAATCTCTTAAATATCAGTGTGGCCTCTAAGTCAGTCTGATATCCATGCCTGGATCCTGGGCCTCCTCCTGTGGTAGGTGGGTTGTCTCCTACTTACTGGCTTATCCAGCGTGATGTTTGCTAGTGAGACAGATGCATGCTGTCATGCGGTTGTCTCAAACATGCCTACAAGCATGGTTCCTTTGAATATCAGTATAGGCTCTGTCTGCCTAATATTCACATCTGGACTCCTTACTCAACCACTGGCTTGGACCTTGAGACTTTCTAGATGCAGATCTTCTACTCTTTTCCTAGTCCTGCTTAAAGCTTGCTAGTGAGTTACAGTACTCTTGATAATTGTATTTCTGCCTCCTTATAACTATAAAGTCCAGGTTGAACTTCATAATTCATTTGTAGCTCCCTTTGTAGCCACCTTCAAGGCTATGCCAGAGTAGCTCCTTTAGTGGCCCATCAGTCGGTGACCAAAGAGTTCTGGTCTTTGTTACTGTCTTGGTTATCATCTGCTCAATACTGTTTGTGCATTCATGTGTTTAAATTATTCCTTGTTGATAGTTCTTTTGTACTGAATACTCCTTAACCAAATAGCTTAATGAACCAGATGCTCTCGTATGGCATTCCCTTATAGCCTCCTTTGCTTTCTAGGAACACCCCCTCTGCTTTTGAGGAATATCCTCCTCCCTTTACTTATGAGGAATGCCATTCTCTGGCTTTCTGGGAATGCCCCCCCTCTGGCCTCTAGGAAATCCCCATGTTTCCTTTACACATTCCCTATCTACTTCCTAGAAATGTCCCTACCTGCTGCCTGTGAATTTCTCCTCTGCTTTCCAGCAATTCCCCATTGCTTTCTAGGACTGCCTACAATACAAGGAAGTCCTCTCTGCTTTCTAGGAGGAGTTCTTAATTTGCTTTGTAGGAATGCCTTGTTTGCTTTCTAGTGATCTGTCCTTGTCTTTCTAGGGGCAGTCACTTTTTTTTTGAGGAAATCTTGATTTGTTTTCTGGCAATTCCCTGTTTGCTTTCTCAGAATTCCCCCATGGCTTTACAGGAAATCCCCCAGCTGCTTTCTATCGCTTGCTTTCTAGGGAACTCCTGCTTGCTTTCTAAGAAAGCCACCTCTTTTAGATAAATTCATTTCTCTTATAGATAAATTAGATAAATTCATTTAGATAAACTCATTTCTGGGAATTTCTCTCTGCTTTGGGGGAATTCCCTACTGTCCTTTCAAGGAAAAGTCCTGCTTGCTTTCAAGGAATTTTCTCTTTTCATTCTAGCAGTTCCCCAGTGCTTTCTGGAAGGTCCCTGTGTTCTTTCTAGGATTTATAAACCGCATGTCTTTTCTTAGAGTTTGTTTTTTCCTCCTCTTCTGCTTGCTATGAATTCCCTGCTGCTGTTGAGAACATATTGCTTGCTTTTCTTAGAAATCTTAATCTATTTTCTAATAATTCCCCTCTTCTAGGAATTCCCCATCTGCTTTCCAAAAACTTTTGTTGTGCTTTCCAGAAATTCAGTCCTTGCTTACCAAGAGCTCTTTATCTGCATTCTAGGAATTCCCTGTTTATTTTCTAGATTTTCTCCCCTGCTGTCTAGTAATTCTCTATTTGCTTTCCAGGAATTTCTTGTCAGGTTCTTAGGATGTGAATGCCCCAGTTTCTCTCTAAAAATTCCCCGATTTCTTTCTAGGAATGTCCCATGTGCTTTTAAGGAATTCCCAGTTTGCCTTCTAGGAACTGTGCAGTGCTTTCTAGGATTTTCCGATTTCTTTTGTATGATTTTTCTGCTCAGCTTTGTAGGAATTCCTTAGTTTTTTCCTGTGAGTTTTCCATGTTTCTAAGAAATCCTCATCAGTTTTCATGGAAATTATTTTCTAAATCCCTAGGAATTTTCCACATTTCTTATGAGTTCCCAAATGTGGAATCTTCCTTGGAATTTTCCAGCAGTTTTTAGGACTTTCACCTGGGGTTTCTAGAAAGTGAACTTTAGGAATTCTCTGGTGTCTTCTGTATAGGCTTTATACAGAGATGGGGGGGGATACAAACCCAAACCACCAAAACCCCTGAGTTAATGAGGCAAAGCCTTTCTGTGTACAGAGTATATGCTATCTTTATATTGAGGATAAAGTACCTATGTATATTCCATATATGGCAGGAAGCGCCTATACAAGGTGAGGAGAGGCTTTTCTGTACGTGCTCTGTGCATATACTACACATGCATAGAAAAGCTTTGAGTGGCGTCTTTTCTGTAGGTAGACAATGTGAGTGGTCTGTAGATACACCATATGCAGATGACAAAGTCTTGTAGAGCTGTGTTGCATCAATAGGTTTTGACGCATCTTGGTTTTCAAGATACGTCCTCCAATTATATGCTCTGTGTATTCTTGTTTCTTGGTTTTCAAGACGTCCTCCATTATATGCCCTCTCTATTCTTGGTTTGTGGTATATGATATGGCTATATGGACATTGCTATAAAGTTGTTTTTCTACTTGTAGACCAAGATGAGGCACTCTTGGTATCATGCTAGATAGTATTACTATGGATGGACCCCCTGCCTTTTTTTTTTTTCCCAGGAGCTTGATCCATTTTCCCCAGGAGCTTGATCCAAGGCCCATTGAAGCTGGTGGAAATCTTGCAGTTGACATTGTGTTGCTCTAGACCAGACATCTAATGCTCTGCAGTGTATTTGCTGTTAAGTTCTGGCCTGGTGGTTATGGGAATTCACTTATTACAGCCTAGGTGTTTTGAGCTAATCTTTTATGCAGTTGTTTTTCAAACAGTAGAGCCTCTTTAGGTTAAAGAAGCAAACTTAAAAGTCCATAGTGAGACAATTTGTTTTAAACTTTGAAGTTCCACAGGCATTTGTAATCAAATTGCTTAGCTATGTCCTAAATACAGTAAGCGCTTGGGTCTTTAAGTGTGCTTTTTCTGACTGTTTGTGGCACACTAGAAACAAATGAACACCGGAGACCTTTATAAGTTGTTATTGTGCAGCCGTTGGCATGTTTTCCAATGGCAGCCGCCAGTGAAAGCCAGGGAATGTCACAGGAGTTGGAGGACTAACCTCTCCAAGGCACACCAGAGAGGGCTGGTTGTCACTACTGTCAAAGGTAGATAATCTTCCATGAAGTGTCCAGTAAAAAGTCACACCTAGAAATTATTTCTACTTCTTTTTGTATTTGAAAGAGCAAAACTGTTTCAAAGACCTTTTTGTTTTATCTTTTAACTCCATAGCAGTCCTGAATGTGTATATGATTTACAGTCTCCTACATATGCCTAGCTGGCTGAAATATCGGTCTCAGTGGTGAGCAAGAGACAGATATTTCTGATTATCCCTATGGCTTTTTTTTTTTGTGTGTGTGTGCCCTTGGATGATCAATTACATTTCTTTTTGATGACAAAAACCGAGGTTGCTTCTCAGATTCTTCAAAAATGTTTATTATGATTATAAAGTATTTAATCAGATCTGCCTAAAATGTCATTCAGTACTATTTCTCTTAGCTGAGAATAGCACCTTACTACTTTGCTTAAAAAAAATCTACTTTTATGTAATGCACAAGGTATGACCTGTAGAAACTTCCTTTTACCAGCAAGTGGACAGTAGAGTTGGGCTTAGCAGCATATATTTGAATACTCAAGTAGGCCCAAAGCTCATTCAAAGCTTTATAAAGCATGAAGTATTAGCAAGAGATCTTGGTCTCTAAGTCTTTATTCTAAACTCTTGAGTATCAGATATTACTGACTGATACTACTGAAAGCTTTTTAAAAGGTGGTATTTTCTCAGACTTTGAAGATGAGCACAAAGCACCATTCTCTCTGTAGCACTGAGTAATGCTTTACCCAACCGGGTGATCATGCCATATTAAGTAGTTTCTCTTTCTAGCTGAATTGGTTAAAAGTTATTTTCAGAAGCATCATAACAGAAGTGTCTTCCTATGCTGTTGCTTAATAACAGAGTAGAAAACGAGCACTGAGGTGTGCTAGGGGCCAGCTACTTTTCTAGTTTTTTGGGCTGTTTATGTTCATGCAGAGGTTCTTGTCCAGGGGCCCTGGCATCTCCTTGACTACATCTGTGAGGTCCACGAAAGGCAAGCAAGCCTACGGGGCTTACATCCTTCCAGCAAGTGGTTGGCATCTCCTTTGGAAAGAGGAAACACCATGACTTAGAACAAACATAGCTGTGGAACTGAAGTAGTCTGATTCACTCTGAGTCACATATTCTGCTTTCACGTTGTCTCCCCAGCTGAACGTGATGTTTCTTTTGTCTCGCTTAGTCACTTGGTTTCCAAGGTCCTCACTCGCTTGAACCCTACTATCTTGCATACCTTGTGATGCTGGCTCCTGGTAATTGATAGTGCTTTTAACCTCAGGTTGGCTCTGCAGTCACCTTGGATCTCCTGCCCCAGCCTGCTTTTCTTGCTTCATCCCAACAGCTTAATTCTTCCTCACGCAGGCAGGGCAGATTATCTCCTTGATGCATTAGTTCTTTTTACTTTTTCTGCCTTACTCCTCCAGTACCTCAATAGTTACATTCACAGCATTTTTGTCTAATTGATTTTGAACACTCATTAGGGCTGAGAAGATTTAACTACAGACCATGTTTCTGTTCCCTCCTCTGCCAACCCCACTGATCAGCCTTCCGTACTCGTTCCCCTCACGTCTACAAAATCCCATGGCTGTGTGCAGCCTGACAGTGGGAACAAGGAGTGCATTTCTGACATCAAGGCTTTCCACTGCTTAGTGCCAACCCAGGTAAGTCTGATGGCAATGTCACATTAATGAACTAGTGACAGAAAAGAGACGAAAAAGATGGCAGTCAGTGAGACAGCTGGTCTTGATAATCTAGGAGGGAAAAAAAGCTAGTTTCCATCAGTGTGTGGCACAGGAAGATGGGCATATCCTGTTGAGACCATAGCACAGGAATACCTTTGTATACATGGAGAGGTGGTAGCCAGAGATTTTGGGTTTTAAAGAGACCTGCTGTTCATGTAAATGAAACCTGCTACCTCAGCCCTAAACAATGTGAAAGGATAGAAGCTATGTCTGTCAAAATGGACAGGAAATAATAATAATTAAAACCAACCTCAAATGCATTGTGCTTCAACAAAAGTTAGTTGTGTGCTTCACAGAAAGTGGTAATACCTATCCTGCCCTGTGGCTTCCCCCAGGACTTCCAATAAAACAATTAAATTGAGGAAACAGCCTACCTGTACTGTAATAGTCTTGGAGAGAAGAACCAGTCTAGGACACATTTTTTTGAAAGCTACTGAAGTGACGCCCATAAGTAACTGACCTGATTTTTCAACCATCCAATAGCTTTCAGAGAGTTAAAAGTACATAGTGTTTTATATAAAAGGTGGCTCAGAGAACAAGTAAAGATCAGGATATCCTGAGTTGTGAAACAAGTGAAGAATAAAGTCTCGAAGATCATTTTCAGACAGATTCCCCATGACTTTAACTGGAATTTCTTCATGCCAAAAAAAGTATGTGTTCAGTATTAGTTTTGTAAGTACCTCTGTCTCCAACCTGACTTGAGCCTTATTCAGAGCATATTTTGCTGATGACAGAGTTCTGAATACAGCATTTTTTAACAAAAAATGGAATCTCCTCTTTCTTGATGTAGCTGCCTCCCCAGTATGAAGGTTTTTCTGGCAAAACAATGCCAACCAAGGTGAGAACTTGGTTTTGACACTGAGGCAGAACTCCGTAGTTTGGACCAAGCCTCAGCTGCTCACCGCTTAGTGCTCAGTGACACCAAACACTTTTAGGCTGCATTAATTTTAGCAGGATTTGTGAAATCTGAGTAACTCTGTAAATAAGACTATCGAAGACAAATGCCTTGGGGTGATAACTCTGTAGAAAAGCATAGCATCTTTTAATTTCCTTTTCTGATGAACAATGGTATGTTGTCTTGCTGCAGCGTGGGAGATGTGCAGAAATTGTTCACAAGCCCTGAAACCACAATGGAAGAAGCTTAGGATTTTGCATTTAATCTCATACCAAATCCATAGGTTTTCAAAACCTGAACCTCATAGTACAAAGCCATAACAAGTTTCAGTGTTTTCCTCCCTCATTTGTTTGTCTTTCGTTGGTGCAGACGTTTAACTTGAAATCACTGGATGACAATCAGAAGAAAGGTCAAGGTAACTTTGGTTTGTTGTTTACCTGATGCAATTTTTGTTGTGTTGACATCATACTGTGACCACATTGTCAGCTAAAGATAAGTTTTTGTTCATCCACTATTGTCAGCTAAGCATTCCCTTATCATTTTTCTCAGCTATTTGTTTGGTTATTTTTAAATTATTCAGGCTTGGGTTTGTTGAATCTTTCAGGTCACTGCTACCAAAAGAGATAAGGAAGTTTAAGCGTACACGTACAATGATGTTGGGGGGAAAAAATAGATGGAGAGTGTTTGTGTAGCTTATATTTATTCATGAAGCCCTTGAGGGTGATGGAAAAGGGTACCAGGAATCCACGCAGGCTGTCGACTCATCCAGCCATATTTAACTTTGTTCGTCCTGGTTGCCTCAGCTAATGCACACATGAGGCTGTGCCAAGACTTGTACTTTGCCTACCTTGCATTATTAATGCTCCCAGAAGGGCTTACATTTGTATGCTGTTGGCTGAGGTGAGACTGGCACTGCTGCATCTCTGCTGAGCGCCACATTCATAGCTGTGACATTGTGGCTCTATGAATGATATTAGTACTGAGTAGGCACAGCTGGAGCAAAGCAGTATCTAGTGTTTTCCAGTGCTGCCAATGGCTGTAATCCAGAAATACAGGCCTTTCTGAATTCCGGTATATTTAATTAGGGAGATGGTGACATATGCACAGATAGAAAAACAAATCCAACCGCTGTTATCCATAGTGCAATTATACTGTGTGTTTTAGTATCTGTGCCTCTTTCCTCTCTTAAAACAGAAATAAAAAAGCTTGCAAGAGCTTCTAGGCCTTTTTTAACAATAATTTTCTAGTGCTTGTCAATGCAGAGGAAAACTTAAAAACACGAATAGGTGCAACGTAGGAACTCAGATGAGACAATTCCTCGTAATTATTTAAAGCCGATCTCATGGATTTTTGAACCAGACTCTTGCTTATTTGGAGCTCAATAACATCATGAATAGATTTATTTTTGTATGTTCTTTTTTACTGTTGCTGTGTGGTTTTGGAGAGTGCATCCAAACAACCTGCCCACTCAAGGCAAGGATGTCTACCTGCCTGGTGAGACCTGTTCCGCACCTGGTCTTGGCAAGCTGCGCCGTGGCCGAGTGCTGATGGTGGTCATGTGTCTGTGCACACACAGGCGCTCTCCTTGCCCAGTGTTTCTAAGTGGAGTGTAGCTGGCCGAGTCTTATTTTCTCTCTCTCTTTCTATTTTTCTTTTTTTCATCTGCAGCATTTGGCCTATTTATGTTAGGGAAGAGAGCACTGATCCTTTGGAAGCTTAAGTACTGGATTAATTATTTATTTATTCCCCCCTCCCACTGCTATATAATACTTTGGAATAGGTGATAACATTTTGACATGAGGTTTTCATAGCCAGGTTATGCAATGTGGATACTTTGCACATGTAATGAGATATTCATGTAATAAATTTGCGCAAGTGTATTATGCTTGATTTCATTCCACTAAAGGCAGATGAGGGAGGCAGTAGTGTAAATCAGAACAATTCCTTCTAATTTAGGAGGAATTTGGGGCTGCTAAAAATGCTACCTATCCAACAGGAGTATGGCATCTGGGTACAAAGTATGAGTATGCATATTCAATAGGTTAATGCAAGATAAAACCCTAGTTTGCCTGCCTCTCCCAAAAGAGTACTAAAGGCAACCAAACAGATTACCTCAATGTCAGTACAGTACTGCCAACCTCAAGCTTTCCCAAATCACAGGACTAGCTTAAAAGTCAGTACATTTGTGGTGTTTTTTTTCCCCGAAGAGCTATCTCATAACAAGTGGTTAGTTAGAATTTTTAACCTTTCCTCCACAATGAGGTCTACAAACCTACTTTTTTAAAAAAGAAAAATTGAGATTTGCTGATAATAGGCCTCTAAGGATGACACAAAATATCATGAGACTTGTGATTAAAATTGGGGTAGCTGGTAATGTTGCTGCTATTAGTTTTGCATGTGCATTCCTTTGGGTTTAAAATATACCAGTACTTGTCAGAAATCCAATTGCTTGGGCTATTGTGAATTTGAATTTAACCAGCACTCTTTTCCTCCCCATGGCTGATGCTGTCACTTTGTTAGCTATTGTGTTATGGAGGGCTGTTGGCGTGCATGTACACAGGATTATTTCAAGCCCATTTCTCTATGGTGCTGCAATATTAGGTCTTCTAGGCACAAGAAGCAAATCTTTGCTTATCCTTATTTCATCCCCATCTGTTACTAATGTAAAATGACTGAAAAAGTCAATTTTTAATTAAAAGTGGAAAAACAACAGGGTCGATATATGTTAAGATGTATTAGATTTAGGTCACACTTCACCCAGATATCAGCGTTTCATGCTGAATCCTCAGTGGCTGCCATTCTTGAGCAGATCAGCATGTCTTAAGCAGTAATTCCACCTAATGAGGCAGGTAATTCAGATAAGAGGTAAGTGGTCAACCAGGCAAGTAACACACTAATTGTCATGAGAAGTGTATACAAGATTGTAAACATCAGAAGGCTATGACATGACAGGAAACTTTGAAGAAGTGTGCTCCATAAAACAAGCCTATGGTGGTCTTACAACATCTGATATTTAAAAAAAAAAACCAACAACCTAAAATAAGCTGTCTTGTCAAACAGGTGCTAAAGAACATATGGCTGTTGGTCTTTTGTGTTAAGCTTCCTGTAAAATACATGAGATTTCTCACCTTGCAGGGAAATGGCCCTGAAGCGTTTGTGGAGACGATGCAGCTTGTAGATGGAAGTGCTAGCTATTACATATTAATGGCATAATTTGTCACTAGATGATTAGTACACTACACCCCTGTAGTGACAACCAGATGTTTGTCACATCCCCACTAGCAGACTTTTCCTAAAAGGTGGCAGGGAGGAGGGCAGAGCAGTGAAACACTGCTGCAGAGGAAAACAGCTACTTGTTATTAAACAATTATAAACAAACCGCTAGAAGAGTGCGTGCCGGTGTCCTGCTTCAGACTGAGTGTGCTTCTAAACCAGTGGTAAAACGGACTCCCTTCCCATGCCAGATTCCACGTGTACATTAAGAATAGAAGTAGCATTGATTATAGGGAAAATGATAAAGCCTGAAATTACTCTGTATGGATCTGAGCAGTGCTTGCCAGCAGCAAAAATATTTGTTTCACAATGAATCAGGCCCTTCAGATCTGGCTTGACATCAAAGGACAATGAACAGCTCTAATGTGGGTGACTGTAATCATTTGGAATAACCTTGATGTCCTACTAAACAATTAATATGCTCAAGGTGGCCCCTCAGTATCCCTTCCTGCCCACCAAGGTGATGGCCCCATCCTTTAACTCTTCTTCTGTCTCCAGCAATTGTAAGTTGGCTCTGCAAGGCTGTGAGTTCAGGCTTTGGGGGATTGCAGAGCTCTTGCTGCTGTGACACTATCGCTGGTGTAAATGATGGGTGTAGGAATGATGGTTGCTGCAATCAGTATTCAAAATGTTTGTCTACAAGCTGAGTGACTCATTAATTACAGGCTGTAAAATGCTACTTTGCTTCTTCTGCTCCCCCTCAATCTAATTTGCAGGCATTTAACTCAGCCTTCTCCAGATAATGCATGGATGCAGACAATGAAAGAATACTCAGTAAAATCACTGTTTTAGCTCTGTCAAGTTGCCTCATCCCTGAAATGACCCCTCAGGAGTATAGGTGAAATATAAAACTAAGCTAGGGGGATGAATTTTCATGGGCAGTTTCTGATAGATGAGGATTGCTTGTGCTTCTTGCTTCCTTACAAGTGGGATTACTCTTTCATTTATATGCAGCTAAAACTGGGTTTGATCTTGTTGATAATTATCTATATTGCATGTTGCCATACAGATTTTTTTCTTTTTATTTTGCCTTGAATGTCTCTGAGGATGGAGACTCCACAGCATCTCTAGGCAACCTGCTCCACTGTTTGACCACTCACAGTGAAAACGTGATTTGTGCATTTAGATGGAATTTCATGTCTTTTAAATTTGTGCCCCTTTTGTCTTGCCCTGCCACTGGACACCACTGAGAAAAGCCTGGTTCCCTCTTCTTTGCTCCCACCCATCAGGTATTAATAAACATTGCTAAGATCCACACCCCCCAACCCCCCAGCCTTCTCTTCTCCTGGCTGAACAGTCCCAGCTCTCTCAACATCTCCTTGTATGGGAGATGGTCCAGTCCTTTCCTCATCTTTGTGGCCCTTTGCTGGACTTTCTGCGGTAAGTGCGTGTCGGTACATAGGGAGTCCAGAACTGGACCCAGCACTCCAGGTGTGGCCTCACCAGCACTGGGTGGAGAGAAAGGATCACCTATCTCGACCTGCTGGCAACACTCCTCATGCAGCCCAGGATGCTGTTGGCTGCCTTTGCCACAAAGGGTGCATTGTTGGCGCATGGGCAGCATTACTTTTTGGACAAATTGCTTTTGCCGCTGCTGCTTCTTTCCACTTCTGTGTCTTTTTCTGGCCTGGACGGAATAATGGGTTTTGTTTGTTTGTAACTTCCCCATCCCTCACCCCACTGTCCTCATTTTTTTTTTTTTTTTTTGCTGTAAGCCTTCTGCAGCCTTTGGGCCTGGTTACCAAACCTGACAGAACTCAACTCTACCAGAGTCAAATCTAGATGTAGGAAGTGACTAAATGTAGCAGGACACGCAGGCAAATAACCGTCAATGGGAGAATGGAAAAGGGAAGCTTCTGAGTGATTGTATATTGTGCTAACTTTTTTTCTTTCCTGTTAGGTTAATGGAAGTTTACATGATATGGTTAATTAAAGTCTATCAAAGTAGCTTAAAAAAAGTGGGGGGGAGGCATAACTCTTGTCTTTGAATAGCATTATTACTCAAAAACTCTGAACACTGATTGTTGTCCTCACAAAAACCTTACCTTACAATATGTGCATGCTGTCTAACATGAAAAAAGTGTATAGAGGTATTCCTGCAGTAAACCAAGAAAGTCTAGTCAGAGGTGAATGCTGAGATAAAATATTGCCTTAAAATATTCTTTACAGATTCTTAGATGAACTCAAGTCAGCAAGCCTTTATTTATTACCTCTGATGTGCAATTGTGTTAGCTGTGCACAGGAAGAGTTCGTGCTGTTAAGTCTACAGATTCAGAGCCTCCATTTCCACAGGGCTGTGCTGCTGGGCGTTCAATAGACGTAACTCCTTAAGGTGAATATATATATATATATTTTTTTTTTTTGAACCTCGACCTTATCAGACAGATCAATGTAAAACCAGCTTTACCGAGTCTTTCTTTACTGAAAAACAAACTGTAGTTTCATTTACAGTACCTGCTACGATTTGTCTTGGGTTGCGAGATGTATATATTAAAACGGTGTGTCATAAAGAGATAGTAGTGCATTTAGGATACAAAAGAGATACAGAAACTTGAATGTACCTAACAAACATCTGCCTGGTTCACTTCTTATCCACAAAAACAAGAGCTCAAGACTCTGTGCTTGTTTATCTCAGAATCACAAAATTGTTCAGGTTGGAAGGGTCAGCTAAAGCAGGTTGCCCAGAACTGTATATGGCTGAGTTTTGAGCAGCTCTACATATGGAGAATCTATAAGCTCTCTGGGAAACCTGTTCCTATGTTTGACCACCCTTGCAGTAAAAAAAAAAATAAATAATTCTTATGGTTTCTAAGACGAGGAGAGGGAACTAAGAGACCTTTTTCTTCCTACTTCCATAGCAGGTTTCTTATGTTGACAACATGGTTGTCATGTTTGTTTCTTCAAGTAGGAAATGTTAAGGTAGATCCACTGACAGTTATGGAAGTATAGTTAAAAGGTAGTGCAAATTTTTTAAGGCTGAGAAAAGTGCTTGGAAAACTGTGTGAGAGGTACTATATATAAATAGGAGGGATTTTCCGAATGGATTTTTAGAGCTAGATTTAGAGGAACCAGACTGATTTCAGGCCCAGTTGAACAGAGATAAACAGACTGAACAGATAAAGGACTGTTCATGTTCTTTAAGATAAACTCATGCAGTGTACCTGGCAATATTACCTGTAGTTGTAACCTTCAAAGTGGGACACCAACAGATTCTCAGAGAAGCTTTTCCAATCTAATTTACTTTCGTATGTGTTAATCCCTCTCATTTACTAATAGTACTTTAAAAAAAGATGACTAAAACCATGCAACTTTCACCCTGTGAGAAAAGCCAGCTCCAACTGAGAAATCCTCAGGTCCTTTAAGGAATAAATTTATATCTTTTGTATTGTTTTGGATTTTATAGAACAATGTATGGTTTGTTTTCGTACCCCATTTCTATTTATTGCCTATCAGTCCCATGAACTTCTAAAGAGGAAAGGGAAAACGTAGTTCCCTTCCATTTATTCAGGTCATTTCAGATAGCAGGGTTGAGCTGCATTAGGTTTCTCGTTGAGGATGGCGATGTTCTGATGCGTTGTAAATTTATCAGGGCAGATTTTATAAACTTGTGCTGCTCCAAGCCAACATAGCCCTGCTGTCATCAAGGGCGTTGCAGCAAGGATCTACAGCAGCTGAAATCTGGACTCGTTGTCTTTTATTAAATAGATTGCCACATCCCTTGACAATGGCTATCAACAGCTCATTCTTCAAAAAACAAAACATAGTATAATTTGTGTGTCAACAGCAACATATGCTGCCTGTATTTCAAAATCCTCAGAAGTGTTCAAAACTGCCACCTTTCTGGGTGAGAAAATTGTGCTGACAAATACAACGCTCTCAAACTTACCTGTCTTGCAGAAAGAACTTGATGTCCTGTATGTATGATGTGCTTTGTTTTCCTGTGCTCCTGGTATTTCAAGGCACATCACATTCTGGTACTCTGAAATGTTCACGCATGGGAAGAATTTGTATCTCAGGTTGTTTTTGAATGGTAGGTAGGCAGCGTTAGACAAATGGGTGAGGTGGAGTCAGGATTGACTGTTTGGGAGTATTTTGCTGTAAATGTACAGCAAAAAAAAATGCTTTATGGGGTTTTATTCATTTTTCTTCTGTATAGGAACAGGACCCATTTTCAGTCTCTTTACTCAGCAAGTAAAGGCATGAACACCACTACTGTATTTGCAACAGGACCAGAGGATCAAATGAAAGATATAAAACTATAATAAGATCCTCCATAAGGCAGGAGGAATAGGATGACATTTATGAGTATGAAGTTGAACTCACACTGAAGTCCTCCTTCCTAAGTGAGGTAATTAAAGCAGTGAGATTTTCCTTTTGGATTTCCTTTCTTTGCACCCCAGTATTTCAATGTCTGTGCTGATTTAGTTTGATAATTTGAAACTTTGCACTCACTGTCCCCCCGTCATCCCTCCCCATCAGATTTGTGTTCAGTTTTTCCCCTGGTGAACTTTAAGGTGAGAATGGTTTAAGCAAAGGTCGTTAACCAGTCGATTCTAGTAATCTGCATCATTTGTCTGTGGTAGCTCTGCAGTGAATATAAGGCTGTGTCATTTCTGTCCGTCTCTGTGCTGACCCTCTTCCCTGTAAGCTGTAAAATCAAAGCGGACAGCAAGCAGATTTCAATCTACGCTGTAGACGATTTCCAAGGAAGTCACCACGTCTAATCACAAGGCAAAAGGCCGCCAGACCAGCGCTGTCTGGTCACACCAGTGGGAGTGTTTCGCCTCTGCCTAGCAGACATCGGGAGGGTTGGGGACAGGGTAGGACAGGGTGCAGAGTTCATTTCAGTCAATTTGATTGAGTCATGTGAAGGCACTGCCTAATTCCCAGTGGGCAGGAAAATTTTCTCGAGCACAATCGTTCTGTTCGTTATGTGACATTAAGACTCTCCTGATGTAGCTGGCATTATGTTTTCAGGAAGATTCAGAAGTCATAAACTAGAGAGAATGAAAAACATAAGGGCAGGTAAAAAAGAACAAGCTTTCCAGTCTGCAAATCCAGATGGAGTAATATCTGGGCTGTGTCTTTCCCTGGCAGTGTGAACAGCCAGCACAGGTCTCTGTTTGCTGTATTCCAAATACTTATGTCTCTTGTACATGACTGAATGGGAACAATGGACTCTGAAGCCAGTATTACAGGCATTGAAATGCTTTTTATTTTGTCTAGAACAGTCTTTCCTGTAACATATTCTTGATGTTTTTCCTCCTGTGGATTGGGCTGTATTTCATACATATAATTCATCCATAGCTGTACAGAAAAGGAGTAGAAGGGAGCACTGCAATCCTTCAATGCTACTACCAATGCCTGAGCTAGAAATTCATGTTCCAGAGTTGTTGAGAGGCAGGTTAGCTCTGTTTGGTGTCTGAAAGCCAGTGGCTACCTGATGACTGATCAACTGCATGAAGTCCTTGCTATGAAACAGCAGAAAGTTGTGTAGCATGCTCAACTTGGTTAGGTCAGTCACTTCCCACTTATGACAGTGGTAATTTTGCTGAACGCTGACAAAGAATACAGCTAGCTTATGCATTCATGGAGAGACATCTTCTAAAAGGCTAATAAATGCATGACAAGGGTAATTCAGCCACTGCTAATAAATGATGTCAGGGCTACAGAGAAATGTATATCAGTCTAATGTATGTATGCTATTCCACATATGAAATTAAAAAGTGTCACAAAGTCAAGTGTGTGTAGCAGTAAATATGGAGGAGAAAGATGAAGGTAGGGATATATGAAAGTCAAGTCTCTCTCCATCATTAGTTATAGTCTAGCAGTGCCATTTTCTGAGTGCTCCTGGAGAAAAACCTTGGAAGGTAAGGGAGCAGCCAGGGAGTTTACTGCAGAGCAGGGCTCAGTTTGAATAACAACAACAGTATCCAAACACGCAGCATAAAATCTTTTTTGTGATCTGCATCACACTTAAAAATCGTTTGTGTGACTCTTCGTTGTGAACCTCTAGATCGCAGCAAGCAGTATTGATATGTGGTGCAGAAAATGAAAGTCGGAGAACAAAGGCAGTGCTGGTGAGAAACGGATGAGAGGGGAACAGCAGATAATGAAGAGGAACACAGCAGATAGGAGGCTTTAGATCATTTAAGGGATAATAGATGAGAAAGATAGTTCACTGCAGATAAATGTGGAATAATGATGACTTTGATGAATCCTTTTCACTCCAGACTGTGTTTCACAAAACAGGGCTTTAAAAAAACCCCCAAAAGTAGGAGTCAAAAGGCATAGCCATGTGTGCTGTTAACGAATACGAACAGGAGGAAGATGAATCTCTGCATGCAGAATGGTACTGCTGGTGGTGATCTGATCCATGATACTCAGGAGTGGGGTAAAGCAAAAAGGAAGAAAGAAGGCGGGGGGGAGAGTGAACCCAAAAGGCAAAATAAAATGTTTAGCTAACTAAAAGATGAAGAGTTTGGAATAGTGTGCTTGCGTATGTGGACTTTTGATGTCAGGATAACATACAGAAATGAATTGGTCCCAAAAGGGTTTCTTTCAGTTTATTACTAGTGGTTGCATTTAGAAGCAGAGATGTTACATGTATTTAGAAGGCAGGTTTTGACTATAATTCTCTTATTTTATTAGGGTGGGGAGGGAAGTCTTAGAAACTAGAGGAGGGACAGGTAACACTAACACTGATGACCCAGTTTTCCCTTTGCTGATGGCAGGAGTGCAGAGACCCCAGCTGCACCTGTCTGGGTAAGTCCCTCTTGCTGATGCATGCCGGGAGGAGTGCATGCTGATATTTTTTCTTTTTTTTTTTTTTTTTTTCCCCAAAAGGGGAGTTCTTTGCTCCCTGCTAGTGTGCGGGGATTTCACATTGCAGCATAAAGTGTGTGTTGTTATGGAGGCAGGACTGCTGGCCATTTTCCTTGCCAGAAGACCAGGAACTTTTGGGAGCTGTATTCCAGCAGTGGTGCATCTATATGTGCCAAAATCCTATCTCTTTGCTTTGTGTGTGTGTTGCTGTGAGGAAGGTGCTTCCTGCAATATTCAGTGCTTTTTCCTGAGGCTTTCTCAGCACAGCAGAGATGCAGGGATACAGGGTAGAATTTCTCCCTTAGCTGTGGAAGCCAGCATAACTTGCAAAGCTCCCATACTGCTTAAAGCGTTATACTCTCAGCTCAGACTAAGGCTGACAAGGTTGCTGGATTTGTGGTCTCTGGCAGGGAGCACTTTTGTTTGACATTAATTTATTTGGGGGAAGAGAGGGCTTAGCACAAATCACCAAGAGTTGAAGATGATGATGTGACTGGCTTTTTTTCTTGTAAGAAAACTTTTAGCCAATTAGTTTTATTTCCCCTAGAAAAAACAAATATTCACAGAGCAATATCAATATTTCTAACCAATTTGGAGCACAAGCTGAGTTTTCTTCCAAAATACTGGAATTTTCAGAGGAATGAAAATTCCAGGTTTCATGGAGCGCTGTTGCTGTTTTCCATCGGCTGAGCTCATGGCAAGCCCTGTGGGTTCCTGGCAGTCCTTACAGCTCCCTCTACTGCTTCTCCTTTCCTTTCTGTTTCGGTGCTGCTCTACACACTTCCTACTACTGCCTTGTGTGAGATGCTTTTCTTTCTTCCCAGTTTTCTCTGTAGCCTCAACTCCTACGTATTCAAGCTTTCTATGCCCTCACAAATGGTATGAGCTGACCTTGTCCCACTTGGAACTGAAGCTCGTTTGGCTGTGCTCGTACCCTTGCCATTTTCTACTGTTGCTATCATTCTCAGTTTTTTTCCTATCCTAAATTACATGGTATGTCAATACTTTAAACTCCATTGGAAAAATGCTGAGGACTTGTGTACCTGATTATGGTGCTGTGGAGTAATCAGTCAGTATGGCTGTGCCACATGTCCATTGCCAGTGTGAGCTAAACCATATTAAGCGCTATTAATTTGATTGCATGTCTGAGAGTAGAAACGACGTGTCTTTGCAAACACCCAGGGTGGTTTAAGATGTAATTGCTTCTAGGGCATCTTAAAACCATTTGCTGGTTATTCCTAGTCCTGTCATATTAGAGCTGGCTAACCTTTATCACTCTCCCCATCTTTTTCAGGGCAAAACCAGCTGCTTTAGCCTAACCTCCAATTACACTGAGTTAAACTGGACAGCTTTGAATGAAGTAGGTTAACATACAATCACACTTCCTAGCTGAGGAGTGGAGATGATAGTAACTTCTAGCCTGTGGTCAGGGATATGAACATTTGGGACACCCAGAAGGCAGATAGTTCAAGTCTTTCTCATTTTCAGTCAGATAAGAAAACAGGAATGGGATTTTTTTTTTTTTTTTTTTTGCCCGACTTTGTCAACTTTTTGACTGTCTGTTTGTATGAATAAGCGGCAGCTTTGGATGCTTAGATAACACTTTAACTTGCTGATCTGTGCTTAGACTTGAAAGCCCAGATCTAAAATTTGAAGTATTTATCTAGAAAAGAAATAACAAGATGGACATTGACTGTCTTTACATTCTGAAGTCACTGAATGTGTGATCTGTAATTCTGTTGCACTTAGCTCCGGGGTCGCTGAAGCTTTCTGCTTGGTGTCAGATTAAAGTTCAGAGCTGAAGCAGAAGAAGGGATTGGGTCTTTGCCCTATGTGGAAACTTAATGATGATAAAACTTCCCAAGCTCCTACTGAAACAAATGAGTTTAGTTGGTAAGTGCAGGAGCAGGCTCTGGAGATGTATGATACAGGCTGGGAAGATTTGAAGCCTCATGTCATTCAGTTCAAAGTTTAGAAAACTGCACCAAAGTGCTGCCATTTGATCATTATAGGACTCTCTTTTGAAGCATAGATACTTTGTACTTTATTTCTGTGATGTTTTCCACAATGGTGGTATTTTAACTTTGGAGACTTCTGTGCCTACAGGTGTTCTGGAACAACATTTGACACTGGCTTGAAGGATTCAAGGTAACATGGCTTGAGTTCTTGTCAAGATTGTGTGTACTTTTGTGGCAAAAGTTCTGAATCTCTTCTGAGCGTGGCTACAATTTGTTCCTGGCCAGACAAGCATTAGTAAAATCTCTATCACCATATTTTGGAAGTGAGGGGTTTTTTTTTTACCTTTTTACATATAAGTTTGGTTATTTTCTATAAAGCTGAACCACTGACTGAAAGCAATGCATGTGGAAGCAAGTATATATCAAAACTGATATTCTAGGAAACAAACAATTTTTCCAGACTCATAATGCCAATGCAAAACAAAGCCTTTTTACCATTCAGTTCAGGTGATAAGTGGAGTTATAAAAGTAAAATATCCCATTTTTTCAGCACAGGATTCGCAAATCATGTGACGATACAGAGTGCCTTTGTGGTTTGATAGCTAGTCTCTATTTGAATTGAGCCCCAGGCATGGCTATGTCATTTACTCTGTGACCATGTGAATCACTTGACTTCTGTATATTTTAGTCGTCTTCATTGTACAGATGTTGAGAGATTCTAGGAAGTTTTGTAGAATACTTTGAGGTTTAGATTGTAAGAAGTATTAGAAAAATACAGTTATCCATAACACTGGCTTATTATGTATGCAGTTGAATTTCTGTATTATCAACTGAATGATGTAGACATAAGCTTTTTATCTAATACATGTTGTTAGAGTAGAATGATGTATCATTATTGTGCTATACAAATGAGGAATGATAGCTTAACAAATTGCAGTTCAACCAACCACAGTTCAGTTTATGCATAAATGCATATTAAAAATAAAAAGATTAAGATTAAATGCTCCTTATCCTACAACTGATCTTGGAGCCACTTAGTTTATTAATGGTAACTGCTGTTTATAGGTGCTTCTATGATTCTGGCATCAGAGCACAGGGAACCAAACTAAAAGGTTTTAGTATGCCTTTGTGCATCTGAGCTATATGAAGGATGACTTGATTTAAAAAAGATACTTCTGTACAGCTGGTAAAAGAACTGTGTGCATTTGTCTAAATTATTCTGGTGTAGTGACTGAGCAAGAATAATTCCCCAAGAGACTGCAATTGAACGAAGAAACTATTTACTTTTGTGTAAGCAAGAAAAGCTTGGCCAAGGTCTGACTGAAGCAAGAGAGGAACTCTTTAAGATAGCAAGAGAGGAAACTCTTTCCCCTCTAGCAAACTTCCAACCTAATATAATTTAAAAGAAGGAGGTGTGCTTACTGGCTTTCAGTAGGGACTTGAAATCTTTATCAGCAATTGGGCTGATAGAGAACATGTTTGTATCTACTGAGATTGCAGGTCATACTTCCAAGCATTTTAAATTAACTAAGCACAGTTCTTTCTCTTGCACTTTCTCTCTCTCCGTAAAAATTCTGTATATATCTCTATCTATATACCTTCCAGGAAGGCACTGATTTGTAAAGAAGAAAAGAAAAAAGAAGGAAGAAAAAAAGAAGCTTAGCTAAGATGTTGTGAGGAGAAGAAAATGGGGACTGAGCAGACCGCTCCTCTCTGTGGTGAAGAAAATACTGCAGCTGAGAAACTCAAGCCTTCTGTTCATGTTCCAGATAAAATTCACTTTCCATCTCCATATGAGGCTAGATTCAAAGTTGTCTAGTGATATTCAAAAAGAGTGCCTACATCACTGTAGGAGACGTGTATCAAGTAGCCATGCATCCACACTAGCATTTTTCCCATTTACTTTTTTTTTTAAAGTCAAAATTGATTTCCTGGGGGGGTGGGTGTGTGTGTGTCTGTGTATGTACACCCACTTTTATTAGACAAACCTTAGACCTTCATACCATAAAGTTTTGGCTTTAAGCATGTATCGATCTTCCATTCCTTCCCCCTTCTGTTGAATTAATACTGGTTTGTGCAGTCTGTTTTCCTAGGTCATGCGATATTAATGTAGAGCCCTTCCATCTTCAGATTCTTCCCTCTTGCTATCACCCTTGCTTAATACATATTATTTGTGCAGTATGCTCCTGGTTCATAGGTGTCAGCATGCCATTCAGTGCCATAAACATGTAGCTTTGATTCCAGAATAAGCTACTCCCACAATAAAGAGCTAACTTGCAAAAAAAATCTGACAAAATAGCAAACCATATTATTGCTAAAGAAAGGTATCAGAACAAAGTCTTTTCAAGGGATCCCAGAGGGCTGGAAGACCCCTATTAGAAATACACAGCCTGTAAAATAAAATCAAGAGAAGAGTGAATAGCTCCCATAAAACCATTAAGAATAAAGCTGTCAAAAATACTTGCAGAGGCACTGCAAGGGCTTTGTCCCAGGGACCGTGTGCTGTGCTCTTTGCCTGAATTTCATACTCAGGACCTTCAGCTGAGGATGTTTTGCCTTAATCCAGTCTTGACTGATCCAACAATGGAGCTCAATAAGAAGTATTAGTAAATAATCAAGCAGGGCATGAGGTATAGCTATGCGTAAAGACTCGCTGCTTTAAAATGCAATAGAAGTACTGAAGAGTTCAGCAGCAAAATAAGATAAATATAATCCCGCATCCTGGAGAAGGCAGAACCTGACAGTGATTTTACCAAAGTATTGTGATTTTTGAAAAGCTTGAAAATGAGAAGTCGAAAGGTTTGATGATCAGCCACAGTTCGTGAATGAGTAAAAGAAAGAGAGCTATTTCTGGTTATATTTTTTGCAGGGAGGATAAGCTCTGATGGTCTCTGCCTTTCAGGACAGAGTATTGTTGACAGAAAGATGTTGCATTCTTTTGGTAGATGTAATAAAAGTGCAACAACTTTATTTCCTATTTGTGTCAATGAAAGTGGAACAAAGAGCTCTGCTCTCCATACAACATTTGAAGAGTTGCTGCTTTTATGAGTTTGGGATTCTGCCTCTTGCACAATGGAGCCTATGTCACAGTGCATGCTATTTCATACGAGATCTTTAAACTGAGCTGTTAAAATGTGATGTACAGGAAATATACCCCTTGGTGTCAATGTTTTATAGCCATCTTGAAGGTCAGATGAGATTCCGGTGAGTCCTTTCTGAGTTATTTCTGTGCTTCATTGCACAGTACACATACACTTATCTTTTTATTATTCTGTTATACTGTTTTACTATACTATTATTGGTTGAAATTAGGACAGAACAGGAGGGGTTTAGTATCCCAAACACAATCTTTGCAACTTTTATTTTTTTATACTGATGAAAATGGAGCCACAACCACAAATGTCTTTAGGGAATAATGATGCTCCAGTGGAGGTATCTTTCTATTAAAGGGAAAAACATCTGTATCTATTACTCAGGAACCCTTATCAGCCTTTAGCATTAGCAAATGAGCCAGCACATCTCAAAAAAAAAAAAAAAAAAAAAAAGGCAGGAGGCACAGAAGTGTGAGAGCTCTTGGCCCAACAGGCATTCCTTTTTCCTAATTAATATCAAAGAAACAAAGAAGTAGATATTTAACTGTGTGTTTGTAACAGGCAAATGTGATAAAAGATTTATTCATGTGCTAAGGGGGAGATGAAGTTTGGTTGAGCTGTTCTTCTCTACCTCCTGGCCCTCATCTCTGAACTGCAGTTCCTCGCGGTAATGACCTCTGCTGTTGATGCTGTGGGATTCGGTGTGCCAGAGATGATGCAGCACCCTGCTCATATGTTTCTGTAACCTTGCTTGTCTTCTAGGAGTAAAGTAACAAGAAGTTTTCAACTAATTCATTCTCTTGCTACTTTCAGATCTGCTGAACAGCTGTTCGGGCTTTAATCTGTGCCAGAGATGTGTTGGGAGCAGAAGTGGAAGTTTCCTTTGGAAGCACTGGATGTAACATTAGTTTGAATGGGGACAGAGGATAACATTTCCTGAGCAGTTAGGAAAATTCTGAAGGGCAGTAGTGTAGGGTTGTGCATCTGGATCTTGGTTAGAGCTGTTGGTTCAACCATACTCTGGAAATGGCTTGAAGGCCAGAAACTCAGAAAACATACACGTGTGTGTGTCTTTTGAGGTGGAGAGGCAAACAATGTTTGTACCATCAAAACCTGAAATGTCAGACTAGGAATCTCTGCCCATTGCAGGAACTGTGGGGATATCTTAAAATCATCTCCTGGTTCCTTTTCATTGGTTACTATTTCCTCCAGAGTTTATGTGCAAATGCAAGACATCTAGCATCTGCTTCTTTTGAGTTGGTGGTCTATCCTTATTTTCTGGTTTTAGGCCTCCATTCTTCTGTATTTTCTCAGAAACACTTTTCCTTGCATGCTGATGGTGGCAATGTGCTCCAACGGAGGAAGTATTTTATGAACACTTGGATGTTATCTGTGCTGCATCCTTCCAGATCGGTCAAAACCCTGGACACTGGCATAAGATATTTTCAGAGAGGAAATGATTTCACTCATTTCACCTTTTCCGGTAATGAATTATATCTACAGTTACAAGCTGAGAATTGCCTGCCCTGAATAGTCCAAACTTTGATCTTAAGCTTTTTTAGCTCTTATTCCTGTGGAGTGCAGCTATTTTGCTGCCTCATGCCTTGTCCTGTTCCACATAAAGGACTCAACCCGAATAATCAGTTTCCTAGAGATGTACTAAACAAGCTTTGCCTAAAAAATTCACATTTGAAAAAGGGTCTGAAAAATCTCACACCTGTAAGTATTTTAAATTAGGAGTCACAGGGGTATGGATATGAGGACAATGAGAATATTTTTTAGTGCCTTGGTAAATGAGCACTGCCAGGATGGCTGTGGCATTTGGTCCTATAGCACATGAAACTTGTGTGCTTGGATATGCTGATAACCCAGCTGGTTATAAAAATTTTCTAGGAGATAATCTTCCATCCTGTAGAAGGGAATTTACTAAACGTAATCCAGACAATTTTATCTACTTGCAATAGGACCATGGTGTTCTGCTGTCCGCAAGTTTCCATGATATGACCGAGCTGAAATCTTTGCTCTAGATAGAGGAGAAGCAGTTATTAGGTAGTTACTCCCTATGATAGAGCCACACACTAATATTGGAGTTTTAACTGAAACACTGTACAGCTAAGAGCGTATTTTTACAAGTGGATACAGCATGGCCTGAAGAATGTGCTTTTAAATGATAGAGAGTTAAGAGGTACTTTCTGGCTTATGAATTGGGGACTATCAGCTGAGGCAAACTTCCCATTTCATTCATGGATGAATGGGGAATAATTTTTGTAAAAGGATAGTGGTGTATGAATCAAATGTTTTTCTTCTCACTGACAGGACAGTCATTATAATTACAGATGGGCCATGCTTCAGTTGCCTTACACCTTCAGCAAATGACATTGAATATTAGTGATTCTGCCGTATCTGCAGGAAGTGGTTTGAAGCTGCAATTCTGCAGAATGACTGCGTATTCTGGAGTCTTATGGTGCTAAATTGAAGTCTTTCTGACTTGAAAATTAGATCCCTAGTGCTGCAAGTGGTGCCAGAGTGATTACTTGTACCACAGCAAAATGTGAATAAACTTGTGACAATGTGGTTTCTTTCTCATATTGTCTGTTTTTATAGACAGCAGTTATTTTAGTATGAGATGTAGGGAAGAAGTGTTTTGGGACTTTTAGAAAATGCTGATATGTGACAGAAAGGGAAGTCTTAGGGCTATTGAAACGGATACTTCCAAAGACAATGATGCAGTTGTGGGAGAGGCAAGCTAGATAATGCAAAACTCTTAAAATGGCAATCCTCCAAAATGAGTAAGTCTTTCCAAAGGGGTTATGGGAGAGGAATGTTAGTGTGGACCATCTGTGGCAAAAGGTGATCTATGGTGGGCCTCAGAATAGATACTCCAGCGCAGGGAGCACAGTCCAGGACCACAAGGCAGGAAAGGGAAGATGCAGGGATAGGCAGTGGGAGAATGATGAGTAGAAAACTGATTGCCAGTGGCAGACACTATTGCAGCAGGAACAGCATTGGACTAGAGCTGCGTAAGTGTCAGCAAGGACCTTTAACTAGAATGCTGGATGCAAGGGGCTGAGCAGATGCGAACAACTTCAATATTGACTTTGAACTGCAGCCCTTAATATCTTTGGAGAGTGAAGAGAAGTTTGCCTTCTGGCTGTTTAAAAAAAGCATGACCTTTTATTTTACAACCCACCTTTAAACTCTGAAAAAATAGCATGCTTCTGCTTTTTATACTCTACTATAAACTGCAGAAGTACCATCCCCTCCCCTTTTTCTGAGTCTTTTTCATGTTGGAGCCCTCTCCTGTGAACAGACTCTTACCCAAAGCATGGGGAGCTCCTTGTCACCTGCTTGCTTTACCTCTGTCATTGACTATTTGGGCTTTTTCCCAAGCTGCTCACTGGATCTTTCAGCCACCTGCTTTCTGGTGGGTAACGTCATGACAGGAACAACAAAGAAGCATGTGTGATATAGTAAGAATGTGGGTAAAATGAGCAATAAGGTCTGTCTTCCTCTTCAGCCCCTTAATTTTGTTTGCTTTCCTTCCCACACAGAAAGTTTGTTTTAATTAATCTGAATCAGTGAAATCTGATTTTTTTTTTCTTTCCACTGGCGGTGTTCTGCCCCTGTTGATGGACATGGGGTGGAAGAAAGGACATGCGAGCGGCTCTCAGGCATGCCTGCTGATTCTTGTAACAAGAGGCTGTTTCGGCTCATCAGAGCTGGAGCTCCTGACTTCTAGTTTCCCTTTCCCAATGTGACTGGAGCCCACGAGAGTCACCGCACACTCTTGCCCATCACCAGTGTCAGTCTGTGGAGAGCTGTGCCACTCGTCAGACTCTCTGCACGAGGATCACTGCCATCCAAATAAAATTTGATTCTGTCTAGGAAGCCTTTACTTGAAAGGACTGCCACGTACCTTTATTTTAAAGCGTGGTAAGGTGTGTTTACACATATATGCTCAATTCTAGTAGTTTTAAGAAGCTCTGGAGGAAATTGTTGTTTCTCTTATTGCAGTAGTTTATTTTTTCTTTTAAATGTGCTTTTGCTCCTCTTGCTCTTCCCCAGTAGAAGTGGTGATAATGGACATGAAAGTGCCCTGAGTATTTGTACAAACCTCACTGCTGACCCTGGGTGAGGGTTGCCTGGCTACACTGAGGTACTGTTTTCTCATCACCACTACTATTAGGTAAAGCAGTTAAAAATAAGTATGGACATGCCAATACGTATTGAAATCAGAAGGTGTGATGACAATGCAGTTCTTGTCCACCTCTCCCACAGCATTAGGAACCTGCATTTTTCTGCTCACGTGTCATGTCAGCTCCTTTGGATGCACATTATTTGTCTTTTACTCTGTGCCATTCGCTGTGATTGGTGCTTGATAGATGAAATGCAAGTTCTTCCCACAGACCTCTACAGAGCAGACCGATGATGACTGTGCAGGATAAGCTCTTTAGGACAAGGACTGGCTCTTGACTACAGACTCTTCACTGACAGCAGCAGTCTTGCTTCTTGGCATAGAAGCTTTTGGCTTGGTCTTTTGCATGATGATGAGTGATGATGATGAGCACTTTGCTTTGAGTAAGGCACAAAAGGAGAAACCAAGGCGTTTCTCATAGCTGACTGAGACAAGGTCTAAGTCCTCGTGTCAGCTTCTCTATGAATGTCAAAACCTCTAAGTATGCTTTTCTGGTTCATACAGAGTATAATTTTCAAGACACATTCAAGGAGTTAGGAGGACACTCCTGTCTTTAACAGAGCAGCACTTTTGAGATGTGAAGGTCAGGACATTCTGTCGTTGCTTGTGAAATATAATAATTCAGCCTTAATGCAGCAACTGGATGCAGAGCATTCAGTTGTACACGCTTAGCTGAAGACATGCTACTGCTATTGGAGTAAATGGTTATGGTTTTAGTGCTTACACTTCTTAGAAAGCAAACTTGTTTAGGATGATTATTTGGAAGAGTGGCTGGATGAAGAGAAAGACAAAAGAAACGTTGGGATGGGAAAATAATGGAAAGAAGTTAACTCAGCTAATGCTTCCCACTTTGGTATCTCTCCACTGCCCTGCTGCATTGATTAACCACATTCTGCTCACAACTGCTTCCACCTGGACGTGAAAAGAGTAGAGTCACTTCTTTATGGCACTTGCAAGTCGCTTGTCTGGCTTAGAGGTTCTTAGGTTTTTATCATCTCTATAAATGCAATCTTGGTATTTTATTTTTTTCCTTGCTCCTCTTCAGTATTACAGTGTTTCCTTCAGGGACTGACTTTTTTTGCTATCTTTTGTCTGAGGTGACTGTAGTTCTTAAGATACCTCCACAGTTAGTTGGAACGGTCCTTGCTGTTCTTTTTCTTATCTGTGAGGGTGGTTGTATTTTTAGAAGACATTTGCATATTGCTTTTACATTCCTATTAAACTGCATCAGCTTCTACTGCCCTTAAACTTGACCAGGATGAATTTCAGTTATACACCCGTGTCTCAAGTATTTTTTCTTTCTGTAGTGGGCTTTTCCATGTATTAGTGAGGCAGAATTGTACTTCCATAGTTGTTTTACATTAGCTCAAAGCCGAGCTTCCAAATGTCAAAATCCTTTGTGTTCTTCCTTCAGTTCTTAGTTTCTCTGAGCACTCAGTATTAGATAACATCTCTCTGTGGACTCAGTATGATCTCTTACCATCATTGCCCTTATTGTGCTGTTAGACTAGCAAGGTAAACAATATAATTCGTTGGTTACTTTCACATTGCAGACATTGCTTTATTATGTAGACAAGCCAGTGAATATTCATAAACCACACATATGGCTTATCTACCTATTTTACCCATTTTAGCACATACTGCAAGTGTTTCTTTCACATCTAAAGAAACATTTGAGCATTAAATATTTTCTTGACTTCATTTTGAATTTCCATCTCTAGTGCACATTTGCCTTTTTTCTGTAGTGTATTATGATAGGATGTGAACATTCAGAATCTGTGTTTTGGGGGGAATGGAGCAGTGAGTGTTGCATTGGCTTTGATAGAGCAAAACTCCACCTTCAGTAGGCTCTGGCACTTTAACGTATTCAGTAAGCCGTCTAGTTCATTCCCTTACAAATCCTTGATGATGAAAACTTCTGTGTTGTTTAGACCTTTTCCTTTACCTTGTGCATCATGATGCATTAATCTCTCTTCGTAATTCCCCCCCCCCGGTTTACACCCCTGGAAATGTATTCTCACTCAGGCCAATTTTAGTTAATATAAGAATTAGGTTTTGCCTGACATTTGTTTCAAATAATTTACCTAAGGAGTAGAAATAATATCTGGAGCTAATTTCACTAATTTCACTGATATTACCCAGGGCTGTATATAAATCACTAAGTACATTTCATTTCCTTGACCACTAATTTTGCTGTTCTCTCTAGAAGTGCTGACTGGGGCCAGAGCAACCATTATCCCAGACTTTCATGAGACACAGTCTGTTATTTTTACTTGAAGCAGGATCTATGATAAATTAACTTCATTAACTTCAAGCCAGTGCCCAACTCTTGATTTCTAGTAAGTTTTTTATTTTGCTCAGAGATCACTAGCTACTAAAGCATAACATCAGTCTTCAATCAGAAGCGAAATTCATCTCTCCTTTCAGAGCTTAGAGGCAAAGAGCCTCTTCTGAAGCTTGCTTAAAGCAGGTCTAGCTTTTGTGCCCCTGCTCTTTCTGGGCCCCCTTCCATCAGAGGTTACTGTCTCTAGAGCCCTGCCAGCAGAGCACGTTGTGCCAATGTTCCCTAACACACTGGAGGCAGAGTCCCCTGAGTTATTTCAAACAGTCTGAAGGGTTTGGGCTGATATCTTGGCACTTTGCCTAATGCAGAGGAGGGTGAACTCACATGATTCACCCCAGAAAAGGTGCAGGCGGCAACAGTCTCCAACCCCTTGGTGGTAGTATGTAGTGAAGGTGCAGTTACCGGTGGCAAGTGGACATCTTATTTGTCCTTTGCATGTAATAGACAGTGGAATAGCTGAGCAGAAATGATCCCAGCCTGAACTGAGGTTAGTGCCGTGACATTCTTCCCATCCACTCTGGGGCACAATTTGCACCAAAGAAAACTTGGGAGAGCCAAAGATGTGTCCGTTGCACTGATTATTGATGTGGATTGGTGCAGGTGCTGGAGAAAACTGTACAGCCTCGGGATACTCTACAATATTTATGTGAAATTTACCTGCAGGCTGGAGGGTCCAACGTGGCTCCTTCTGTTCTCTCGGGGGCAATGCTGCTCCACGCTGGTGCTGACCCAGTGCTTCTGTCTCTAGGGTGTGCAGGTCCACCCTGAAGAGCCTGGAGCCAGATCTGGGCAGTCTACCTCAGCAGGACTGTGATGGCTAACTGGGTTCAAGGACAGCATTTCAGTACAGGCTTGCTTTGGCTGTAATTTGCACCTAATAATTAATGAGTTCAGTCCCCTCTTAGCTGATAACACCTGCAAGGATTAAATTTTGAACAGAAAAATTTTCTCAGGACTTCCTTTATCAATCAGCAATTTACTGCAGCTTGGTCATGTGAAAGAAGCTCAGGGTTCTTGTGGGAAAGGCTTTCCTTTGCTGAGAAGGTGTTCCTGCAATTGCTGTTGGCCCTCACACCTTGTCACCAACAGGCCTTAATGGCTCTGCCCAGCCTCGTCTGGGACCCCTGGCCACATCCTCTGCCCGTGGGCCTAGGGGGTTCGTTTAAGCTCAGGCTTAGGGACCCAGTCCTTGTGCTACGTTATAGGTGTAGCTGTTCCTAGGTCTGTTCCTGGGTCGTTGTTTGGGTTTCCTGAACTGACCTTAGACCTGACTTGGTCCTTATCTCCTGATGATCACTGGACCGTTGATATGGACACGTTGCTATCACCACCCCACTCTGCTTGCCCAGCTCTGGTGCTGTGGTGCTGAACCCTGTCGGTGGACTTACTGCCTGGCCTGCGTTGTGGCCACTGCTAGCTCTTGGCTCACCATCACCTTAGGGAGCAGCCCTCTGACAGTTATACAGTAACAATAAATAAGATTTTATGCTTTATCCTGTAGGATTTCAAAGTGCTTTGTAAGAAGCAGCATGACTTTGTCTACTTCTGAGACAGAGAGGAGATAACCAGGTGGTGGTCATGCAAGTGGAGTGGAGATGCTGATCAGGAGCAAGTACCTATTTCTGACTTTTTGAGTAACAAGACATTCACGATGCCAAGCACATGAGACTGAGCTTTATTTCTTGTGGCCCTCTGGAAAGGTTGGCTCTGGCAGGTTTTTGCGTCCTCATTTCCCTCTTGGTGTTCCTTCCCTTCTGGCACAGGAGAGCTGGGATGCTGCTGGGCTCTGTCATTGCCTGTTTGCTGATCTGCTGAAAGGTGATTTGAGAGACAGAGGCTGTCAGCTCTGTGACTGGAGCCAAATCCAATTCATTGAGTTTTGGTGCTGCATTCCTTGCTGTTGTAATTTAGCAGGGCTCTGTTGATTTAGTAGTAAATTTAGCTTTTTCGCCTCTGAAAATCACCATTCCAATACAGGTGAAATTTTTAGGCTGCTGAAGCTGACAGTATGGCAATTTGGTCTGTAGCCCAATCACTAATCCTTGGAAACAAAAGATTCACTATAACTTTCAGTTCTAATAATGGCTTAAATAAAACATCCGTATGCTGTGCCTCTTCAATATTACTATGATTTATCAATAGATGAGTGGAAATGGATATATTTAGTATCTTCTGGGATTCATTTGGGATTTTTCCTTAACTGAGCTGTATGACTTTGCCCTAGGTTCTGGAGGTTTTGCTGACCTTGTAGGATGTGGAAGGCCAATAAACTGTTGTTGTGCAAGATGTGTTCTGTCTTCCTGGGGAGCAGATGATGCATCTGAAGGAGGTAAGCCCAAGGAATGGCTCTGTTAGTACATGCTGCATTGGATAGTGCTTGCCACCAACTCTGTTGCTACAGGAGGTTTTAGTTCATTCTGCCAGTGAAGACTGATGCTTCCAAAAGAATCTTAGAGTGTATTAACTTCCCTGAGGAGATAGGAGATAATGCAGGCTTGATCCTCAAATTTTTGGAACTGAATTTTTGGAGCTAGATTATCCCGGAGCAACAAGATTTGGGTTAGTTTTGCTGTTCTGTGTAAATCCTCAGAGAAATGGTACTGCCAGAAGTCCTTATCAAGAAGAACAACATTTGTTTCAAAAATAATTAGATGCCTTCTGCTGACACACACTTAAACCTTGATCTCGTTGTCTTCTCTCTTTACCTTTGGATGTGCTATAGGATCCTAATGCCCCTCATCCAGTAAAGATCATTTAAAAAAACACTAAACCAAACAAAAAACCTTTTAAAATAAAGTGCATAACACAGATCTTAACTAAAAAAGAAATCTTGTTGATGCACTGGACCTTCCAGGCAGGTGAAACGGAGCGGAGGTGACAGAGAAAGGTCCCTAGTTTTTTTTGGTTGGAAGTGATGTAGGTTGTCCTTGGTTTATGGTCTTGCAGTCAGGGTGCTGATGAGCAGCGAGGGTTGTTGCTCTGATATCCTCGCTGCTGCAGCAAGAGCAGGAAAGTGCAGCGAACATGCATCCCTTCTCATCTCAGACTGTGGAAGCTCACTGCAGAGCTGATCATTGAGGCACTTGTGTTAACGTAACGTGTGTGTGGAAATCAAAGAAGGCTTATTTATTAAGGTTTCAAACACTTTAAAGTTGTGAGCAGATGAGATCAGGAGAGACTGTTAGGCTTTCATAACTTACAGAATAGAATTATTTAGGCCATTTGCTAGGAAAGAGTTTTAGATCTTAGACTGCCTGGCAAGTTAAAAGGTCTCTGCATTCGAGACAGCTGTAAGATCCTGAGGAGACAGATGAGTTAGACTAATCCTGTGGTGAAGGGCAAGGGACGTTTCCTTAATAAAGAGTAAATTTTTTTTGTTAGATTTCAGTCATATGTTATCTAACTTAGAAGGACATTGTTAAATTAACCACATACTTAGTTCTTTGTGTTGAACACTTTTTAAAAATACAATCTTTTATTTCTCTTTTATAGTGTTTTATGGATTAGCAATGTAAAAAAAAAAAAAAAATGTTGTGACTATAACAGGGCCTTATAATTATCTGCACGAGCTGGTGGGGAATAGGAAGGCTTAAAATCTGAGTGAGGCTCAGAATTACCTGGGAGAACACAGTCATTCTCATCACTGGTGCTCAACTTCCAGCCTTCCTACAGGCAACTGGGAATCTTTCAACCCTGATTTACCCTGGAAAGTGTGATTCACTTAGATCTAAGCTTTCAACAAGCCTTTACAGCCTAATTAAAAGAGATGGGGATATAAAGACACAGTACAGGGATGCCAAAACGGGGCATTCGTTCAACAGTGAACCACACACTCTGTGAAAATATAATATTCAAACTTCACAGTGCCTAAATCCCAGCCTCACACTTGTGGGTGAGGAGGGAGTTCTGATAACTTCAGAAAAGCTTTCAAGCCTAGGACATGAAGGTCTAGGTCTATCAAGCTATACCAATAAACAGAAGCAACTACATCTTCTGGCTGCTGGAGCCAGGTCTCCTAGTCTGCTCTCCAGCTGTTACTAATTCCTTTGGATAGGAGCAACTTGTTTCAGGTCCTGGGGAATTCCCTTATACCTTGCTGTAAGCAGAAGTACTTTCTCCTAGCGACTGCTGGTGGCTTCCCCCACCAGCATAAGTGACTAAGTAGGGGAAGACTCTTCCTCCCTTCAGGATGTGAGTGGAATTTGGGATTACAAAGGTGGCCTTAACCCAAACCTTCACGCTGTTACATGTCACTTGTCTACAGCTGCTCTGAGTAGATGCTAAAAGTGAAGTTTGACCTGCAGTAAATTATCTGAGAGCTCTTCTTTGAGTGGGATTATTTTAGTAACCCACCGAGAACAGGAGCTGCTACCACAGAGCAGATAGGTACACCTACCCCAAAGATTGTTAAAGCATGGACTGTAACATTTTTTGGCACTTCTTGTAAAAGAACCTGCTGTCTCACAGCTTTTAAAGCTTTACATCCAATGGATCAGACTTGAGCAGAACAGTCACAGCCCAGTGAATAGGATTTTTGTCATTCCTAGTCCAAGGCTGCAGGCTTTGCATTGACACAATGGTGCAAGGGACTCTCTGGGCTTGCCCCAGCCAGGCTGATTTTAGCTGTGATTGTCCAGCATTCAGGTGATCATCGCATCATTTGGCTTCAGTTTAGCTTTATTTTATAGTAATAGCAAGCAACCATCTGTAAAAATAAGATTGTGTAGCAGAGTGAAAAGGCAAGGTGATGTTGGAGGTTCCAGTCAGTTAAGCAGTGACTACAGGAGAGCTGCCTTGTCATTGGGTAAAGCCAGCGTAGAGGTAACAGAGAACGACAAAAAAAACCCCCAACAAAATATTTGGGAACCAAAGGAAAGAAAGATCATATAAACAGACTCTGTCAAGAAAATGACCCTTAGTGGGTTTGAGGACTGAGGAGAAAGGAAGGGACTGGCACTGTGAACACTGAACTACTGGTGAAGACCTCAGGATACTGATGACTTGTGATCAGCTGTACACTCACTCTGCTTGAGGAAAACTGAAGCCATCAGACAGATGGACACTGGAAGGGTGAATATAATACCATAAAAAAGGTGCAGATAATAGATATTACTAAGAGGATTTTTTTGTGTATGTAACAATTTTAACTGTATGATGCTTTTCTGTATTATTGTGGACTATGAGCGTTAGTATTATTGCAGTTGTGTTAATAACTAATAATAACTAGTGAATTTTAAATTAGTTTGGCAAGATATTAATTAAGCTGTCAATAAAATCTTAACTCTCTATATAATACAATCCCTTTTGGCCCGTAACCAGATTTTGAGAGTACCAGTCAGAAGAGTTTCCCACAGCCTTCCTTTGCTTGCTAGTACTTCAGCTTGCCAGAAACTTTTAAACGCATCACTACTTTGTTGGTTTTTTCCCTAGCCATGCTACTTAACATGCCTGAGGAGTACAGTTTCCTTTTAAGTGCCTGAACCCTGCGAATGGTACAGGCTGTGTTCTTGTCCCTCCAAAAGTAGGAATTCTTCCGTAAGTAAGATTTGTGGCAACTGCAGAGGTCTGCATTTCTAGAATGTATGAAAATAAACATGAAAAACTGTGAAAACAATGTAAGGGATCTGTGTGACACAGGCCAGGGAATTCTCCTTGCCGTCTCAGCTGTCATTCTGTCTTCCTCAGAAGCTGCGTGATCTGATGTACCCTCTGATACTGATCTAAAGTTGCTGCTTTTTCCTTTATTCTCAGGCTATGCTGCAATAAAGGGGAAAAAAGGAGAAAAGTAAATCAAAATCATAATTTTGTTCCTATTGTTTGGAGTCAGAAGGAGTAGGTCTATTGCCCCTCACAGCCATGCTGTAGGTAGAAAGATCTTTCAAATTTTATGGGTTAAATTACTAATTGAGTCACAGCAGTGTTTAATAAATTTGGAGGACAGTGTGTCAGGGGACCCATAGAAGACCCAAGTTCTGCCCAGGGCTTCCTAAGGCTTTTATGGATGCTATGCATCTGGCAATAGCAGTATAAGCTTCTCCTGCCCCTCTGAGGATTAACTTGTGTCAGAGCTGCTGCCCCCAACGCAGAGCAACAGACTGATACTGAAACATGTCTGTGTTTTCAGTGGCTACTGTGGTTCATAATCTGTTGCCTCTGTTCAAATCTCTTTTTTGTCTCTGGTGCAGACTGAGATGCTATGACTTGCGTGGTGGCTGCTTGGGCATGGTTGCTTGTCCAATGCATCCTTCCCCCCGAGGTGAAGAGCAGATAGCAGCGTCTTAAATTGCCACAGCAAGGTTTCCCAGGTGCTCATCTGCTAGGGGCCAGGCTTGTGCTGGGCACAGAAGCTTCTGAGGAGCTGCTCCACTGTTCAGGGCTGCAAAATTTATTTAATTCCAGACTTCCATCAGCTGAAGGTGCCTTTATGACAGGGTTTCAAATGGAACAGATAATGTTGTTTTCCAGGCTGTGCGTCAGGGCTTCTCTTTCCATTCTACCAGAGAACGTGTAGTCACTGCAATGAATATATAGTGGTAAATACATGGTTTTGTATATTGTATTTCAGCACAGTAAAACTCAAGCAGATAGCCAAAATAAAAGGTTTCTTTCTGCTTGTGTTGCTTTGTGCATGTTGCTGTTAATGCTTTGAGGGCAAGGAGTGCTGCATTGCACATCAGGAATTATAGCAGCACAGCTTATGACTTAATTTTCTTTTTATGTCACTTGATTTGCTGACCTTAATTCACAGATTCTGGTTTCTGGATTATCCATGGAAAAAATTGCAGAAAAGGCATCTTTCCTTGAAATAGGCTTGGCCCTCATGATATGCATTATTCCTTTACCTCCTGTCAAGGACAAAATCACAAAATTATTCAGAAGGAAATCTAATGGCATCTTCAGTCACTAGTGGGTTTGCTTTTTTTTTTTCTTTTAATTAAAGAACTATATGAAGAGTGGACATATTATATTAGCTGCTTGGGACTTCACCAGGGGAACCTGCATATTCCTTTTCTCATTAACTTGTGGATTATATAAATCAGGGACATTGCAAAGTGCTCACAGAACTTGGTGTTCCTTCTCTTCCTTCCCTGCTTTTGGAGAAGATGAGCTGCTATACGTCTGTCATATTAAAACATGCCTCCTGGTAATAGCCTGAGTTGTGTGAACTATTTTAGTGTACCTACATATTGCTGTGGAGGATTTCAAATACTTCTTTCAAGCATCTTTGGAGCTTCTTTATACATTACTGTCAACAGTGTGGGGAAACTGGTTTGAAAAACTGCTCCAAACAAACATAAGCCAAGGTAGGAGATGCAGTAGGAAGGAAACACAAAATATTAAAATTGCATTTTACATTAACATACACTATGGTAGGTTATTGTGGGTTTATCACATGAGGTAACATTTAATCTGTGGTGGAAAACATAGAACTAGTTCTCACACAAGGGCTTTTTGTCTGTTCTGAAATATGGATGTCTGTAAAGTGGTGGGTCCTACTCTATGAAAACAAACACGCTCCTTAGGTAGGTCTGTAAGTTGTACTCGAACTGAGTGAGCCGAACCATCTCTGAGGAATGTTTTCTCTGACCCTGGTGTCTCCTAGTAGTAACCCATGCAATCCATACAGCTCAATATTCAACGATTCATTGTCCTGAGTTGTGACAAGCACCAACCTATTTAACAGTGTCAGCCTTGATGATTTGCATGAGGTCTTACTGCAGACCAAAAAACAGGTCTGGCACTTATCTATATGGAGTTTATGGAGTAGCAGAGACTGTCATAGGATTATGTCAGGTCTGATTGTTCCTGTTGTTTAGTAGTTATAGAGAGATGGTAATTGTTTTTGTGGGCTCGCTGTAGTGAAACTTTTTTGCAAGGGTTCTCAAAGGCCATAATATGCCTGGATTTAGTTGCAGTGTATGAGGACAGAGATCAATATTCTGTTCTCCTACAAGGCAATGACTAACAGAAGCCATGGGAATCATTACATTGGATTAACCGTGCGGTCCATTTGCTCTGGTGTCCATATCCAACAGTAATAGGCAATACTAGGTGCTTCAGATGGGCATGTAAGGAAAGGTAATGCCCTCCCCTTTGATGTCATCCTAATTAGTAGAGTCTGGTTTATGCCTTGAGAAATCAGGGTTTATGTCCTTCCCAGCTATTTTTGTTGTTGTTTCATTAAATGTATTAAATAGCAGAGTAACATGTAAGAATGTGACACATATGCTTAAAATCCTGGGCTCCTTTTGCCTTGAAATGGTACCAAGCATATGTGTGAATTACGACTGTTTCAGTGGATTTTAATATTTCTCACAAACACTTTCTGGACAATGTACTCTTTCTGCTTATACAATCTAGATGAAATACACGAGGAATGCAATCTTTCCCTCATTGGCCTATCATTAAGCCACAAATCAGGAAAGGCCAATTTTGAATGCAAATTTTGTTTTTTGAAAGGATTGCCAAACTGAAATGTGCTGAGTAGTGCTGCCTGCATTCTGAGTGTTCAGAATGTGCTAGGTTTGGTAAAAGACTATAATTTTCTGCTATAATAATACAGCTGTTGGGAATTATGTGGTAGCCAAATTCATATCAACTTTCCCAAGAATTAGAAACACTCCTATGCAACCCCAAAGACAAAGAGGAATAAGAAGGCAACTGCTGGATGATCATATAGCAGAGTGTTTTGAAATGTTACCAAGAAGGTATCAAAGATGTGAAGCTGAACCTGGTTCCATAGTCCCAGTTCTTGATTGTCAGGAGAAGAAAGAGCTGATAATGGATTCAGTGAGGATGGCACATCACCACTGATTTGAAGATAAGAAACTAAAAATAGTGGAAAAATGCAGGAAATGGTCTTCATGATGGCAGTTCTGGGTGCCATACAACAACCAATTCTAGAAAAAATAGCCCCATATTCAACTACGTTTTGTCCATATGACCATATGAATAACTTCATCTGATCATTTAACTTTTCTCATATGTGAAAAAGATTTATTTTTTTCCCAGCAAACCTTTGAAAATAAAAATGTTTCAGCCAAAAAATGGATAATTTTTTTCTTTTACATGCCTGAGAGTGGAAATGAGGGGGAAAAAAAAAGAAAATAAAAACATTGAAAATACAATTTTCAGGAAAATATCTGCTGAAATGAAATTCTTTGAAATCCAGTTTAGAGAAACCCATTGAAGTTAGCGGTACTACACACCTATGCTAAGAAAATGCCTAAATACTTTAATGCTTTGCTGTATTTGTGATACGGATAGAAATTATGTAGCTTGAAAATTTAAAAGGACTAATGAAAACAAAAGAATAAATGGAATGGGATTGTGATGAGCAGCAGAGAAGGCAGAGCTGAAACCTGCCATATTAAAAGAGGAAAGCAACGAAGTGGGTGAGGTCACTTCGTTAGAATTTGGAGGGGAAAAAAAAAAAAATCTTACACAGCATCCTGTACGTTAATTAGCAGTAATGAAAATAATTGTTCCCTCCAGCTTGAAACTGTGGCTAATTACAATTAAGTGTTCATTACTAGCTAACATAATTAGACTTTCACTATGTTTCATAAATACATGGCTTAAATTATGCAGGGGGGGGAGGAAGTGTCCTTTGTAGCACTTTCCTGTCTGTCTTTATCTCTTTTTCCATCTACTTCCACAGCTGTTTCTTAGTCTTCTTTCTTAGACGATCCCACTGTGTGTGCTAGACCTGATTATCGAGGCAATTTCTTGCTGAGCCTGAGATACATTTGTGCTGTTTATCCCTCGTGTCAGGCAGGATCAGTAAGACGTAGCTTCGCAGAGGATTTCAAGAACTGCAGCCTCACTGAAGTTGTGCTTTTATGCCTCTGATCCCAAATGCATAGTTTAAGTAATAAGCTTTTGTAAAATGAGGGAAGAAGGCACTAAAAAAAGTGGAGGGAAAAAAAAACCACCAAAGATTTTCTGCCTTTCTAAAAATACAGTTTCCTTATAATAAAACATCCGGTACTTTAACTGATGTAGGCTACTGTGTCTGCAGTGGCTTTGTGCTGATTTTTGTTTTCCACTGAGATCTGGAGGATAGCAACACAACAGTGCATTTCATTACATTTGGATAGAAGTTGCAATGTTCTTTTTCCATTTGGGGATAAAATATTGTTCAATCATTCTTCATCCTTCCTCTCCCACATCCTAATTTAGATGTATGTTGCATCTGAAAATAGTTCCTTTTAGCCTTGTCCCTTTTCTCTCTCTCTTCCACCTTTATTTCCATTGACTTATGTAACTAAAGATGTAGACATTACAACTAGGAAGCAGTCACTAACGTTTAGGTGTTCTGATGGTTATCTGGCAGCTAGAGGATATATGTGTTCTAGCATGTTGCTGTCAGAAGACCTGCTGCTTATCTCACCAGCTCACAGGTGAGGTGGGATGTCACCTTCATTGTCATGTGGTCCGTTCTGGTCATTAGCTCTGGAAGAGCTGGAGGTGACAGAGAGATTTGGGGGCGGTTATGGCCAAGCAAGGAGTGCAGTGATGCCTGCCTAGGGAGAAGGGATGGAGAATGGAGAGCTAATTGAGCGTAAAAACAGTGACGGAAAAGGCAAACGGTGGGAGAAGGAGGGAGAATGAAACGGCTGGAGATGAAAAGGCCGTTCAGCAAAGTGAACAAATAAGCAAACAAAGGAAATGCTGCAGGCAGCGATTCCACTGGACTGAGCAAAATAAGCAAAACTGAGCCTGGTTAGTAGGTGGCAGGAGGCTGTGGGGATCCCGGGGTTCAGCAGGGCTTGCCCTTCCCCTGCACTTAGTTATCTGAGACCTTAATGAATGATTTTGTCAAAACAGAGATTTCTCACCTTGAGCTCTGGCCCGTTTTCAGTCTGGGCAATCCTGTTCTGGTAGTTGTCCTAACATTGTGCTGATATTTCATTTTCTAATGGCTTCATTACTTTGCCTCACCTCCTGTCCTGATGTCCTGTGTAGTGTTGCTGTGGACTCTTGAACTGCTGCTGCATGTTGAGGTGAAGTGGCTTCTGCCACCTTAAAGTGCTTGTGGTTGTTCCCTGGGATGAGAAGCACAGATCAGCGCTATCTAATAAGGCTTTGCCCTTGTGTAAAGACTTTCAACCTGAAATAGAAGGAGTGATCGCGTTACAGAGTCATGATAGAGTAAGGACTGGAACTGAGATCTCCTAATCTATAATCCCCTGATTTGGGAAGCTCTATGTAATTTCATGGCTAAGCTTTAAGATGAAAGAAGGGAATGTCCTTTACAGACTTTTTAAACAGCATATCCTGAAATGAAAAGTCATAAAGCCATTCAGGTTAGAAGGGACCTCAGGAGTTCTTTAGTCCAAACTCCAGCTCAAAGCAAGGTCAGCTGGACAGAGAAGTTGGGCTATTCAGGGCTTTATCCAGTTGCACCCTAAAAAAAAAAAAAGTGATGGAGCCTGTACATCCCTGTGGAACCTCTGTCACTGCTTGATCATCCCAGGGTAAAATAGTTTTTCCTTGTGTCCAGGTGTAACCCCTCTTGTTTCAATTTATGCCTATTGCCCCTCATCCTCCCACAGTTCTGTGAAGGGCTTGGCTCTGTGTTCTTTGTAACATTGTCAGAGATAGTGGCAGACTGTTATTCCTTCCCCCAAAACCATCTCTCTTCCAAGCTGAACAAGCCCATCTTCCTCAGCCTCTCCTCACAGGGCAAGTGCTCCAGACACTAATCATTACAGTGGCCCTCCACTGAACTTCTTCCAGTTTATTGACGCCTGAGTTGTACTGGAGGCCCCAAAATTGGATGCCATATTCTAGATGTGGTGTAACAAGGGCTGAGAATCGCTGCCCTTGATGTACTTAGCTGTGCTGCTGGTAATGCAGCCCAGGACGCTCTTGGCCTTCATTGCTGCCAGGGCTCCTTGCTGACACACAACTAGGTCAGTATCTGCCAAGACCTGGTGTGCCTTTTCCACAGAGCTGGAGCCTGTGTCCTTGTGAGGGGTTCCTCCTTCCCAGGTGCAGGACTTGGCATGGGTCCTTGTTGAATTTCACAGGGTTCCTGTTGGTCCATTCTTCCAGCCTCTCACTCTGAATGGCAGCCCTGCCCCTGAGTGTATCAACTGCTCCCCCTGACACTGCCATCAATTTGGTGTGATGTGCAAGCTGGATGAGTGGCCTCCATGTCTTCCTTCCTCCAGGTCACAGGTGAAGATGTGAAGGAGGACAGATCCCAGGATAGGCCCCAAGAGTAGTGTGCTTGCTACCTCCAGGTAGAGTATGACCCATGAATCTCTGAGCCTGCCCATCACACCAGTTTTCAATCCATGGTAGTTGTCTGTGCATCCAGTGTAATGTACAAACTTGAATATGTGACCATTTTGGGGCAGAGTGTCAAAAGCTAAAGCTGAGGTATGCATTGCTCTCCCCTTGTCACCAAGTTCATTCATTTTCACCTAGAAGGCGATCAGGTTGGTCATGCGTGATTTATCCTTGGTAAATGCAACAGTGCTAACGATAACAAGCAAAGAAATAAAAGCATTGTTCTGTTCTTTGTGCAAGAAACCCAGCTTTTCTTTTTATGGACCAGTTAGTATTTTGTTACCTTTAATAAACAATTTGTTTGCTGCTAGTGCCTTTATGTTTTTGGAAATTCCTATGAATCTAAGATGGCCAAAAAGGGGAACCTGAATTCTCTGTCCTGGGAAAAATACAGCAGAACCTTTTGTTTATTCAGTCTCTGTGTTTGACAGTTCTCTAGGCTTCACACAGGTGTCTGTGGAATACAAAGCAAAATTCATATTTGTCTAGCTGGTCCAATCCTCATCAGCCCAAACACTCAAAGAAGATTGGCTTAAGAACGAAACCATCCCCCTGGCCTGACACCCTTGCGTGGTTTTGTGTGGTTTAAGCCTGGCACTCTGCTGACCACTGCATCTCCATGCCGTAAATGTGGTATGCAGTAAAGTCCAAGTCCCATAATTCCTCATGGATTTAAAACAGAGCAGTGGTTAGTTTTCTTTGGGAGGCTGACCTCTAGTGTTTCAATATGACGAGCTCAAGAGAAGAGGAGCAGCAGAGGAATGAATGCTCTATGGAGTGATGCCCAAAATACATCTGCATTGACTGGCATTTTATGAGCCTGCAAGATGCTTAATTTATTTAATAATAAAAGAGGAAGTGTTGCTATGGTATCTTGAGGTGTATTTATACTGCTATGGCCACATAAGGATTCCATGATATTTTTAATCTTTATTTTAATTACTGAGTTCAATTTTTTGAAATTGCAGGGGCCTCTTACATTTTTTGATTATGCAGTGTTCTGTGAGATTGAAATATTAATTGAAACAAGAGCTGTCTCGCTCTTTCCTGAGAGGAAATCAAATAATCTCTGAAGCCCCAGCTATATGCAAGATTTGATTAAAAGTCTCATGGAGGTCACCGGAACAGCCAGTGCTGAAACACAGTTATTTTTTATACATGAAAAGCATGAGCTTAGTCTTAGAAGCAATACAGAGATATCTATTATTCATGGTGGGTTTGTGTGTCTGCCTATGCAAAAATCCAAAACACAGGCAGGTTTTTATTGCTTCAGGTCAGACCTCAAAACGCACCATGGTTCAGCTGTGAGGTATTGGGCACTTCTGAATTCCCATTGACTTAGCATCCTTCTGTGTCTACTCGTAGCCAATGTCTGGGATAGTGGAAAAAGTATTTGATTGTTTTGCTGATGCAGACGTGTTTCTAAAGCAGGTGTTTATAGAGCAAAATGACAATTGCTTCATTTCTTACTATGGTACTCCAGGGGAAGCTGTTTTTTCCCTCATCTGCTCACTTCCATGTACATTTTATAACATTTAAAGCTTATTATGGATTTTTTTTGGTATGAAAATATATAATTTCAGTTGTGGACAGAGAACATAATTTTTTGAAATAAGAATGAGAGCTTCTCCAGAACTTGTTTAAAAAGCAGCACAAATATTTTTGCACAGCAAAGCAATCTTAGCTGTTCTTGAAATTTATGCTGTAGAGACTCCTTTTTTTCCCTGCCCCCCACAGAAGCTGCATGCTTGAGGGAGTCAGGAAAAAAGCCTTTTGAGAAGCCACTTATTCAAGCCCTGAGTGTGTTGACACACGGCTAGAACATGACATGCTGGTGGGTGTTGAGAGCGGTAGTTAGAGTGAAGGATCTGGAACGTTAATTCTTCTGTCCTCTGATCTGTGAACAGATGTCACCCCACCTGAGCCTAGGCTCTCATTTTGCTAGCTTCAGTTTCCTGGTACCCTGTCCTGAAGGTGTGTTTGAGAGCTAGTTTTGTATATGGGAGCTAACACCTGTGAACAAATGTACTGTTGTATTTGTGGTTTGCTACTTTATGCTGCAAAACACTGGCTCACCTAAGGTCCACAGGCAAACAAGATACCATATATTACTGTAAACCAGCCATTGCTGCTGTTGGGAAGTTCTTGTGGAAGTCTTCTTTCCCTTGCAGGGCATTATTCCCATCACAGTGATTCAAATAGCCTGAATTTTTTGACCTTCTGGCAATGGTGCTAGACTTTTTTTTTTTTAAAGGAGAGCTGCTGAAAAAATGAATCCTGCCTGAAGGGCTTGAAATACCTGCCTTATTTTTGCTGCACAGTAGCTTAGTGGAGAGTGTTTTCGGAGACGTTATTTTGCCTTCTTTATTCTCTTTTCACTGGGCATCAAAGCGAGAGCTAGTTTAAGAAACATAAATGAACGCACATTTTTCACATAGAAAAGTAAAATGTAAGCAGGAGTAGACAAGTGGGGGAGTTCTCGAAATGCAGAACCAAATCTGTTGATGTCCCTGGAACATCTCACGCCATGGTAATAGGCCTGTGACAGAGAATTTGTAGCATGGTTGAAAAATATGTATGTTACTGTCACATTAAGGGTTTTACAGTGCTCTCCTCACTGGGGTATGAGATCTGTGTTGGTTTTGCATGTCTGATTTCTCTGGAAATCGTTACATTTGTGATGATCCATTTATGCTGTAGTACATAACTGCGAGAGGGAAAATTACACAGGCCTACACCTCCCTTTTAACCTTCTAATATCACTCCCCGTCTGTGTTGTTAAAACTGACTATAGCATTCTATTGCAGACTTTTTTCCAAGGCAACAGGCACTGAATAGATGACCAGAAATAGCTCTCTTCATATCAGGAAATTAAATTAAACCATTCTGAAAATGAACAGGTAGAGGCAGAGGCGTCTCTTTACTTAATCACACTTCTTCTGCTAATGTTACTGTTGCACTCTTCATGGTTCTAAGACAATGTTAGATATATCCCAAACACACAATGCTAGCTATACCTCAAACATGAAAGGGAAGGAGAAGCAATGCACGGCTCAGAAAATTGTTAGTAGGATTAAGAAACAGCCATCATCTCTGCTGGCAGTTTATATCCAGGCCAGTCTGGTATGGATAGCAGCAAGGTTCATAGTTTCAGTAAAGGGAAATCAATTATCAGCTTCATGGATAAAATGAGGTCATGATGCGAGTGCTGCACTCAGTACAGACTAGCCATTTGGGTATAGAAGCTAATACCCCTTCAAGATTTGTTTTTGGAGAAGAGGAAAGCTGCATGTTGCCCATGCAGAATGAAGAAATTTGCATTGTTGGTGCTAGTGCACCACCTGTTTTAAACAGAAAAAGAGGTTCACAGTATTGACTGTCACTGGCTTAGGTGCATTTCATGGCAAAAAACATTTGATTTTTAGGATTAAACAGCATTTATGAGTAAGATAGAATAAGATCCACAACTCTTACTATGAAGGCCTAAAATTTGCTACAGATCTAGAGGAAGCATTTCAAATTTAAACTTTCTTAACTTAGAAATTAGTAGCTGGTGATATTAACATATCTGCATTGTACTGACTTAGGAACTGTTTACAGTTGTCTAGTGTAAACTCATGTTAAAAAGTTGCATGTAAAATGTTGATGACTTGTAGACTTCTTTAATCCACTACAAACAAATAGACCTTTGCATGTAGACAGCATGGAACTATTTCCATTTTGAAGGACCCTTTGTTGAAGAACACATGAAATGAAAAAGTTTTTAGAGAAACACGATTCTGTCTTTTTTTGAAAAAGGAAACTTGAAACTACCCAAAACGGGTAGTTCTATTCCTTACATTCTCAATTTCCTTTCAGGCTGAATGGGTAGGGTTTAGCTGACCCTGCAGACGTTTGTATGAAGGCTAAATAAATTAGGCTCCTGTTGTAGTCAATGGGGAGAATTGATTTTTCAGGTGTCATTTATTTCTTCTGAAATATATAGCTAAAATGAGGGAGATAAATTGTGCTCTTAAAGTATCGGTTTATTTCTATTAGGGACAGAGCTCCATTAAGTTCCATTTTATACTATTATTTAATTCTCTTATGGGCTAAAAATGACTACTTCATTCTTTGTAAATGTCGCAGAAGATACTGTGTGGGTTCTCCTAGGCTTAAACCTTTCATTTTCTTTAAGGCATCGTTTCCTCACCCTATACTGTGACTACATCACTACAGGGCCTCTGTAGAGCCTTTGACATATTTCATGTTGCGGGTATACCAGACCTGCTTTGGCAGGACCTTTTACAATCATATAACACTCCTGGCTCTTCTCTGTGCTTCTCTCCTTTCACGTAGTAGCTTTGGCAACCAGCCTTTTCTCATCTCTGCTCCATAACCCTCCACTTCTGTTTTGTATATCTGGGCCTGCCTTCTTTCTTTTAAGCATGGTTTAACTTTTTTGGCTTTGTGGTTCCATGGTTATGTAGAGACCAGTTCTAACAGTCAGCATAGTGTTTTTGTCTGTGAAGCTGCATAAAGTAGATGGGCCTCATCATCCACATTTCTCAGCTGCAAATAAAGCTTTATCACTGTTAATTATTTCAACCAAATGAAAAGTTTGGGGCCTATATCAGAAATTATATAGGCTCATGAAACCACAAGGATTTTGGTATTTTTTTTTGTTAGAGATGTCCTTTCCCCTACCAAAAAATACCAAAGGTGTTGCAAAATACTTTGGTTTTGAGAAGAAAAAAAGTGTGCTGCATTAGTAAAAATCCCCCAAGTATTGTAGCAAAATGTTGCTTAAAGACAAAACTGAAAAGTTAGGGGTTTGTTTTGTTTTGTTTTTTTTAATCTGTTGAAATGTTTTGGCTTCTCCAAAATTTTTGAGGGGTGGATTTCAGCTGAAAATAAATCTGCCAAGTTTGCATGCATCCAAAAATATTTGATGATAATGCATTTTGTACTGATGGTGGGATGTTGCACTTAAAAATAAGTGCCACTGTTACTTTGGTTACGGAAGTCTCATATTAGTAGTATGATTTGTAAAGACAGTTTGGCTTCTTGGTTAGGAGGAGGTGGTTGCCTTCAGAGACGATCTGCCTGTAGACCAAAAGATGAATGAGGAGCTATGCACTGACATTATACTCCTCGTTGATTTGAATCTGCATTTAGATGGAGATACACACCTGCATCAGTTAATGATCATGCTATAACCACAAAAATACAGAGGCAATTCTGGATGCCTACAAAAAGGACTTCTCCATTTGAACACTAGACCCTTAAAATTTTTTTGAATGCTTGACCCTTAAAATCCATCACTGTCTCAGTGATTTGAACATGAAGGATGTTTTATGCAAGGTGAGTATTTTATGAATTGTAGACAACTAAAAAATCTCTTTTGCAGCATTTTAACTTCTTAGTTAAGGTCTAAAGCCTTGAGAAAAAGGGGAGCTCATTACTGACTGAGGGAAAAATCACTGAGAGCTGCTGTGAGCATGGAACTCTGCCACATGCTGGATCAGACCCAAAGTAATCTCTTGTTGCACAGAGGTGGTGTGGTGTTAGCCTGCGCTGTTTTTGAACCAAATCTAAATCCAATCTGCTTTCTTTGTTTTTAGCTGGTGGGTGATATATTTTCTTTGTTTGCTGCCTCAGAGCTCTCTCTTGGGAAAAAAAAAAAAGATGATGGTGATGTGTTCATGCTCTTTCTTTCTCTGTCAAGTTGTCGGTTTCATCAGCTCAATTTTTATGTTCCAGGCTGTGTGTGAACAGTTGTTGAATGCCTAATAGTGCTTCCATTTGCCAAGATAATCTACTTCTAGTACTTTAAATTCAACTTCACATGAAATCTTTGGCAGCAAAAGATCTACGCTCAGTAGAACCTGTGATAGTTGATGAAGAATATTTTGAACTCTAGGCTGTAGTCAGAGCTGTAACTGCAGAGGAATTAAATCACAGATTTCATCATCATACTATTTTAGGAGAGAGAAATTAATCATAGAACATTTGTTTTTAAAAAATAAATATAGATCCTACTGACAAGATCGAAGGGGTCTTGCTAGCCAGGCTGCTTAACAGTGAAAATTGTGTAGGTTATGGCTTGACTATAGAGTGCAATATAGGAATAGCAGTTTGTCTTAATATTGTTGACTTGCTGAGATATTCTGGTAGCTTGCAGTGCAAAGTCTTTGATAAGTTCAAGTCCATAACAGCGGGTTGAAATAATTGCCCTAGCCTACTTATCGTGTAAGATATCTTGACATTATATATATATATATATATATATATATATATATATATATATATATAAAAAATTATAGCTTAAAGGCTAAGAGTGCGTATCTCACTGTATGTCAATATTTTTTCTCTTGGAATGAAGAAAACTCACATCATGTGGTGCGATTGCATATAGCATTTTGCAAAGAGCAAAACAGTTGCAACAGCCCCCATAACCTGGTGATAGCTCCATTTTATAAAGTAAACAGTGCTTTCTAGTGCTCCTTTGCACTGGTGAGATTGCTGGTGCCGCTCTTCATTTAATCGTGAACTACATGTTCAATCAACATCTGGACCTCTGACTCTTATCAGGTTAAGCTTGGCGCAATTTGAAACTGCAACGTAGCCAGCAGGAGCTGGCAGAGATTTTTTTCCATATGTCTTTTCACCTTTGCAGACTTTCCTTTCACGCTCAGGCCTTCCTCTCTTGAATTTGCCCTTCTTGAGTCCTTATGCTGGCTGCCTCATTTTGGCAGTCTTAACATTTTAGTCATTGACCAGTTTCCAGTTATTGCCAGGATAAATACAATACCCTCTGTCGAATCTCACCTGTGTTTTTACTGCAAGAAATTGAGCCAGAAGCAGTACAGTTCCTGCTTTTCAGAAGTGTCAGATCCAAACTAATGCTATATGAGATTTGAAAAAGGAAGCTGAAGTAGAGGAGGAGCCCAAGATTGCACTTAAAATGACTCACTCGAGGTGATTGGGAAGTCCACTGTAAAGTCTGGGTCTTGGGCCAGTGTTAGGCCTATCTTGTTCCCTAGGCATCCAAACTGAGGGATGTGCTTTGGAGGTGCTCGTCTTATTGGGGATGTGCTAACCCCCAGGACTGCTCCGTTCCCTGAGCTTGGAGAGATGATAGGGCTTCCTGGCAGCACAGAGGGGCTGGCAGGGCCAATTAAAAGATTTTGTCATGCCCATTAGAGTTAAAACATGAAGGAACCTAATTTTTCAGAAGTTGTTTATCCTGATTATAGTAGGCAAGAAATAGTTAGCCAAGGCACCTCAGGGCTCTTAACGGCTTCAGGTGATGGTCAGGTTACTCCTCAGAAGGAAAGGAGAAAAGATTCCCCTTGGCTTCTCCTCTGAATACGGGATGCCTGGATAAGGTTGGGGCTTCTGAGAGTTTAAAGCTTAGGATTTTTCAGTCTGACCTGGGAATTATATTTTCTTCGGACAGAATTTTTATGGCTACTGTTGGGAGGAAATTAGTAAGGCAGCAAATTTGGTGCAAAATAATAATTTTTTAAAGGTTTGAATTCTACTCTCTTGCCTACAAAGACCAGGTACAGCAGTACATTTTGTTTCAGATGTCACTGCATAACCCTCCTTACTTTTAACATAGTATAACTAAAACGCAGTGAGTTGCAAACGGGAGGAGCAGGTTGCCTGCCTTTGCCTTGTAACAGCCAGATAACCCAACAGACAGCATGCTGCAGCTCTCGGCGAGGCGGCAGTGCTGCTTGGCAGGACTGTTTCATTTGACTTTGTCTCTGCCTCAGATAGAAATGCAATTCCCAGGGCTTAGAGTGTGCTCTGCTGGTATGATGGCAAGGAAAGGTGTAGCGCAGGAGCTTTGATTTTTATTTACTTCAAATTTTCCTCATTTTAGAAAAAATACCTTAGGCAAGAAGTTTTCCTGCCCTGCTCAGGTGGGATTTGAGTTCTTACTGAAATAAGAATGTGCTAAAATTCAGAATTTGTAGGCGTGCAAATAGATCTTTTAATTGTTGTGCAATTGCATGGGGAGTAAACACATCAGTGCCTGGAATTAAAGACTCAGTAAGCAGTTGAAAATGTTTTTATAAATTTTCAGGTGCATTCCCAAATGCACAGGTATACCTATTGTAGCATATTCTTATGACTCTGGAGTGTACAGGGGAACCTGACTTTAGCATGCATGGGTAGGTTGAATATTTTAGTCCCGTAGACAACAGCAAATGTGCATATTTTTTGTTTAGTACAAATTAGCCATGCAGGATACCAAATGAGTGCCTAAGGAGAGGTGCAGTGTGTTGAAATTAGAGTCCAAATGAAATCTGTTAGGTATTAAAACAGTCAAACCCTGAGCTAACTTCTCCACTGGTGTCAATCAGTCCAGCTCCATTAACATCAGTGGAGCTGTGCCTCTGTGTCTGCTGGGGAAAAGGCCTACTCTGAATATTTTGAGTAAACACAGCATAGTTCTGTTAATAGGTGAAAAATGCTTTTGTGCAATTTTTGGAATGTAAATTTACTCTCACAATTTATAAATTAGCTTTGAGCCTGGAACAGTTCTGCTGGGGCACTGTCTGTTGTCATGAAGAGCTGCTGGAGAGGGAGTCCAGGTCTGATAGAAGAGGGGAGGCTCTGTATGGGGGCCAAGTAGGATTTGGTTAGATGCTGACCATCTACCCTGCCAGTGGGCATGGAAACCGCAAGTCCTTACCAAGGGGGAGACTTGCCCTTAGAACATCCTATGAGCTTTTCTATCTTTTAGTGGCTGCAAATTGTGACTTTGCACTTGGGCTGGCATTTTCAAAAAAAGACAGATGACTTGAAGCTGGAGACATGTTCCTTGTCAGTAGGACTCGGGCTTCTAAATATATAAGATTTTTAATCATTGTTTCTTGAAGCCCTGAGTCCTGAAGATGTTTTGAAATATTTCCTCCTCTGATATGAACGTGATAGGTACTTTCAAAAGATCATGGTTTAATTAGCTGACCCTAATAAAAGAAAGTCAACCTGAGCATTCTTCCTGTCTGCCAGTTTTAATTACCATACAGAAGAAAGAGGAACAAAGACTCAGAAACTCATTTGTCCTGTTTGAGTTTGATCTCTCAAAATAGAGACCATCAAGCTTCCTGGGAGGGGGCAGAAGGTGTCCTCACAGCAATATAAGACAAGCCCTCTTTAATTAGAATTGGAGGGATTTTGAATGTTTGTTTTCTTGTGACTTGAGTTAGCATTGGGAAAGAACTGAAGAGGAATTGGGTTAGAAATTAGGGCTGAGAGAAGTGTTTGAAAGGAAAAAATAAATTTCTCTTGTGTCTAGACACAGAGAGTTCCTATGTTACAGACACTACAGCTGCAGTATTTATACTGTCTCTAATATCATTCCGGAGTAAAGAAAAGGGCTTAATGTCTTTGTTGCTTATGTGTAAACCTCTTAAATGTGGGCTGGACTGTTTTGGTATCCCTCTGTAAGTATCGCTCAAATAAGCTTGTGGCTTTGCTAGATTTGGCAACTAATTCTTCCAGTTTTTATTTTTTGGCTGGTTGCTTCAAATCAAGTCAGAGACCTTTGTATGTCAGCACAGAAACTTTCACCAGGGTCCAGTAATCTCATGTCATGCACTGCATGCTCCATCACCCCTAAGCAATAGCAAACAGCAGCACTTCCTTAATAGTTTACCTCATATTCTTGTAGTTGTAAATACTACCCCCCCCCTTTTTTTTAAGGCAGATAGTGAATAAATTATAGCTGCCGTGTCTCTCTTCCACCCCGAGGTTATGACTATTCTTGAAGTGCAAAACAGAAAAAATCATAAATACAATAGTAGCATCTTCCACAGAGACTCAGTACAGGCCTGTATGCTGCCCATCAATTACATTAATTATTGATATAAAATAATCCTGACAATACGTGGGCCAAGGTTTTTAAAAAGCAGAGCCTCTGTTTAGTCCTTCTGCATGCAGCCAGTTGGGTTTTGTGTGAACCTGAGATGTGCCAGATTCCCAGGGCTCTTCCTAGGGTGCTCACAGACCATGCGGGAGAGCTCTGGGTGCCACTGCCAGGTGTATCTCCTTCACAGGAGGGGAGTTGTTAACTCACTTATACTCAAATCTCTGAGGATGCCAATTTAATCTCTCCTACTGACTTGTATCCTCCTCTGGCACCTCTGTGCAGTGACAGTCTGAGATCACTCTACTTCCCATCATTGCCTCCTATAGTAATCGCTGCAACTGAGACAACAGTTGATACTTCAGTTCACTGCTCTCGCTATTGTCTTTTATTGCTTGAGAATGAAGGGATCTGCTGTTGTGAGATATATAGAGATGAGGAACCCAAGATCACCTCCAAGTTACCATGTTTAAATACATTGTGAGTTATGGCACTGCACACAATATAAGCTGTAGTTGCTTGTAGCTTATGAAGCTGCTATAGGAAGCAAAAATCTGTATATGGGATTTTTTCATTACGTGACTGCAAACATTTTCTACAGTATTAGCAGGCCTGTTGTCTCCTGTTTGCGTGCTAAATCCTATTCACATCAATGAGAGATTTAGGAAAATGAAGTTCTAAATAGGATGGTACAAGGCATAATACAAGAACCTCAACAGAAAAGGAAGTTACTTCAGGTGCCAGTGAAATTATCTGAGGGGTTTTTGTTCTTAATAGTCTGATCTGCATGCTTTGCTCTGTGTAGGAGCACCTGCATGGCCCATTGGCAGATGGGGAAGTGTGTGGTATTTGAAATATTAGAATACCCATTGGCAGATGGGAAAATAATGTGTGGTATTTGAAGTATTAGAATAATAATGAATTTAAATTAACCTTTTTAGCTGCAAATATTTGAAGATAATTAACATTGCACACATCACCAGTTGCCACTTCTCAGATAAGGGGTGGGAACCTCCTAAGAAAGTCTAATTTCGTTTCTTGCAGTTTACTTTCTACAGTAGGATACTAGAAACATCTGGCATTTCATGAAACTGTATTTGTGACTAGTGAATTAAATGTGATAGGTTTCAGACAGAGCACTCTCCTAATCTATAGCGAAATTTTGGTCTGCCAAATAGCAGCTTAAGTTCCAGTCTTGGTATTGTCACTTAATTCGCTGACAAAGAGTCAGCAAATCACATTTAGATCTTTCAGCTGCAAAAATAAGATGTAAAGTTAAAGCTACTTTGGAGGAACCCTGGACAGTCAAAGGAGTATAGAACAATATGTCTAGAAGGAATTGTTAAATGACGCAGCCCAGTCAGGTGGAAATGTATGCAATAAAATGATAAAAATGCACCAGGCCAAAAACCCATGTGCACTTGAGATATGCTGGATATACCAAGGTTTTTATCCTAAGAAGAGTTATTGCTCCCATGTGGCCAAAAGTGTCGTTAATGCCCAGGAATTCTGTTATCTGGTCACTTAAACTCACATCCTCTTTAACTTGTTCATGAAGAACTCTTAATATTTTGAATATACCTAGTGTCCTTGTATTGGCATGGGTTTAAAACAATATTTATCTTCAATAGGTGTAAGATGGATGCCTAGATGTCATTTATCCAATTACATCATAGCAGGCACCATCTATGAATATTCAGCACTCAGGAGAACCCAGACCTTGCCTGGCTCTTTCCAGCATCCTCCTGGAGACTTGTAACTGGACACTCAGGCTCCCTATAGAAGTGAGGAAATATTTTCACAAAATGATGCCCAAAAGTCAATAAACTTTACAGATTTATTGCTCTGATCCACATGCAACATTATGCACATATATACTACATAGGAAGTATAGCTCTGTAGAGAATCTAAATTCAACTCTCTTCAGAAAGCAAAAAGGAGTTAAATGCAGGACTCACTTCATCTTGACATTTACTGAATTATACTTCCAATAAGGAGCGTTCAGTATTTAATAAATATATTTTGAGGTTTCTTTGGGAACTAGTATTGCCCTTAGGCCATTAAATTAGATAGTCAACACCTTTAGGTCTTTTACAAATACAAGTCCTTTATTTAAAGCTGAAAATTCTCATACTGAGAATTTATTTTCTCTTCTTGTCTCTGTTGATTCTAAAAGTTTTAAGGATGTGACATAAATCAGTGTAATGTAATTCTCTCACAAATGCAGGATAATTTTCTGATGACAATGCTTTAGAGATTATTCTTTAAAAAAAAAAAGCTGAACAAAAAGATAGAGAAGCTTCTTGTTTTGGAGGGATTGGAGTAAATAGGTACTTCATGGGTGAAAACTGATAAATTATATCATTAAGCTGGGGAATCTGTCCCAGTGGATCTTCCTGACTTACTGAGTTTGGAGCCTGGGTATTAGACTTGGGGTTTTTTTTTAATGTTTCCTGAACTTGAGCAAGGTGAGGGTGGATCTTCAGAAGGAACAGACCCTGCCTCTGTAAGAGCTGGGGCTCTGCTTTCCAGCTGCTTGGGGAACTAGAGGCCTGTCAGTCTGACCTCGGTGCCGGGGAAGGTTATGGAGCAGATCATCTTGAGTGCCATCATGCGGCACGTACAGGACAACCAGGCAATCAGGCCCAGCCAGCATGGGTTCATGAAAGACAGGTCCTGCTTAACCAAGCTGATCTCCTTCTATGACAAGGTGACCCACCTAGTGGATGAGGGAAAGGCTGTGGATGTTGTCTACCTAGACTTCAGTAAAGCCTTCGACACTGTTTCCCACATCATTCTCCTGGAGAAGCTGGCTGCTCATGGCTTGGATGGGTGTACTCTTCTCTGGGTAAAAAGCTGGCTGGATGGCCAGGCTCAAAGAGTGGTGGTGAATGGAGTTAAATCCAGCTGGCGGCCGGTCACAAGTGGTGTTCCCCAGGGCTCAGTATTGGGGCCAGTTCTGTTTGATATCTTTATCAATGATCTGGACAAGGGGATTGAGTGCACCCTCAGTAAGTTTGCAGATGACACCAAGTTGGGCAGGAGTGTTGATCTGCTTGAGGGTAGGAAGGCTCTGCAGAGGGACCTGGACAGGCTGGATCGATGGGCTGAGGCCAATTGTATGAGGTGCAACAAGGTGAAGTGCAAGGTCCTGCGCTTGGGTCACAACAACCCCATGCAACGCTACAGGCCTGGGGAAGAGTGGCTGGAAAGCTGCCCAGTGGAAAAGGACCTGGGGGTGTTGGTTGACAGCCAGCTGAATATGAGCCAGGAGTGTGCCCAGGTGGCCGAGAAGGCCAATAGCATCCTGGCTTGTACCAAAAATAGCATGGCCAGCAGGACTAGGGAAGTGATTGTCCCCCTGTACTCAGCACTGGTGAGGCCACACCTTAAATACTGTGTTCAGTTTTGGGCCCCTCACTCCAAGAGAGACATTGAGGTGCTGGAGCATGTCCAGAGAAGGGCAACGAAGCTGGTGAAGGGTCTGGAGCACAAGTCTGATGAGGAGCGGCTGAGGGAACTGGGGTTGTTTAGCCTGGAGAAAAGGAGGCTGAGGGGAGACCTTATTGCTCTCTACAACTACCTGAAAGGAGGTTGTAGAGAGGTGGGGGTTGGTCTCTTCTCCCAGGTAACAAGTGATAGGACAAGAGGAAATGGCCTCAAGTTGCACCAGGGGAGGTTTAGATTGGGTATTAGGAAAAATTTCTTCACCGAAAGGGTTATCAAGCATTGGAACAGGCTGCCCAGGGAAGTGGTGGAGTCACCATCCCTGAAGGTATTTAAAAGACGTGTAGATGTGGCACTTAGGGACATGGTTTAGTTGTGGATCTGGCAGTGCTAGGTTAACGGTTGGACTTGATGATCTTAAGAGTCTTTTCCAACCTAAATGACTCTATGATAAGTGACCCCCCCAAGTTCCTGAACTTTCCACATTTGAGAGCTCCAGTCTTGCGGCTCCCTGAGGCTTACAGTTCACCTTTTCATGGATATATGTTAAGAGAAGCAAAAAGATACAGGGCAATAGATCAAAAATACATCAGTCTTCATGTAGGTAGCCCAGGAAATACATTCCGTCTCCCTCTGTAGATGTAAATATATGCAGAGGTTATGTGTACATCTGTGATTATTTGAGGGTATGCTTTGCTTCTCCATATTCAGATGTTTTTCAGGAATCGGGTCGCGGCTCAAGAGCTCTGGTTTAAGGCCAGTTGTTTTAAACAACTCTGTGTCTTCTGTTTCTGAGGAAATGCTATTCCTTCTGGATCCACCTTCTAGAAGAAAACCTTGTGTCAGCCAACCTGTTGGCTAAAAATCCTCCCATTTGAATGGGTGCTCACAAAGATTTACTCATTCTCTAATGTCAGTGATCTGATGTAGCCTTTATCGGTAATGAATTTCCTATTCACAGAAGGATTTGATAATACAGATATTTAATTAAATCAACTGGAAATAGATGGTTTATGTAGCCAAATTTCCCAAATAATCACAAGGGCTGTAAATGGCTTAAATTGGTACCTGGTTAAAATGCAGGAAGAACAGATGACATGTTTTTCATGTGGAGCTGGGGCTATTGCTGTTTTGTGAGTTTGAGATCTCATCAACATAATCAATTAGGCAATTCTGGATAATACAGGTGCACTGGTTCATACTTCTTGTGAAAACAATCAAGCTGCCTGTCTAGTTTAATTTTACGTGTAGCCAGTCTTTTATTAGATGGAATTTATTTAGCACCCTTTCAGGCTGAATGCTGGCATAGGGCTTTCAGGTTATGCCAGGAAAAACAGTAATTCAAACAGTGGAGCTAACATCCTATACCTGCTTTTTTCATCCCCCATCCCGCCTCAGCCCTCTTCCAAAGCTGGAATCAGAAGAGCCTTTCATAAATACCTAAACATAGTATTTTATTAAAATATCACAAAAAACCCCATTAAAAACCCTGTGGATTTCAAAAGTGGCTGTGTTTTTAAAATAGCTGCTCATTATCAGGTGACAAAACTGAAATGTTTTTTTTTTCCTCTTATAAGAATAATAATTTTAATTCATGTGGCATCTGTTGGCCATCTTTTTCTCCTTGACAGAACCACAGACAGCATAAAAGCAGATCTAGTAAAAAGAATTTTAGGTGTAAGCCTTCATTCAGCATCCTCTGCTTGTTGGAAGCAGGTTTTGATTTTCTTAAATTATTTGTGAGAATATGTAACCTTAAGTGGCTGCTGAGAAGGTAGGAAAAACGTAATCAGCTCTCTGTCGATACCTAACAAATGAAAGACAGAAATAGGACCTGGTGTGTACAATGAAAAGCACTTCAGTGACAAAGCCCTGGTGACCAGAAAGGCGTGTAGCCTCTGGAAAGCAGGCTTCAGGTGAGCAGCCCCAGGCTGAGGCATGTGGAATTGGAGGGGACTTATGGTGCCACAAAGAAAAGGAATAAGCTTGAAAATAATTAGTACAAAATCTCTGGTACAAAAGCCTTGGTGATATAAAAGCAAGATAGTGAAGGCATCCTTCCGAGGAAAATAAAAGTGATTTCAGTGTTACATTTGAGAACATAACCCAGTCAGGAAATACTGATATTCCACAGCCATTTTATTCTCCACTCTAATTCTTCAGCTGTACTATTTTCTGTCTTGTTAGAGAGCTGTCTATATCGGATGCTTCTAATTGGCACTTTAATGTGAGTATTTTTACTGTGAATTACTGACTTTTATTTTTTGTCTCATTGCTTGGAGGAATTTGCAGGTGAAGTGTTTTCCTTGGTGTGAGGTTCAGTGTAGACTGCTCTCATATCACAGCTGGGAGTCAGGAGGTGGGTTCCTTTTCCTGAGCAATACAGAACTGTTTTGCTTTGCTCCTTGGAGGGATATTGCAGACTATGGAGAAACAGAAAAGCAACCATAGGCATAAAGAAAGGAAAAGGGAGAGAGAGGCAGCTGTAAATGCAAGGTTATTAAATGACACAAGAATATTCTGGGAACAGTGTAGTTTCAATGTAACAATAAGGCTGATAGAGAAAGACTGAGAAGTTGGTTATTTTAAGATCTTGAAACCCGAAATGCCTTTGGTGTGTACGTAGATACACACATATACACAGAGCAGTAATAAAACCAGACTAACCCTTGTTTCAGTGTGCCATTTAATCTAGTTCCTGGATGTCAGGGGAACACAGAATATAATCATTTTTTGGCTTCCAGAACAAAGACAGCACAGTTCTGTGCTGTCAGCAAAAACCTGATATAAATGAGAGCCCCCTTAAGGCCATTCTTCAGGGCTAAAAGGAAGAACAGAAAATACCCTTTTTTCTTGTAGATAGTAATTAGCGCACTCGGTCCCTTTTCAGCTTTCCCTTATATCCAGCTTTCTAGGCATCTCAAATACTTTTCCTGGGGATCGACTGGGATTGCTATATCTCTATGGGATTTCTGGTAGTGATATTACACTGGAGAGACTGAGTTCATGCATATCTGGCATTTTTTTCTCTTTGTCTTTAACTGGTGGTGGTCGCAAACATTGTCCCATTTTTCACTAAAATTATTTTTTGTATCCTAGGGAGTGGGTGCAGTGCAAAGCTGAAAATCTGTTCTCTTCAGAGGTCTTGATCCAAAAGCCCTCCGAATCCAGCAGAAAACTTCAGACAACTTTATGCTTTTCCCAGACTTGTTCAAAGGGGTCTTTTTTTTTTTTTTTGTACTGGCACTTTCTAGGATTTTGTACTATAGTATCAGTGAGGCTGGACTCTAGTAATACAGGCTGAGTGTGTGCTGAATGGAGGTGAGTTTGTAGAGGCGTGTCTTCAGTACACATGGCAGTGTGTGAGCTGCTGTCAGCTCTAGTGCTGCTGTCAGCACTCTGTATAGACCGGTTAGGCTTGTTGGGTACAAGCGAAGTGCTTCTAGGATCCCCAGTATTCTCTCTAGATAGAAGGAATATGGAAATATTTTTGGCTGGAAATTTAATTCAATAATAGAAAGATTTACTAACCTAAATGGTAGGAATGACATTATGCGATAACATAGCTTTTGAGTAATTTCTTACTGCAAATTGGTACTCAAATTAATGAGAAAAGTGAGATATGAGAATTTGCCATGGATGGAGAGATATTGTGGACCAGTGCAGCAAGAAGGAAGAGATTTATTGAAAACAGTTGGTAAATGCAACCTGCTTTAGACAAATTTAAAAAATAAAAATAAAAATGTGGAGGTAAAAAATTGGAGGAAAGACAGACCAGTACTTGCACTGCGTTGCTGTCAGCGTTTGGGGAACCTGTGAAGCTGCTGAGCTGCCAGACTAAGGCTGTCCTGCACTAATAACTTGATTACTCCCACTGAACTGATATTATGCAAAATATGAGACACATTATGCAAAAAACCCCAAAAACCAAAACCTAAACAAACCCCCCAAAATGCAGAAAGCATTGGACAAAACTCAGTAAAAAAGGACATGCGTATGCTGTTCTTCAACATTTTCAAGCACTTTCTCCTGATCAAACAACAACTATGGAAATGCAATAGGCAAATGAATACTAACTGACTAAAGTTATTTGTCTTGTCCTTCTGTAGTCAGACACTGGGATAGTAACAACTCAGTTTTCAGAGTTGGTGCATGCCCAGAGCACATTGGCAGAGATGTGTAGTTGTCTTAATTTCTGAATGGAAGACTGCTTCTGTTCAGATACATCAGAAAACTCAAAAACTTTACAGAATATTCAGAGAATTAAAGAGCTACTATGCATGTGCAAAGTGAGAAACCACTGTAACAGAAATATACAACTTAAATGGGGGGAAGAGTCATGCCTTCAGGTCAAAATCTGCCTATGCCACCTCTTCTCCATGCTCCTATGCCCATAAGGGCATACAAATAACAATACAAATCAAGCCGTTATAGTCTGATGCTGTATATGGAACATATTTCAAGAAATACATTTTTTTGGAGAGGCTCCTAGTGTTGTCAGAGTGGTTTGCACTTCTATAGAAACTGGGTGTCTGTTCAGTGTCCCTTCTGGCAGATTGCATGTGAGCCATAAACACGGTCAAGGATGGACTTGGTACAGATGTCTGATTAAAAGGCTGTCTTTTCATGTTGTTAAATGTATGATCAAGTTAGAGGTCTTAGACTTAGTTTAAAAACAGTGTGGGTTTTTTTTCAGAATTGGGCAAATAATTTTAATATAATCTGGATACAGTAGCCTTATTAATAATTTAAGACTGTCAGAATTTGAAGTTATTTTGGAATATACTGAGTTTAACTATTTTAGAAAACAAAGCTTTATTGTGGTGTAGATTCAATACGCCTAAAACACTATCCTGATTTAACAACCCAGAGACTAATGCATATATGGCTTGCAAAGGCTCATAAAGTCTTTAGCTAATTTAGTAGGAAGCTCTATCCTCCAGCCTTATTAACAATAAAATATTTTAAATAAACTCCAAGAAAATTATTGCAGAGCTTCTCCTGCTAATCCTTATGGCTGTTGTCACACTGCAACTATTAAAGTAATGGCATTTTAATGGTAATATATATGTATGCACATAGCAGTCAGATGCTTCATTGTACAAGCACAATTATACATGCCTTTCGGTACAGAGGTCACAATTACTAAAGGCAACATTTGCCAGCTGTTTATAGTGTAGAGATATCTGTGAAACTGAGCGTTTTCCCAAGGACAAAAGCCAGCTAAAAACCAAAGTACAGGTGCTCATACATACGGTGAAAACACCCATTGTTACCACAAGCAGTAGTGTTGCTGCAGTGGCAGTGTTACATATGGACAGCAGCATGATAGATACCTGCCTGTTTCTAGTAGCTGCTGGCTGCCAGTTTAATGGCAGCATTTCTGTGGTGCTTGAATGTGATACCTTTAAATCAGCTAAGAATGACAGGAACCACCTCTTGGAGGTGCCTTGCTGGCTGTAGATAACTAGCTTAGAGTAGAAGCCTAACTTCTAGGTAGGTATATTTAAATTTAACCTCCTCTTTGGAACTTGTGCAAGGATGTAATCCTTGATCTATTAAGTTTTGGAGTATCCGAAGAGCTACTCTTTCCAGTGGCTAGAGAGGTTTTGTCTTTTTAATTTTATTTACTCTTTGACTTCAGGCTTGGGACTGTATTACTTAACATAGCTGATTCATTGAATTGTAGAATAGTTCAGGTTGGAAAGAGACCTCAGGAAGTTTCTAATTCAACCTGCAGCTGAAAGAAAGTTCAGCTATAAGCTCAGACCAAGTTGCTCAGGGCTTTATGCAGTTGGGTCTTGAAAACGTCCGGGCATGGAGAGTGGGCAACCTCTGCCACTGCTAGATTTATCCTCAGGATGGAAAAGCTTTTCCTTAAATGCAGTTGCAGTTTATGCCCATTGACTCTCATCCTCATGCCATGCACCACTGCAAAGAACCTGGCTCTGTGTCTTCCATAACCTTGTCATAGGTACCATCAGGGTGCTGCTAGGTCTCCCTCCAAAACCATCTCTCCTCCAAGCTGAACAAGCCCATCTTCCTCAGCCTCTCCTCACAGGGCAAGTGCTCCAGACACTAATCATCACAGTGGCCCTCCACTGAACTTCTTCCAGTTTATTGACGCCTGAGTTGTACTGGAGGCCCCAAAATTGGATGCCATATTCTAGATGTGGTGTAACAAGGGCTGAGAATCGCTGCCCTTGATGTACTTAGCTGTGCTGCTGGTAATGCAGCCCAGGACGCTCTTGGCCTTCATTGCTGCCAGGGCTCCTTGCTGACACAACCAGGTCAGTATCTGCCAAGACCTGGTGTGCCTTTTCCACAGAGCTGCAGCCTGTGTCCTTGTGAGGGGTTCCTCCTTCCCAGGTGCAGGACTTGGCATGGGTCCTTGTTGAATTTCACAGGGTTCCTGTTGGTCCATTCTTCCAGCCTCTCACTCTGAATGGCAGCCCTGCCCCTGGGTGTATCAACTGCTCCCCCTGACACTGCCATCAATTTGGTGTGATGTGCAAGCTGGATGAGTGGCCTCCATGTCTTCCTTCCTCCAGGTCATAGATGACGATGTGAAGGAGGACAGATCCCAGGATAGGCCCCAAGAGTAGTGTGCTTGCTACCTCCAGGTAGAGTATGACCCATGAATCTCTGCCCTCTGAGCCTGCCCATACTACCATTTTCCATTCATGTAGTTGTCTGCCTACATAGACTGTAATGTTCATATTCGGATACGTGGCTGTTTTGGGAGAGAGTGTCAAAAGCCTTGAAAAAGTTGAGGTAAATTGTCTTTGTTGCTCTCCCCTTGTCCCCAGATCCATTCATTTTCACCTAGAAGGCTATCAGATTGGTCAGGCATAATTTACTCTTGGTAAATCTGTGCTGGCTGTTTTCAGTACCTTCTCCTTCATGTGCCCAGAAATGTGTCCCAAGAGGACCTGCTCCAGCAACCTTCTGAATTTGTATATACTTCAGTTTAGTCAGGTTAGGTACAGGTTTTTTCCTAATCTATAGATACTAAACTTAGTGTGTATACTTAGACAGCCTAGAGTTCTTTGTATTCTTTATCAGGCACTGGGACTGCACATGGTCCTTCATAAAACTGAAAGCAATCTGTTGTTGAACACTGTTAACTCATGTTGATTTGGCTTAGCAGCTGATGATGCTTTTATTTTCAAATTCCACTGAATAGTTAAAGTGATTTTTTTAATGCCGTTTGCTTGTAAATCAGGCAGTTCTGCTCAGCAACAGAAATCGTTACTTTTAAAGTCTCAAATTTGATCAATACCATGTTCCTTGGGGTACTGTTTTACTTGACATTTCACACTGTCATTGTGCATATCAAACAAAACCTGCATCCACTACTTAAAAAAAATTGAGTATGTTGTGGGTTTTCCATACCCTGTGGTGTTCACTTGTACGTTTTTATTATGCATCACATATCCTGTATTCAGCAGTAAACTCATTCTGAACTTCTGAAATTTAAAGCAGAGGTCCTAACATTTTCCTATGAATAAATCAGATGCTCTCTGCTCTATGTAGTATCTTTTTAGTGTGGTACATTAGCCTGAATAACATTAAAGAAAAATCCTGCCTCGGTTTCTGTTGAGTTATTTTTGTGGTTTTTGTAGACTTCAGAGTGTATTTTGGATGCATCCTGCATTATCAGCATCCTATGGACCAAGCTTCTTACAGTGGGGAAATAGTAGTAATGCAGCCAACGTGCAATTTGGCAAACCTGCACACTTACAGATTCTCTAGGTCCCCAATTCCTCCCCCACCCTGTACTCTTCGATTCCTACTGTCATCTTAATGTGGGCAAAACCAGGCAGCTTATTTCTAGACATGGCTGCCCCATCAGCAGGATCTGTAGTTTCCCACTTGGTGCTTCTCATTACTGGTAAGTCATTGGAGGCCTTGAACCATCAAGCAACTGTTCATAGATATTTGAGGAGCATGGAAATTGAAGCTTAATGACCTAGCACATTAGTGAAATTTATATATGTATCTGAGGCAAGAGATAGAACTCCTAAATTTTTTCAGTGCCTATATTATTGTGCAGTCAGGGGGAGGGGGGGAGAGTGATGTTGGGTGTTGGTTTTAACAGCTAACTGCTTCCAGCTACCATCACCAGTCAGACCAGAAGGACAAATGCTTTACATGTGTGTTCTGTCATTTAACATTAACTAAATTTTTGACTGTTTTTTTTGTCTGATCTAAATTCAGGACATGTATGTCCTTGATGACTACTGCTTAGACAGTAAGTGACAATAACAAGTGCCCGAGGAGGCACATAGGAAGTGATTCTCTGTTATCACAGCCATTATCACAGGATGGCCATACTGCATGTTTTCAGCGCAGTGCAGAGACTCAGACAGAAGCTGCTAAGTCTCAATCATGCTCTTTGTGGTTGTACGAAAAACAGATTTGTCCTGTCTTCTCTAGCACTTAATCCAATATCCATGTCAATGTAAGACACCCACTGGCAAAAAATCATCATCAAGTAGTGGTTATGTGATTTGCATAAAGTTTTGATCTGCTTGTTTAATCTACAGACTCAGCAGAGAGTTGATATATTTAATATGGATTCTCCTGCGCTGCATCTGCTAGTGTGTAACTAAAAAGAAAAAGTGGAAAAAACAAAGAAAAATACCAGGAAAAAACATATTGGGAAGTATTTCCTTGGAACATTGGAAGGAATAATGTATGAATGTCAAGGTGGAAAATCCCTGGTCCAATAGGATTTTATCTCTGATTTAAATTTATCTTTATAAATTTTGTCTCTTATTATAAATCTCTTAGTTTCTCAGCAAAGTAGGTTTTTTTCTTGGCTAAAAGGATATTCTGTCATAGTCACATACATTTTGTTTAACAGCTCAAAGTAAAAAAAACAGAAACTTGGATTAATAAGAAATCAACATAAATTTAGAATTGTGTAAAGTCTTGGGGTGATTTGTTGGAACAAGGCAACGGCTTTTACTGAAAAATTACTGAAAACGTAATGATAGATCAGTGGTTGTCATTGTTGATTGTTATTTGATTGTTATTATTGATGATTACTCATTTTTTACTTACTAACTTTTTAAACCTCTTTCAACCCAGAGTATGTGACAGCTAGAAGTTGAAAGGGCTTCTGCCAATATCTGTGGTATCAGTCAGAACAATAGACAAAGTGGTAATAGTACTGCACTGCAAAGAATTTAATAATAAATACAAGGACATCTGTGATACCCACAATCCTACCTTAACATGACCAAAGGCTGAAATCTTTGAGCAGGAGAAACAGAGACACGGTGAGCGTACACGTTTTAGAATGATTAAGGTCAAAACCTGAAACTGAGTAAATACAAAGATTTTCTGGCTGGATGTGGAGTCATGCTTAAACAGGCAAATACACAGCTCAGAAAATGGATCTCCATTTGTATGTTCCTATGTGTGTATTGATGAATAAAGTGCAATTTTAATTTCAGTTTTGATACTGAGTTGTAACGTATCAGTGATCTGATCTGTGAAATCAAGCGTGGCTTGACTGAGCAGTCTATAGATAGTAACATTTTGAACAGTGGGGATTTAAAAAAAAATTTTTTTTCATGTAGTTCTTGATTTCTAAAACTGTGTGACTGCTACTCTTGGCAAGCCTACTCAAAAAAAATCAGTTAAGCAGAAGTTCAAGCTCACTGCTTTACTAGTATCCTTCATAAAACCTCAAAAGATTTTAACTGTTGCTTATGTTCATCTCCCGTGTGCTTACTTTCTGTGTCAGCATACGTGTATTTTAATTGCATCCTTTTCCAAAATAGGCACTGTCACACTTAAGTCGAGTGATCTATCTGTGACATTTCATGATGCTGGATGCTGAACTCCTTCACTTCAGTCATGCATTTGAATTTGCTAAATATTCCTTTTTCTAGTGGTGATTTCCATGTACTTTTAAAAATATATTTTGGAAGAAGCAATAATAGAGCTCTTCTCCCTCTTTTACTTTTCCTTTCTGGTATGTAAAATACTTTTATTTTCAAGGTACAGAGAGATATGTCTGAAAAATCAGTAGTAGCACTAGAGTCTGATAGTTTTGCATCCAATGCTTTCTGCCCGTCCTCCTTTAATGATGTACAACTTCAGTCCAGTCACCTCCCTACAGCATGGCTGTCCTCATCAGTAGAAGGCGGGGTCTTGCTTCTTGCACTTTTGAGCACTCTGGATATAGATAACATAGACTTTCATAGTTTGTAAAATACATAGTATAAGGACTCTTCTAGTTTGGAAATCCATCTGTACTCATGAGATGGAAAGATACTGAAGAGAACATGTAATTGGAGCACCCCACAATATTTGGCCAAGGAAGGGATCCTCAAGGAAAGGGGTTTATTCCTCTCTGTGAAGCCAAGAGCAGAGAAGAACTCGCAGGCCATTGTGAGGGAAGATGAGGAAACAGATCTTCGCTGGTTTTCATTGTTTTATATAATTTTTCAGTATTTCATCATTTCTGTCTTGCACAAAATAAAAAGTAGTGGGTAAGGGAATCTCTAAGGGTTAGTTAGAGCACACGAGTAGTTTAATATTCAGGTGCAGAAACACATGCATTGTAGAGGGTGTTTAATATTAAAAGGACACATATCTGGAAATAGTTTGGTTTAAATATATGTAAAAACTGATTCATTGCAGCATAATTCTAGTTTTGAAGTCAGTTGATTTCAATGTATTTTGGGACTGGAGTAATGCAAGAGTGAATCAGTTCCATAATTATTTTGGGAAAAAATATTATGCTAGGAGTTCTGGAGAATTTTTTCTGTATGAGTCATTACTGTTTAGGGAGGGAAACCATACCTTTCTTCATACTTTTAAATTAATTCCATCTTGCATATGCAGAAATACTTCTTTTTAGGTTTCATTAGAGAAGGATTTTTTTCCCCTCTGTAAATAGCAGATGTCTCAGAGAAGCAAGAGAATTCTGGCATGATGTTATGAGACAGAATCCTAAAAAATCTGATTATTGTAATAAATAGAGGGACTGAAGGTTTCAAAAGCTTATTTCATAGCAGCTCTAAAATTAACCTATTAAAAAAAATTAAGATATTTGCCACCACCTTTGACAACTGAAACTTAATCAAAAAGAATCAAGTTCTTAGCGTTTTCTCAGTGACAAAGAAGAGAGGGCAACGTTTTGGGTGTAAGTTCATCACCCATATGACATTGGCTGATATCGAGGAAGAAATTTTAGTAGTTATATTAATTGCTATGGAAATACTGGCATTAATGCAGCTTGTAGGGGTATTTGTTGAGGTTATGGGTTCAAAATATTTTCAATTTTTTTTGTCAGGCTTCATTAAGTTGTATAAATTGCATTAATAAATATGCTATGTGTAGTTCCTTAATTAGCTCAAAAATGCACGTAGATAAATGTGTGGTAACATAGCTGTCACAAATCTTAAATATCTGAAATATTATTTACATTTTTTGTTGGAATTGTTTGAGATAGATAGACAAGCATTAACCAAAACTGAAAAGTAGAGAAAAAAATGTTGTAAATATATTCATGTAGCACTGAGAAATATTGAAACACCAATGAAGTGTGACCTCTGTAGCTCTTGTCAGCTAAATATTCTTACCGAGTATCCATGCAGAAATGTACAGTCTTTCTCTATATTTATTAAAACCATAACTTAGTGTGAAAAGACAGATGTTTCAGGAAGAATGGGGAAAGATACATGACTAATTGTGACTAGAATATATTTGTATTTAATGTAAATCTACTAAGTACCAAAGGACTACAATGTGTTTGCCACAGAGTTTCAAAAGTTTATCTCTGCTTGCAGGAAGCACTCAGTTGTGGTCAAACTTAGTATTTATGTCTGTCATGTTGCTGTCCAAATTTCAGCAGGTCAGGTAAAAAAATTATGCCAGTATTGTCTTATTCACAGAGAGAGAAAGAACATCCTTCTGGAGCTCCAATATGAAAAGGCAGGAGAAATTATTCTTAGCATACACAGAATAGTGGTATGAGCATTAGTGTGGCATTTAAGGATAGTGTTGGAAGAGTAAAGAAAAAAATATTTTCTCCTTGCAACGGAGGCACATAACAAAATAGGAAAAGTCAAAATAAAAGGGGAGAACAGTAGCAGTATAGGGCAGGTGAAGAAATCTGAGAGCAGAAAGAGTGCTAGAGATGTTTTATCTAGACATGTTCTGAGAAGAAGCATTGATAACAGGCCTGCATGGACAAAAAAATCACTCTCAACCTCAATCTGATGTGAAGAGTAAGATGAACCACTCCCACGCAATGCCGTTAGCCGTTACAGAAGAGGGTTTTTGCACAGTAATGAAAAAGATTATTAAAAACTGACCTTGTTACTCTGCCTATGCAAAGATTTATTCTTTCATCAAACCTGCAGAATCATGTGATTGCTTGATTTAGTAGTTGCTAAAACAATGTTTTTAATATTGATTAAAAATCTGGAGAGAAGCAAGAAGTAAGAAAACCAAACCCAAAACAAGAAAAAACCCCCCCAAACTAATCCACCCTCCCACTACCCCGCAAAACATCTAACAGTAGTAAGATGCTGATAGATAGACCTTTGTTGGCTTTTATTCCTTTGGCATGCACATTGTTTCAGAAAATATTACAGGTAGGTTCATGACTGAAGCATGAAGAATTCTCATTTTATTTGAATTGGAAAAGTACAGCCTGTTTCTTCTTCCTGATAGCAATGCCAGATTACATGCAGAAACGAGATACTGATAGTTGAACCTTAGCTTCTATCATTTGGTCATCATTGCATCAACAGTCATTCCTGCAGAGTTCAGATAAGCTGCAAGTGAGAAATAAAATATGTTCCCTTTGATTGTAGGAAAGTGAAAGCCTTTCTTTGGTTATAAAGCCTTCTCTGGTTGAAGGACAAACCAATGAGGATCTAGAAGATTCAGAAGGTTATATTGTGGCTAATTTTCTGCTTTTTGATTTTCAGTAAAGGCTGTGACACATTGTGATATTTCATTGCATCTTGCCATGGTGATATCTCACAACCCACGTTTATGGCAATGTACTCTTTTCACATTTTATTAGATGCAGTCGCTGCCTATCTTCCTAATAATGAATCTAATTTTCAATTTTCTAGTTGACAAATTTATTTTAGTTGTTTCCTCTTGGATTTTATGTTTGCTATTTATTGTTAATTGGTCACCATTAATTGATGATTGTAGATGACTGTGGTGTATTAACCCGTGGCACTTAACTTTTTTATTTTGCTTCCTTTAAAGTATACGTTTAGATTTGCATGTACATATGTAAAGTGCTGAAAATAACACTTGAAAACCAAAGTGGGCTAGGTATCCAAAAATCATTAATCACTGTTAATAATTTTGAGTGATGACTTTTGAATGATACTATGTTCTGCTTGTGGATTATAATACTACTTATACATGCCATTTCATAATCTCTTTACAATTGGGAGAAACAGAGAATAGTTTTTCAGACGAAAATGCTTTAAAAACGGTCATATCTGATGAAATGGTTTAAGGATGAAATGAAGATGTAATTAATGGATATAGGTATTGGTAATGACATTGTGGCCAGTGTAGCTCATTTAAGCCTTTATTCTAGCTAGTATTTAAATAATGTGCCTAATATTGAGAATGCATTTAAGCATTTCCCTTCTGGGTGTTCGAATCTTTGCTTGCTTTTATGAAAATTAATGATCTGTTCTGCCTTTAGACCCTGAATGGGAAATTGCATTAGGGCCCACTCGTACAGCTCTGTCTTGACAGCATTGGAGCTACATCATAAAGAAGCTACAGTTAAACAGTCATTTGTGGGGAAAGATCTAATGGTAAACATGGAAATGGTTCTAATCCAGTAAAAAAGATGCATGTGTTTTCTGCATGTGTTGTCCTTGGCTTAAAAGTATTATGATCTGCTGTAAAAACTGCCATTTTGCTTGTGCTTTGGGCAGAAAAGGGAATTAGGAAGGACATGGAATAATTGCATAAAGTTGTTCAGATTCACAGTCAATTTAAATGGGTGATATGCAGTATCTTATGCAGTGTCTGCTCAGCAGAAGACGTAGTGGGAAAACACAGAGGAAATCATTGCACTCCTGTGCAGACCTGTGGTGGGTACGTGACTTTGGTGTCATTGTGGTGTCCACATCTCAGGCAAGACAGAGCTAAGAGAAGGTGTGAGGAAAGGCAACCGAACTGGTGTTGGCTTTGTAACTGCTGCTGTGCGAGGCACAAGGAATGCTGGTTTGACACACCTGTTTTAAACAGCATGAAGCTGAGAAGGGGTAGGACTGAAATTTACAAACTCTAGGAGGTGGTGAATATAGCAAATGTAAAACTTCAGTGCTAGGGGTATTTCTTAAAACTATTACTTGAAGCAGTTAAAGGAAGTACTCCCTTACCCAGGGGTTAGCGAACATCTGCAGTTTGTTGCCAGAGGAGGAGGGCAGGGGCAGGCCGTATCAGCAGGATCAGAAGGGCATTACACACATTCATGAACAACAGGTTCATAATCAGGAACAGGAAGGGATGTCCCCTCCTTCATCCCAGTGGTAATGGCTGTGGATGCTGGGGGAGTGTGGGGGGAACCAACAGCAGAGAGTGCCCAGGCATCCCCTGAGCAGTGTCCCCTGCTACCTCAGACAGAAAGAGTGCTGGGCTGGGAGGGTGACCTTTCCAGTGCAATGTGGCATTTCTTATGCACTTAGTTTTTGCTTTAATTGGATTTAATTCTAGCTAGGATGAATACCTGTAATAGTCTGTCCATGGTAGAACAGATCTGTGCCTGGGATAATTTATTTTACTACTTAGACTTCTTTTCCATCCTAGAGTGATGGCCTTGACCCATTTATGTAGCCTCCAACCTCTTTTTCCTGTAGGTCAAGGAGATGTTAAACTGTAGCAACTACTTTACCAGGTGACTGTAGGAAAATTGAAGGAAAGTGTTTTTGTTATGGACACTAATTTTGAGGATGCTCTAACAGTTATTTGCCTTACATGACTATGAATTATTCTTTCTGTTTGGTCAGAAGTACACAAGAGTGACAGTTACAGATGGAAGGTTGAATAAATCATTGATTCTCAACAAAACAGGAAGTTTGCAAAGAATATTTTTTGTTCTCCTCAGTAGCTGCAGCCTCCTGCTCCTTGGATATTGCCCTTATGTGAATGAGGGGCTAACCTTCTTCCAGCCCTTTAGAGGTGACATCTACCCCTTTGCCAAGGCAGCTAAAGGGTGCTCCAGGGACCACTGCCTGCCTTAATTTCTAGATTTCCATGGTTCTGCATATTTACAGAGGATATGAATTAATATTAAATAAGATAAAATTAAGATAAAGAGAGAAGAAAGTAAAACCAATGGGAGACTTTATGGCTAGCAAGTACAAAGAAGAATATCAAGTCCTAAATGCCTTTGTACTAGCACTCAGTCAAATGAAAATAGGGTAAGCAGTGATGACAGGTTTGAATTTTGGGTAGCCGGTGACTACCCAAGAGTCTGCCAAGACTACCCAAGACTATGCCAAGACAACAATATCGCTAATGTTCCTTGTGGACTTACACCTACGCGTCCTTAGCCTCTGCATAATTCATTTGCACTATTTAAATGTACATTTTGTAGATTTTAAGTTTGAGCTTTAGAAATCTAAATTATGGATATACCCTTTGAGGAGAAAAAGGAATGACAAGATTTACATATAGTGAAAAAGCAAATAACTGAAGACCTCCCTCTCCTCCTCTGTACCCTTGTGTCCCTGTCATCCCAACCACCTAAATTCAAGGCATTATACTTTCTGTCTCATCTGCCCTCAAAGGCAGTGTTATTACCTCAGGCAGTGCAAGTTGATTAAGATCCCCCTTAAATCACTGGGCATCCTTCTGTTAACTCTTGTCTGCCTGAATTGGTCCACACTGTCCAGGACCCCTGACAGATGAGGTCCCTCCCTAGACACTCAAAACACTGGTTTTATACTGAGATTTCATTTGAAAAAGTACCTCTGGAACACCACAAGCTGTCACAAATAGCAGCAGAATTACAATACAAAGGTCTTGTTGCTGTAGGAAACGAAATAACAAAGAAATCCTATAAGCACACCCATTATTTAACAGCAGTTTATCAGTCTGATATATACAGTAAGCTCCTTTAAAAGATACATAGATATTTTCTTTTTATTCTTTCTAATATATTCTCATTCCCAGATTTCTCTTTCTGCTTGCATCTCAGGCCTTATGATATATTCTCCTAAGGATTTAACAGCTACTACTTCCCTTAAAAGATGCTCATGAAATAAATACCTTTTGTCTGGCAGGGGATCAGACACAGTGCCGCCTGGGAGAAGAGGCAGCCTATCCTGCAGAGACCGGCACTGCTCTGATGCACCAGTCTTGCCCTTTTTCACAGCAGTGAGAGTGGTGGCTGCTACCAGGTTTGCTTTCAGGCTGTTGAGACAAGTAGCTGTCTCTGCTCCTGCCTCATGTGTTACAGCATTGATACACAGTACTGTATACGGCTTGAAATTATGTTAAACAGAGACTGTGGCACGCCAAAATAAAAGCAAACAGGAGAGCAGGGAAAGCAGAGTGTGAAATCTAGTCATTAGGTAAGATATTCTGATGCCAACAGTTCAAATCACTATGCAAATAATGCTGAAAAGAATTATCTTTTAGAAGACCTCTGCCATCCAGTGTTGGATTTCTGCCTCCATTTTGTTTTTGCCTTACTTATGCAAGACACTACTCTGCTTCTTTCTTCCCCAGATCTTGAAAGCAGAGTTTGTTTAAGGAGAGTAGACTGTATTTTGTATGTTTTTATTCTTTCTGTATGGTGTTTGTTCAGACCATGACCAGAAAGAGACGTCACCACTGCAGAACTTCATAGTGTGGTCTTCCCTCTCCAAACTTACCTTTGTTGATGAGCACTGAAATAGACATCATTATGGCCAGTAAAGTATATTACTAGCTTCTTAGATCACACACATGGAAATAATTGGGATGTCTTACTGGTGAGAGCTCTTGTAGGTCCTTTGCAGAATCACACTGATGTCACTGTCCTACTTGTGTTCTGTGTTTTCAAGGTTTTCTTGTATTTTCTGCTTTTAAAAGTAAAAAACCACAGATGCACTGGGGAACAACCTGAGTTTTTCCAAATGTTTTCCTGGTTAGTCTTTCCCCTGCGTTAGCTGTAATGGCACTGGCACTAGTCTGAAAACTGTTGATAGGTCGCTGGACTTGTGCAGCTTCTCTTAGATGTCTACTTCTGAGCTGATCAGATCTTGACAGGTTATTTCTCTAAAGGTGCATGCATATTTACCCATCATAGGCGATGAGATTTCACCCCTTCCCTCTTTCTGTAGTTTGAGTGCTCATGAGCTTTCTTCTTTTACCCTTGCAATGCCATTATAGGGAGAGGTGGGAACCAAAGCGAAGGAGAGACTGTGTTTACACCAAGGCTCCAGAGCATAGGCCTGTCTGACCCAGCTTGAACCGAGCACGGCCTCCTTCAATTTGGAGTCCAGTGCAAAAGCCACATGGCACCTGGGTCCCCACTCAGGTGAGTCACTTGTGAGCTCCGTGTTGCATCAGCTAAAGGGCTACAATGCCCAGTCTAAAACTGGTCTGGCATTGAGCTGCAGCTGATCTTTGGGTTAAGTTGCACTACACTCAGTCCCAAGTGTCTCACCCAAGGTCATGCAAGTGATCATCTATGACAGATGTCATAGCTGAAGCCAGCTGCCTCAAGTCCTAGTCTTGGGCCCTAACCACTGGACCATTATGCTCTCTTGTAAGACACAGTTTTGAAAAGCTAATTGTGTCTATCCAGGTGTTTCATGCTGATATTCTTTCTCAGAGAAAGTATACACATTTTGGCAGATCTGTTTTTCCTTGTATGTCAGTCTCTTTAGTCCTCCTTTTTCAGCTTTTTCCTTTCTGTCAATACTTCTGGAAATGAGGGGTCTAGAAGAAATGCTATTTTAAATAATAAGTACCGCTTGTTAAATGACAGTCACAACATTCAAGTCTAAACAAGGAAAGAATAGTTGAAGCATAATACATCATGAATTATTCTTACAATAAACATTATTTTCTGTCAAGTGTAAACAAACACTTAGTAAATCTCTCTCTTCTACCTTAATTTACCTGTTTGGACGTACCTGTATGACAGATTGCTTCAAGGACTTATCACTCACTAGTTATGCATTAATTCACAACTGGTTGCTGTTGTCATAAATCTATTAAATTAATTTCCTGTGCAATAGCTCTTATCCTGTTCTCCTGCTTTCTCAGTTTTACATTGTTGATAGTTATGTGAATTGTGTTTAAGTAACTAAACAAGGCACTTGATTAAAGACAGTGAGGAAAGTGGTTGAGATGTTGTGGGCTAGTCTTTTAAAAAGTGTACATAATTTAAAATTTGTATATCCATGCCTGTTACCAGATTTGTGTGCACAGATGAATAGCATCTAGAAGCTAAATCTAATTGTTATGTGAACAAATATGAATTTCCATTTACACTGTGAATACAAAAAGGCTTAGCTGAAAAAAAAATACATCTCCAACTTATAGCCTAAGGTTGGCTATTTGGTCCATTGTGCAAATCACAGATATTAGAAAATGTATCCCTTTCCAGATGCAGCTATTACATTTTTAATGTGATACAGATACTTGTGGGCTGTGTTAAGACAGAGTTAGAGGACAGCTAGAGCCAGTACAAATGACAAAACTATTGCAGCTGAGTGCAAAGGTTCTCTGTAAAAAAAAAAAAAAAAAGATAAATAATAAAAGAAAAAGGGAAAACTGTATCACACTGATGAAAGTGTATCTAGCATACTTATTTCAGTGTATTAGCAATGGGGGTCTTCAGAAAGAGAGTGGTTCAGTCTTCTGGTTATTTCAAAGAGACTTAAGCACATTTTAAGTGCTTTGTAGAATTGGGACCTGATACAAAGGATGGTTCACACTACAATGTTTTGTAAACTGTGCAGTTGTGAATTGCTTTCAAGAGAGATTTGAATTAATCTTGTGTCTTGAATACAAATGGTATCCTAGAGAAAGGCTCATGTTTCCCACTGAATGACCAGGCATGTTTAACTGTGTGCTAGTTTAATATTTATGTCAATAAAATTATAAGGTTATAGTGATGTGACCCAAACATTGCTTTATGTGAGGTATGCAGCCCAAGAAAGTCAAGTGTCTCCAAGAAAATGTTTTTTTTAAATAAGCTTCCATGTAAAATTAAGCTTGGGAAAAAAAAAATCAAGATGATGGAATTGCTAAAATAAAAGAAAGAAAATCACCTAACATACCATATTAAAAGAGAAAAATGCCTTTACTATGTCAGTTGCTCTAAATTTTCTAGTAATCATCATGCAATTGTACTTTAATTGCTGTATAATTATGTTCCCATATACGGTTTCTATCTAAATTTCCTTTTTATGTTTGACACGTTAGTTTTTTTATCAAGTGTTAAAACAGTGATTCAAAGTGAAATCTATAAGAAATTATTATAAGATGATTAAATTATAATTACAGTGGTATTATTTGACATAATCAAATTATGGTGTATATGCTCTTAGAAAGAGAGATGTGTATTTGTTAGAAGTTTTATATACAGTTACTATATCTGTGATTTTCTTTTAAGAAGGTGACAGAACAGCTGTTTCTCATGGAGGAAAGTGGAGGAAAAAGTCTTATAAACAGAGCAGACAAGTTCCACTAAAAATCTGATTTTTAGAAAATAAAATATTTCTTGTCCTATATGCCATTGTACTAGACTTCTAACCCTGTTATTCTAGTCTGCATAGTTCCTCTGGAATTACTTTAAAGCTCTTGAGGTTGACTCTAATTTCATGAAATTGAGTTCTTACCTGAGTATAATAAACCAGAAAGATGTTTCATTGCATTTCATATTTTAAATTGTGTGAAAAAAACAAGGAAGACAAAGATAATGAAACAGTTGGTCTTTACAACAAAAATATTGCAATCTGGTTTTTAAGTGGGATGTTTGGCTGGGTGCAGATAAGGCTAAGTGAGATGAGAGTGTTTGTCCCCTTCTGTCCTGGGCAAATTATCATAGGTTTTCATACCATCTGAACCCCTCATGGGGTTCATCATGACCTTTCCCAGAAGGGATGTAATTTATAGGCTTGTTGGTGTAGTAAGCAGCTCAGTAATTTGCCTTAACCTCTGGGTTTGGCTGTTTTGCTGGCACACAGTCTGAAAAGCCTTGTTCCTCTCAGCAGGTCTGAGGAGGGCTGGCACAACCTAAAACACAGAACCTCTTCTGGCCACAAACCCTCAGTGCAGAGTCCAGCATGCTCAGATGGTTGAGGGTCAGTCTTTAGGATGTAACAGCCAAGGAGGGATAGAGTTACAGCTAAGCTTGTGTCCTCTGATACTCGATACCAGGATGCTGATGGGCTGATCTTGCATCTGTAAGGAAGGAAGAAGGCAGCATAGGATCCACAGGCGCTAAGGCTGTTTCTCCTTTACCCATTATAATCCAGAATTGGACTGAGAGGTTTTGGCATCTTCTAATTGGGGTGACACGTATGGCTCACGATCCAGGAAATTATACCTAGAAATTTTAAAGGTGTGCTTATATGTAAAGATTGTAGCCTGCCTTATGAAGACCATTTTGTGCCAAACCCTTGGGTGCTGCTAATACATGTCTGTCTTTTGTGGATTAGCTAGATAAAATTCTTAGGCAACACATATATTAACTGTATGTGAAAAGGTAAATACTGCTGATCCTTATGGAAAAAAATCAGGAATGCTGTTATAAAAAATTATCATGCTGTCTACTACCTGTGTTCCTGTTAAAAAAAGAAAAAATAAGTCATCCTTCATGTGGTTGTATATTTTGGCTCTGGTGGGTTTTGCCTTTCTTTTGTCATTAGTGCTTCACAAATGGCTATGGTGCTACCTGAGTTTCTAATAGTTTTTTTAAATAATAAATGCTGCAAGAGCTGTATGTACCCTCATAACCTTGTCCTTCAAAATTAGCATTGAATTAGTTATCCAAGGGAGGAGTTGATAGGTTTAATAAAGTGCTTTGGCAGCAAATAATCTATTTAGAGGATGTTTATAATTTAAAAGTATTGTGCCAGTCGTTTTGAAATTGCACGTCAGCAGGAGTAAAAATATTGGATGTGAAAGCAGAAACTGCAGTGACAGAACTGTTAAGGAAAATACTTGTGTTTTTTAAAGAAACACAAAAATGTTCATGTTCATCATTTGAAGTGCTCTAAAGAACAGAAGCAGAAATGTGTTACTAAGTGAGATAATACAGATTCCAGTGGGTGCTGGGGTAAAATGGGAGTTCTCTACAATACTAATGTATTCAATGGAAAGTCGCTTACAATGCACTTACAGGAAATCATAAGCAAATCTACTGAGAGGAATGAGAGAGGTTAGAAAGCTGTGAAGGACTATTTGTGTGCAACAAAAACCTCTGTCACCTGTTGTGTTGTAGATGAGAAAAAGCTCCTTACTTAGGATGGGGTTGTCGTTCAGGCTGTGAAACCTGTGCTTGCACAGGTGAGAATCGGGTGAGGAAAGTCCTTTGGCTTCAGAGAGGGAGCTCAGAGGAGGTGCTCTGAAGGTGATGGGGGAGGGTGGCATACTCTGAATCTTGCCATGCACTGTCCACAGTTACAACTTTGTATGTAAGTTATCCTTTGTATTCCGATATCCTTTTTGGTCTCCACAGGTATCCCATTGTACCAATGCCTCCATTATGCCTATGAACTTCACAGAAGAGTGGAGACAGGAGATTGAATGCCTTCTGAATGCTTAGTTGAAAATTATTTCAAATTGGCTTATGAAGGGTGTTGTCACGTGGCCCGAAAACTGGGATATCCAGTGATAGATACAAAGGAAAGATATCTAGTTGAGTAACTTTCAGATCTTACTAAATATCTTTGTTATTGATCTGGAAGAGAAATGAAGTATAAATTTGCAGAGGCAGCTAAATCAGGAAAAGAGGTGAATGCTGGTGAGGGTGGACAAGTTTAATTTTACAAAGGCACTTAGAAACTGAAGAAAGGGACAGGAAATATATTAAAAAAATTAAAGTTCAGGGAAGTGAACTTAATATATCTGGAAAATAATTTAGCTATTCAGTGGGAGGAGAAAATCAGCAAGACATCAAGGAATGAAATTGAACAGCAATTTTCATTTTATTATGCAGATGAAAATCTGGAAGAACTCCATTGATTCCTAAGAGTAGCAAATTATACCTTCCTGACACATGAATGTGATTCCTATTGATACATCTGCATGCAACTCCCTTTTATATCTGAGAACAGGGATTGTTGTTGCAGAAGTACAGGTGGTCTGAAATCAGGGGATGGCTGTGCACCAATTTGCAAGCTTAACTGAACCTCTCGCTAGCCAAGGTCTTAATTATGTATTTAGCTTTAAGCTGGCTGAAGTCCATGACCTTAAATTTAGCTTTCTGGATGAGAGTTTTTTGCGTGCTGCTCACTGTAGAGGAAAAGCATGGTATATTACCCTGATTTGATCTCTCAGCAAAGTTGTTCTCCTACCCACAGCCCTTGGGGAAAAATATAAATTCCCTCCCTGAACTGGATTAATCCCAAGGAAAGTGCATACATTAACTTTGCCATCAGACTTCATCTCTGACCTTGGGCCAGTCACTTAAACCATCTGGATCTCCATTCTCAGCATATGCTTTTAGGCTTACACCTCTTCCATTTTACGTGCTGTGTATTTCAGCTGGAAACTAAACCGTCTCCAGTTACGTGTTTGCATGGTGTAAGTACTGTAAACTCTGGATACTGCTGTAATATAAATAAGAATAATAGCAGGATGGAAAAGACATAAGACCAGAGGTGAGAAAGAAAAGCAAAGTTTTGGGTGCATGCTGGACTGTCACTTAAACAGAAGAGCTTTCATTATTTAGCCTGGAGAGTGAGGCATTCAGCAGTGTTCATTTCTGATGTGTAATTTTGTTTGCTGAGGTGCATGCCACACAGTGACAGCAGATCGTAGCACTGGACTCTGCCTCTCTGAAACACCAGGAGGCAGTTTGTGTATATCATACAGCCTAGAGGGTCACTGGCAGTGTGCCATCTTTAACTGAGCTGCTGATTAGATAGTATCCTCATGATAATACATTTAAATTGATTTTATTTTTGCATAAACTTTTTTATATATAATTCAGTGGATACTTTCAATTTTGGGTCTGCTCAATATAATCTTTTGATTTTTGTCAAGACTGAAGCAAACACAGTTCAATGTTCACTGAAAACCTCAGGCTGACAGAAACAAAGTAACTGCTTGCATTCTGGTCACTGTCTCCAAATTATGACCTAAAATGCCAGAATGTCTTCTCACCAACTTCCCTCATTTTTCTTTCCCCATCTTGGTGATGGAGTACAGCACGCACCTTCACCCATTACAGCCTCATAAATCCATGGATAGCAATGGTTTAGGGAATGGACGATATGTCACCTAATAAGAGACAGTAGTCTTGACTTTGCCAGCCCCAGCTGCTCCCTGGGTGTGGGGGAAGGAAGGAGGGTTATACTGATGTGTGAGCATCTGGGTAGACAGGTGCTCAGAAAGTCCTTGAGAGGCTCCTGTGTTTCACCAGCTGTAAGTACAGTCCTGTAGTCTTTACCTGTGTAGAGCACACCACAGCCTTGTTGAGAGTGGATGAATATACCACCCCTTGTTGATGCCAGTGTATGACAGTGGCCTTTGGCAGACTCTTGGTGTCCTGACTATAATTTCTTGCTGATTCAACAGGAATATTAGTCTGGAGCTTATCAGACTTTCCCACACTGATTTCTCAGCATTTACTTTTCTCTCTTTGGCTTGCAGTTTTGTGGTGTTCTCACAGAAGGGGTCTTTGTGACAGAGTAAGCTTCTCTGGTTAAACACACATAGTATATGACTGCTATTTCCCTTTCTTTGTTTAGAAATGTACCGCCTCTGGAGTGCTTCCTTGTTTGTGCTTTAGTAGTCATGGATCAATTTAAACCATCGTTGGCCCATGTGCATCACGCTTCTTTTTGTATGGCTTGTATAAGCCTGTTTTGAAAGTGTTAGTCCTGTGGTGGAGTGGTCAAATACAGATAGGTATGGCCACTGGGAAATGAAGAGGAAGAGGGCCTGCTACTCTTTCTTTTGCAGAAACGGATGCTTTTTATGAGGGCTGGGATTTTCCTATTCGGAAAGGAGCTGTCAGCAATGAGGGTGGAGATGAGCCTCAGAAACTCTATAGGCAGGAGTGTCTAAAAGGAAATCAAAGTGACTTACTCTTTGGATTGCCTGAGCTGGAACATTTCCCCTGTGCCTTATTGCCATACTATCTATGGCTTGATATCTGTATTCTTTGCAACCTGCTGCTTTCTTGGGTCTGTTGGTTTTTTTTGATAGGCATATCCCTTTCAGATATTTATTTCTAATTACTTTTTGAATACTAAGGTCTGTTAACTTTCATTTTAATTATGTTGCAATTTGATTAGGACATAAATAAACCAATGAGTCTGAAAAAAATTGTGACCTGGCATCTAAGTGTACCGAGTGCCTTGTTTTTGTTCAACTCAAATGGAAACTGTAGTTCTGGGTTTTTTTTGTTGTTGTCTGTTTTTTTTAAAGCTTTCATCAGTCTAGACACTCTCAGCAGTTGAAGTAATCTCTCTTTTTTACTTTTGCTTTCTTGGACATGTACTCCCATGCCTGCCTGGTCTGCTCAAAGTGAGTTCAGCTCACTGCATTTTTCCCTTTCATGCTCAATGTCTCCTTTGCCAGGAACTCCACGCCTGTTGCCACTGGACATGCATCCTACATTCTCCTGCTGAAATTGCTCCTTGAGCATGGTGCCCCAAGGAGACTCTTGATCTTGGCTATTTATAGACTAAAAATTAAAGTTAATACAATTGCATTTAAAAATAACCTACTGCATTGCCTTCCATTCATATATATTAGTTTCCCAAGTGACCACATAATCATATTGTCCTTCTGCCTTGCCCTTCCTTCACTTTTCTTTTCTCTTTATTTAGTTTATAAGCTCTTTTGTACTAGTGGATTCATCTTTACAGACATTCCTGAAGTCTGTGTGCTATTCTGTTTATATTACTACTAAAAATTGGCTAGGTATGTGAGAATTCTTCTGTGTGCTTCCTAACTACTCTTCATTGTTGCAACCTTGCATGTCAGCTTTTCTTTGTGTTATTACATAGACCCTTTCTGACTAAGCAAGCAGGCATCATGCCCTTCACATGTTTGCTGCTGCAGGACGTGGTGATGGCTTTTAGTATCGGAAGGGAAGATTAACCAAGAGTTGGAGGTGAAACCAAAAGATAAGATAGAAGAGGGATTTGGTCCTGCTCTCACTTCTGAAACTTTTTGTTATCTGGAGTCTTCTTACCTCAGATGCTGCTGCTGTCATTTGGTTGTCACTATCATTCTCCATTTAAGTCTAAAATTGTCCATGGCTGGTCATAATCAACATGTGTCACTGTGGTGATTAGTTATAGAGCTTCACAATCTTGCTCACCCAGGAAGACATTAAGGGCATTTTGCCTACCTTTTGCCCTCAGTAAAGGTTTGGGCTAGTTGCTGGGTGCCAAGGGGCATCCAAGATGACATCCAACAGAGAAATGTGTAACTTTTTACTTTTAATGTAAACCTTTTGTTTTACATTCCTGGACTGCTACAGGGCACCCTTGAAGCTTGCAGCTCAAAACTCAAAGTGTCTGCTCCCTCAGAGTTAAGAAAGGATGAAAAAGCAAACAAAGGTGTGGAGGTAACGGGGATTAGCTCAGGATCACCCAGCAGGTCAATGGCTGTGCTGGGACTGCAGTCAAAATCTGCTGCATTCTAGATTAGTCTTCTCTGCATCTTACTACCATTCTCGAGCCACGTTGGCGGGATGGTGACATCCAGCTGTCTAGGTAACATGCAGTTTTGTTGTGCTGCTTTAAACTCCACAATAACGGAGAAGGACTGGTTGTCAGGCACCTTCTGCATTCCCTGAAGTGAGAGGCACTGGCTATCGCTCTACACTGCCTATTTATCTTTGATCACGATTCTGAAAATGTGAAATGTGCTGATCCTGGGCTGCTGGAGGGAACTGCTGCAAGGTGGTGTCAAGTTGTCTGTTTTCCAGACAAAGCCACAGCCAAGCAGACTATGCCCCATCCTGCTCCACCAGTCATATAAGCCTGCTGCTCCTGTCCTCCCCTATCCCATTCACAAAATACCTTGCACACATGCACATGTCATTTCCATATCAACAATGACAGCTGTACTTTCTGGTGTGTGTCTGTAGAAGAAGTAGTGCTCTGGTTTGTTGGAGGCTTGGTTTTGCTCAGAAAAACCCTGCCTCTGGACATAAGAGGATAACACATGGTTTCTCAGGGTAGTTCACTGTCTCTCACACATTCATCGTGACTTTTTCTTTCTTGGTGCGATTTGGTGGAACCCAGCAAGTTTCTGTCCTGTCTGTACTGCAAGCATAGAAATCACAGTTTCAAGATAGAAAATATGCTAATTCTTTTCTCCATTATAATTAAAGTAGGACCTCTAAAATAGGTAACTATTTTTTAACTATTGGTAACTATTTTTTTTAAAAGTTACTAGTGGTAACTATTTTTTTTAAAATAGTTTGGAAATAACTCCAGTGTTATGTTTGGTGAACAGTATTCTGTGTTTGTAAGCACAGATGAAAAGTATGTTAGATGAAAAGTATGTTCTTGTGGTTGGATTTCTGTGTCAGGAAGTTACTGGATGCATCTGCCACTACCTGTCCTTCTGCCATTACCATAAGCTCCTTTCTGAAGACGGAAGGTTAAAAGCTGTTTGCACACATTTCATGACAAAGTACTTAAATACTGAGAACTTTCAGGGTGAGATGCTGTCATATTTATGGACAGGAAGGATGATATTACCAGGAAAAGTTAAGCCTACATACCAGCAGAGTGTTGAACATCACATCCAGTTTGATCACGCCCTCATAGCTAGTCAATAGAGTAAAGAAGTGAACCTCATCTTTAGAGATTCAGGATTTTCCCTCCACTAATTGCTGTCTTATTGGAAGTCTGGGCTACATTCTGTTTAGTTCTGGTGACTTACTTCAACTCAATATTTTAGTGCCATTGAGATGTCCAAGATGACAAAACCTTATAGGTCATCTGATCTGTGATCCATCAGTACAGAAATGCACCTGAACAGCAGTTCAGCTGTGTGCTTTTAAAAATAATACTTTGACACAGATGCATCATCTCAACTACAGTATACATCATCCCAACTACAGTACAAGGAATACCTCTGGGACAGTAATTACCTTGTAATCCTCTGTGGTGAGATCTACTGCAAATGAATAATTCACAGTTGCCAAACAGAAGTGAATGCTTCGTATTAATTTGGAACTTTTTGTGGATGGGCTTTCTTCTGGAAAGTATCACAGGGGAACAGATCAAGGATAGCCTGAACATCAGAGAATTTCTGACTATTAAGAAAACAATTGAGTTCTTTTATTTATGCATTATGAAACCTAATTTTCAGTTCCTTGATTTAGAGCTTCTTGCCAGACAGCTTTTTTTCCCCACTTGGGTTATTGCCAAAATATAGTATAAACAAATTAGCACTTTCTTTTTCAAAAGCTTTAATCTCGTTTCTTTTGCCATACCAAAGAGCAAAGAATAGACAAACCAGAGGCATGAAATCTTCTTAAGTTTAAAGCTCAAATTAATTTAGTCTCCTTGATAATTTTAGCCTTGAAGCGAGTAGATTGCTTTTGAAATATTACATTACATATTTATTTCTAACAATGTTATCTTTTTCAGTCACTTTATTTTCTAATGGGAGTGCAGGGGGGTTGGTAAAGTGTGATGTTGATTATATACTTGTTTATATGGAGGTGTATGTATACATCTATATAAAACGTGTGCGTAATCGCCAGAGACTCTTTAAGGGGAAAGATCTGGAATCATTGCTGAATTATATCTTTGCTTTGGAAAAGCCTCTTTATTATCAGCTGTAATGCAATATCATCTAGCTCAGTGCTTTACACATTACGAAGTAAATACAATTATTGTTTAGATTCTTGTGTCAGAAACTCCACAAATTATTTAATGTATGTTTTTTTCCCCAGTAACAAACTCTCCTTTTAACAACGTGCATTTATTTGGTCAGGATAAATTTTTAATTAAAAAAGAAAACTCTCACAAATCAATAAATAAGTGTGGGCCAGTTTTATCCATGGTTACTGTTGATACAGAATTAAATCCAGGTCAAGCTCAGAAGCTAGTGCTAAATTACTGAACGTTGAGGAATGATAAGTTGTTACGAACTGCAATTCTAAATTCCTGTTTTCTTTTGTTTAAGCAAATCAAGCCTCTCTGTATCCTAATATAGACTTTTCATATGCAAGTATTTACGGATACGATAGAGCTTTTGCACACATTTAGAACAGTTTGCATCATAAAGATCTTGCATTTTCTATTGCATACAGACAGATTTACATTTGTGAATTCAAGGCATAACTGAGTATATTCAGTTTTGCTCTGCCCAAAAGATAGAGAAAAGATAGAGAAAGTTTGCATTTAATATTTATCTCATTTGAGATTAGGTGGAACTGTTGAATTAATGTTGAGAGTTGCTGATTATAGTAATGTTAAATTTGAATAAAACCCCCACATTTCATTTTATGCTGTGCTTTTACCTTTTTTTTTTTTTTAATGAACTGAAGTGTGCTGGTTTTGGCTGGGACAGAGTTAATTTTCTTCATAGAAGCTAGCATGGGGCTATGTTTTGGATTTGTGTTGATAATACAGAGATGTTTTCGTTACTGCTGAGCAGTGCTCACACAGAGTCAAGGCCTTTTCTGCTTCTCAGACCACCCCACCAGCGAGTGGGCTGGGGGTGCACAAGAAGCTGGGAGGGGACATGGCTGGGACAGCTGACCCCACCTGACCAAAGGGATATTCCATACCATGTGACATCATGCTCAGCATATAAAGCTGGGGGAAGAAGAAGGAAGGGCAGGACGTTCGGAGTGATGGTGTTTGTCTTCCCAAGTAACTGTTAGGTGTGATGGAGCCCTGCTTTCCTGGAGATGGCTGAACACCTGCCTGCCGATGGGAAGGAGTGAATGAATTCCTTGTTTTGCTTTGCTTGTGTGCACGGCTTTAGCTTTACCTGTTAAACTGTCTTTACCTCAACCCACAGGTTTTCTCATTTTTACTCTCCTAATTCTCTCTCCCATCCCACCGAGGCGGGAGTGAGCGAATGGCTGTGTGGGTCTTAGTTGCTGGCTGGGGTTAAACCATGACATGAAGGCAGAAATTTGACCACCATCCTGAGGTTTATCGATACAAATCAGTGAATAAATATAACTTGTATTTGTCTGAATGTTAACAATTGGAACAAACTCTTGGAAAGTTGGAAGTCCAAGTCCTGGCTCTCATGGACTCTTTGTAAATGAATTAACTGGCCTATTTTGCTGTTCAATTAGAATGACAAGAGCTGAACTCTGTTAATTAGCTAATTTAGAAAATGTAAAATTAGAAAATTAATGTGAAGGCCTTTGTCAGTGAACATGGCTTTGTGCTTTTTAGGCAGCTCATAAATGGTGTTCATAATACAGCTATTTCACAGAAAGCCCAAGGAATGGGAAGTGTGTTCCTTGGAAAAAGCTAGTAATTAGCTTTTCAAGGCAAGAAGGTTTGGTTGGATCTTCAAAGACAGTGTAGAACTTCCTTTGTGTGGCAACATGCAATGCTGTTCTAACACTAGTCTAAATAGGACCTTAAGTGCTTGTCCGTGTGTATCTGAGAGAAGAATTTGTCCTTTCAGCTTGACATAAGGTAGAAGATCAGTGTGGACCATTAACTTGTACCTGTCTTGTATTCTGAAGTTCTCTTGGAATGATATGCATTGGGAAGCGTGTATCAGGAAAAATAAGATGAGCAAGAAAGTACTTTAAATACCTGGTTTCTGTGTTAATTTCCCTGGCTCCAATTTCCCTAGCTCATAAACATTCAGGTTGTTTTATATCTTTCTTTCATTACCTATGCCACATGAGGCTAAAGGATACTGGAAACAGGAAGAATCTGAGTGGCTCCCACCAGACCTCCTCTTTTCTCCTTTCACCAGGGGCTGCAGGACTGAACTTTTCATCTTGTGTGATGCTTGAAGCTACCACATCTAGATATTATTGAACATGTTGCACTCTGAAATTTTACCAGTGTGAATTCTGAGCCTTTCCTACATCTGTTGGGAAGTGTGGCAGCTTGGGTAGGAGACTGCTCGTTAGGTCTGGCCAGGCTACTGTCTGTCCAAGCAGCCCAAGAGGAAAGCACTCAGCTGTTCTGTGATGTGCAGGAAGGCTGGCACTGTGGGGAAGCACCGGATTTGGTGTGCAGGAGTGAGGTAGGAACGATGTACTTCTGCAATAGGTCTGATGTCTGTGTCACTGCCCTAGCGCATGTGCAGCAAGTCTAACACGTGGTGCCTAACACCTTAATGCAGGTGAACCGGTAGCGATAGTCTATATGGGTTCTGCTTACACCCAGAGTAAGGTAGCCCACATTATGCAATTCACTTTGTAACTACAGAAAAACCTGAAAACCAAATGTGGGTCATACTCAGCTCCTGGGACAAATCAGTGCCTGGGTATATCAGCCGTCAGGCTCCCAGTGATTCACTCAGTAGTACAGGTTCAGGCCTACAAGCAGGTGTAACACCCATGGGAATAACTCTTTTGTGCTTGTTCTGATTGATTTCAGGAACTGCATTTAATCCTAAATCTAATTCTCTGGTTTTTAACAGATACGCTAATTGCAGCAACTAAAAATAAACTTATCAGGCTAAATTTAAATCTGGATTAAATCAATTGTCAAAGCCTGACAGCAGGATTTCCTGCTGCTTAATGCAGAGATGGTTATTACTGCCATGTTCCTATTTGCTTTTTCTTCCAAACCCTGCTTTCAGGTGTGATTGTCCTTCAAATATTCTTTCCTTCTCCATTTGTATAGGTTATCCAGAGAACTTTAAAGAAAGACACCCCCTGTGAAGACAAGCTCAAGAATGGAAGATAGGGGCCATAGCATATGCTGCACTCAAGGACCTCATTCTTGTGATGGATGCTGTTCCCATCTCAGAAAGCTACACGATCAGTTGGTCAAGGGTAACTTTAATAGCACAGGCACATTCCAGATATTATTATTTTAGCTTATTTTCTGAAGGAAAAATTAAGTTTGCTGTCTGCCAGGGGCATTCTACCCTTCCCTGCATTCAGCCACACACAGCAAAATCTTTAGAAACTGCTGGCAAGTTTTAACTGCTTCAGACAAAAGGTTGAAGATCTGAAAGATAATTAAGTTTCTACAAGTTTCACGAAAGTAATTGGCTTTGTAGAAGCAAGAGACTCTGACTGTTGTATCCTCAGTGAAAAAATAGCCAGGTAGGGTATTTGTTCTGTCTGTCCTGCCACTTCATCGTCCAACATGCATGCATTGTTTAGCCAGTTAGCATGGGTATGTAGTTTCAAAACACCTACAGCAATGCCAGCTTGCAACCAGGGAAGGGAAGCATGGGGTATGAAGGGAAGGTGGCGAGGGACTGGGAAGATGCTTGGGGTACACTGGAGCTATTGCTGTCATGGCTAGGGAATAGGACTAACGGGTACCAAGGTGAGAGAGCACAATGGATATGAGGGGGAACTGACATCATTAACTGCTAAATGGTATTGTTGCTGCTGGAGTGTGGAACTTAACACACAAATCCACGGGGAAAGGTAGCCTCATTCATTCTACTTGTCTTGGAACAACTTGTTTGTTACCTTTGAAAGCCTGGTACCTTTTTGTTCCACAACTGAACAGAGCACTTCTCGGTGCATCCAAGCTGGCCTAGTCATTACAGTCTCCGTGAACCTGCCTCAAAAGTTGTAATCTGGAGGATTCTTCTTTCTCTGTCCTAATTCCAGTTTTGGCTTCTTTGCTGAGAAAGGTGACAGCTTTCCTGCCAGGTCTGACGGGGTTTTTATAGTTAGCAAGAATAAGCTCACCGCAGGCAAACTTTTGTTTGAAATAGAAGCACAAGAAATTTTAGCTCTAGCCTAGATGTGGGAAGATGGGGCAAGGTAAGTGGAGCAGGACACCACATACATTTTTCACGTGCATGTCTTGTGGCACAAGGAACATCCCTAAAAAGACTGTGGTGACTCTGCAGTCCCCCTGGCTTGAATTGTGAAGCAACCGCATTACTTCCAACATCTCTGTAATCTTCCCCAAATTCTCTAGATATTTGATATGGGTCCTCAAATGCCATTAGCTAGCAAAAGGAGAGATTAATTTCAAGTGCAATAAGTTGTGTGCCTTGAAGAATGGAGGTTCTCTGTAAAATACTAGAATATTTCTGGAATTGTTGGATATTCTGTAATGGAAGCATTGTCTGGCATCTGCTGCAATTCGTATTCTCTGGGCACACCTGAGGGGTCACAAAGCTGTCTGAATATCTCTGAGAAATACCATAGAAAACATTAATTAAATGACATTTGTGGTTTATAGAAGTAGTACAGAGAAGGAATTCCAGTTTTGTCCCAGCATAACAAATTCAAAAGAATTTTTACTCTGCTACCTAAAAATCAAAATTTTGAAAGAGGTAAATAAAAATAATGAATGTACTTAGGAGTCTTTTGCTGTTTTATTTTTTATCAAGAGAGTGTTTAATCTGCTCTCCTGAGTACAGTAGTCTCCCCTCTCTTACCTCATCTTTCTCCAAGATGAATAATGTATTTGGCACATGGAGGTATAAGTGTATCGAACAATTTTAATTTCATGTGGGCAGCAGTGAAGCTTGTAGGCATTTCTGTTGAGCCATTTAAAAATTGTATGAACACACTTCTGCTACATGGGACTAAAACCATTTTCTTTTGCTTTCTGTAACTTCACCCAAGGAAACAATAAGAAAGCACAGTTTGTGTTCAGCCTATTGAGTTCTGATCATGCCTAAAAAATAATAATACCAGATACACAAATCATCCAAAAATGAGCCTCCTCCTTCATTGCACTTGATTTATGTCCAGTAGAAGAACGATTGAGGGAACTTAAGCAAATTCATGCTTTATATCAGCCGGTTTAGATTAGATTTCTAAGACAATTGTCATGCTCAACTCTGGTATAAATTAATGGTTAATTTAATTTGACCTTTTTAAAATGCAAACACCGTAAGTAACTGCCTTAAATACCTTGCATAAGTTGCTTGATTTAATAAATGTAGTTTTCTTTCTTTTATTTATTTTATTGCTTATGGTGTGTTTTCAGAGCTTTCTCCAGTCACTTCCCTAATGTAATAAAATTGAAATGAAAGTCAGATGACTGTCAAATGGCTAGGCAGCTCTGAAGCAATGAAAATGAGTAGACTTGGGTATTACTTAACTGTCGTAAGATAGATGCCTTCATGCTGTTTCGTGATGTTTTCACAGAGATTATATTACAGATCATGTTCCCTCCCATTGCATGGGCCTCTTCGCCTCCTCTTGTGAAAACGTACTCTCCCTTTGAAACTACAACAATCATGGAGAATTACATTTAGGAATATAATCAATTATTGTCTCACAGTTTTTTAACGAAAGTTAAGCGTTTATATACTGATCTTAATTGTAGCTGCAGCCTCAGCAGCCCCACTCTCTGCTTCCCTCAGCCTAGCAGAGTGACCATCACCTGCCTCAATGCTGACGTGGTTGATAATTATATCTATTTTAATCCTGACCTTCATGATTCAGTAGAGAGAAACCAAAAGGCAAACACTGGAACCATTATGTACATTAAAGCAACACCTCCCCACCCTGCATTCCTCTGAGGGGCTGGACTGGGCCCTGGGGTGGGGGGTGCTGCTGCAGAACCGGCTGGAACTGGCCATGTCTGGCATGGGGCAGCCCCAGCCTCTCCTCAGGGAGGAGCCCCCGTGGCTGACGCCTGCCCAGGGCACTCGCTGCAGGCGGGAATCGCCGCCTCAGGAGCAGGAGCTCTGGGCTGCAGGGCTGTCACCTTCCTGTCCCCATCTGGGACCCCACCGTCGGGGTCCCTCCCTCCTGTAAGACACAGATACAGCTCTGCGGCCGGCATGAGGAAAGTAAGTAATAGATAGCATTTCCCAAAGCACTTTAGAGACCCAAGTAATGCTCTTATGCAGCGGAGCTGGCCCCGAAAAACCTCTGAGAAGAGCTGTGGTTAGAAACTGCACCTGAGGCCTCGACAGCTCCTCAGGATTTTACCATGGGTATTACCCTAGCCTACATGGGAGATCTCCACCTACTCCACAAAATGAACAATGTAACTCCTTTGTGGAAGTAATTTTTTGCAGAATTACTAAGTCAGTTAACTACAGTGACAGGTAAAAATGCCAGGTACATAACCTTGAATAAGTCTCTGTAGTCCTCAGCATCTGTGAGGAGATGAGTGGAAACGGGGTGAGGTCAGCAAGTGAAACGTTGTACAGAGGTATCGCACCAAGGGGTAAAAAAGCAATATTAGCTTGCGAGAAGGAAACTTTTTTTTATTTAAAAGAAGAAACTGCCTGAAAGGAAAAAGTTAGGAAATTAAATCCCTGGACTCAGCATGGAGGCACGTAAAGAGCACCGTATTAGCATCACAGAGGGGACAGTGTGCACACCCCAGAATATAAAAGGAAAAAAACAGAGGAAGTCGAGAGCCCCTGTAATGTGTTAAAGAGATAAGATACAATAGTTTATTGAAGCTAAAATCTATCCTTTAGAAACAGACTTGGAGTCCAAACAATTATAATGAAATGAAAGGGACTCTGGCAAGTAAGAGAAGCAAAGCAGGAGTTTGAAGAACTAGTATTCAAAGGTACAAAGACAAGGAGTAAGTGATTAAAGGTGATCAGAAGTAATTTGCCTGTGGGGAAAAATGTTGGATCTGTTAGACCACTGGAGTAGAGGGAGGGCAGCCTAAAACCTGGCAAACTGCAGAGTAGTGGATGAGTGTTTCTTTATAGGCTAAGGGTCCTGCCCCCGACCCCGAACCCAGGAGACGTTAAGTGGCACTTTGTGGGGACACTGACAAGTACCATTACAGAGTGCAAGATGTGGATTCTTTCGGGGGAATAAATTTTTAAGCCAGATAAGCTTTATTTTGGGGTTGCCATCTTTGGGATAGCAAACACTAAGATGAATGAGTAACAACTCCATGGTTATCATATAGTATATGTGGGCTGATCCATAGAGGGGCAAGTAGGATCAATTATTTTAACCTACCACCCACCTTCTCGGCTTCAACCTGGTGATCTTTTTTGTTGACTTCTCTCTCTGTTTGAAATCTATTTTTGAAGCTCTTCTACTTTCTGACCTTGATCAATACAGCCTGCAACAACAGTTAGAGGTTTTTTTCCACGCTCTATCTTCTTTTTCCCCAGTCTAAGCAGTCTGTATTCTTGTCTTTTAAAATCTCAGTGTAATTTTCATTCACACTAAATAATCTGTCAACATTTTGCCGTTTTGCCTTAATCCTCCTTATACACCTGTTTTACAGATATAACTGCCATTGAAGTTGGGCAGCATTATAGGATTGATTCTGTTCAGTTGAATTCAGTGAGATTTTGTCATTAATTTTGATGGAAAATAGCTCATACCCTAAATCTGTGAGGGAAAAAAAAAAAATGAATTTTCTGCTGTTTGGTATTAAGTAGTTCTAAAATTACCCGAATTAACTATATATGTATTCACTCTTCCTTCATAGCTCTACTTCATCAGTTTTGTTACTTGTGTTCAGTTACCAGAAAGATATTTAGCATTTCTATCTCTTAGCTTTGCTGTAGCCTTTGTAGCTTTCTCCAACAGGATATGAAAGAAATATGAAAGGTTTTCTTGTAGCATTGTGGGACAAGAATTGTGTAAAAGTGATCCTTTACATCACATTTAGAGCAAAACACATCTGATACTCTGCCCAGCTACTTCCATAGTGATATGAATAGTTGTCTACCCATTTATGCTTTTTAGTTTTTATTTAAAATAACCATTAAGATAACTGTCATTTCTTTGTGGCTATATGTGTTTTTTGGTGATAATATCCCAATTTCCTAGCTCTCAGGAACAATAATAATAATAATAGCTGATAACAGGAGTTGGTTCTATACAGCTATCTAAATTGCTTTATTCATCCACTTGGCTTTTACTGATTAAGGAGATTTTGCAGGTTCATCAGAGAGGAATTATCTGTCTGTCTTTATTACAGGTACAGAAAAAAACCAGACTATTAACAAGCTTGAGCTTATAATATGTCCATGTATAAGTAGTTAAATACTTTCTGGTTTTATCTTATTGCTGTTGACAGACTGACTTATGATTTAATTTTCATCATCTAAATAAAATGCTGGTGATACCGCTCATTAATTCTTTTTCTTTTTTCTTTTTTTTTTTTTTTAATTTCTCTTCACAAAATAATCTAATTTTTTTTTAGCCTTCCCTAAGTTCTGACTACCTCATCAAAACAGTTCTGAACAGCCCTGGTTAATCAGCATCTGACAACTTTCTAGATATAACTGCAGAATGATAAAGGCTGATTGAACTGAAGTTAATTTCCATTTGGCTTTTACCTTCTAATTATTTAGCAGCTGAGCATCAAAACCCCTTTACCATGACATGCCTGCAGGGCCCTTAGTAGACAGTCCGTAGCTCAGTAGAGTTTAGTTACCTCAAAAGAAATGTTACAGCTCAAGTGATTTTGAAATATTTGAAAGCTGAGAGACTTTGCTGCTCATGAGAGCATAATGAAAATTATCAATTAGAATACAAATGTACTAATTAATGTATTGAAAAATTAAAACTCTAATAAGCATATAACAAAGTTAACAGCAGACTTGCTGACAGGCAAAATTAAGTCTATTCTGAATACTGCATTAGTGCAAGCAAGAAACACTATCACAAAATAGAAAATTTATGACACAGTACTTGGTGAAATGAAGGCATTTTTAGGCTCATGATTGGTTTTTTTTAAGATGCTGATTGCAGCTCATCCTTATTGCATGGAGTAGAGCACTGAAAATGTTTTGGCAGAAGCTAGTCTCTTAACGCATGTATATGATCTGTTTTGCTTGATTAAATTAATGTAGTTCTCCTGACATTCAACTTAAAATGCATAAGCAGAGGAAGCTACCAAATTGAGTCTAATGATGTCCTGCTGCCTAACAGAATCCACAAAACACCCATATTTACCAGATCCAGTGCCTGTTCTTTCTTGTTTAACTGGCACACAAAATTCCCAAACTTTCCCTGCAGGGTTTTCCTTGAAATACCATTCCAGTCCTAGTAATCACAAGGGCTCCTCAGCTCTGTCATGAAGAAGCCTCAGTGGCAAGACTGTCCCACCCTTTCAATGGATCATTTACATTTGGGATTGTGTCACAGCACATTCCTGTTGATTCCTATCGGAGGACTTGGGCATGTGGTTGCATAAAGTTGAGAAGGTATGGAAAGTTGTGTTTTGACTCCACTGAAAGGCTAAATGTAGTGGATCTTGGGATATACAGAATCTGTCTGATCAGATATTTTTTCATTAGTGTCAATGACATATATATGAGAGAGGATTGTGAGTGTTTAAAGAGGAATCTTAGGGTTACTGGGATTTATCAGAAAAATATTTTAAGAAATTAGTAAATAGTATTCTTGTTCATTACAGCTTGAAAGGATGTAGAAACTGATGTCATTGTAAGAGAAAAATGTAGTAGGTGTAACTTGAGACGGATGAGGATTACATTTTCTTCCAAATTAATAATAGGAATGTTTCTATGAGGCTTTTTGGTTTCAAACATAATTTGTTAGAATTAAGAAAAAGTCACACTAATTTAAAAATTCAGGGAGACTCCAGGGAAAATCACAAGCAATATCAGCTGGTTTTTAGGTGGTGATCCTGTATTCTGCAGTAGGCAAGAATACTTCTTTTCTTCTCCCTTTGTGTGCACATATGCACATATGTCTGTATGCGTGCACACCCATTGACCCAAATGGTCTCTTAATTTGCTGGAAGAAACGAAATCCAGGAGGTGCCATCTTTCAGATGTGATGTAAAGTTCAGATTCTGGTGATTTATTGTCTTTAAAACTCTCTGCTATTTTCTGCAGGAATTAATCATAATTTTGAGAGTAAGTACTAGTATGGGTAATTATATTCTGCCTACCTGAAACTCCTTGTGTAGCTTCAGTTAATTAAATATTCCTCACTATTTGTCTTGAATCACTGTATGCCATATCTATCTGCAGGTATAAAAAAGAAACTTCAATTAGTTTTTAACCTGAAACTTAGGAAAGGACTGGGATGCCTGAAAACCAAGGAAACTTTTGTTTTACCAAAATAGTATACGATAAATATATGAATTACTTTATATAAGTTTAAAGAATATTTCAGACTTTTTTTAGTAGAAAGATTCTCATACATTATTACTATATGGGATGCAAATTATATACTTGGTGTCTTTATCAATAAATTATCATTGCATTAGATCCCCAAAGAGAGTTAAGATATCTCTATGTCATATTTGCTAACACCTGGATGGCTCCGAACAAGCTAATTTCCTTGAGCCATGTGGTGATAATGTACGTTGGGACTGACTCCCTGTTATAGGGAGCATTACTAAGAAAAATCAAAGTTACATGAAAAGTTCATATTAATACTAATTTTTAAATATGCAGAGTACAGACAAATAAGCCTGAAAGTCCACATCTGTCAAAAGGAAATTTTTTGTAGAAAGTACATTATGGAGTTTAATATTAATTTTTCAGGGCTTCCATATTTTCTCCCGATTGGCACGCCTGTAAAATTATTCTGGCAACCTAAGTTCCAGCACTGTTTCTCCCTTTGTTTTTCTATACATGTTAGTAGACTTACTGTGCTAAAACATAGTGATGGTGCTATTAAGATTCATACCCCCATGTATCTCAAGATAAATAGCCTGCACATATAACGGCAGGCTGAGTATGACAGAACGATTTTGTGTAAATACAGAGGCCACGGCAGGTATCAGAGAGGAAAGCAGTTTGAGATATGTCTTCAAGGACAATGGGGAACCTAGAAAAAACTTAATCCTTCCACCCCTCTCATAACAAGATTTTTGGTGGTGCAGTGGTCCATGACACTGTCACCTGAGAACCAAGTAGCAGACAGACAGACATGGAATGACTGCTGAGAGACACGGTGTAGCTTGAAGGAGTAGTAAATTTGGATATTAAATGCTCTCTTTGTTTCATATGACTGTAAAACCTACCAAAATCCCAGAGTTAACCAGGGAAAATAGTCGAGGTTTTTCTACCTCCAGAGACATCTCAGTGGATTTCCATACAGAGGAGAACAAATGAGCCTTTCTTAGCAATGGTGTTGAGGACAGGGCTCATTCTTTCTTGGCTGTGCTTACTTCACAAACCTCATCAGAATAAAAAGTAGCAGCTGTGTGTGTCCCTTTTGTCATTCAAATCTACAATCCTGACATGAGCCTGATGGGTAGGAAAATACAAATTACTTTGTGGGAGATCCTCTTCCTGAACATTAACATAATTTTCCATGTTTGCTATTAGAAAAAACTACCTAAATCCTGCCCTCTGCCCCCTTCCTGGCTGCTTAATATGTCTGGAGAAATCAGTGCTGGATGGAGCAGATCCATGCTGTTCTGTTGTTTTTCAGTCTCTACATTTTGTAATATTTTATGGAAGTAAATCTAAACACAGGCTTTATGCTGTTTTGTTAGGAGAAGTCCAGCCACCTGCTCCACATGCTGGCAGTTTACACAATTAATTTATTTCCTGCAGCATGGATGTTCTGCCATTTCAGTTTAGCAGGCTTACAGGGGCTCCACATTAAAGATACTCTGAGACCTTTATTTCCTTTCAGGGAAAAAGAAAAAAGTAGAAATTACATTTGGTTAGATGAACACCAAGATGAGGTGTGTGCTTGAGAGTGGCTAACATTTTTTTTTCTTCTTCTTTCTAAAAGGAATCTTTATAATAACCCATCTGTTGTAACAGATTTCCACATATTTTCTGACATCAGGGAATCTATATTTCTTGGTCTTATTGGTCTTTGACAGTAAAAGGCATATTAGATTGTAGTTAGTTTTTGAATATTTTTTTCCTCTAAGTAAGAGGAACTTAAGCCTGAAGAGGTTTATTTTGACATTTCTGGTTGAGCAGTCAAGTAGCCAATAGGCATTTCTAACTCTTTGGATAAGTCTTTCAAAATGCAGGAGGAATTGCTAATTGAGATTTAATTGTTTAGGAAAGGACTCCCCCAAGGAATTCTAATTTCTTTTTATAGGTCTTAATATGGAAACAGTCTTGACTGTCAACTGTGATTTCTGTTTCTGAAGGTGTTGGCAAAGTCAGGCGCATCAGCCTTGTAGTGGTATTTGTCTTCTTTTTTAAGTAAAGCGATCCACAACTGGAGAGCTGTGTCTTAAAAAATGAGATTTTCTACCATAACCTTTTGAATTCCACTGAAGAGATGGGAATCACTGCTTTTGTCCCATCAGAATGCAGGAATTCAGCCTGACTTCCTTCATGGAATCTCTCACACTCAATGTTTGCTGTTGTTCTTTAGAGAGTTTTTCAGAGTAGTCCCTTTGCTGCAGTTGGGAATAGAGTCCAATGCCCAGCTTCCCAGGTTGGAATGGGAAAGGTGCTAGGATGGTTTGGCCTGAAAAATTTTGCTATGTGATGGAGTGAGATGTTCTAGGAGCTTGTCAGAAGAACTGAGGTCAAGCATATCATGCAGTATCTGAAGGCTGTCACAGTAGTCGCACTGCTGTATGTGGTGCCTATGAGAATTCTAACGTACAGTTACATCTTTAATCCATAGGAAGAGAAAAAAAAAATAGCTGTTTGAAGAAAGTGTACTTACCATGCAAACTTTCCTCCCCAATGGAATTTTAAGACCACAAACAAGGTAAAACATACTGGGGTCACTTAAAATGGAGCTTTTATTTACAGTACATATTTGTCTGATACTGTTGTGGAATAGTCAGACATCCAGATGGGCCTTATTCTTAAAACCAGAAGGCAGAATGCTTCAATAGCATAAACATGAAAGAACTTTTCCTTTCTCCCTTTAGCAAATGATGTTCATCTATTTGTCTTTCTGAACATCTATTACTTTTGCAGATTATACACCCAAAGTCCTTTTCTCTGCTGGATGCACGTGTTTAACTTCCAGTAATACCAGTAAATCTTTAAGAGGAATCATGTCTTCATGAGTCTTTAGAAACTCATGAATTGTGTGTTTTGTCTAGTTTCCTTCCAATGCGATCCTTTGTTTTAGCTGTTTGAGGTAGGCTTCTTCAAGATGCTACTATAGCTGGGAGGATTCATGTAATAAAGAAAGGTTAGTTAGGCCGGACAGTTCTACATCACTCAACAAACTTATTTGGCTTGTGGACTACTGCATTAACTATGTACTCTCTTATCACATGGTGGTTACTGATGAAAATCTGTCTTCAGTAATTTATAGCTGCCATATGTTGTAATATGACTTAATATCTTACCTTTTTTATTTGCTTAGTGATGCTGCAGCTAAATTCTGGCTGGAAGCTCACACAAGAATAAAAGCAGTTATAACTTAAATGTATATCTTTCCTCCTATGGAAATTAAGTTCTTATCATCTCAGTGCCTTATTCACAAAGGCCTATATTTGTAGCACTATTTATCTTCCCGAAGGGAATTGTATGAAACCCTGGAGATGAGTAATGGCTTTTCTTAATCAGCCTTTTGAAACGCCATTGTCTTGTCTGTCTTTGTTAGAACATCAGCACAGTGGTGGGTGTTTTGTAGCATAATATGAAACAAGGTGCTTGCTGCTAAGAGCTTGTAATTTAAACAAAGAAGCAGCAACCAGAAAAGGGGCTGGCATATGCTGGCACTTGAAATTCAAGGGCTGAATGCTTTGTGAGCTGAGGGCAAGAGTGAGGGAAAGAATGAACGAACACCAAAAGGACCGGTGTCCTCTTGTGCATGCCAGTGTAATCTACCAGGTCCTACTCAGCAGGCTGTGCTGGCATTGATTTGTACATTCTAGGTTTATGTAGCTTCTCCTTGCCTGCTTATTTTGCCGTTACATTTTCTTTGATCACTATCCCAGTATTATGTAAAGATTCAACCTACATCTGCTTTAATATGGTTGGTCCCTGTTTTTGTTGCTTTTCCTGCTCTAAATAAATGGTATTTCTCAAAAGTTGAAATAATCCCAAAATAAAATGAAAGCACAACATTTTCAGTACATGATAAAAACATGTGAATTTTCCAGTTTCGGACTTCAGCAGGGCAGAAAGAGACCACAATAGGGCATCAAACCATGTTTTAGACATGCCCAGACAAGTGTACCTCCATTCTTCCTAACTGACCTTTTCCTTAAAAGCTTCCAACTAAGGAGCTGCCACAACAGCCCTACCCAGCCAATTTCCATGTTTCACCATTCTGATGATTAGAATCATCATAATCTCTAACCCCACTCCAAATAAGCTGCATCTTTCCCTCCTTTCGTAGAAAACCTTTGTGTTTGCTATTAACTCCTTCAGTCTTTCCTCGTAGTTCTTTTTTTTTTTCCCCCCTCCTCTCTGATTAGTCCCCTTGTTTTCCTCTGGATTCTGTCAAATTGGTCTGCTTGCTATTTTAAACACTCCATGCAAAACTGGCTACGTATCAAGGCCTCACCTGAGTGAGGAAGGTGGTCTGTGACAACATTAAGGTACTCGGAGTTGAAGCTTGCTGTTTTGTCTGCACTGTCGTGTGCTTGATGTGCATCCTCTTTGTGTTTACAAACTCATCTTTTTTCTGTGGCATGGCTGCATTACCAGTTGCTTCCCATTCTGTATTTCTGTTTTCAGTTTCTCTTTACTCCATGTGGCACTTTGAGCTTGTCTTTATTGAACTGCATCCTGTTGATTTAAAGGTCTCTTTCCAATTTATCAGGTTCATTTTGGATTCTGATCCTGTCCCTCAGCCTGCTTGCACCTCCTCTCCTCGTGCTGATTTTGCAAGTATACTCTCTAGTCCATCCTCCAAGTCATTAATGAAATATTAAATAGAATTTAGTAGTCATAGGACGACAAGCAGAGATGGGTAGGGTGTCAGGGCCCAGAGATGTGGCATGATTTTCTAACTAGAGCAGGGAGCCATTATTTTGCTGTTTCTTTTTTCCACCTTTCCCAGAGAGCTGGAGACAGTGGATTTGTTAGTAGCGATGCAAAACTGCAAGAATTAGATTTTATACAGGCTTTGCATCCTAAATTGTTTTAAATTGCAGTAAACTCCTTTACCTCCATTTTATAGACACAGAGGGCAAAGTCAGGCAGCTGGCCAGCAGCAAAGGTAGTGCTGGCAGCACACCTTCCCTCAGTAGCACTAGGAACTCCCTCCACTGGTCTGCCCTGCTTCTCACAGTGACTGCCTTCCCTGTGTTTCCATTTGTCCTGCAGAAAAGTTGGTGCCGTAAAATCAACTATCCACATCAAATAGGCGGGTTCTCCACCTTGATTAGTATTCATAAAATGCCCATAAATTGGTTAGTGATACTGATATTGCTAACAGCAGAAAAAGAAGGGATAAAAAGGAAAATCATATAGAATTATCACAGTATCACATAACTCCCCTTAATTTCTTCTCTCTCCACTCCCCAGCTGTAAATGAGTGATGTTTAGCACCCCTGTGGATGCAAGTTGTGTGTCCACCTCATCTCTGCTATTCATTACACGTAGGTGAGAGCTCGGTACTGCTGATTTCATGACTATTGATTCAAGATAAGTGAATATGTCACAGCACATGGATTTATCTGTTGTCCTTCAGCTCCTCTACCCAGTGCCGCAGGAAATATATTTTGGGGTTGAGTTCAATGGTGGGTGCTAGGATTTGAAGGGTGTGTGTGGGATTGCTCTACCTTCAAAACAAGTGATATTAAAGACTTTGGTGCCTTCTCTCTGCCTTAGTTGTTTGTGAAGTTGTGCTGTTTTACTTTTGTATAAGAAAGGCAAGACTGTTTGTTTGTTTGTTTGTTTAATCTACTCTGTTTGCTTTGGGGTAAAATTATCACTTCTTTTTACCTGAATGACATTACTTTGAACCTCAAAATTAAATGCATTTCAGGAATGAGTTGGCTGTTAAGTAAGAGGGGATGTTTTTGTTTTAAAATCAGAATTAGAATAGATTGAAATAGAATTAACCTGAGTGTTTCCACATAAAAACATATATTGCAACAGATATTATGATACTTTATAACTCTTGAACTCCACTGAGACAAAACCAGGCTTAGCATAAAGAAAAAAAACAGTGATCTTATTGATATAAGTCTTCGAAGGTTTCTCCTCTCTTAGGCTATGAAGGGTAAAGATTTAACCCTGATCCTAAAACTAATCCCAGGTATTAAAATTTGTGGCAGAGTTTGCATTCATCAATGCCAGGGAAATCTCCATAATCCCCCCCAAAAAGGTTAGAGCAGTGGGGACCTGCTTAGAAATAGTTAAGAAAAAAGAAGAATGAGTTGCCTTTCATGCAACTTCACTACAGTAGTCTGCAGCTGCTAAATTACAATTCTTAACATTTTTCAGCCAAAGTTTCAATGCAGAGCAGTTGTTCTGGTGTCCTCAGCCAGAGAGCCCATGGAGGGATGTAGTTCAGGAGTTTCTTTCTGTGGTGGAGCCAAGCAGAGTTGGTATATAGCTCTGATGTGCCATTTTAAGGTTGCCCTTTATTGCTGAGTGAACAGAATGCTGAGGAAATTCACAACAGGACAGCTAAAACACCAACCCTCTCTTCTGCTTCATTGTGGGCTATTTATTGGAGGACTGCTGGGAGTTTCTCCAGCCCTGGGAGAGGAGACTGCTGGCAGAGCTGACCTTAACAGAGACACGGACCTGCTTTTCAAAGGGCTCGGTGCATGTGTGGCTGCCAGTAAGTTCAACAGGGATTTCTAGATTTTCATGTGTATTCTGAACTGCAATATTAAGGTCAGTGATGACCTTTCTTACTGTTGAGTGCTTGCTATGGGGAGATGGATGCAATATCCTTATTCCTATTTTGCTGGGATCTTCATAATTATTACAGCCATTTACTCTAGGGAATAGGGGTTGCAAAACACCTAGTCCTCTTTCTGGAGATACTTTCCCCTTAAAATATGCTTCTGTTCCGGGTAATGTGAGAATGATGTGGGGCTTCAGGTGGATGGAAATTGTTTCTGTTATCAGAAAATAATTGCTAAATTATTTTAGCCTAGAACTTGCTAATTTATTTTAGTCTAGTTCTGTGAGCCTAAGGCCAAACCACCAAGTTCTTCCTACCAGCTTTGTGAACAGCCTGGCATACAACAGTCAATCTGTTTCCTGACTTGCAGATTATAGACAGTAGAAGAGGCTCGGCAAGTCAGATGTAGTCCCAAGCTAAGTCTCTCATTTCACTCCTTCCTGTCTACATGAAATGCTACTGAGAGAGAAGGAACAACTGAGGATGCTGCTGCTGAGGAAGCATGTGCCAGAGGGAGATGTAGTCTTGTTTGCTCCACACCTTGTAGCAGTAAATACAGGCCTGAACTGCAGAACTGGAAAATGTCACTGTTTCACTGCCCCTTCTCAGAGCTTACCAATGCTGGGCTTTGTAAACAATATAACAAAAAAACTTGGACCTCACTCTCTCTCCCCCTCTAGATTTCACACACCATTTCGTTTGGTTGTTTCACCAATTTAATTGCAACTTTCTCCTCTCAACAGAAAGAAAAATAAAGCTGTTTGTTTCCATACTTCCCACTGCTGCTGTCTCTCACTATCAGGGAGGCTGGTGTATTCAGCATACCTGAGGGCAGACAGTGGCCAATCTCATCTTCTGTCTGTGGTTTTGGCCCTTTTTCTTCCTGAACAGGGATATGCCTACCGTAAAACTTGAGTGTTCCGTGTATCCACATTGAATGAAAAGCAACAACATTCACAGGAGAATTGTCCATGCTGCATTTTTTTCCTTGTTTTGTTTTTCTTTTTTTTTTTTTTTTTTCCTTTGGTTTGGGTAGCACTCTAGCTGTGAAGTAGCACTGCCAGGTCTTTCAATAAGAAACTTGCTAGGGTAAGTATCTCAGCATTCATCGTTACTCTAACAAGCTGAATTTGTACCCAGATTTTGTGGGGCACCAACCTGGAAACCAAAGGACTTCTGGAGCTTGGGTGAAACAAAATACTCCCTCTGTCACTTGGTCAGCTCTGAGGAAGCTCTTTTGGAGAGCCAGTACTATTTTCAAAGCAGTGTCTAGCAATAAAGAGGAAATGCCTGACAGTGTGCATCTGTCCCAAGCTTGTCATAGGGTTGAAGTCACTAGTGGGTTGTGTGAATGCCCCCTTCACAATGCCTGAATATGGCTGTCTAGGGGGTTACCACTGCTTGCTCTTCCTGGTTAATGCTGCTGTGGTGTAAGGAGATCGGGTGTGTGATGCTGTTCAGGGTTGTAGGAGGGACAACCCTCATAAGGTCATAAGGCTTGGTAATGCATTGGCAGTAACTATAGGGTTACACTGTTCTGTGTTTTGCACATAAAGTCTGAAGACAGATAGAAAATAATATATCTCATTTAGCGCTCTATTTGCTAAGCACTTCATGTTTAGCTTTAAACTGGTTGCCAGAATGTGAGTTAATACATTAACATTACTGAAGGTGGCTGTATTAGGCTGTTCAGATGGATTAGGAGGCAAGCTGATGTCTTGCCTCAAAATATTTTGACAAACTGACCAAGTGTGCAAGTTTTAACTGTCCTTCACACAATTGTCCTTTGCCCATTTAGTAGCAAATATGTCTTGCTAGCCACAACTGCATTACAGGGGTCATTCAGGGAGTTCGGAGACATGAACTGCTTTTAGACTTTTTCTCCAGCCCATTAGGCACAGGCTCTCTGTCTTCAGCGTCAAATGTGACTGTATTTGTCTTTTTTCCTGAAAATACACATTTTTGTGGGCACTGCAAGGAAAATTACAGTCCCTGCTAATGTTTAAAACCTGTCTGATGGCATCACAAAGCCATGATTGAGTATAGTATGTTGTGCGGTACCTGCAATATGTCTTTTTCTTTGGAAAGGCCCCCCTTCAAGAAAACCCAAATGATAAAGGGAAGCTGGTGGAGTTTATTACTCTGCTCCATCAGAAGTTTCCTTTCCTCTGTCTCTCTGTGCGGAGGCAGATTTATTTTACTGTTGCTGTTGAAGATTCAGAATGGCACAAACAGATTTTTCTTCTAAGCACACAGGTCTACCTTTTTTGGTTCGACAAACCTATTCTGTGGAGATGGTGCAATGACACTAATGATTCTACCTCGTCTCTGTTTAAATTGCTCTCTCTTTAATCTCTGTAATTACTGAGGGAGCTGATCAGAACCCTATAGCTGGGGCTACAAAATTATTTGCATTCTAATTCCAGGTCTTCCATTGCCTATTAATATTTGCATGATGTTCAGTTTCCACAATGAAATAATCCCCACCTTCAGGTAGACTCTCAGGCAACACTTTTGATTCAGCCTGTTTTAAGAGTTAGAGAAATCATCAATGTGCTGTATCTGATGAATTGTTAAGCTTAGTATTGAGCATGCACTGATGATCAAGGTGGGATATAGAGGACAATAGTTAACTAAAAAGAATCATCTTTCAAAATAAACACAGTATTGATGCTGCCTTATCTAATCCAGCTGTAATTTTTTCTATCTTTGAGGCTATTGTATTCATGTGCACATCTGTGTGATCAGTGGTATCATAGTGCAGCATTATGTCCTGTTGCACCTTGGGCAATGTGAAATTCCCTTTCAGAAAGAAAAGGAGTTTTCTTCTCTTTAGTGAAGAGAAGGAAGTTTAATTCCTTCCACCATAGCTACTGTGTATGGTTGCTTGACGCTGTATATCATGCTCACATGGTGAGGCTGGCATGGTCACTCACTTCCCAAGTTATTGCTCTGCAATCTGATTTTAATCCAGTTCTCCCTACTAAGAAGGATTTCAAAAATAATTAAATGCAGGAGCTACTAAAAGTCATTAGAAGCCAAATTCCTTAAATTCTAGCACTGTTCATTCTCACTTTTGATAATTCCCTAAGTAGGAGATTACTTACATAAGAGGGAATGAGAATAAATCTCTTTATATAAAAAATTAATAAGTAGAAAGAATGTATTTCTCAGAGGTTGAGGATAGTGTGGGAGCATCAATTCTTTCTTCTTTGCTCTATTACCAGTTTGGAGTTTTGTCTTTGTGCTTTTCTGGGAGAACAGTGTCTTTTATTCAGGCAGTTCTCCTTGTTCTGACTGACCCTGATTTGAAGCTCTCGGAAATATAAAGATCTGTAGGCTATCCAGCTCTTTTATTTCTTCTGGAGGTGATAATATCCACTGCTGAAATACAGTGTGCTCTGTCTTGTGGCTGATCTCATTCACCAGGACTCATCTATATCTTCATGCTATTGTGTTTCCCCAAAACCTCAGGGAGGTGGGTTTTTCCGCAGCCGAATGTCTCTGAGGGGGGCAATTTCACTTCACTATGATATTTTTAGACATGCTGCTTCAAAAAAGAGCTCACCTACTGATGCCTGATGGGTTTGAGTGGGGTGGAACATATGGTATCCCAGTGGCAGACATTAGGTTTCCCTGACCTAAGAGCAACCCAAACTGCTGTTCCCATAAATAAGCCCAAGTGCCAAGTCAAAATCTAACAGTGAGTTAATCCTAGTTAGTGCACTTAACTGAAAGAAAGCCTACATTAATCTAAATGTACCTTTCTGACTCAATACTCTGCTTTTCTGTACAGCTGTATATAAACACCCATTATAATTTTTCCCTCCTCTTTCCCACTCCCAATTTAATTTGCAGTTATCTTCTACAGTGGATGACACTTCTGTAGCTCTTAAAACAGCTTTGATGCTTATATGCTAAGGTATTTTGCAAATTAATGAATTAAAGCACTTTCGTAGGTAGGAGTCAGATTTAGCAAACAAGTCATTAAAGTAACTTGTAACTGATGACACATAGCATAATTGCTATGATGGATTCCGCAAAGCTAGGCAACAATTGCCCTCCACAACAATCACATATTTTTCACTTAATTACAGTAACACTTTATGGATGGAAGGGCATTTCTTTCCAGCAATAAAATATTTATTGACTCTCAAATTCAGGTGCACATGTACATTTTTGGTGATATTCTATCAATATATGCAGAAATCCAGGCAAGAGTGCTACATGCTGAGCTGTGTGGAGGATCGAAGTTCTGAACTAAAATGTTGCTTTCCTTACAAATCTGGCTGAAGGCATAGCATTTTTTAAATAGTTGGAGTAGAAAGGAAACAAGGCCTTTTTTTTGTCTTTTTTTAACAACAGTGGGTTTTTTTGATAAAAGTATTGGTTTAATTTTGCTTTGTATCGGCTTTATAATAGCAATGATAATACAGCACACAAAAAAAGTTTCAAATATAAAATAGTATTGAAATGAGACATAAAAATGTTTTGATGTTAAAACAAGCCGTTAGAGCATATTTTGCAGGCGAAAGTCCTATTTTTGCAGGATACTGAGGCTGAATTTATCTCTGTATCCTGATACAAAAAAAAAAATCTTTTGAAAAGTCTCTGACCAATGACTGCTCAGCATCCTGAAACAGAAGCATATGTTCCTTTTGTTCAGAGTTTGATACTGAAAGCTAGGTTTTAACTAGGAAGACATCCAATGGGATGTATTAAGCTTTCACACATCAGGTAACTTATTTTAAATCTGACCCTGATTGTAGGTGGTGGGTGCCTAAAATTGTGGCTCTGAGCTAAGCTCCTTTCAGGTTGTAATTCTCAATTCCTCTACTGTTGCTTCATAGAGTAACATCTGCTCCTTTTTGGTAAATTTTAATTTATTTTTCCTTCCTTTTAGAAGTGGAATTTGATAAGGTTTTCCAGATTTTTTTCATCTTTAAATTTTATTTTTTGGTTTTATAACAATAAACCGTTTAACTTCTGAAAACTATGTATAAGAAGACTTCATTCATAGCATTGAGAGAGTGCAGAAACGTAATTAAATTTCATCACTTTAGTTAATTGTTCTTGAAAACTGCTGTATCTTCTTTGCTCCAGAATCTTCCCAGACATGTTACTCCAAAATCCTCATTATTCTCCAGATAAGTTTTTGTGTTATTGAAGCACATTTTAGAGTTGTATACGTGTGGTTTCAATTTCAAAACAATGAGTCTCATCTGAAGACAGTAGAGCTTTTCTATTCTGTTTAATGGCAGGTGGATCCGGCTTAGTATTTTTATCCTGTGATATAGCATATACTACTTCATGTGACCAGCTCTTAAAATAACTGCACTTCCTCTTCTGCATTTAATCCTCAAACTTGGAAGGAAAACAGCTAAACCTGTGAATTCCTGGGTTTCAATGCTAGAGGTGTTTAGCCTGCAGTTTATGGATGGTAGTGATATCTGCATCTGGCTGTGCAGATAGTCTGATGGGAAACTCCCAGCCAGCACACTGTTGATGCAGGGATGTTTTTAGTGATTTAGGAGGGGTTGTGCTTCTCTCTATTTAATGCTATGGTAAGGCATTGAGGGATACCATGCATCCAACGGAATGTCTTTTGGGTAAGCTGGAAAGCCTCTGTGCAGACTACTTTTTAGGATTTTGATTTAGGTTCCAGTCATGAACCCAAAGCTCTATAGGATGCAAGCACAGAAGACTGACTGCTCAGGCCCAAAACAGCCTGAATTGGATAGATGCATTTTCTGGGGATACAATACATTAGGCCAATAAGCTTGAGTTTTCAACATAACAAATACTACAAAAACTTTTGCAAGGCAAAAATAGTAAATAGCAATTAAAGTCCAGAAATGATCACTTAATGTAAACAAAGACTATTTTTTCCTTAGAAAATCTAAATGAGAACAGCAGGCATTTATAAGTAAACTGAAGCTGACCTAATTTCTATTATATTAAGCAACTATGATACCTCTTACACAAAGACTAACATTGAGTACTGATTAAAATATGTAATTTTATATTTTATATAGTTCTGGAACACAAATGTGTAATTACAAATATGAAACTGTTTTTTCAGGCAAGGAAATAGCTTTGACACTCGTCTCTAGATGAATATCCTTCTCTGAGTTGGAGGGCTAAAGCTCCTAGGATTTGAAGAATTCTGCTAAGGACTTTAAGGAAATCAGTATTTTGGTCTTGGTGTGTTACCATTAGTGGTAGTGTTTCCAGATACAGCTGAGAGCGCACGTGCTACTTGAAACCCGCAGTTAAACCTTGTGGTCCATTAGTATTTTATTTTCTGTGAAAACCCAACAATCAAAATCCTATTATTTATAGATAATAAAAAATATTCATTGAGAGGAGAGAACAGCCTTTACTCCTTAATCCTGCCGTAGCCTAATCATTGCCCTACCTTGGTCTCTGGAGAAGCATGTGCTGCTTTTTGGAGATTTGAGCTGGAATAAGTTTTTCAGAGACTGCCTTTGCACCTGTTGCCTGAATAAATTCCCATTGAATTGAATTGAATTGAATGCTGTAGTATATCTGCCAGGAGATATAATTTTCTGGCAGGGCCTTCTGCTTGCCTGCTAACTCTATATGGTAATGTGTTTTGATACTTGTCAAAAATCTATGGTTGATCATAGTTTAGGGGTAACGTTGAAAGTCTAGTTCAGTCAGGAAGAGACAAAGTTTGCTGTGCGGGGATTTTCATAAACATATTGCTCCAGGCTATATAAGCATCCTGCCTCTCTTCCTATGGCCCTCCAGTCTCTCCCTCAGCAACTATTAAAATATACAGGCCAACAGCCTTATGTATCCAGACATGTTCAAGGGAATGAATCTCAGCGTAAAAGGGGTAAAGGGATAAATGTTTCCATGGCAATACATTTAGAGTGCATGGATCAGAAGCAGAGATTGGTCTTATTGTTACTGCCACATCAAGTGCTGTCAAGCCACATTCAGTGTTCTGTATAGTAATTGAAAAAGTCAATTAATCCAAAGGAAAACTTCTTTCACATGGCCAAGGCTAATCAAAAGATTGCTATTTAAGGCATCACTTATGAACGGTTGCATCATGGACCTGGTTTTGGCTGATCTTATTTAATATCTAGAGGCTTTGTCAAGAATTCCTTGAAAGAAAAGAGAAAAAGTGTTTAATCATTGCTATCCTTAATTTTCTTAGAAAAGAAAATTATATTCCATCACAGATTCTAGCAATGACTGCACTGAAGACCTTCAGCATATTTCAATACTTACAGTGAAGGGGGTTTCTTTTCTGCAATTTAGATAAAGTGAATAAATTAAGTGGAAAAGAATCTTTGCCTAGTATGAGTGCTTTTGCTTGATTTATATTTACATGAAAAATATTATTCAGGGACAGTTCAGGAGTTATATTCTATCCCAGTGCCTTTTCTTTGCTAGTAGCTAGTATTGGATGCTTACAGTAATAATATAGGAACTGACAAGTGCAGAGTTGTATTTTTTCCTACTTTACATTCTCACTCTGAAGTGCAGGAACTTCAGGAAGTTGTATATGCATTTTTAACAGTCCTTGATGGACTTCCATTCATTTATCTGATCAGTTTTTCAGCTTATATATTTCTTATGTAAATCCACACTTTCTAATTTACCCCTTTATACTTCCAGCATCTTGTGGCACTGAATTCCACAATATAATTATGTCTTTTCTGAAAAAAATCCTACCTGATTAATTCAGGATACAATGTTGGCACAAAAGCAAGTGGATATAAACTGGCATGAATATATTTAAGGTTAGAAATTAGAAGAACAGTCCTAGAAATTCCAGTCAGACTGTTAGGGGCAGTCTGAAGAAGTTTATCAGAACAATTATAAAATGTATTTGTAGGTGACTGAACTTAATGACCCAGGTACTTTCCTACAATAAGTTCCCCTTTTTCTCTAACTTTTAAATCACTGATGGTACATCTTTCTTGCTACAAAGCATGAAAAATTAGGGAGCACAGCTCCTGTCAACATTAATTACAGCTGTTATGAAGTCAAAGGCTGTTAGGAAAAAGGCTCTTAAAAAGCATTTGTAACTTGTAAAACAAGGACTGATCTATTGTTGCCATTAAGAGCCTCATATTTTGGAATGCACTATAAATCTTACGAGTTGTGGAGACCTACTATGTATAAAACATCATTTTGGCACCCTGGAAAATGGCCAATTCAGTTTTAGTACGTTCCCTTCAGTCTTTGGTTGTGGACATAAGAACAGAGTCATAAATTACCTTAGGGCATTTTTATTTCCTGCCTCATCAGGATGGCTCCTCTGCTGTATTTAGCCTTTCAATTGCCTAATTTGTAAACACTTTTCATGAACTCTGTAATTAGTTGGCAGGCGAGACTACACACTGGCTGGAAGTAATTGAAGATTACTCTTAATTGTAAGAGCACACTTTTGGTGGATAATTTAAAACACATATGCAGATTAGAGGCAAATATAAACAATAATTAATGTGTGAATGCAAACAGTGCATTGGTTTGGAAGGTGTGCCATCAGAGTTCATCTACTCTTCTGAACCTCCATGATCCCTGCCTTGCCTTTAGGCTGGAATACAGTACTGCAGCTGCTGCACCGGAGCAAAGGCTCTGAGGAGATGGAGGTTGGTGACACAGTTTTAGTTAATAACAAGGTACCCACAAACTAAAGGCATTCCCCACTGCACAGCTACCCAGCCAAATTCCACCTCTCACAGACACACTCTGTCTCCTCTTGTTGCCAGCTGAAATAAATCAAATGCTAGAATGAGTCAGCAGAGCTAAGTTAACATTTCTTTGCAGGATTGCAGCAACTGTTGAGCAGTCTGGGCCTGCAAAGGCACCTAGCCTTCTTGTCAGGAAGATAGATTATTATGTAGATATAATGAGATTCTGACTTAAACTGGTATAAATCAAATCAGAATTGGCCCCTCTAAAGTTGGCTGGTTGAAACTGTTGCTTTTTATGTTCTATTACTTTACATGCTTTCCTGCAGCATCTCCTGAGGTAGATAGGTTATTATATTAGACTAGAAATCAGAGTATTTTTACATCATCTTAGCCAAGCAGATAGACCTATGTACACGGTTGGAAACTGTACATCTGACATGCTGATGTTAGTCAAACAACTGGCTATAGAAAAGATAATTTTCCTGTACAAATATGAATATTGCACGGGTACCTTTGGAGATAGGTTTGAATACTTGAGTCCTGCTAGAGCCGTTATTATTTTAGCAGGCTGCACATGCTTATGCTGAAGCGGTCTGATTTTTGATGTTTTGTCCATTCAGACTGTTTATTTATTTGTTTATGGAGTGGTCTGCATCCTCAAAAAATGGCTTTGATTAAAAATCCTAGATAGCTTCTTTCTATTTCAAGCTCTTAGTAAGGCTAAAAATGAATCATGCTGCACATTAAATTTGGTATTTCTGCAAGCATGGAGACATAGTGCTGTAGTAATTTCCATGTTTTTCCAAGTTAGATTCCCCCTGAACTTGCTTACAGAAATGATGGAAACTTTATCTAAGTTATCATATTGTAAATATTTAAATGATACCTGCTTGAATCGCATCATGCTGTCAAATAGCTTGAAAGATGTTTCTGTGCAAGCTCAGCAAAAATGAGTAGTGTGTGTGATATTCTGGTTATTGTGTGTGATTTGCTGAGGTAAACTGGTAGATTTTGGCTGAGTTCTTTCTTTAAAATTCCTTATGTTTTCTTGGAAGTGCACACTCAGACATTAAGCTTGTGTTTGAGTCAAAACTTGTGTTGATTTTTATGATTTATCTGTTGAGAATGGATGAAGGTTATGAATTGTTTCTGCAGCTTATTGAACAAAAACTATGCATTCTGACTGGAAATGAAACCAGGACACAAAAATAAAAGTAGGGAACTATGCCAATGCTACGTATAATGTGACTTGATAAATTCTGCAAAAAGAATATCCTTTGAAGAGTTTCTGAAGTAGCTTTCTGTCCGCTATCAACACTAAAATGAATTCTTGATTCAAAGAAGGGGAGGTGAAAATATTGCAGCTTTTCTCTTTTAGTTCCAAGGAAATTTAAAAAGTGACTAGAATTATCTGGACTTGTAACTATGATTAGTGAGTTTATTAGAGTGTATACATTAGAGTCATTAAATTTGAAAATATGTCTTCATTTTTTTTCTGTCTATTTTTTCCCCTTACTGCTGGTTTCCAATGAATGTGTTATTGACAGGCAGAAGTTGCAGATTTATATAGCAGTGTATATCCTCATAGAGTTGGGCTTGTATTAAAAACTTGTAATTACAAAGGAAGCATTCAGATTTTACTGTGGAGGAAGGCTGGAGACATATTGAAAAGAAGAAAACCTTACAGGATATCACACCCAATGTATGAATTCTGTAAAACAATATAGTTTCTTAATAGTGGTTTGGGTTTCTTTTTTAACAAAAATATATGTATTATAGGGATTACAACTTTTTTCCCACTCATATCCCAAATAGCTTGCTCAGGAAATTATTGACCAAACTGTATTGAGGCCCACTAAGTAGCAGACAAATGTATTAAAGAACATGAATTGTAGTTAAATGGCAACATTTTAACAGTTTTGGCATAACAGTTGCTTGTATATGTTCATTGGGCTAGAAAACATCTTAGAATATGAAAAATTTGTGGTTTCATCTTGTCTCCAAATATCATATTTTTAGATTTGTATACAATTTCAGGCCACTGTTATTCGTTTATATATTAAAAAAAAAGAGTCATTGCATTAAAAACTTGGATTACCTTTGACAAGGTGCCCAGTAAAAACTGTTCTGTTAGCAAATTTAATAAGAAAACATCTGAAAGTCTATAGTGGTGTATAGGTAGACAGCATCAAGACTGAAAGATAAATTGCCTGAATTACTCACTGGGCTAAATATAATAATTAACTATTTATTAATTGTCTCTTGCCCTGTCTTTTGCTCTGATATAAAAAGCTTGATTCTAATCACATTTATGGTCGTTTTGTCAGTTATAGTATAATTTTATTGCACCTGTCAACTTGGAGAATCTAGTAAAATATATTTTACCCAAACACATTTCCTCTCTGGGTTGGCTGTGAAATACCGGTTGCAAGTACTGTTTTGAGTATTTGATATCTGAAATGTAAAATCCAGGTTAAATTGCATGAATCAAATGATTCCAGTTCTCTGATCTTTTTGTCACATCTTTTAAAATACAGTAGTGTATAAATATATTTAATTATAAATGTTCAGTACCCAAAATACACATAGTATTCAATGGAGTTTAAAACTACAATGTTGTCATCTAAGTGAAGTCACATGAGAGAGGCAAGGTCAGAACAGGCTTGCTTTGAATCCAGTGGTGCAAGAGCTTTCAACTAAAATGCCCACCTACTAATCCATTAGCTTTTTGGTAACCTTTCATTATTGTAGTCTTTCTCACCCCCTTGCCCTCCAGTTTCTGGAGGAAGGAAATCTGCATTGTCATGATCTATGTGTGTCAAACATTGTCCCTGTCCTGTTCAAAGTGCTTTATTTGAGGTATCCACTTTCCTTGGTTTTACATGAAAGTGCCATGGCTCAGGTGGTTAATGTGTTATGCTCACTGGCTGCATGGAGGGAGAGGACTGCTTTTCCAACACAGGATATCTAATATGCTGCACAATTCACTGGAGACAGTTTATCCAAGACTCCTATTTATCTCTTGATAGATTTGCTTTCTAAATGTAGAAATAACATGTAGCTACATGCATTGGTGTGGGTTGAAGTGATATTCAGTAACTAGCAATATTAATGGATAAGAATGCTTCTGCAAGTTTGCTAAGTTGACAGTATTGGGCATTAGTGTGCAAGTTAGGATGCCTGGGCATCCTATTTGCAGTTCTGTCACTCACTGGCATTGGGGAATTGAGAATGTTACTTATTGCCAATTTTTCAGGTTTTTTTTTTTCCTTTTTCTCATTATTTTCCTATCCAGACAGAGAATTGCTGTGCCTTACATTTGGGCAGTATCATTTTAGCTGTCTTTGGTCTTAACTTCTCTGGCCTCTTATCCCCTCAGATACAAATAATCATCCTTGCTCTCTGTTGCGGATGCTTTAACATTCAGAAATAGCCAGATTTCTTTATAATGCTATTTCATTTTTGGTTTTGGTTTTAGGATGCACAATATATCCTATCAGGTTTACTTCAAGAATTATTCCAAAACCAGATAAGACTCAATAAAATTTTGGGTTCAAAACCTACTTATCAGCAGAAAGTGAACAACCATCCTTAGCTTACTCAGGCCATTTGTGTCAATGAGAAATTAATCAATCCATTGGCAGTGAAGCTGGCACAAGTAATGTCCCAGTTTCAAAATAGAGTTCAAGCACTCTTATATTATTTAAAAAAAAAAAAAAAAAGACCAGTCTGTTTCCTACTGCACAGGCATATAATATAGCAGGCTCAGCTCCGAGAAGCTCAAAAGAGATAAACAATTTTTTTTCTTCTCCTTTTTTCTATTTTACTGAGGGTTTTTTGTCTTTTATGAATGACAATAAAGCAATATTGCTTCCCATGAGATTATAAATGATTTCAAAAATTCATGGTTTTGCTTGTAGTGTTAGAAGAGGAGAATTTTATCTCATGATCTAACTTCAAAATCTCTGTTTTTCTCTGAGGTGGCACTAGCACTGTTAGTATTTTCAGTATGCACAGTCCCAGGAACAAATTAACATATTTTTACAGCTTTAGAGACTCTGATAAGCAATTCTTTTGTGGCCTGCCCAACACACCATGATCTGCACACCATAGATGTCAGTCTTATTCTACTTCCCATTTCAAAGTCAGCAGCAAAACTGATGGCATGCAAATTGCAGACAGTGTGAAAATGTTTCTGTATAAATAGCTTCCCTGGTCAATGTCCATATAAAATGAAAACCAGAAAATATATGAGCATAATTCAGAGGATTACATGGCTTTCGTGGAATAATTTATTATATGGAGTTCATCTTCTGTCTCATGTTTTTTCCCTCTGAGCAAGAGCTGCAAACAGTTTGTTCTTAGACTTGCTTGCAGTTCAAAATATTGGGCTGATTATTTTTCTTTCATTTTAAAGAAAGAATCTTTAGGGAAGACTTGTTGAAGTGAAGTGAATGGAAATTATGGGTCATATCCAAGAATTCAGGAAAGCTGAAGTTCATAAATGTAGGGTTAGTCTATGTGTGCTGTTTGATGTTATTGTGATGCCTGAATCTGCCTGATCAAATCAGCCTGTTCCTGGATCAGGTGAGCAGATGTTTAGTTACAGCTATTTACCTATGCCAACTTGCATTAGAAGTTTATTGGATAATGGTCAATGGGAGAACAAAAGAATGTGGCTTAAGCAATTAATTATCATTTAGATCATAAACGTTTTGCGGTAAGGGATATATTTTCATTCAGTGCTTGTGAAGTACAGCACGCTTGACTTTTTTTAAGACAATCCTGATTTATGTCTCTTTGGAAATACTCTGACTTTGGTTTCCCAAACAGTAGATGATCAGCTGTGGATAGTGCTGCAGCTCTAAAGGAGCAAGTTTACTTTTTCCCCGTTTCCATTTTGAATTGCTCTTTACCATGCAGTGTGCATCTTTAGGCTTTAAAAACAAGGGATTCAGGCATATGCATGTGCATAATGTTGTGTTTCTTATGATGCTGCCTTGGGATGATGTGTTACCTGGTAGTTACTCTACAGACAGTATGGGAGTCATTGGTGGGATTTTTGCTCTATTACTTTCATTGGCCCCTGCAAAAGTTACATTACTGCGCTAAGTGCTGGCATCGTTGTCAGATGCAGTGTGGACTGCTCTCAGCCTTCTCAAACCTCTTTTGTTTTCTATGTTTAAAGCCTCAAAATTGCAGAGGTTTTTAATTCCAAAATGAACTGGCTGTCCTCTTAATCAGTGTGGTGAACTTCACCATACCCATATAGGAAATTTCAACTGAGGTGAATTTCAGAAATTTAGTTTGAAAGACAGTGATATCACCCTTTCTTAGTTGGTTGACCTTATCAGGGCTATTAATTTAATGAAAACGCAGATTAATTTTAATCTGCGTAGGCCCATTCTCACACATAATACATCACTCCCATTCCTGAGCACCACACATTCTACAGCTAACCTTAATAAGAATAAACTTAAAGTGTGTATGCAGGGAAACAATCACCTGGGTCTCTTTTGACTTGAGGGTTTCCATTCCCCATGGTTTGGTATTGTGTTCAGATATCCAGACTTCCTTCTTCCTATTGGGTTCTGGGAGTGAATGAAACCAGGTGTGCGACATAAGAGTACTGACTGATAAACCAAGGACATTGCAGTATAAAATAAGTGGCCTATGATTTCTGGAATATTAGGTACTGCTTGCTTCCATTCTCCTTCCTTCTTTGTGGTTTTTTGGTTGTATTTTTGTTTGTTTGTTTGTTTGTTTGTTTAAAAAAAGGCTAAAATACGATGCTATTCAGATTCTCATCCAAAATCCACACAAACGAGAAAGAGTCTTTCAGTTGGGCTCTGGATTATACCTGTAAATAGCTGCAGGTGAAATTTGCCTAAGATTATGTCACATAAAATATATATGAAATCCTGCCCTGGTTGAGCTTAGTAGCAAAACTGCCCAGTTCAGTAGGGCCAGGCTTCCAACACAAATTCCTATCATATTTAATCTCTTCCTTCTCCTCCCCCTTCAGAAACCTTACTGTGTTAAAATAAAATTTTTGATAAAATGTTAAGGTGTAATAAACTGATAAATACGTTGTTTGCTTTCCTTGTCAGGAAAGGGACAGAATTCAATTCTTGACCACTAATTACTGATTTCTAAGGCAACTCAAGGTTTTTCTTTATTTAATTGCCAAATGATATTTTTTGTACTAATAAGAGCCATGCTTGCCATGAAAACACCCCTGAGAGCTTTTGTTATTCAAGAACCTGTGTTTCTTTTCTATGACTGATGGATTTATAGCTGATAGCAAAGTTCAGAAACCAGGTCACCAGTGGATCTCTCTACTTCGTAGCAACTGAATTCAGTTGATGTTCATGTTGACTTGAAGCTGCCTGCCTTCTATCTTGAATCTCCAAATGTATCTTCCCACACAGATATCCTGGTATTGCGCAGTATGTTCAGCACTGAAATCTCCTGCAAAATTGCTCCTCTCAACACCTTATAAAACAACTGAAGGACAAAACATTTCAAATCCTATCTATGACTACCAGTTTACCATTCAGTATCTAATTGATGCTTATGAGCATAAATATTGTATCTTATGACAATTAATGGTCTCCTATTTTCATTTTATTCTTTATGTCCTGTTTTTGTGTGTGTCTATTTCTAGAGTATGATCTCCTCCTTCTCTATATCTTGTTTTAAGTTTGCCATTTTTGTAACTTCAGATTTTTACCTCCTCCTTGAGTTTTGTATAAAAGGAAAGAAAGGCACGCACAAAGATTGCGGTTAGGCAGCATTTTTGAAGTTTTCCCCTTTTCTAATGATATTAGCCATCCAATTAATTGTTTGCTATTAATTTTCCTTCTCATCCACATGCAGGATATGAAGATTTTAATCACAATCCTCTCTTTTAAATTGATGGTTTTAGAAAACTATTTAGTCTTCTAATCTTTCTATTTTAATCTATGTGGAAAGTAATTTTTACATCAGTCTGTTTCACTCTCTTTTGCTAACTATGTAGGATTAGAACAATGTTTCATCACTAGCTGAACTACTTTAGTATTTATTTGAAGCCAAGAAGTGTTAAGTTTTCCTCACCAAGTGACATGGTTGGAAATAGAGGTGTGAAAGACTGGATAGAGGCTTCTGGGAATGAGTTATGGATGTACCTTTTTCATTTCATTTGGCATTCATTGTGGATAAGCACTGAAATTAAGTTTTATGCACTAGTGATATTGCTGACTTGAATTATGAATGGATATGATAAACTATGTAACTTGAACTGTAGCTGTGGACATCAGTGAAAATACAAGGATAGATGGAAGATATGGCAAAAATAAAGGCTTTGCAATAAACAGGAACAGGGAGAGCAGATAGGATTTAAAAACTGTGGCATAGGATAGCAAAATGAACCTTTCAGTCCAAGTTCCCCTTAAAATTAATGCAAGGTGTACTTCTGTCTGCGATGTACACTGGCAGTGGGGAATTAATCATGCTGGGCCAAGAAGCTGTGCTGGTGGAAGAGAACATATAGCTAATTATTTATATCCATGGAAACTGATCTCAGACACCACAGATCTTCTGACAGCTGCTGCAGAGCCTTCCTGTTTAAAAAAAAGACAAAAGAAAAAAGGGTCTTCTACTGAATGTTGCTGTTAAATATGAAAATTCAGACACCAACATTAGGTTTTAAATTAGCTCTAGAATAGGCAAGTAGTTAGTATGAAACAATTGAATTAGTGATGTGAATGAGAATTCTCTGGCAGTTGGGAATTGTACATTGAGGGTAATTTGTTTGGTCTACTTTGTTACTTTTTTTTTAACACAGTGCTCAAGATGGGAGAAAGAAATAAAGTGAGGGGGGAGGGAGACTGCAAGAATTACATTGAGCTAATTCACTACTTGGAGCTAATTTAAAGGGATGAACAAAATTCATGATATTTGCCTTTCAGGCTTTAGATGAAAACCTTGTAGCAGCTAATATCTGGATATGTAATTCATCCTCTATTTTATATTTTAAACTGTGAGAAACCAGGTGAGATTTCAAAGTGTTATGTGTCCTCTGTACCGCCCCTGCCCCTAAAACCAACCAACCAACTAACCAAACCCCCACTTAATCGGAGCCTTTATTTTCTTCACCTGCATCCAAACACTCCCCCCCCCCCCCCCCGGCTTTTCCCTTTGAGCATGAAGGCCTTGCAAGCAGCACAGGTGGTTTCTCAAACATGTTTCACAGTTCTCTCTCTCCATTTAGCACAAATGAACAAAACTGCTACGTTTTGTTCTTGTACGCACCTTGTAAGGATTTCTTTCTGGGTTCAACCTAAGTCTTGACTGAGGCAAAATGAAGGACTGGTTTTCTGCAGTTCTGTCTCACCCAGGAATGTCTCTGTAGTTATGGCTAAATGAAAGACTAGTTACTGCTAAATAAAAGAAGGCCAGACAATAGTTCTTGCCTTTAAGGCTCAGTGGTGTTGACTGGCTTATGTTAACACTGCTTAGGGCTTTCTCCCTGGATAGCAGACTCTCGAGAGCTCTTTGGTGCATTTTAAAACAGACCTAAAATTGAACTAACAATGAAGCAATGCAAATAGTCAAAGCTCTAGTACTCAGATTTGCTCCTTGGCTGCCTTCTTATTTAGTGGTATTGTTGTCTCTCAAATGGAGTTCGTTACCCGGTGTGCAACACCCAATACGCACACAGAGCCGAGATACCAGTTTATTTAAAGTTTTGCGCAAGACCAGGTGCTAGGTGGTAGCTCCACAAAGCTAGCCCCCCACTCATTCATACAGGTACAGTATTTATACAGTCTAGTTATGCATAAGTAATTACATAAAGCAGTTTTCTATTGGTCTACATTTTCTCATCTTATTCTTAAAGCTACAGTATTACTTTAATATTCTACGCATACTCAAAGGTGAGGGGTCTCTGCTTGGGCCAGGGTCTCCAGCTCAAGGGGTGTGACTTTTAGTATTATAATGAGGAGAGTTTGCGTAAGGGTGCTTCTTATCACACTTCTACTAGTAGCTTCAGATTGTTCCCAAAACATCTTAATTAGCTTACATGCTTCTCCAGGATGTGTTTCACTTCCCAAGGACAACAGTTTTAATTAGACATTCCACATGCCGGTCTGAATCCCTCTTACCAACTTTATGTAAGTCCTGGCCTTCTACCAGCTCTTGACTGACTACAGTATGAGCATACCTTAGGAGTCCATGAATCCTTGTTAGAGTGAGTATGACCTACAGACCCTAAAGGGGATCCTATGCTTCCATCATAGCATCACCTGAGTAGCAGGCAGAATTGAACCTGTTGTTTGTCCAAAATTAAACCACTAGTGGGAAGTGTTAATGAGCTGTGCAGGGATAAATAAGGCTTGCCAAAAGGATGGTTTTATAATACTAGCACTGGAATTAAGTATTTTGAAAGGTCTGAAAATGCAGAAAACCATTTATTCAAAATGTATGTTGAGTGAAACCAAACCTTTTCCTGACATGTTGCTAGCTGTGTGGGAATCTCTGTACGTCATCACTCAGCTGTGAGCAGCCTGCACTGTGATTCACAGGCGCCCAGGATGATGGGCCATTAAAAATTGCTTGGAAAATGGATGAAAAGATGTCTTTGATGCTCATCAATGTGCCCTGTGTATATGATCCTGGAAACTAACCAAACCACCATGACTAAAACAGCCTTATAACGCAAGCTACATGAGGCACATTGAGCCAATTCATTCTTCACAGAAAGCAGAATTTCAGGGATTGTTAGATCCTGGATAAGGGAACATTTGGTACAGTGCATGATTTGTATTAACTTTGTTACCATCTAAGTCTTTATGAGTCATGCTATTCATCCCCAATGACTAAGCAGCATATTTCTGAGATTTTATTCTTTAATTTATAAATACAGTGTATAAATACTAATATGCTGAAGAGAAAGTTAAGAAGTAACTACTGATGCCTAAAATCTCCTGTATGAGGGAAAGATACCTGACTCTGGAAATTTCTTTATGAAACAAAGACATACAAAGATCAGCTAGATGAGAAAAACAAAAAGCAGAAAAGGATATATTGCTTCCTGGGCAAAATCTTTAAATGGAACTGGATACTCTTTGACAGATACATGTGCTGGTGCATCTGTGAAATATTTTGACTTGCCATAGAAATGACTGGATGACTTTCTATGGCTGTTGGTGTTCTGCAGCTCAGCTAGACCATTTTAATTGGGCCCTTCTATCTTTAAAATCCAGAAGGAAAAGCTTGTTCTCATTAAGCCATGAAAGTTACTGTCAGTCTCAGTATAACTGGGACTGTGCCATATGAATTGGTGATAACATATACATGAATATTGTATAAATGTACTGTTTTGATGGGGAATGTTCTTTATTGCATGCCAGAGGTTTAAAATTTTTAACCTTCACAGGTTTTTTTTCTGGAAAGTCTTGTAAATGTTTCTGGTACATTTACTTCCTAAGAATGCTGAAGAGGCTTGGTTGTTTTTGTCAAAAGACAGAAACACAGCATTACCTGGCTGCAGTTTTGGAGAATATTCTTCATATTGAAGTTTTCTCTATAATGCTGAGTTCTAGAGGAGAAGCAAGAAACTGTATGAGAGAAAAGCCTGCAGGAGTACTTGCAGGAGGAAGTGAGATACAATACAAAGCAGGAAATGCAAACCATACTACAAACATATGACACACGTTAAAATGTTGTTCTTACAAGTTATGCTGGAAAAAAGGCTGTTGATGTAAGAATTTGAGTGTCAGAAACAGAGTATTTTAAAGAACATCTTTTGCAAGTGTTGGCATTGTCGTCTTTGATCATTGTGAAGCTTTGTATGTGTTTGGACTGCAGTATGTTAGCATGACTCTTTATGGTTTGTAGATCCTATTTGAATCAGAAACCACTTCAGGAGACAGAGTTGACGTGTCTGAGGGCGAAAAATTGAAGGATGTTGATAGTAATATTTATTGCTGAGCTTACTGCTGCTAGCATTTTATAAACTGCTTTATAAGTAGCTGATTTTGAATGTCTTCTGGAAGAGTATAGCCAGAGTATGTTTAGTTCCTTCTGTAGGCTTCTGCAATGTCTGTGCGTAGTAACCAGACATAGAAATCTATGGGAAAAAAATGTATAGAGGCTATAGAGGGGATGAGTGCCTTCTAAGGGGAAGAGAAAAGAAACAACTAAGTAGAGGGAGGCTTTGGAACAGCTCTCTGTATGGTTAAGAGATGTCTGGTGCTGTTACATGTACTTTTTGTGTCATGCCTTACAAACTGAAGTCATCTTTCTGTGTATGTGGCAGTAGCTGGCTGTGCCTCCACCAGTTCCATCCCACCAGAGTGCTTCAAACACATACTAAATAGAGTAAGAATTTGCTGGTTGAAGGTTGATGAAATTGCAAGTTATTTGAGGATTATTGTTTCTTCATAAATCTACCTCAGACCTTCCTCCCTACTCCTCTGGCAGAGATGGAGGAACAGCCTGTTACCCTGTAAAATGCAGATTAAAATCAGCAACATTCAGAAAAGAATTGCAACAATCAAATAACCAGCTTCAGTAGCAGGGGTGCCTGCCACTTTGTTCACCATGATTTATCGATTCCTCTGCACTTTGCCAAAGTAATTACTTGAGAGAGCAGTTCATAAATGAAAGAATGAATTTCTGGGCTAAGAGTGTCACTGTGGCACAATGTGAACAACTAGTCCTTGAGTTGCTGGGGGTGGTTAGTGCCTGGCATTTAATTCGTTATGCCTGTTCTACTGCTAATTAAACAGCTAATGGACTGGTTCGTATTTGGGCATGGTCACATTAAACAGTGAGACTTAGCCCTATGAGGCAGTAAGGTTCCCATGTTGTTTGTGGTTTAGCAAAAAAAGGGTGTTAATGCGTAAGGCTGGGTTTGATTTTGGTTTACATTATTCCTGCAGGTCAGGTACGTGGTTGGTAATACAGTATCATCACCTACTTTCACACCCTTGTCATTCATCAGCTTTTGTAGTGGATCAACTTTACCTAGGTCTTTGTAGTGGCTTTTTAATTATGAGGTTTGAAAGCATCACTGCTACATCAAAGAGATCCTGGGACATGCCCAATATACTCTTATTTGAGTGCTTGGAGGTAAGGGACATATCAGTCGCTAGACCACCAGTAAAAGCAGAAGGCATTTGTTGGGGTTGTCCCGCCCAAGTAGGTAATTAGACTGGATGATGCCCTTCCTTGACTTTTTGGCAGAAAACATAATAATCATATATTCATGTGAGAAAAGTTTGAAATTTTGTGAGAGCATGAATATTTATCAGGTCACAAAGGAATCTGTGGCCAAGTTCCAGGTGACTATATGCTAGCTGAGTAAAATGCTCTGTTGCAATGGCCTGTGCTTCTGTGGGCTGACAAGGAGAGCCAGCAGCTGGTTGCAGGTGGGCATGAGCAGAGAAGACTGAAAATTACTTACCACTTAGAAATGAATAACCAAGGTTTGATGGAAGACACTGGCCTGGCCAGGAGGAAGGTGCTTTGTTGCATGGCATCAGGAAGGCAATTGCCACCAGTCTGGCATCAAATTAATTGCTGCTATGTCTTGAGGCACTAATTCTATAGAGGGGTCTGATTACCTAATAGTTCCAAATTAGAATGGGTATTTGAGCCTGTGTATATATTAAGCAGTGAGGAAGCACCTCCTTGTACTACTTGCGTTAATGCTTGCAAGGACCAGGGCCAGGGGGTTCCTAGGAGAATGCTTGAACTGGTCTGAAGCATGCCGAAGGACTGACAGCAGCACTCAAAACAGCTGGAAATGATTAAAAGAGGAATAATTACCTTCTCCTGCATGATATACTGCCAAGTGGTTTCCAGATGAGCTAATAACGTTGCAGTCTAATTAGAGGATGTCCCTTACATCTTGTCTGTCTTACTGGGTGGACAAGATAATAGGATAAGTTTGTGCTGTAGGGCTGGTGGAAAGGGTGAAAAATAATTCACCCATTTCATAAACTGTTGGAGCTAAAGCCAGTGATCAGAAATTGCAGTGTTAACATAGCAGATGGCATGACTTCTTAAAAGCCCGTTTGATGTCATTTTGGCACTACTACATTTCTAGTTGAGAAATTTTTGAAGCTCTTGAAGCGTTAGGGCTGTCAGCTGGACTAAATGACTGTTTAATATTTTTACAGAATAGTGCTTTATCATAGAGATCCCTTTTTCTCCCTCTTCTTAATGATAACCAATTTGTGTTTCTGTAATAATTTGCTCATATTCCATGCTATTTCATAATTTTTCTCTTTGAGTTTTGGTGATATCCTCTGAGTCAGGGGCTGAGGATCTGCCATTTAAAAATGGTCCTTCCCACAGTGTTAATAGAATTTGTCAGTGAAATTACTATATTGTGTTGAAGAAGTATTTGTATCCTGGTCATTTTGGCTTGAAGAAAACAAAAGCCCTTACATTTCAACCATTGTTTACAGCTGTGTAAAACAATTCTTGTAATATATAGAATTTAAAAAATGTTATTGAAAATCAGACCATTATTTTCAATATGTTGAACAGATTGATCAAACAATGACTCAGGGTTGCTTAATCTCAACTTCCAGAAATTGTAAGAAATTAAGGCACACCAGATTATTTTTACTGAACAATATTGGTTCTTTTTCATGTGGAATCTTTTTTAAATAATTCAAGGGAATGTGCACAATCAGATCATGTACATTCTGGAAAAAATCCCCAATACCTATAGCTTTCAAGAATAAAATTTAAAAGAAGAATTAGAAAATAGGACATATTCTGTATGTCAGACTATTAGGGACTTAAAATTTTGAACTAATTAGGAACTTTGAATTAAGGATCCAAGATTTGAACCAAATGAGAATTCTATTCAGCACCATCTGCATAAACATCAACTCACACATGGATGAAATTAATAAAAATGTTATCAAGCCTTTAAAATGTTTTCATCTGGTAAGAGTGTTAGCAGCTGAGGTGTATTATAGCAGTGAAACTCATATAAGGAAGCTGATGATGGTCTGTCAGAGATGTTTGGTGAATTTTCTGCATAACTGAATTTTCAATGAAACATATGACCAATTTATTTTTATAATTTTTTAATATTTTTTCTTAATTCTGAAAAAAAAAAACCAAACCAAACCCCCTTTTCTACTGGGAACAGCAAACCAAATATTTAACTTTGTATTAGATCACTTGAATAGAAATAGCTCAGTTTGCTTCATTAATTCAGAAGTGTTTGTCTTGCATCACTTCAACATTAAGCTAAACCTTCCTGTGTTGCTGCAGTATACTATGGGAGTTATATTTCAGATGCTTTTTTCCCCAGATATGCAAAGCTCTTCCCCAGATCTCCCATAAACTTAAAAATATCCAGTCTGACCAATTCTGCCAAATAGAAATCCCATGATTTTTATCTGTATTACTACAGATCAGGTTACTACAGATCCAGTCAAAAAACCCCAGGTTTGCAGGTTCACCAAGTTTTAATGTTTCCTGAGAAACCCAGGGAAACACCTGCTGAAAGCCAAATATTAGAATTTCTTAGACAAAAATGAAAACTGGTATTAGTGCTTGTTTTCTTTTCCAATAACACTAAAGAATAAAGGATCTGTGGTTAGGCCTACAGCCAGAAAAGCCCTTAAACACATGTTCAAATACATGAATAGTCTCATCAAAGTCAAAACATTAAATTTTTACCCTCACAATATGTGGGGTTTTATAATTGGCAGTTGCAGAACAGACTGATGAATTAGGAGCAGAGTTAGAATTTAATAAAAACTCTTACTTCCCGTATTCAAATGAATAGGAATTTGTTAGAATTTGATACAGCTTGAAAACTTTGGCCAGATCCTCCATGGGTGAGACATCTCTTTGTTGAAATTAAAGCAGAAAACCTGGTCCAAGCCTGTTTATGTAAATATCTAGACAGCTGTCCTGTCTGGGTTTGGGTTTTGGTGTTGGTTTCCCCCCCCCCCCCCTCCCTGCTTCTGTCTTTTAACTGAATAGCTGTATAATGTGTCTGTGCAGTTTTGAATCTATAGTACTCAAGGATGTGATAACCAAAGTGCATTTTTAAGCCTTCTTTGAATCTATGATTTAAACCACTTTTTGCCCCTTTGGTCATCTCAGGCCACCTTTAGTAACTCACATACTGAATTGTCACTCAGCTGCCCACAAACGATGTCCTAACATTCTGGTGACATCTCCTGCCTGACAGGTTTTTCTGGTTAGACCTTGATGTAGCTGAAGTCTCCAGGCTTCCAAAACAGGATAAAGTCCTTTATAAATGCAATTATCCTTGTCCTGAGTAACTGATTTGAAATATGATCTCACACACGCTGGGTGAATGATGTAACCACTAGGCTACTGGTAATTCTGGGGTGTTTTTCCATCTTTTTGTCTTTTCTTAGCTTTACAGATGGGCTAGGTAAATTGATGTGGGTGGTCTAAGCAACTGAGCTATATATACACCTAACTTCAGGGAAGTCCTCATAGCGCAGAGTACTGAGCCTGCCTGTCACATGTATCACAGGCTCTCTGTGCCGCCCATTTTCTGTGTCCTTCCCTGCTGGATAGGCCAGGCAGGTTCTGAGCTCCATCCTGACACTACTTGTCATTATGGGAGCTGTCTTACCTTGCAATTTGTGGATGGATTGCGCACACATTTTAGAGCTGAGGGTACCCTAGGTAATGGCATCTTTGTAATGGTAGGTTTTGCATGCCCAGATAAAGAGCAAATTTATGATCATGGCAGTAGATGGGTCAAGGCTTTGTAACTGGTGACCTAAAATTTAAAAATTAAATAAGTAATTTGGATTTCAAAAATTCATAAGTCAACTTCTTCTGACTTTCCTATTTTATGTTCAATTTTAAGGGAGGGAAGGTGGTGTGGTTCTGCAAGTTTTTGATACAGAAAGGTATGTAAGACTTGTTACTGGTTTTCTTACAAGGAATTGTCAAAGAGCTTTCTTCTCTTTCCAGTTTCAGTGAGGCCTGTTTCTCCTGCAGCTTCCTTCCCTCTCTCTCCTGCTGCCACCTCCTGGGAGCTTCAAGATGCCCAACCTCATGGCTGGTCTGAGTCCTGCAAGGTGAGACATGGACTTCTCTGTTTTCCTTCCCAGATTTTGTTACTGACTGCCAGTTTCTCTTTTCTCTTAGATGATGCTGTTGAAAAAAAATCCTGACTTAGCAGGCCTCCTCTTACAGTCTCCACGCTGGGGCTGGACACTCATACATATCCTAAAATGAACTGCATGCTCTCACCAGCAGGTTGATCAAGGCATCTCGCTTGTGTGTGTGTCTGCTCTTACCTCAACATATAGAAAGGTGACCTGAAAAGGCTGGACCCCACAGTGCCAAAGTTGTTGCTTGTTAATTCTGTGAAGCACCTCAGCTTGAAAGAGAGACATTTAAGTTAACAGCAACAGCAGCAAAAAATTAGGAAAAAGGCCATGGAGGTAGAACTGCTGAATGGAATTAGTATTGTTAAAATCCTATTACAACTGCTACCGAAAAGCAGTTCCAAGTTTTCAAATGCGGTTGATATGCTCTAGGAGTACACTCAAGTTGGTCAATTTAGATTTGGAGGATTTTAACAATCTGCTTTGAAGAAGGGAAAAAAATCCGTGGTTGGGAAAACTTGGAAGGATTTAGCACTCTGTTAGAAACCTGGCAACTCTCCCACTCCGATCAGGGGCCACACTCTCAATGAAACAATCAAAAGAAGATGCCAGCTTGTGTGCACATTTTCTCTGACTACACTGCAAGAGTGCTCGGGGTCTTTGTTTTTTAGGCTTCGGTGTGAAGAAAACAGTTGGGTAGGAGAAGGGCATGCCAAAGGGTTTAGGATTCATTTTTCAGTGTGAGCCAGGTTCAATACTCGGTAGCCTGCCTTACACTCAGGCACTCATCTTTCAAAATTATAGATGATTTCATATTATCAATTTCCTTGCCTTTGATATTGAAAGGAAAAAAGGCTCTTTTGTGAGCTTTAACGATGTCTTCTAATGGTACTTCAAACTGAATCATTCCAGTAGATGTCACTGTGGGCCCCTGAGTTACAGCCATCCCATTTTTAGCTGTTGTTTGCTTTGGTGTCATACACCTGCTATCAACAAGGCTCAAACATCTTTGTAATGATGGTTCTGAATTACAGCTGTCTCGGCGTTGCTAATTTCAGCTCTTTACTGAGCAACATGAGGACAGATACCTGCCAGTTTGTCTCTCGATCTCAGCAAAAAACACGAAGCTTGGAGGCAGCGCAGTTGTGATCAGCTGTGGCAGAATGCACGAGGACGAGCATCCCTGTGCAACGCGAGAGGTAGGCATAGACTATTGTGAACAGGGTTATGAGCAGTCCTGAGTGAATGCATACGGCCTTAGCACTACAGCAGAGAAACAACAGCTTTACTCAATGTAGTAGCAGAGCCTGGATGCACAAATATAGAACTTAAACAAACAAACAAAAAAACCCCACCAACCCTGAAGAGTTTTCTAAATAGCTTGTTTCCAGGGATCCTGAAATGAGTTTTTTATTTGATTGTTTTATGCTGAGGATTTTCCTGGGACTTTGCACAGGAATACTGGACACAGAATAAACCTGGCAGTATTTTGTAGGCTTTGAGCTTCCTTAAATAAGTTAAGAATTCATAACCTGTGAGGGAAGACAAAAGAGTGGACAATGAACAAGGATAGAGCTGAAAGTAACAGTGGACAAGGCTGTAGAGGAGGAGAAGGAAGTAAGAGGAGGAGGAAATTAGATGTAAAGAAGCTCTGATGAAGTAAGAGGACAAGGGAAGCAAAAATATGCTAATACTGGAAATGCTAAATGCTGCTTTGACTAGTACTTTTTAAAATTCAGGACCAGTCAGCAAGGACTTTATAATTCACCTTTCAGCTGATCTCTTCACAGTGGTATTCTTCATGGCCTTTGCCTCTGTTGCAAAGGCACCAGTGAGAGACTTGGGTGGGCTGGCAGCAGTCTTACAGTTCTCCTCCCATCTTGCCCCAAACTTTGTCCATGCAGAATGTTTGCAGCATCAGGACTGTATTCAGATAAGATCTGTTCTCAAAGAGGGGTTTCATTTTGGTAAGTGAGGAAACTTGGCATGGTCCACGCAAGACATTTCTGTTTATGGTGAAAACAGAGATCAAGAAAAAAACTAGAATGTTCTTATTCTTACTTTGATGGCTTTGTTCTGATGATTTATTGTATTTACAGATGTATGGCTTATATTGTACACCACACTCATTGTCATGAGTGTGGTGCCCCTCCACAGCATTGTTTTCTTTTAATTTTATTCATTTCAGATTGCAAGATCAGAAACATGCATTATTAGACAGGGAAATCCTCTTCTTGGATATGGTAGATAAGAAAAAGCAAAGGAATTATTCAACTATTTGTTGTCCCTGTGCTTCCAAGCCTATGAATGAGTCTACAGGAGTCTCAGAATGTGATTTTTACAAGGCTTGAGCCAATGTTCAGTCCCTTGTCAGAGCCCTCCACTTTTCCCTTATAAATTTCTATAATAGCCTGATTTTTCCCCACTCTATCCTGGTGCTAATGCAGAAGTGAGAAAGCTCTGCCTGGTCCGAGGAGAAGCTGTGGCTTTTGATGGACTTTTCAGCTATGAATTTTTTCATTTGTTGGTCCCCAAAGTGATGCTCTGAAAGGAGGCTTTATTGCTCAAATGAATTCCAAGGAGAGGGCACTTGTTTGAAGGAATGAGTTTGAAGCTTTAAGGTGAAGAACTCTGGTCCAAATGTGATAATTTTACAATAAATAAATAGACCCAGACAAGCTTGTTACAACTCAAGAACCTAGACCCAGAATGAAGCAGAAGTTGTGTTACTTTAACACACCCTTTGTTGCAGATCTGTCCCTGGGTCATGAGATAAAAACCATCTGGGTGGCTAATGAAAATATTTTCAGCCTCTCAGGGCAGGTGAAAAATATTTTCACCTTCTGGAGGTTTAGATCACTGAAAGTACAAGCAGCAACTAGATAAACACTCTTACAAGTCAGTGACATAGGAAATCCCATATCGTGTATTTCTCCAGATGCTCTCACAACTGGCTATCCAGTCCTTGCATCTAATTGTTAAGATATCACAAAAAATAACATTGAGATTTACAATTGTTCAGCTAGGCATAGGGTGCGTACTTGCACATTAACTACAGATGGTTTCAGAATTACCTAAGTTTTTGCATACAGAGGTATGTTTTTTTGTAGCTTTTGCTAGGTGTGTATTGAGATTCTTCTGTGAGATGAAAATTGATATACTGTATAGCTAAAGACAAGGAGTCTGATTTTGCAGCTACATTCTGGCTTTTTGCAGCACATGCCCAGAGGAGAATCATCTCTGCTGGGAAAATTTCTTGCTTCACTAGAGCCTTCCTGGTAGAGAGATGTGCAAAGACGGGTGCAGGTTGTGTTTGCATGTATGGCTGTCCTCTAGGTATGAAAATCCTTAATGACCTCAAAGGAATGGCTTGGCTGGAATTAAAGCTGTCTGGCAGCAGAATTTATATGTGCACAGACTGCAACTGGAATTGAGTCAAGAAGGTGAAATGATTTCCTGATTTTCCTTCCTCTATTCCTCTGTCATGCAGTCCCATGAAGCTGCAGTCTCACAACAGCCTTAGCCGAGTCTGAAGAAATCCCTGAAAGCACAGTGTAAGTTGTGAGTTCAGTATGCTGTAAAGGTCTATAAAGGTTCAACTTCATTTTTAGCTCTTCCTTGAAATTCATAGCCTTTAGTGACTCTTTATGATGATTATCAGCAAGAGCATGAGGAAAGGAGGCTTGTTGTCTCATCCTTAGCAGTATTAGGCACTCGATGCTCTTAAAGTTTTCTTTTACCTTTTTAAAACATTCACAAATTTAATTTCCCCCCCGCCCCCAGCTATCTCTGAGATAAGCAAGGAGAAGAAAGAATCAGGCTTTCTGAAATCTCTGGCCTGCTTCTGCACCTTCTAACTCAGCCACTTAATGACTGCAGTAACATATTGACTATTACACCAGATTCTCAGCTGATCTAAATCAGCAAAGCTGCAGTGGCTTTAATGGAGATAGAACGTTTTGTAGCAGCTGGGGATAGGACTCAGAGTATTACCTAGACCAGACTTCTATCTTAATTGTCTAATTTATGCCATTGAAAGTAGGCTATGTGCAAGGTGTCTGAGCTAATGGTGAAGAAGTAATCATAACACTTGAATTTCCTGATTTTTGAGTGCTTGATTTCTCAACTGTGATGTTCCTTTAATGTTTTTTCAATACTACCAGTCTCATCTAGCTGTTTTATGGCTCCCACTCCCTGTATCTCAGAACTGTTTCCTGCCTTGTGCCATTTCTGGACTTAGCTTGCTCTAGAAGAGATCAGGACTCCTGTAGGATGCCAGATTTTCATTTTGAAAAACACTGAGCTATGCTGATTTAGACAGTGCAATTCTAGGCGCTTTCCTCATGCACTTTGTCATAGAAAGCTTATGCCAGAGGTTCTCAAACAGAAAGCCCTTGAGTAAAGCTATAATCCTGGCTTGGAGTCAGTAATACAGTAGCATGGGAAATGCTGCTGTAACTAAAGTTCACTTAGCTTTTCCTTTATAAATCTCTGTAACAGAGGCTTTGTATGCTAGTGCAGCCATTTTAATTTATGTTGTTTTGAAACTAGGTAATCAGATTGTCAACTTTAGTGTGATCATTTCTCCATAAATGTATTTTGCAAAAGTATGCTTAAAACCATCAAAATGAATTCTTCTGTGTGGTGCTGTAAAAATAACAAGAATGATTTTTAAACCTGCCAGCCCAAGTTGTTTGGGAAGCCTGTAAGCTCAGGTGCAAAAGTGTGGAGACTGCACACAATGGTAAGAAATGGGTAATACTTAATTTTCTTTAGGTGAGCAAGATTTTGCCTAAAGTTTTGCAGACCATTTGTTTGATAGCTCATAAGCTTTTTTAAAAAATACATTTACTGGTTATTATTTTCCAAAATGCATAAAAGATCTTTATTTTGGAGGTTATAAACAATACCGGATTTTTTTCTATGAAAAAATATTCTATAAATACTGGATTTTAAATAGCTGTTGGTTCATGGACAGGCCTAAGCTCCCATTGAAGTCAGATACTGGGTGGAATTAAATGTAAAGCTTTTAAACTTTTTAATCTCAGTATTATTATTCATTTTTTTTCAAGGTTAGAGGAAAAAACCCAAAGCATATGTACCATGCTTTCATGTGAATATTTGTTTGCTTGAATGATTTCTATAATAAAAACCCATAAAGAAATGAAAATCTGTTCAGTTTGCAGCAGGAGAAATGGCAAAATTTGCCACACATGTCATTAAAAATGAGTAGTTCTTCTGGCTGTAGGGTTGACCTACTGAATTATGATATAAAGACTTCACAGCCTGTCAGAATTTTGCCTCTGGGAAGAAGTAGAGGAAGTACTACTCCTTTTTTCTCCCCCCCCCCCCCGCATCCCCCCCCCGGCTTAATACAGTCTGAGATTGTCCTACCTATTTTTAGGTAACATCGGTTAACTCATTCTGAATTATTTTCAAGTTCATATTTATATCCAGAACCAGCTACAGTTAAAAATAATGGGAAGCATGCAGTGCTATTTTAAAGGTTGAAATGGTTTCTTGAGAATGAAATGAATGTTAGGTAGAAGCTAGGTTAGAAGCTGCTTGGATCAGACTTAGAGTAAGTTAGCAAAAGTTAGCTATACTGGTACAGCTTTGCTGGCAAGCCCTCCTCATGCAGATGGAAATACAGGGAGGTTTTTTGACAATAGATGCCTGGATGAAGTGAGTGAGCTATTTTGGAAAAAAAGTATTTAAAAATATTTTCATAACTACCACTACACTAACTTTGGCCAATATTAAAATATTATTAAAAAGAAAAACTCCCACTCTGCTCCTGACACTGTACTGTCTGGAGGTAAAGTGTTAACAAATGTACTTCCTTGGTACCACATTTATTAATACTAGACCTGTGAACTACTATATTGTCTGGAACAACAAGTTACATACAAGTCAGATGGGTGCAATGGAAATGAGCCATTTTATTTCCAAGTCAGGTAATGCTTCTAACCCCCTCTCCACACTCTATCCCCAGATTTCAGTCCTTTTTGAATCTCTAGATCAATTTTTAATTGAAGGTCATTTTGCAAAGGAAAAATGGAAATGTAAAGTTACATATCTGAGTTTTCCTCCTCTTACTTCACCAAAGGAATTGGTTCAATCTGACTACTTTGAAAAGCTGGCCACTCTCAGAATGATAGTCTTTGGTGAATGCATGGTTGGGCAAAACACGATTGAGGTTTAGTTGCAAACACCTTCCAGATGTAACTTTTAGGTATAGAGCTCTGCAGTTACTTCAAACTTCAGGCAAAGAAGTTCTGATTAACTTGTATGGTGATGAACACAGTAGGGACCAGAGCCTTAGGTTATTTCATTTCAGTGATAAAGTATTGTTTGAATGTAAAGCATTTTCAGCAAAGTTTACAACTCGGACATTGCAGCATAGTGCCCATACAGAACAAGAACATAACCCGAAAGTGTATATGACCCTGCAACATACACTTCAGGGAGTATTATTAAGACCTGTAAGGATCTGCAAGATCTGTAAACTCATGGCTAGTCAATTGGTCCTTATTCAGCTCTGCAGGAAGTAAAAATCCCTGTTCCTCCTTAATCAAATTTTGATTCCAAAGATAATGAAATGGGAAACAGATACTTATACGATACCTTCTGCTGGAACCAAGGGATAGGAGTGGATGGAAGGCAAAAGAAAGCTACCAATCAAACACGTGGAAGAAAGGGAAACTGGATTTATATCCTCTTTCAGTTCCTCTCTCATAAGTATAACCACTACTCTTTTGAAGGTTACTATCACTACCAACTGGTGGGCAGCACTGCTTGTCAAAATGAGGATGGATCTGAGTGGATCTCTGGTGGATCTGAGCATGGGGTATCCTTGCCTAAAAGCAGGTTGACAGTGTGGGTGAAACATTGGCAAAATCATTTTTACTACTCAACCACTTGCAGGTTTTTTACATCCTACCTTACTCCTGTGCCAATGTGTAGGGACCTCAAGGGAGGATCTGTTCTTCATGTCACTTTGTCCTCTGATTCCTTCCTCCTTCAGTGTAGAATGAACTGGTGGTTTAAATTTTGGTGCATTGACCATGGTAATCTGACCTTGGACTAGCACATATGACATAACTAACATGAGATAAAATTCTGGTGTACAAAAGACATGTTGAAGCTTTCACATGTCAAGATCTGCAAGACAGTCTAGAAATTCAATGCCCTGTTGGGCTTGTTAAATAGCATCACATTATTACCACTTCAGCTACACATGAGGTAAGATCATTTTTTTTTCCCCTAGCAGTCAAGACTTTTTGTTATGATAGTAACACAAACAGGCAGAATCTGTTAACAACAGATATGTAATCTAGAAGTACCTTTAACTTCTTGAGTGTTCTCTCACAACGCATCTTATTGCTGAAACCATATGAAAAGTTCTGAAATAAGTTTAAGTAGTAATGTTGTATGTTTTCCCTTTGCAAGATTTCCTAAGATTTTCACTGGCTTTATTAAGAATATGTAGTCCACAAGTGACCTTGTAGCTGAACAATACTACTGCTACTTTCTGCTACTACTATATATTATTTTTTCCTTCAACAGTTTATATAAATAAATCAATTTAACAGGCTAAGTAAATAAAAGGTTTGTTTATTACCATTAACTCAATAAAAGCTCTCACTGAATTTTATGATCACCTTGGTACTTGTTCAGTCTAGTTGTTCAAACATAGATATGAAAATGAATTCCTTAGTAATGCTAGATTTTAATCACATAAAGACTCTTCATAAACACTTGGTTTGCTTTTAATTTTAAAGAAGTTGAAGCATAAGCTCTTTGAGGTTCTGCATGGTATTACTCTTCCATCACCTAAGATTCAACATATATTAATAGAAGGTATGGTTAAAAGCTACTTACTGCTTCTTTGAAATGGTCAAAGTGCTAGAGTTAAACTATAATTGCCCAGAAATTTAGGTGAAGGAAAGAATTATCCTGTAATGAAGGGAGGGGGTGCAGCGAGTGACCTGCTGTCTACTCACAGAAAGAGAAGCAGGGAAATGGTTTGCCCTCACTGTGAAAACTGAGAAGTCTGGTTGAGATCATGGTTGCACTGTGCCATGTTAAATGATTCATGCTCTCCCCTCCAGATGCCAGTGAAAGATTTAGTTATGTTGTAGTGATGGTAGCAATCATAAAGCAACGGCTACACTGACATTAAAGAATGATTACAGTCTTTATCTTTCTGTGGGTTAAAGAAGAGTTGATGCAAAAGTTCACAGGGAGCTGGGTGGTTTGAAGAGCTGGTAATGGAATGAGGGCTGGTCCTCAGCCAAGCTGCAGCATCTCCATGCTGCTCCAGGTCAACACCAGGCACAGAAATGACAGGAACAGGGCAGGGAAAGAAGAGGAATCATCAGGGTTTTTTTAAGCTCTGAAGGGTTCTGAGTTAATAGTTCAGCTGGAGAAACAGGCTTTTTACAACTAAAGGGATGAACCTGAGGTTTTAGAAAATACATTATAAAATATATTATGTATGTTTCATTTATTGATAGTGTCTATACTCCTATGGAATTACTATATGTGCATTTTTTTACTCTCTAATGATAAAATTGACTAAAATAAGGTGCTAAAAATGAACTCTTGGGGATAGCTATGAAAGAAGAAATTACACTTTGTTTATGACTGAGGGATGAGGCTGTGTGCAAAGCTGATCCAACAGAGGTTTTTCATTGCATTTTGTTTCAAGTAGGGATGTTCCACAGCATGGCTCTGATGTTTCCTGTGTAAGTCCTTTATTTTACTACAGGAAGTGTATTATTCTATATCACTTCTCTTATTTTCTGTCATAAAGGTCTGTCATATTTCTGTCATATTTCCCCCATTGGAAATCACATACCACCTCTGTGATTGTTGTAGCTTTTACGAAAGTGCAATGTTAAAGTAATATCTGCACTGTTAGAGTCTGTCTTGGCAGCTGTAAGTTCGGGACAGTCTGTAAGAAAAAAAAAATTCCATTGTCTCCATGTGACTGTTCCAATTCCCTTCGATATCAGTGGGAATCTTTACCCTTTTTTGGTGTCCATGGGAAAAAAACAGCTGCCACTGGAAGTTCAATAGCATGTGAAACTGCTAATTTTGAAATCCTGCAACCCGCTCATTAAAAAGCGCAATTTTAAAGGAAGGAAAAATAATAATTATTTTGTTTGAATGGTTTTAGAGTTTTCAGTCTGAACATTTTCCTTAAAGATTCTTTGACATTTTAGTCATAAAAGAGCTGATGCAATTAGTGGGAATATTATTTGAAAACGCATTTATATGTCAAATCATATTTAGCAGAATTTGAATGAAACAAGTTCAAGTTTGATGGTGTATCCTGTGGTGCTCTTCAAAAAATATTAACCACCTTCATGCTGTATAAGTGCAAATTATTATTCCAGAGTATATTATTATACTGCACTGCTCCTGTAGCTGTAACAGTACTCAGTGTACTGTAAATGATTGGGAAAATACTTCTCCACACAATAAGAATCGCACTATGGTTTTAATTAAGTGATCCATTTCAGTAGAATATGGATTTCAGCTGGGTAATAGTCCCTATCAGCAAGATAAATGCTAATTCATAGGTGGGAAATTCTAGAAAATAAGCATCCAGGCAAAGTGGTAAACCATTAGCTAGTCGCAATGTTCAGTGTCACTGACATTATTGCTATTGTATCTAACAATTCACGTAGAAATAAGAACATAATAAGTAAGAGACGACGGTGGCAGGTCGACCCCATGTTGGAGTGGAGGACTTGTAACAGCTTTGAGATTTGATTTGGCCTTGAATCACATCCCTTTTAGTCCTGAGGCAGCCTGAAACCACTCTTCTTGTACAATTTTACCAAATTCTGGTAGTCCTGACACTAGCAAAAGAGCTGAGATCAGTACAGATGTCCAAACAAGCTGTGTGGATTCCTCCTTGCCTTTCTGTACAACGGTAGCGGGCCTACCAAAGCGTGATTATAATGGAGCAACAAACCAAGACACCGGCTTGGGAGAACACAGTCAGGGTGGAGACAGAAACAAATGGAGCAGTGTTATAGAAGCAAGCAAGAAATATTGAGTCGCACACACAGTGCACGTGTTAGCATCGTGGGAGGCTGTTTGATCATGGAGGGGTGTTAATGAAGTCTAGCTATAACGTTAGCTAGAAATTTTACTTCAACAAGACACGCTGAAAACAGACCATTCCCTGAATACCTGCAAACTACCTTGTTTTTAACTATTTGCAGTATCAGATCTCCGAGCCATGACTCCCCCCTAGGAAACGCAAGGCACAAGTGAAGAGCTCCGTTTCACAGCTGCTGAACGCTTGCGCGCCCAAGTGCACCACCGGCCTCGCTGACGCCTCATGAGGTATTGCTGTTGTACCGGAGCCGGTGTGGCGGGCGTGGAAGGTTGCCAGCTAGTCCCTCGCCTTTTCAGGAGTCCTCCCTTAACGTCAGGGGTTCACGGGAATACGGAAGAGCCGCCGGGGCTGGCCCCGAGGTGCCGGCCGCTGGTCGGCGCTGCCGTGGCGCCTTCTGCCTGCCGCGGGGCTGGGTCGTTCGTCCTCAGGCTGCCGGCCAGGTTGTACCGTGGAGGTCGAAGCAGGTTGAGAGAGGGAGAGGGGCTCAGAGCCTTCAGCTGAGGGACCAGGCTGGGGTCTTGCTCCAAAGGAAGGGGGTTGTGCTTTTTGGAGAAGAGCGGAGGGGTGTGAGTGGGGTGGTGAAAGGGTTAGACAGGAGTCCTGCTTGGAGTGGGTGATGCGGCACGGGGCGGGGAAGGAGAGGACTGGGACAAGTCTGCATGTGCCATGTGGTCCAGGGCAAAACTTGGAGGAGGTGTTGTTGCTGCAAGCGATACTGGATTAGGTCTGTCTTCCCTCAGATTGTAATCTCAAACTCTTTATTTTTTTGTGTCTTTCGAGAACGTCTGTTTGTAATAGCAGGTACTGACATATGTTTCTTTTTACAAATGTGATAAGCAGGTCAGATGAGCTGTGGTAATATAATTCTTTCTAAACAGTGCCTGTGCAAGGAGGGAAGGGGGCCGAGTTAAGGTTGTGCGGATAGTTGAATCTCTTAGACTCCTTAGATCCTTACTCTAAGATGCTCCATTTCTTAACTTGTCTCTGATTGACTTGGAGAGCACGTAGCACGTTTCTAATCTAGTGTTTGTCAAGTCAGGTGTGTCATCCCCCGCCCCTTGCCGCCTACATTTGGCATTTCCTGCACATTAGCTTTGGTGCAGTGAGGTGCCGGGCGGCTAGCGCATTGTAATGCAGGCTCCGGTGCCGAGTCCCCTGCAGCTCTCCTCAGACAATCTGCAGCTAAGAAATAACCCTGCATACTAAGGCTAGACCAATGGCTGCTTATACGGAGAGCTTTCTAATTGCAGGCGTTTTTTCTGCTGCTTGGGAAAAATGACTGGGTGATCTTTTCTTCCTTATGTTTTGGGTAGTATCAGATTGCAGTGCTTTTATAGCGTATTTAGTAATGGATTCTGGAGAGGGAGAGTGCTCTTAAAATTGCTTATTATGCAGTAATCTGTTAAACTCTTCCCTGACTAAACTCAGCAATGGATCTGCAGGTATTACAAATGTGCCTAAGATTTTCTGCAGATTTGGAAATTAAAAAAAAAAATTAAACAAAGATCATTAGTTAATAATAATGTAAAATAATTTTATTCCAGTTTAGGTACAAAATCATCAGCTCTAATAAGATTGGCATGCCCCCGTGGCTATTAATGAAGCATGCCAGTATACCTTGTTCTTGGAGTTAGACCTCTGTGGAAGTGTATGAACATTATGTTAAACTCTGGAAGGGAAATGTAATACCAACAGCAGTAATCGCACGTTATTTCATGATTCAGGCACAAAGAATTCTGCTCCATATAATAATGAGGACTTTGAACTGTATTGAATCTACTATTGTCCAGTAAATGTTTTAAAGAAATTATGTACTCTTAGGTTTTGTATGGTTACTTTAGGGAACAACAAGTATATTGAATTTTCTGAACTGCACTTCAAGTCCATTTGTAGGGTATTAAGTCAGCCATGAGATTTTTCTCTTTGTCCCAAGTTAAAGGTAATGTTTTGTGCTTGGCCTTTAAAAAAGGAAGTTGTTTCTTTGACATAAGCAAAACCAAGCCCATTGAAGAGGGGGCTGTAAATGCCAAAGAAGGTGAAATAAGTGAAATGTGGGTAACTCTGGAGAACAGCTATTTTTATTAAGGACCGCAGTTTGACACATTCAGATTTTTCTGTCTGCCAACATCTGGTTTTGAGATTTGCTTGTATTTTCTTGGCAACTGAAGTCACAAATGGGTAGACAGGATGAAGTAGCTTTTATTAAACACTAATTAAAATATGTGATACTCTTTCAAATGAAAGAAAAAATGACAGTGTCTAAAACACTCACCTGCTGAAAAAGGGTCTAAAGCATAAGACCTTTTCCTGGTGTAAGTTGACTTGACTGAAGTAAATTCAATCAGTATCAGACAAGCTGGACCGTAGTCTAAGGTAATCAGGAATACAATGAGCCATGCCAATTACACATGACAAGAAGTAATTTGTATATAGATCGCTTTTGTTAACTGGACCAATTTTGATTCCTGTAGTAGCTTCAAGACCTGATTTTGATCTCACACCAGTGTTAGTTCCTTGCTTTTGATTTTTTGACTGGCCAAACAAAATCCGACATACACCTTACATTTAGAGACAGCTGATGAGTCTCCCAATATCAAAACACGCTGTAAAATGACACAAGGCAGCTTGCCTGCAGCCTTGCTGTGAGTGGTCTGCTTCATGGAAAGTACTGTGGACTAATATTTTTAAAAAAATGTGCCTATAAAACTAAGTATGTTCAGGGCTTTATCTGGAAAAGGCACTCCACTCATTCAAAGGCCTTTTCTACGTCAAGTGAGAAAGACTGTTTTCCACCACCAGCTCAGAAGATAGAGCACATTTACCACCTCCTCATGCTGCAGGTAAATTATTTCCTCAGTGTGATATCCAGCCTGTCCTGAGGAGTAACTGAAACAATCAAAAACCTCCTTTGAATTAATAAAATGTAATAAGAACTGTGAAGCTCTGTGTAGCAAAGCACAAATTTGTATCCTGGGTTAGCAAGACAGAAATCTTTGTTTTTTGCATTATGCTGAGACGAGGTGCAGGCCATATCTTCTGCATATCTTCAAGACCTGCATATCAGGTGTATAACTGGAATATAAATTGTCATTAAGTAGATTGGCTAGTAGAGGTCTCATTTTTAATAAAGGGTGACACAGGATAGGGTGACTCCTTAATAGGTTTCCCCTCTACCTTCACAGGAGTGTTAGTGTTTATTTTAACCCTCTGAATTTTGTGAGATAAGGGAAGAGTTAATTTATCTGAAAGATATGTCTGATAATGTGGATCTGAGACCCCAGGGAATATATAGTTGCATAAAGGTGGCAACTGCAAATCAGAAACACACGGTAATCGATATTCCTGAGGGTAAGTGCTGCCCAAAGCCCTGGAAGACCAGCTGTGCATGAAGTTAGCTAAGATTTTACTTAGCCTGTCAGAACGTCAGTGATGCTCACATTTAGAGATGCTCTCTTTTATTAAGGAGTCTCATTCTGGCTTGTATATTTTGACTGCTTCTAAGCTATATTTATAGTTTACTATGAATGTTTTCACATAAATTTGTCAGCTAGCAACAGTAAAATCAATGAACTCTGGTGATTGCTATCAGCTCCCCATAAAAGCTTTTTTTTTTTTTCCTTTTGCTCTTAATTGCAATGATGTAGGTTTGAGTCGTCTTGAAAACCCTAGAATAACAGAGTATTTATGTCATCTTTCACATAAAATTATTTATATGAATGAAGGCTTCTTTAATAGAAACTTCTGTTGAAAGCTCTAAGTCAAAACCCAAAGCCTAGAAATTACTTTAAAATGCTTTCACATTTCACATAGCTTCCTACTTGTCAGTAAATATAACCATGCCATATTTCAAACATTACCAAACAACTTTAAAATTTTACCCTGCTTTCTTACTCAAATGAAGCTATGCTTATTTTAAATATATCTTTGATATGTTTCACAGGCTTATTATAGAAAGGTTTAATTTTCTTTTCAGTCTTTTTTTCAGGCACCTCATTTAAAAACTGAAACAGCATTTTAGTTATTTCATGTGGAGTTGTGGCCCTGATCAGTGCTTTTTTGCTGTAGTAATTAAACTGTGGATTTAATTAAACTGTGAATGGAGTTCAAGGAGAATTCATTACAGAAATTTGTGCCACAGTTGCTGACTGCTTCTTGATGCAAGCAATGGTCCTTTGCTCGCTTACTCTTGAAGCTGGTCTTCTGCCAAGCCTATTTTCAGGTATGGGTCTGACATCCACCTCCTTAATAGCATTCTCCTCTTCCAAAATATAAGTAGCTTTGACCACTGATTCCACAATAAGTGATAACTAGCTGTGAAGCTGGGGCGAATAAATTGTTTTCATTGCCAATTTACTTTACTTGATCAGACTATGTTGGAAGTTCTTCAGTAGCAAGTTCAAGGTTTGAAGAATTATTTTCTAGCAGTTTTATTATAAAAGCATTTAGTAAGAGGGTGACAGGTCTTGGTTTCTTTTCTGTCTTGTAACTGTGAAAGACTTGCTTTTTTTTAATGTTTGGTTTTCATTATTGTGAGGTAGTTGTTTTGAAGTGAGGAACTTAGCGGAAACAGCTAGCAGGTATTCAGGTGACTTAAGTTCAGCTTTGGCTGTGGTGCATAGTGTAGCCTGCTGAGTAGGAGCTCTGAAGGCCTGGTCACTGGAAACACAGGGCATAGTAATGCAACAGGAATTTAGACTATCAGTGTCTGAGCTTTGTAAAATTCCTAGTTTATGAATTGGAGCTCAGGTTGTCTAGAATCACATCAGAATAAATGCGGTATGTGACAAGACTGTGTGTTAGTTTTGGAGGAATATACCATAACATCTGGAATGACTGTCCTGAAAGCAGTGAGATTTTATGTAATGTCAGTGATCAGCAGTTAGTCTAGTTCTCAAAGGCTTTTGGTTAGGTAATCCTGTGTGTATATTCCTGGTGAATGGAGTTTTTTGAGTTGGGGGTGGGGGGCTTCTTTGTTTGGATTTTTTTCCCCCAGTCATTCTTGATCATAGTGAGAAGGTTCATGCAAGTGGCTCCCACTTCTCGTATGTATTGAGACTGCAAAAGGAGAGATTTGACTTGTGATAGATTATCCCACTGATTGGCTGATGAACCGAATCCTTAATGGAATCATTTGAGAGAGGAAAATGGGAGTTTAATCCTGCAGGCCCAGTGCTTGCCTGAGTACAGGTATGACACATGACTGAAGGTGATTTGTAAAGGAGTTAGAAGCATGTCAGAGGAGATGGGGTCTGGGGAATTAGAGACTGTTATAAATTCTGATTTACCTGCATTTCAGTAAACTTGACAAATAGCAGTGAATTCTGTTCACTTCTCAGGGGGACTTTTTGGTTTGTTTCCCATCAGATTTGGAAGACCTAACCAGACTTGTAACAGATCAGCAAATACAATCTAACGTTTGAAGAGGAGACCTAGAGCAAAGTCCATTGAACTCTTCTGACAGAAAACTGCTGTCTTGCAACTTGTGGCTTGCAAGACTCTCTTCTGGAGAGTCACGCTTTTCTATGCCGTGTGGTCTACCCTTATTTCCTAATAAGCTACTACTGCGTCATGTGTGTTCTTTCCACTCTGTCCAACAGGTGCCTCTGTGATGCGTGAAACCAGGAATAAAGCACTGAAAGTTGGCTGAACCAGTTGATCTTGAACTGAAGAATTTCTACGAGCGTGGTGTGCCTCAGCATAGACATCGCTTTCAGCTGAGAATTTGGGCCAACTGTAATGAGACAGTTAAGTGACTAATTGTGAAGATTAAGGACCTACTGGGATTTTAAAAATCATTACGTTGTCTACTGCTAGCTTTAAGTACCTTTACAAATCACGCCCTGGTCCTCAAATTTGCATTTAGGTGCCTAACTGCCATAGAAATCAATGGAGTCTGAATATGAGCATGGATAACAACGGAGGTTCACTCCTGGATTCTGGGTTCTTCCCCCCCCCCACCTCCAGTTATTGCTATTAAAACTACATAGTTTAAAAATACAAATAGGTGTCTGAACACTTGCAAGGTGTTGATGTGAGTTGTTTTAGGCTACAAGAGACATCTAACTTGCATGCTCTGAGTAGCCCATAAAAGTGTTAAAGGAAGCTTAAATGCTTAACTCTGGGCCATTGATTCGCACTGGTTATAAACAAAGTAGGCTAGTGAAGACAGTTGCCCCTTTCTACCCCATTCTCTGGAGTGCTGACTCTTACTGTGGAAAACAGCAGGATTTCACCTCTGCTTTAATCTTCAGACAATGCAGAACTTTTGCTTCCTAAATCTGTATTTAGGTCCTTGCATTTAAGCAGTCTGATGCTAAGAAATGCTGAACAGTTTCACTTCCTAAGGCAGTCCTGGCTGGATTTTCAAAAATGCTGACCATCTGCCACTTTTTTTAGAAACCAACCATAGTTTTCAAAAACTTTGGCCTCCCCATAGTGCAGTGTGGTATGGGGTAACATGAAGGAAAGGTGGATTTCTGCTTTGGCTAGGTGTTCTTTCATAACAGATGATTCTTATTTTTGGGGTTGTTGAAGTATTTTGCTTTGTGCAGCATAATGGGAAGGAAAAGTAGTTTTCAGGCTTTCTCTATTAGGTGAAAATAACCATTGGATGTCTGACTGGTTTGATTAAAAGAAGTGAGACAATCTATAGTGCAAAAGAAACCAGGAAATTGCTTGCAATGTGATTATAATACTGAGTGAAACATTTTGCTTACGATAGTGACTAAGGAATTTTACATCATATTGATTTTACTTTGTTTTCTGTTTAAAATAAATGATGTTTAACCTTGTTTAATTAGAAAAAATTCTATGTATTTGTTAAGATGCCACAATCTGTTTCCTTTTAATTTGATTTGGTAATTCAAACCAATAGGGAGAAATAGGCAATGTATTGGAATGTGAATATTTTTCCTTGATTAAAATTGTGGTGCTACAGTGTATAATAGAAACTTCATTTAGGGTAGTATCTAGAGAACATGTCAGATCTGTAACGACTACTGGCTATGTGAAACTCTGGTGTAAATTGTAACAGCTCTACTGATTTCATTGGTGCTAACTCAGATGGCATCAGCTGACAAGATAGAGAAAAATGGTCTGCGATTGTGTTAGGTTTTGAAAAGGAAATAATCCAAGAAAGCAAGCAGAAGATACTGGATATGAATTAATGATTAGACAAATGGTTTAGATGAAGGGTTTGGGGTTGCAGAGGGTTTGGATTTTTTCTTTTTTTTTCTTTTTTTTTTAATCTGGAACTTCGAGGAGAGAGGGATCAATATTTTGGATCCTTTATTTCAATAGATGGCTAATCTATTTTTAGGTATAACTAGAGTGAAAAGACCACACATGGAAGCATTCCTTGTAAAATCAGCATGAGAGGTAGGAGAACAGCCTTGGCACCAAAGGACATGGGGAGAAAGATTCCTTGATGGGCAAAATACTAACGGAGGGGTCTAGATTGTAAGCAAGTGGGACTGGAAATCCTTGTTTGTGACCTTAAATGTGACGTTATTGGTATGATGGAGGCCTAGAAGAGACACATGACTGCAGTGTTGAAATTCACGGTGTGGAAAGCATCAGGTGGGAAAACAGTCAAATTGTTGCTTTTTGTTATGTATAAGTCAGAAGCAAATGATCTTGAAAATTTAGAATTGAATCCCAACAAGTGGAATGTGGTGTAATAGTACATAGTGCTGGCAGCAAATCAGCAGATAGTTGTTAAGGAAAGCATTTATCTTAGATCTGTCCCTGATACATAGGAAACTGTCCTCTACTAGCGTTGGAGGTGTCTTGTGGAATACATTTTACCAGCACTAAAATATCTGTGTAGCTTAAGAAAATGATTGATCAAAGTTGCTTAACGCTAAAAAGAGTCAGTTCAACTCTGGGAAATTTTATATTAAAATGCCTTTCTGACAGCCGTGCATTTTTTTTTTTTTTTAAATAATCTTAGAACATTTGGGGAATTCTGGAGGCAGAAGTAACGCTAAAGTTTTGTCACAGGATAAACGGACTTACTGCAGGTAAGTCTGGCATCCATACCAAGGGAATGGTTGATGTGAGATTTGATTGATGAAGAGTTTAAGGAGTGGAATATAATGAATACTAATCTACACGGATTTGTGCGAAATAGACCTTAACAATTTAGACATAATTTTTTTGAGGTTATGTGTTTGGTTGATAAAGGCGTTGATGTAAAGTCTGTAATAGATGGTGTCAGAGTCCAATATTCTCAGACCAGGTTCATTTAGATATTCCATGCATGGAGTGTGTAAAGTTTAATGTCAGATTTACTTATTTTAAAATAGTTGATGTAACATGCTATTTTTGATTTGGCAGAGTGATAAAAATATACTGAAAACACAATACAAATGTAAATTACACTTAGAAAAATATAATAATTGCAATAAACAGTTCAATCACGATAGTAGTGTGACTCCCAGTACCGGCCTTAACAATATGCTCACCATCAAGATGCTGGGCATGCTCAATAGCCAGGAAGGAGTACATGGGTTGAAGCCAGCTCAAGCCTGTTGCTCTCTTTGAAAGTCTTTTGTTAGTAATTTTTTATACACTGGCTGAGCCACATATTCCCTCCCCCTATTCTGGTCTGGCTTACTCAGGGAGACACTTACACCACCAGTTGATCCACTCGACTGTTGATAGCTGTTTATCTTAATCAAAGGCCACCCTCTGGTCCCCTTTGTGTTGAGATGAAGTCAGCTTCTTTGCCGTATTCTCTGAGCTTCATGGGCACATCACCCTTGCCCATCTCCTCTAAGTGTTCTTCCATTGTAGGGCTTCATTCAGTGACTCAATTTCCACCCTTAGGGGTTTAGTCAGTCACAGATGTCTGGGGGGTTTGAACTCAATAGCCCATGGCATTTTGATTAAAATATAGTGTTTCCGTGGCTCATGCTAAATGGAGTAAAACAGGCTAATGCATCTCAAAATATTATTGTAAATTATACAATTTTTAAATTTTTAAACAAAAATTTTTAAATATCTGTGTTTCTGGTGGAGTGCCTAGAGGGACTGCTTTTAACCCTAAGGTGTTTTACATTTTTTTGTTTTAATCTGCAAGCAAAAATGCAAAATCATCACAAATTTAAGTTTGCAGACAACTCCAATTTGGGAGAAGTGGGTCAGTGGCAGAGAGAACAAGCTGACTGATCTGAGTAATGCTGAATCACCCAGTAAGCCAGGCACAAGGAGACAGCGTTCAGTATGGCCAAGTGTAAAATCAAGCTTGTAGCAAGGAACACTGAACACACGTGAGGCATGGGAATCTCTGTTCTATGGAAAAATTTAAGGGTACAGACCAGCTGAAAAGGACTTAAGAATATGACCTTGAAGGCTAATGTAACAGTTGGATTTAAGAGCAGATGAATACAGGACTGAAGTGGAGAAAGTCACAGTTCTTGTCATACTGCAGTCAGGGTAGCAAAATGCAGGAGCAGCTCATCCCCTGGTGTGTTCTCCGTTGCCAGAAATTTTCATAAAGAGTGGCTGTTTCTCTAAGAAAATATCTAGTTCAGATTAATTTGGGAAAACGTGTTTTTGCACACCAGCTGAGGCCCCACGTGTCTCATCAGTCAGACCTGCTGCGTGAAGGAAAACTGTTTCTCTCACTCTTGGTTTGTGAAAGTGGTGGGTAAGGTAACCCTTACAGTGTGGTTGAATAGCTATTTTTGCTTACCGGGGCTCTACAAAGCAAATAAAGTGTCCCACTATGTCTCCTAAGGGTGTGACTTTGCTATCAAAATTCACATGATATGTCAAATTAACTCCATGTCTACAGTACAGAGATTTGATTAGGTTTTGCACAGTGTTGAAGGGAAATCCTGGTTCTCGTGCTGTTTCTCAGGTGGATCATCTTTCCAGTGTTTACTTCCCTCTGCTGTTCTACCACATCAGTCTCTTTTTGTAAGCTGTTAGATGCCATGCAGAAATAATTCCTACATCTGGTTAAAGAGCTGTGTCATACCTATCACAGGCAGCTGATGCTCTGCTTTGTCTCCTTTTTCTGTTCTTCAAACTACCTCCATCTAGTTGTCATCACTAAATTATGTGCAACCAAAATAACACTTTTATTTGGTACAAGTTCAGTTTGTTTTCAGTTCCTTGTTTGCCAACTTATTTGGCCAAATCTCTAGTGTTATGTGAAAACCAATTCCTCCTATTGGTAATATTTATAGCTTTAATATGAAGTGCTGCAAACATTTTAAGAATTTAGGATTATTACCTTTGAACCCTCTGCTCTGGTCAGATCATGTGTGAATACTGAAATGCATTTTAGTGGGCTTTAAAACCTGCTAGGCTTTTTATGTACAAAATCTGTGAGAATCTTTTTGTGTCACTGTGCCACAATTATGTTCAGAATGAGTGTGTATAGATATATGAATGAGGGTTGATAACATTTGATAACTTCTAGGTGGGGATTTATATTCATGTAAGTATATAATCACAGAAGTATCTGCACATAAATATGCAACTGTGAGAATGGAATTTGTTAAATAAAGCATGCAGCAATCTGTAGCTGTAGGGAGATAGCACTGCTATCTGATGAGGCTAATGGCTTCAGCACTGTGTTTTGTTAATATCTTTTGGTTCCTTTCTGAGCTTCTTAAGAAAGAGAAAACAAGCATCTGATTTCACATCTTTCATGAGAGGAGTGTATTGATTTATTTTTCCTTAGACGCTTTCATTTCACAGTTTTTGGGCAGTTGATCAAAATAGTGGCCAAAGCAGAATCTTTCAACCTTCCTATGTGTCTCTTGGCACCTTCTGCTAACCAAACCAAACCAACTGAGAAATTTGGCATCATGAGTAAATGCTTGTATATTACTGTACATTTTATATATATAAAATGTTTTTTATAAAAATTATAAAATACATTTTCTAAATATAAAATGTTGCTAACTTTTTGTGACTGTCATAAGTGACCAAGAAAAGTCAAGGTAGAGACCTTTTTATTAGTTCGTCTTTCTAGGTGAAGTTGTGTCGAAAGCTTATCTGCATGTGTTCAGAGTGTGTGTTATCAAGAATTATTGAATGGGCATCTTTCAAATTTCAGTAAAGATATAGAATGAAATCAAAGTTCTTATTGTCATAAAGGCAATCATTGGTAAAGCTATAATTGACAAAAGGCTACATGAAGTACTCATTTAGAAATATGTTGCTGTTTTCTGATCAGTGATAATGGGAAAGTTAAGATAGGATTTGTTTGCACGCAAATTTACAGTAGTTCACTACATTGGTTGAAGTAAAGCGATATAAATTGTTGTGGACAGACTTAGTTAAGAAAGGCTGCTCCTAATTGAATTGAGCTATACTGAAAGTCTGGCTTTAACGGAAATAAGAGGTTCCACATACTTGTTTGCAGCAATTTAGCTTACATAGTTTAAAATTTAACAGAAGCAAATTATAGTGTAGATGGCCTTTTATAGATTTGAACTATAAACACGGGAGTAGACTCTCAGCTGGTGATGTATGCCTGCTGAAGTTCTCACCACGTTTATAGTGGTGTCTGCAAACTCTGCCTCCTTTCCCAGGTATTTTGTGCTACTTTTACTGAATGCACCCAGCAGGGATAGATGAATTCCCTGTGAATCCAAGGTTTGACTTGGTACCTAGGGAGACTTAATTGCTGTTCCAAAGCCATGTTTCAAATGTTTCAGCATTGTGCCTCCTCCTGATGAGGACAGATTGCAAATTCTGTCCTTTCACACCTGTGCCCATTGGCCCTGGAACACCCTGTTGTGGTTCTGCAGGATAGAGTTTCATATGTTTAAACGATGGGCACCAATATCTTGCCCAGTGGATTGGGAACTCTTACATAATAACACTTGTTTGAGAGTAGCATCCACAGTTACATGCATCTGATCATATGAATAAGCAACCATGAAATTGGTTTGTTTAATTAAAAGCAACTTCAGTCCTCCAAAACAACCACCCTTTTACAAATGTAGAAAGTCTTTAACAGGAAGGCAGATATATACATTGATTAGATTTCTCTAACTCTGCAAGCCTTGTAAACCTATGAAAAAGGGTCTATATGTATTTACAGAGGTGCTAAGAAACTTAACTGCATGACTGTTGCTACTTTCCACAACAGCTGTAAGAGTGATAGAAATTCATGTGTGTGCACCAAGATACTGATGGTGGTAACTTCTTGCATGTAAGAGGTATCCTGTCATGTCAGCAGAAGGTCCTGGCGATACAGGGGACTGTCAGAGCGAAGCAGACTCTCAAGGTTAGCAGTGTGCACATGTAAATATGGAGAAAGATACCATACAAGGTGGGTTTTTTTTAATGCATAGAGAACACAGAACATTAAATTAGATTCAGACAGTGTTTGAATATGCACAATATAAAATATAAATATTATAAAGTCAGTAGCATCATATACTTTATAGAGTAATATATCTTTATACAGGCTCAGAATGACTGTTGAGGGCACTCACAACAGGGTACTTCCACATAGAGGGAGGAGATAGATACCATGAAAGGAGCAGTTTAGGCATCCGCTCAAATGTTTCGGTCGGTTACTTAGTCAAGATTACAGCTGTCAGTTGTAGAGTTTAAAAATACATTACTGAAGCTGTGATGCCCTCCTCATTTTTAATCATTTTCACCAAAGCAAATCCCACTCCAGAGGTTTGTCTGCTCTAACAATGCATTTGATACAAACTTCCCTAAGGCACAAAGCAAGATGGGCAACCAATTTGGAAATTATAATAATCCAGTCAAGGTTAAGATTGCCTTGTTCTGCTGGGATATTATAAAATTTGAACCATGTACATACATCTAAAATAAATTAGATGTGGGTGGTTGCTGGAGTTTTATCACTCTAGGGAACTCTTTCTTTAAATTTGAGATACATTGGACTCCTATTATCTGGTAATGCATTAATTTCAGTGGCATGTATTTTTAGATTAATGTTGGCTCCAAAATTGTTTGAGTATTTGGGATAAAATGGGGTCATAAGAAAGAGAGTGTGAAAGGCAAAGAATATAATTATTATTTTAGAGTCCATGACCACTGGCAATGAGATACTTGCATCTCCCTTCTGTTTAAAATATCTGCTACGCTGTGAAATAGGTTACAAAAAAGCATCACTTAGCTGACCCATGCTGATGGTCTCTGCTTGCCATTTCTAAGCGATTTTAAATATATGCAACACATTATAAGCTAGATATATATATTTTTTTTTGCTCTAAAAATATGATTATTTAAAGCTCTATATTCCCTAAGCTGGTGTATGTAGTCATTTTCTTGTGTCTCTGCTAAGTTCCAGTATGGGGCTGCAGAAGGGCCCCCAAATCCTGGAGCAAGTTCAGGGCCTGAATCAGTCAAATAAGACACAGCAAGGGAGCAAACAACAGTCTGAAGGACTTGGCAGCCAGATGTAATATTTTATGAATGTTCTTTTAATTGTCTCATAGTTTGTGTTGTATGTACATACTGAGAGGTATACCTGAAGGATTGGGTAATGTCATGGTGGTTATATTAGTCCAAAAGAAACATGAAAGCTTTGAAACCCACTCAGGCTGCATCTAAACCAACCTGCAGGTACACAGGTTGGTGTGGCCCAGGCTCGTGTTCTCCTGATCAACTAGTGGTTCCCATCTGTTCCTCAGGAAAGGAAGCAGTAGTGTCGCTTCACACCTGCCATAAATTCAGAATGTGGCTAGGGCATATCTGATTTAGATACAACCTCTGGGACTAGTCCTAGTCCTGTGACCTGTGATGAAGACTTCTGACGACTCCTAGAAGAGCAGGACGTGGAAGTGAACTTGGTGTTAATTCTTGGAAAGTACTGATCCCTTTCTGGGTTCTGTCAGGCACCTGTTGGATTGTGGGAAGACTTAGGCTATTTCAATATATTACAACATCCAGACAGTGAATTAAGGAGAGATTATTAGTGACACAGTTAAAAGGAAACAAAGGAGAAACGTGGAGGCACGTACATCGAGGCAGCAAAAAACCTAGCCTGCTTGGGGGCAAACAGAAGAGAGTAAGATGGTGGTTAGGGAAGCGAGACTCAATAATTGTTGTCTTTTTGTTGGTTTGGTTTTGTTTAACGTTGCACAGACCAAACTATGGTTGAATATACTGACAAAGAACCTTTAAAGGTGGGAGAGGGAAAAAAAATGAGAGGAAGTCAGTGCAAATGTGGAGAAGAGGGTGCATCTGTGTATGAGGAGCAGATACCAAAAGAGAAAATTAAACCTCATATAGAAGCAAAAAGCATTGCTGGGTATTTGTTTGCTTTTGAGGCAACTAATGAAGTGCTGTGGAGTGTGAGAAGGAGCTGATGATGGAGAGGGATAAAGTGTGGGCAGGAGTCAGTGGGGCTAATGACCTAAGAAACTGCAGAGAGAGGAAACAAAAGATGTTTAGGAGTAGAAGAGACAGGATGAGATACGAGTTGGGGAACTCTGAAAGAAGAAGTTGATGCAGGTGTGGAGCTTCCCAGGAAGTGCTCAGCAGCGGTGTGAGGAATGGAAGGCATCGGCAGCCGATGAGAAATGAAGTACGGCTTAGGTCCTAGGTGTGTGTTCAGGGTATGTGTGATAAATTACCTTCATTTGTCCAACCATCCTGTCTCGCAAAGGGCAGCACAGTCATTTTCTCTTGCTGTTAACTCTGCATTTCTCACTGGAGTGTCTCAGAGGAAGTGAGTCACTATGGCTTCTGCAAGCTCCCCAAACAACCAACTGATCAAACGTAATCAGCGTAATCCCCTTCCCGCTAAAAACAGTAACAGGTCTTTGTGAGAAATTTGCAAGTAGCCCCGTTTTTAAAAACAGAAGTTTTCACAGAATGTAATGAGGATACTTCTGCATGTTTACTATAGTTATTCCTTTATTTATTGGTGTTTTGTGATCTCTACAACAAGGTAATTTTAGATATACAATATCTTGCCTGTGAATCTCTTCCCAGATTATCTAAAGTGTTATGCATAATATGATTTCTGACAATTCTTAAGGAAGTGTTATATTTTCTCTTTCTTAATGATCTCAGTCTGCATATGAAGTTAATGTAATTAAAGAAGCAAACCTGGCCCAGGTAGCTGGTTATCAGAAAGGTTTGTGCATCCTGGAATTGGTGTGTGTTTAAATTTTGTGTTTCTTACCTGGCTTCATACACTAGTAAAGAGGTGAGTATCCCAGAGCCTCAGGCACTTGGACCGAAGTATAGATACTGGTTTTTTTTTTCCCGTGTGCTCACTGAAGAGTCTGTGTAATATTAAGGAGCACCTCTCCACAAAAATGCCTTTAATATAAAGTCTCAGTGCACCGAGTTTAAATAAAGGCTTGCCCTTGGTGTGCACATCAACCCTCAGTGACGGGAGCACTCCATAATGTGCAGCCGCTGTAGCAATGTGGTCAGATGGAAAACAATACTAAAGCCATAAAAACAGTTAATAAAGAAAGTTATTTAACATTAACCTTAAAGTATTTTTCACATTGAAGTATATTAAAGAGACTAGAGCCTTTATGTCCATTTGTGCACAGAGAAGTTCTTTCCCAAGGGCCATCGAGTTAATTGGCTGCCAGGCAAGAGTGTGAGTGTACGCTGCAGCAAAGAGGAATAGATGCAAAACATTCAGACTTCTGAGCCTGATAATCTTTATTACCCCTTGCAAGATTAAAAGAGTTTGTCTTCATCCCGTAGGAAATGGCACAGTGCAGCAGTATTTACACAGTATGATCAGTATTCAGTATATTGTAAGGCAAATTCAATTCCACTTCATAAAGCTCTCACTGTGTGTTGCCATAATCAATAGGAATAGTACATAATAGTAAATATGATATAAAAGTGGTTTTGTGTGTGTCTCAAGTGGCAGTGGGTGTCCCAAATCTAGCTGATTCACTTCCCAGTGTAAATACTGTAAGTTTTCACTATTTTTATAAACCGAAACCTCAGGTTCTCAGAGGGAGTTAAGCTGCCCGGTCAGCAGTTCCCAAGTCTCCGTTTCAGCCCAAGCGTCCCACCATTTTCTAGAGAGCAAAATCAGCTCTGCTCAGAGACCAAGCTCAGGCTCAGCGCTCATCTCCTGCATAGAGAGCTTTTGTTCTGAGAATCATGTCTGTGCAGACTTGAGTTACCAAAGTGAACTAACATGTTTTTTCAAGATTATGTGTTTTCAAGCTAAAGGCTGAGTAACAGTGACACCTATACACTGAAATATTTTCCTTTTCTTTTTTAGAAACATTTTAAAAGCATCAGCTGTCTATAATTTTTATGTCCAAAAACTGGCCTGATATTTCATGATGAAAGGGAAACTGATAGAACAGTTGTGTTTGTGGTAGTTACGAGTGCTAGGAGGAATCTGGTTGGAGACTATCACATTTTCTTTCACCGTGGAGAATTACACTGACACAATTTGATGTAGAGCAAACTTCGAGCGTGGTATCCCACAGCAATAAAGTTATTGCGAGAGCCAAACAGTTCACTAAAAGGCGAACATACACCAATTGTATTCGAGAAATACTCTGCATGAACAGAAACTGAAGAGATTCTCTGTTTAGCTGAGAAAGGAGGACAACAGAGAAGGCAATGACAATGGCAAAGTGTTCAGAGAGTAGCTAAGGTAAATCAGGTGCCCTTCTTTGTAAGGCAGAACCAAGATCAAAAAGTCTTAAAACTGTGGTCTGCGTACGACCTCCAGTTTTAAAGAATGGGTTGGATGTTTTCATACTTTAGGAGCTGAACTCTTCTTGCCTTACAAGGAGACATTGATAAAAAAACACCATTTGAACTTGAAGCTCTAGCTTTTACATCATTAATTTGCTGCTGATTTCAGTGACAACTGCATGAGATTGGTGGGGCTCTTCCTTTTCCCAGAAATGTTGAGCACCAATCACTTCAAATGACATCAATGAAAATTATCAAAGACTGGTTTCCCTGAGAAGTTAATCCTTAATTTCTTTTGTAAATCACGGCTTTATTCTCTGGAGCACAATTAATAAGTAGGAGAGTGGACCATTTAATTGATTTACCAAAAGGACTCTGATAATAAATTGTGATTCTTGATAAATTTGATGGAATTGAGGTACAGGCATGCCTTGCTACCTGTTGAAAATGTTTTAATTTTGAAGATTCTGGTGTAGGTATACCCTTGTGATAGTGCCTGTGATGACCGTAGCTGATTTCTGATCTTTTATAGTTTGGGTAAGAGGGTATTTTTGGATGCAGCCTTTGCTGCCAGTAAACAAAGGTTTTGTCTGCTAATGTATCTTATATTGCTGTTCCACTCTTTCAATGCCAAAACACAGTGACAGAAGTATACTGATGTTCTCAATTCATGTGTACCATGAATCACTTCTCAATTATTTGACTTTGAAAGAGGAAAGCAGGTTTCAGTAAAACAGACAGTATGCTGAGTTAGATCTTCCTGGTTTTCAGGGACCATTCTTCCAATTTTTTGTTTCTTTCCCCTTCTGACTTCTGTATGATTGGTGCTGAATGTTTGAGATGAGCTTTTTTTTTTTTTTTCTGTTGTGGTATGGGTACTGAGTATTTGAATTTTTCAGATTCTGGATTTTTGGACAAGATGTACCCCACTATATCTGCATCACATTTATATGTACTTTATTGTTATTTATTTTTTTGACAGATAAGATTAAGAAAAGTGTTAAGGTAAAGGCTGAGGCTTAATGTTGCATTGCTAATGGCATAATTATTGAGTGTAGTTTAACAGGATTTAAAATTTAACATAATTTTTTTTGTGTTTAGTTATTTCAGAAACATCAGTCTTGCTGGCATGTGGTACAGCAGCGTTTCCTAGACTTTCCTTTTCCATCCATAGGTGTTGGTAGGGACAATAGCGCCAAATTTTGTGCCAGGATATATATTTTGAAGAAGGTTGCAGAGGACTGGTTGTCTGTGTATTAGGGAAAGCAGTGCATGTGGTCAGACTAGGAGGTGACTGCTCTTTTCCCTCCACATCTTGTGTTTACAAAGCTTAAAGGTAACTAAAAAAATGTCCAGAATAAAACACCTGCTTTGTAATTATAAACAAACATGTTTCCATCAGTAAGATCCAGCTTCCACCTATAGATGCAAGTAATGCTGCACTGAGGACAATGTCAGTTAGGTATTGATAAAGCCCTTTATAGATTCAGTTCATCTGCTCCAGGTTTTAAACCTGGAACATGAAACAAAAAGAAAGGGAAAAAAAAAGGCGGATAAGATTACAGGAATTACAGAAATGCAAACATATTTTTTTGAAGTGCATGATCAAGACATAGTCCAAAGTGCATCCTTGAGCTGCAGCTTGCGTGTGGCTCTACTTTCCAGGATCTACATAAGCATCTCAAAAGATGGATGATGCGTTGCTACACTATACACATGTAACGCCCAGAAGTGCGGCAGCCCCTTTCCAGGAACAACAATCAGAAAATACCAGGGCAGTAAGACCTCAGAGAAGGAAGGAGAGAATGGCTGAAGGTTTGTTCTTTTTTGCCTTGTTAGTTTTTTTTTCCTGCCATTTAGGTGTTCGCTCTGTCTGCAGAGCCCCTTGTGCTAGTCACTATGTTCCAGCTGGTACGAAGTCTCAAAAGTGCTGTTGCAAGCTATATTCAAAATGAAACCGCCACGGGTCTGGGAGATAACTGCAAGGCTTTCTCTGATAACAGAAGGTAGGTCTCGTGGTTTAACCCCAGCCGGCAACTAAGCACCTTCCCCATTTCAGCTACCAGCTGGAGCTGGAATCTTATGCCTGTCTGTGGTAGACAATTTGCAGTAGGGATAGTTTTTTTTAACAGCCATGAGTAGCTGGCTGTTTTCTTCGTGTTTTGAAGTGCTCTTAATGCAGTGGAGCACACTGGGAGTATTTGCGCTCCACAGCACTGTGCTTTGCCAGCCGTGCAGTTCAGTGGTGCCGGTATAGCTCTGTATCGCTTCTGAACCCACCGCCTTCAGGTGCTCCCCCCACCTTATTCTACTGCTCCGTTCTTGAGTTATAACATCAGGCCTTTTAAGTTACCTACTGGTGTATAAACTCTGTATTTCTTTATGCTTGTAAGTCTTAAGTGCTCAGTTGCAAGTCTGTTTTGAAAATCTCATTTTTACAGTGGAGACTGAGTGTGTCTTTGGTGATAATTTTTGCATTTTATTCCTGCTGCAATCTATGAGAGAGGACCCCATAAAAGCAATGTAGTTGTAGCCAATCAATATTTTCTGAAGTCCGGCTGGTTTATCATTCAATATCTGTGGTATTTTTTGCTTATTTATATGCACTTGTAATAGATTAAAAAAAAGTATTAATAATAAAAAGGAAAGTATTTGGCCTTATGCTATGTTGTTACTTAAGATACAGAGAGATCTTGGAATCTTCTCAAATACATGCAGAATATTTTTATCCAGCACATTTGCAGAATGTTTTTTCATCTCACTATGCTGGGCAATGGATTGAGAAGGGCTGTAAACAAAACAAACAGCTCCCACACTTTCCCAACCTTCCAGAAAACTGCAAGTCTGGTACCAGAGAAAGATAGAAATGTATGTGTAAGGATTTCTGTTGCACTGTGTATTTGTGCTTAGTCACAGTGTTCTGGCATGCCACGTTACATCATGTCTGATTTGATATAGCACACCCATAACCAAAGGAAAACAATTTTACATGCTTAGAAACCCTTCCAGTCTTTGAAACTTGAGGATTTTTGATGTTATTTACTTCTTTGAGGTTTATTAAAAAACAATGACTTTAATAACTAATTGTTTTGTTTTCTTTTAAATAGACATCGGGGATAATACAGCAGTCCACAGTAGATACTCCCTACTGTGCTGGTTCTGGCTGGGATAGAGTTAATTTCCTCTTGTCAGTCTCCCAATGGATTCTGTTTGCTTAAAAGAGTGAAGGGGACATTTTCTCCCAACTAAGTTGGTCTGTTTCTTTTTTCATGCTATCTGGCATGCACAGTAACTGGTTATTATTTCTATTGCATCTGCCATCCAGCAGCAGCTGGAGCATTATTAGGTTAGACGCTGTATCTATACATTGTGAGGGGTTTCTGGACATGAAGAGCTTATATTCTGAAGTAACATGACAAGAAAGAAGATTTTTGGAGATTCTTGTTTGCAAGAAGAAGGAGTGATGCTCAGATTATCACATGATTTTCCCAGACGTCATTGTAATAGTGCTGTCAGAGCTGGGAACTGTGCCCAGATACCTCCAATCTGACACCACTGCCTCAGATGCAAAGCCCATCTTCCTCTCTAATGGAAAGGGTTTTTTTTGTTGTTGTTACAAAATTATTTATAGTATGATTTCAGATGGGCACAGTTTAAAAGGAGTTTTATGCTTAGCTCCTGCTATTACTTTGAAAAGTACCTGGTGAACATCTTTCTGTTTTTAAGAGGAGCTCTGAACCAGAGGAGTTCTAGCACTTCCAGGGCAACTTCAGACCTTGTCTTGGACCGACCATCTTTGTTATTGAAGGAAACAAATGGGATTTGTGTCATAACAGATTGATGTTATAAAAGGAACATGTTCTCCAAGCATTTTTGCATGAAGTAATACAGAATTGAGTTCTAGGCCTGACAAATGTGTTTGAGGTTCTAGAGAGATGTGCTTGATTTTACTCCTAACAATTTTTTTGGCCTATATCTGATTTTCTATAAGCTACATTTGACATATTTAGACAACTTTGTTCCGAAATTATTTCTCCTGTCCTGCTTCTTTGTATTTAAATAGAAATTCAAGCACCCAGAAGTAAGCAAGCACCCAGGCAATGGAAGATATTTACCAGTGGCAATATTTTATTTCTTGGCAGAAACTGCAGGCAAATGAGGTAATTGTTGGCTTCTGGAGCTCCTTTTGGAGTGTGTCACACAGTTGACATAATGATGAGCTGATTGGGCTGTCTTGTCTACCTGGACAGACTTTGGCTTTGATTCTTCATTAATTCTGTAGGAAAACAGGCTGCTCTGCCAGTCTCATTCAGTGAGGGACTGTTGCAGATGACTGTTCATTATCAGAAGGAAATGGTATTTTCTCATGTCCATATGTTCTTTGGGATTCCTCTCTGCAACTCTCCAGAAACCTGTTTGTTGCCCTCAGAGATGGTGTATATAGCAATTAAACATTGGAATTCGGAAAGGGATTGAAAAACTAATGAAAGTGTGAAAAAAGAAGTACTTATTCTAAAAGGAAAGGGACTTGCATATTGCTAACCTTGAAATGAAATAATAAAAAATTCATGATGGTGTATTGTGGACTAAGCGCATGTCTTTGTGACTAAACCAAATATGCAACTGCAGCTTAGGATATTCTGTTTCCAACAGAAGTAGTTTTATCCATTTGTTTTACTGGTAACAGAGACTTAATCAAGTGTCTGTACAGCACTTGAAATTATTTCAAAGTTATATTATTAATGTTTTGTTATCAAAATGCTCAAATTAATAAAAAAAGAACAATATGACAGTAAACAATGCAAAGGAGAAATATAATTTGTGGTTGCAATGTAAAGGTCAATGTAAGTGACAAGATCTCTGCTAGGTATGAATCCTGCTTTCATTCTTGTATGTGGGAAGAAGTATTGAAATTTAGCCAATAGGCAAAGTGGCTGACATTACGTAGTTGAAGGTTTTGAGGAATAAATCAGAAAGGTATAGTGAACATTTTTTTGCTGCCTGAAGCTTACCCAGTTACATTAGGGTTCCCTTGTCTTTCGGGATTATGTATATTGGAGATGCAGGCTTCTAGGGGTATACCTGTAATTTTCGCAGTTAATTGGCAAACATACTTTCCACAGCCAAAAGGGACAGACCACACAGGTCTATCAAAGTAACTGATAGTTCCTTCCAGTTAGACCATTATTCCTCTTTTTCTCTTTCTTTTTACTTTCAGAGGGATTTCCAGTGGAGTTGTGGTACTGACTTTGAGTGCTGTGCATGTAATACTCTGAGAGGAGGAGGTGATGGAAATAGATGGCAAAATCAGAGCAGCCGGCCAGGGATAGTAAGAAGTTGATGCTTTACAACAGAAAGTTTTGACACATCCTGATTTTTTTTTTTTCCCTGTGTTTGTGGCAGAGAAGAGAAAAATGCACAATTTGGTCATGCTCTTTAGAAGGCTTGAAGCAAGTACATGCTTTCGGGCTCATGAGACATCCCATTGATATCTCAGTGAAATACACTTAAGTATAACACATTTCATTTTGACTGTGATCCTGTTGGCTGAGGCCTGCAAGCCGGCAGAACACTTGTGCACACACTAAAGTATGCATTCAGAATTAGTTAAAAGATACTAAATGACCCAGTAACATTTAGCAAAATGCTTCACGCATGCCAGTGTGCTCTGCTGAAAATTTCAGTTATGTTTCATCATGTGCAGGCATTTCATGGATTTTGGACACAATTTGAGAAAACGGAAGATTTTGGCTCACTGTGTAGTTCATTCATTGAAAGTAGTTGCTTCTAGCGTTTAACAGTGCATGGGCAGCTTAGAGCAGGCTGAAGAATATCTGACCTAAGGGAATTGCAAAGGGAATTTAGGGAGGCAGGAGGCAATTACCTGAACTGGAATTTGACCAGGAGAGAGGAACTACCATTGCAGTGCTTATTAAACCCTGTGAGTAATGAAGAGCTATCTTTTACTGCCAGATAGTAATGGATGATCTGTTGATCTTGGAATGACTTGATATGATTCAGGTTTTCTGGCAAGAGGCGAATGACTGACATTGTCAATAACTATGAAGTACTCACTGGATAAAGCCTTTCTTTTGTCTAGCGTCTAGTGGGCTTCTCTTTGGCAAATTCATTTTCCTCTGTAAAAGCCATGGTTAGAGTACCAAGAAGCCTGTAAAGAGCATTCTGCTTGATTTGCTAGGTGAGCAGCCTCATTTTTTGTTGCCAAGAACTTGTTGGGCATTGAAAAATATTTCTGAAAATTGGCAAAAAGGGAGTTTGCAGATTTTCATTTTCTTTTCCAGGATATTTCAAATGATGATACTGAATCCTTGTATAGATGATACAGTATATTTATAAAAAGTTATTCCACAATTTCTATAAATATCCTATTACTATTCCTGTAATATAATAATTTTTTCTTTTCAATATGAAATCATGATATGTGTGTATAATAGATTTTTAAATATTTAATCAAGATTCTGAATCCTGCATTTGAGCATCTGTATTTAACTTACAGGTTTACATGATTTTTTAGGTTCATCTGCCTCCTTTATTTGAAAATTCTTTTTAAAAAAAGAAAAACTCTTGCCTAAGGCATAATGTAGAGCTACTGATTTTTCGTTTGTTTTTAAGTAGAGATGAAATAGAATTATTTCAAAGGCTTACATTTCTCAGAGGAGCATTGGGACCCAACTGATTTCAAGGAATTCTTTAGGAGACTCTGAGAAATCTAAATTAGCATTGTCTGTACATTGTGCCTACCCATAAACTGTTAGAATAACTAGTAAAGTTTTCCTGGGGAGCCAATATGGTTTTGTTGATAACCTAAAGATCAGAAATCTTGGTTTCTATTCCAGTTCAGTTTCCCTCTCTGTATCTCTTTTCTCTCTCATTTTTTGCTGCTTTTGTTTAATTAGACTGCCAGACCTTTGGTCAGGGCCTGTTTTACTGTTTTTATACACTGTATAGTGTAATTATAATCTTAACGGTATGTGAGATTATCAGCACTGTAGAGAATAGATTTCAAGTACTTCAAAACAATTTGAAATTACCATTTTCACCAAGACTCTTATTCAGCAGAGCACTTGACTGTGTAGTTTACTTTAAGCCTATGAATTCCACTCTTGATTATTATTGAGACCATTTTAAGGCTTGAATTTAAACACCTGCTGAAGTGCTTTGTAGTGAAATATACGCTAGAGAAAAGCTGCTTAGAAATGCATTTATATATACAGTTTAATTCATGCTAGGTCTATCCCTCTTCTGAGACAGACTGACATGCTTACGGGGAGGAGCTCAAAGCTCTGCTTCAAATCAGACTTGAGAAATCTAAATAAAAATGAATGAGATTTTTTCTTTTTTCCTTGAAAGTTAGTAAAGTTTTTCCTTTATATAAGCGGATGGCTATGAGGGATGTATTTAGTAGCAGTGAATTTCGCTAGCCGAGAGGACCTCTAAGAGGTATGATAATGCAGTGTCTCCATGTTTTAGTCTACTAGACTGTCAGCTGTTTGCACCCAGTGTTTGAATGTTGAGGCTATCATTTAGGCTGGCATTTGAAATCAAAGTTTTGCTGATTTTTTTTTTTCATTTTTAAGTGCACGTGGAAGAGCTGGTTTGTAAGAAAAACAAGGAAATAAATGTGAAACCTGGAACATAGTGTTGTTTGTCAGCTGTTATGACTGACATCTTGGTATGTTTGAACAAGGCACCTTGAAGCAAAAAAAAAACGCTGGGAATTTCAGTGAAACAAAATAAGGAGGTCTTGCTTTGACAAACACATTTTAATTTGAAGAATACTTCAGTTTGTGGGTGTACTCCATTCCTGCACAGCAAATTCCGTCTCCTATGCCACATGGCTGCATGAGCAGTGAGTAGTACAGGCAGTGTATATGACTTACTGTAAACTCCCAAACAAATATCCCCCTTTTGCGTTTATGTATTTCCTTTCACTCAAGGATTTTGTTACACTTTACAGACCGCAGGTAGGTGTGGCAGGTCCCCTTGGAAGCCCTGAAGAAAGCAATAGCAAAGAAAGGTGGGCTGGCTTTCCTTGCTGGTGAATAGCAGAGCTGGGAGCAGAATGTGGAGCTGTGACCTATGGCCATATGTTTTAAGCATTTTGAGCTTGATATAAAACCTCTTAAAGCTAATGCTGTAGTTTCATTCTTCCACTGCTTTTAATAGTCTTTGACTGGTTAATTGAAGTCAGTGGGAAAGCACGAGCTGAATCTGAATACTTTGGATTTAGCCAGTCTCGCTTTCCCTTCAACACTGCTTACAGACAGTCTTTGACCACTTTCCCTGACCAGTCAGCCAGCTATGGCTTAAGGTCTTTTCAATTTGAAGGCATTTTTGGGTTTTTTTTCCTTACCTGCCATCAATTTTATCTTTATTTTAAGGTTCTCGATTTACCTGGAATAAAGCTCCATTCTTCACAACTTTCTTTAGATGCAGAATGCCATCAGGAAGATGTGTTAAATTTTATTGCAGCATTTCATAAATGGATGCTGCTTATTCAAGAAAACCCATTTCAGCCAGCTAAGTGAAAATAAATAGAAAGATATGCATTATTTACAGGACATAATGTGAGTAAGTAGGCTGCATGCACAAATAGCAGATGAAAAACCAGCAGATGTAGCTAGGAAAATGGCTGTTAGGGAAAAAAGCTTGTCTTCAGGCACACATACTGTATATATATATACTTTATTAAAAACCAGAGGTAAATCAGTTTTTCACAATAATTGTCATCCCCAGACTTTATTCTGAGAAACTGGAGACACTGGCATTTGCTTCCCTCAGCAGTAAGACTACATCTTGATTGCCATCTTCTTTCTTTATGTAAATGGGAGAAAGAGATTAACCTGTTTAATTAGTAGATCACTTTCCACGCTGGCTAATGCTTTTGTTTGATTTTCCTAGCTGTTATTTCCATCTGCCCCAGAAAATGATCAGCAGCCAGCATGGTGTGCATAATCCTGGCAAGTAGGATTCAGCCAGGCAAACTTTTCCTCACACCCATGTATTATACCTCAAATAATGTACAATTTTCTTGCCTGTTGCAGGGTTAATTCTGATCAAAGTGACTTTTTTTTCTTCATGTGGAGTTAATGACTTTCAGAAATCTCCCCAATTATATCTACCTTCCTAGAGATAACCTGTCTTCTTGGATGTAGAGTGCATTATGTCATTGTCAGCTGTCTCAAGTTAATTAGGAGGGATAAGATAGGGCATGAGAAGTTACCAACATTTCTGAGAAGTCAAAGAGCAAGAGTTGGGGAGGAAAAAGGACAGAGCCGTTCTGCAAGGGAAAGCAAGATGGGAGCAAGGGTGACAGCTCTGCATGCAGGGAAAGGCTTTTCACAGGTCTTTTCATAGCAGTCTGATCCCAGGTTACACACCCTGCCATAGCAGAGCAGCCTTGAGGGCAGTCTTCAAGTATTCAGGTTTTCTAAAGCTTTTCTGACCTTTCCAGAACTTTCTCCATCAGTAGAAAGTGGCCAAGAACCTTGCAGACACGAGTCACAAGGCAAAGGATGTGATGCTCATGACTCCTGAATGGTCCAAGATGACATATTTGGTGTTATTAGCTGGTTTAGGCTTTCTGTGAGGAATTACAGAACTCAAAATTAAGAAGATTGGATAAAAATATTAAAAATACTGAATAAAATATTAGGCTGATTTTTATTCTACCAAGAACCATTTTACCTGTGATCTGACAATGGGACAGATTTGTTTATTTCTGTGCCCTGTGGGCCTGACCCAAAGCTAAAAGCTGCCATTGATCCTGCATCATGCCAGAGGGCTCAGAGTAAAGAGGAATTCAGCTATGCTTGTGAAGAAAAAGGAGCAGAATAGATCACATTTCTCTGCATATATCTGAATAAACTCAAGGTTTCTGTTGATAAATACATTGTAGCTGTTGTAAGGAACATTTATAATATGCCATAAATATAAATGAGTTCTGGGATGAAGAGACACTATCTTGGAAGATGAATCATGAATGCATTTTTTTCATACAGAGGGGAAAGCTATATAATTATGTCTTAGTTAATTTGTAATAAGAAAATCCTTATAGTCTCCTTCCCTGAGTAAGCTACTAAAGAAGCTAGGACCTGGGGAAACAGTGCTTTACCTGATAAATTGGCTTCATGTGACAAGAAAGAGAACTGTTAACACTGTTCGCAGATTACATTGTGGGACAGTAAAATAATAGTTCATTAACAAGAACAGCCATACAGTAGTCTTAAAGCTTATAAAAGAATCCTCCTGATTAAGATATGAGCTCTTGACAGTTGCATGTTTTTCTTAGTAAATGATGATTTGTGAATGAACTTCTACTTTTCGATAGGAAAGTTCAGAACAAGCACCTCAAACTCTTCAGGTTTAAAAACACTGAACATTTGAAATGGAGATGGTTTGTTTTTAATCAGTATTGCAAAATAAAGCGCTCTGCAACGAACTACAATAATTTAATTTTAGCATTTTTAGCTTAGTATGTCAGGCTTATCTATTATACTACAATGTATTATATATTGACTTGCCTCCTCTCTTGACACTGAAATTAGTGTTGAAGTGTCAGAGATTCCCCTGAGGTTGAAATTCTGTTTTCTAGATAACTCTAAATGGATCTGCTTCTCTTCCCGTACTGGTTTGATTTCTTAATTTTTAATGCAATTACTCTTGATTTATACCACTAAATGAGAAGGTGTTTTTTAAACCAACAAACACGAGCCACCTGGGTTTTCTTAATTGCCGAAATGAGTTGTTCACATATGCCTGCTTTATATGTGATGGAATTATTTTATTTAATGCCCAGATTTCCATTCAAGAACAGGAGGAGTGCGTATTCACAGTGCTGGTGCTAGCTGAAGTGATTTATCAGTGTACTGCTGTGCAATGTTGTGTGGATTTTCTAACTCTGCTAACAAGCCATGCCTTTTACTGGCATCTTTAAAAGCCAGCATCTTTGTGCCTTCCTTTCCTCTGTTTCTGAACTAGCTTGAATGGGTACCCCAGCACTCTCAATGTCGATATGTTATGGGTAATTGTGTTTTACTCAGGTGCTTGAACTACACTTTAAATTTTGGGTTCGGGACAGGTGCAATAGATCCTGCCACAGTGAAGGCACAAGGGGCTAGAAGAAACCTCTTGAATGTTTTCCACTGCAAGGTCCAGTATGTTTGTGTTAATACAGTGTGTCTGGGAGACGAGATTACGAACAAGACATTTTAAGAGAAAAATTGTTTGTGCATCTTTCAAGGAGCATTGTACAAAGATTTGGAGTTGCTCTGTGTGGAAGATGAGGAGAAGTAAATCTGAGTCCTGTAAGGACATTCTGTATGTTCATAACTATTTTATCCTTACTAAAAGAGGGCCTAATTACAATAATATTTTAGGCTTATTTCACTGACTTCCACTATCTTTAGTCTTGTATATACACCTAGAATGAATATAAAATTAGACAGGCATTCTTTATCCCACTTACTTTACATCTTGTGTAATAATTTATTCCTGAGCAATACCAAAGTAGAAGGAGCTTCCTTCTTGCTATTCCTAGCCTTTCTGGTCCCATTTCATTGGCATTAAGAAGTTTTTGATGGCACCTAAATAATATGACCAGAAATATTTAAACTCACACTTGAAAAAGGGTGTATTTTACGCATAGACATCACACTGTTCACTTCCTGTATGGTTAAATTTAAGATTTAATAAGCACGCTAATTGCACATTTATATTGATGCTATTGACTGACAGTGATTTAGCCATAAGGGTGAGCCTGGCTTCTGTTGAGGACAGCTCTTGCTACTCAGCTAGGTGGAGGGCTGGCTGTTGTGAAAGCAGTGATGTAGAAGGCTACAAGTGCTGGCAAGTAAGAAATCAAAATCCTCTCTAAAACCATAAAGACTGAATCTGTCGTCTAACACAGACATAGACACCATCGCTGCTGAAGGCCAGGTTTTCCTGAGTCCATTATTTCTCTTAGTTGACTGCCACTTTCAGCTTTTGCTTTAATTGACCGTAAGTTGTAAATACTGCCTCTTCTTTCATACTTATTTATGTTCCTGTGTTTGAAAAATGGGGGGCAATGTTTATTTTAGATCACGGGCCCTCACACTTGTTAACGCAGGCTTTATCTCTGAGGAATGAGTCCTCCCATTTTGCTGTGACCTTGCCTTGAGCCAAGCGGCCAGGCAACATCTGGGCCAAAACTTGTGGCAACCTATGCTTCCTGCTACCAGGGATTCTTTTGGCTGCCTGGGATTCAGTTGTGTATCTCATCTGTTATCCCTTGTGCCCCACTCCTTACAGGTAAGAGCACTCTGACAAGAAAGTTTACTCCAGCAGTGCTCCAAGCTAGTTTTTGTGATGTTCTCTTGTACGTTACACGTGTTACCAGTGCAGCTGTGGTGCTTAGAGCATCCCGATGTGGTGCCTCTTTCAAACCAAGCTTTGTGAAGGCTTTATCTTTGCCTTCCCCCGTCCTTGCCGTTCTCATCTTTAACGCTAGGCTTCTTTCCTTGTTACTACAATGATGATATTGACTACTAAGGAAATAGTAGTGATATATTATTACTTTCCCTCTTCCTTTTGTATATAACTTGTCTGTTGGGACTTTCTAATATTTGTATTGGATACATCAATGAATAGCAATTTTTGGACAAATTAAATGTTAGTAAGTCCTTGTTATAGGTGTCAAGAAAAGTAACCCTAATTTAATAATACATGATGTTTCACTGGTAAGAATTACTGATCCAGTCCATAAAGCCTAAAAAACTTAAATTCAGGTGCTTGATCAGGACAAATTAACATGGATTCCATGTTACAAAAACAGCCAGGCAGGTTTGTGAGATGCTGCTTTAGTAGCTTAAAGGATATCTTGGTGCAGTTTCTCTCTCATTTCACTTTAGAGTTTACTTTCTTTTAAAAAAGAAATACCTATTTTAAAAGGTGTTACCTATTAAATTCAATTTAGCTATTCAATTCCATTGAAATCAAGGGAGACTATTTCCATTAGCTTTAATGCAATGAGAAGGGGAATGTTGGAAGTGTGAAGAATTCTCTGTGTAGATAGACGTAGCAAAATGTTTGTGCGCTGTTTCTGCCACCAGTTGTCTGGTGAGTGCTGTTTTTTTTAAAATGCAGCTGCAATAGCATAACTTATCTGTCTTTATTACCTTCTTCTGCAGGACTCTGTGATTTGTGACTGCTTAATGGTTTGAGCTTGCAACAATATCCCACGAACTTGATAAAAATTATCTTTGGTAAGCAGGGCGACTGAGGAAGGAATGAAATAATATGACATACCAGAGTCCTAGAAAAAAATCAGGATGTGAAACATAAGTGTTTCATAATGCCTTCATTAATGAGGAGTGTTGTCTTCATTAAGCTAGGGAGAAAGGATTGCTTAAGATTGGTTTAGAGCTTTCTTTATAATGTTTAAGTCTAAAGAGCTATTCTTTCCCTCATACTGCTGGTTCAGAGATAAATGCATAGTCTGAGAATGAGTCTCCTCTCAGTAGTATGCTGATGTACTGCCAATGAAGAGAGAATGTGCTTGTCATATTTATATCTTGATAAAAATATTTAATGAATCTGAGGGGAGAACTGCACAGAGTATTTTTATTAGTTTGTATGTATGTGACAAATAGCAGAGTTTTGGAAAGCCACTTAGCATTCCTTGTAAAATGTTATTTTATTAGCTGTACTTATAGTTTGATACCATCCTGAATTTTTTGCAGATTTCTTACTGTAAAATATTTTTGGTGTATGAGTTACTAGTTTACATACATTTTCTTACCACTGCTGGGATTTTTGGAACACTTTCTTCATACCCTATTATATTGTGTGATAGATCTACCTGGATAACTTTGGTGCTCATCCCTGCAAAATAACTATAGAAAGGTCAGAAGGATTTGTTCTCCGAATAATTCCACAGTTTATCTCAGTTTCTATCAAAAGAAATGTGGTGTATTTGGAATATGAAGGTGAAATCAATGCATATTTTACATATTATCTCTCAAATCTATTGTGAATCCTTAAACAGAAGTATATAGCTCCAGAGTTTAGCTTTGTAGGCAGACTTCTGACCTGTTTTGGCCTATGTATTTTTTGGTACTTCTTTTTGTCATGGTCTGCTGAAATGATTTCACTGTACATTTCATTCTTTGCCTGCACCACTTGGGATGTAAATTGTCATTCTTGGTATGTAAATTGTCATTGGAGGTGAGGACAGTTGCAGTCATCTGTGTTGGCCTGGTAACATAGTCTGCTGCGTGGGTACCTGCTGAGGTGGCCCTATGCTCCTATTAATCATAGGACAGCCATTTGGGACACATGAAAATACCATTATGGCAAATTCTGCTTAAATAGGTTTAGATGTCTTGACTGCAGAGGGAAGCTTGGCTTCTTTCAAATGTCTGCCTAAGCTAAACAGGCCATTAACTTAGGGAGGGCTTTAAAAAATCAGCTTTGGTGTATTTTCCGACCCTTCTAATCCCGCCCTTTGTGCTTCTTTTCAGTAAAAGATCTCTGCATACTAAAATACCCTTTTTTGGCATTCCTGTCAAGCCCTAAGGTCATAATGAGGTGTTGTGGTTTAACCCCAGCCAGCAACTAAGCACCACACAGCCACTCGCTCACTCCTCCACACCCCACAGTGGGATGGGGGAGAGAATTGGAAGAGTAGAAGTGAGGACACTTATGGTTTGAGATAAGAACAGTTTAATAATTGAAATATAATAATAATAATAATAATAATAATAATAATAATAATAATAATAATAGTTGAAAAGGAAAATAACAAAAAGAGTGAGAAATAAAATCCAAAAAAGACAAGTGATGCAAATGAAAAACAATTGCTCACCACCCACCAACTGATGCCCAGCCTGTCCCTGAGCAGTGGCCCCCCGCCCCGGCCAGCTTTCCCCTAGATTATATGCTGGGCATGACGTCATATGGTATGGAATATCCCTTTGGCCGGTTTGGGCCAGCTGTCCTGGCTGTGTCCCCTCCCAGCTTCTTGTGCATCTCCAGCCTTCTCAGTCAGCAGAGCATGAGAAGCTGAAAAGTCCTTGACCAGTGTAAGCACTACTTAGCAACAACTAAAACATCAGCGTGTTATCAACATTGTTCTCATACTAAATCCAAAACACAGCACTATACCAGCTACTAGGAAGGAAATTAACTCCATCCCAGCCGAAACCAGGTCAATATCCACTCCTTATTCTATACCATCTACATCATGCCTAGGTCCCACACTTTCTAATACATCCCAATTAGTCACCACCATCTTTCCTGTCTTTTGATATATACACACAGATATCATTCCCTTAGTCTATGGGCCATCCCTATACAATGTCTGTTGAGTTCATTTAGTCCATGACTTTGGTCTCCATCTGTCATATTAGTCCTTCTGGGCAGGAGAGATGGTGTGGGGTGTTGGATTGTTGCATGCTGAAGTCAGTTCTGGTTCTGGTTCCATCACCGCTGCGTTTGTGCGGTTCTGTCATCGCTGCACTTTGCTCAGTTTTCCTCAAAATTCATTCATTAATCTGGGTGATTTTTACTGTAATACTGTTGATATGCCATATAGCGACCATAGTTGTGATGACATACAGTATTATATAGCAATTAACATCATATCATTTAGTTCATTGGCTATTCTCACCCAAAATCAAGTCCCTTTGAGGTACACATTGGAATTCCCCATACTTCCGCATCACGCACCAAGTGCACCCAGGTCCTTGAGCAAAAGCAATCCCATGGATAGGTTTGCCTTTGCCTGAGGCAGGAATAACCCAGACTGTCTTCCCCAGCATATTTTTATGTGCACTGCAGGGATTTTATCCCCTTCTACAGTATGTAAAAGTTTTGACTGAGCAGGGACAGCTCGATTGGTAGGTCCTGTAGCGTTGACTAACCAGGTGGCTTTTCCTAAATGTGTATCCCAATGTTTGAACGTCCCAGCACCCATTGCTCTCAGTGTAGTCTTTAACAGTCTTTAACAGTCTTTAACAGTCATTGTATCGTTCGATTTTCCCAGAGGCCAGTGCATGGTAGGGTATGTGATATACCCACTCAATGCCGTGCTCTTTGGCCCAGGTATCTCTAAGGTTGTTTTGGAAATTAGTCCCATTGTCTGACTCAATTCTTTCTTAAGCTGCAAAATAAATTATTTATCAACTATCTCTCCAGATTTGAACAGCTGGATTGTTTTTTAAGTAACATGCATGTAACTCTCAGCATCCTGGAAGGTAGTTTGACAGCAATATAATAATGACAAGTTTGATCCTACCACAACTAAATAGCGAGTACAGTGATTTTTGGATCCTTTTTGCATTAGCAACTTTATTGTTCTGCAGCTGCATTAAGAATGTAATAGAATTGTTCCATGAAGGTTATAAAGCTTAACACAAGTTTATTTTCCATTTCATTTGTGTTAGAAATATAGAAGCTGACCTTGGCTGCTGTGTCTTCTAAGACTACTTTAGTTGTGCTTGTCTTAAAGGCAGGAGATAAGGACAGAGTCTGCTAAGGTCACTGAGCAGCATAATACGTGCAAAACACCTGTGTTTGAAATTATAAGAAGAAAGGTAATAAACCAACTTAAAAATTGGTGCACTTTGTTGGAGTGAGAAATGTGAGCGAGTCTGGTGAAAAGGTAATCAAACTACTTTATGCTGAAGAATTGTCTAGCTAAGTAGCTTGTGTATATATGTGTATTATATATGTGTACATTCAGATTGCTTTAATCTGGTAGAATAAATACCGAAATTTGCCAATATCTAGCAATCTACTCCATTGGAGCAAATAATCCTAATTTGAGAGAAATGTGAGTTCAGAATGAAAGGAGTTTCTTCTGGCCTTGATTCATCTGTTTTCATCAGGGTGAGTGGGGAATAAAGAAGGGTAAAGACGAGTAATTTTCCCCCTCCTTGTCTCTTGGAATTTTACTTCTGTAAAATGATAAGTAGGGGGAGACCAAGGTAAAGAGCTCAGTTCACAGCTGAATGGTCAGGGGCTGAAACCTGTGGGAATTCAGCATACAAAAATGCCAGGAACAGTCAGTGTCCCTCCACAAGTGCGCAGTGCCTGCATGGAGGCTGGAGACCTCATCTGGAATCCACCAGAGCAACTATATTTAAAATTACGACATAAATCTATTGACCTTAATCCTTGAGTACCGTTATTGAAGCAGAGACTGGACTATATTTTCTGTACTGAACATAGGAGAAATTGCCTAACAAAAGAAAGAAATGGAAGCTCGTGATATAAGAAGTTCCCTCCCTCCAGTGTCGCTCTTGAACTGACGCTGCCTAGAATGGCCCCATATATCTGGTATGTACACAGTTACTTGGTTTACAGAACCTGTCAGCAGAACATCATCATTTTATGCACATCTTCCCTGATGACGGTGAACAAAAAGGTCTTTTTTTCTGGACTCCTGTTCATGATGCTGATGTTATTTTGTCTTAATGGTGTGATAAGGAGCAAGTTAAATTGAATCTATAGTTAAAAACAGTCAGGTTGACAACACATTTATTCAGAATGCATGTAAAAAACGTTCACAGGGGAGAAAGATAAACTCAATACGATGAATAGAAAACTCTAAATGGTCTTGAGATTTTCAGTGTTTCTGTTAGTGAGTGCTTGATGGATGACTGCTTAGCCGTTATTGATAAGATTTTCTTGCAGGTTGGATGAAAGTGTTTTCTTCCCCACATTGAATCCCTCATGCTAGTGGTGGCTCCCTTTCCCACCTGCACCATCCACATTTTTGTCACGTTGCCCCAGTTTTTCCTCCCATGTTCCACTCCTCCATTCTGCACCTCCTGGCCTATAAATAATGTCCTGTTGCTGTTAATGTGCTCTTCACAGAGTATAGTGCTTGCACAGTGCCAGGATAGTTATTTATAACCTTTACCATCCTCTGCTAGTTCTGGATGGGTCTTTTTTTCCCCCCCCTCTTCTACTCTTGCCAAAATGAAGCACCTTAACTGTGCTGATCTGTTTTGGAGCTTGTTTGAGCATGTAAATTTTCCATGCATCTTTGAGATGTCAGTACATTAGCGTGGACTACTCGGTTATTTTGAAAGTAATGGAGTGAAACCATCCAAATAGTTATCCTGAAACTGTTGAGTCTCCAGATATAATAGAACTGAATTGAAATATCTCTCTAGAACACAAGAAACTTCCATAGTAAAAAATAGCAAATTATGGCAACAAAAGGTGTATATATATATATTTTTTTTTTTTTACCAAGGCTGGGAAAAACATATTATTTGGGTAAGTGTAATTACAATGGAACATTTGTAGCATGAAACTCTTGTGGAACTTGCATGAAACTGGAGAAAAGCATGAAAGAATCTCCAGATACAGTACAATTCTATGCAATATTATTGCCAACTCTTTTTTTTAAATGAAGGTATACTCAGTAATCCTATGTGTCTCTGGTCTATGTGTCATAAATATAAATGTTGACTTTTTATACCAGTAGAAGCAAAATCTAGAAGCATCACTGAATATTTCTATGTGATTTGGAACATAAGGATTTCCTAAGCATTGTATCTACATCAATTTTATACATTCAACTCTGCTAAAATAAGGATAATATTGCAAGTGCGCCAACTTACTCAAGCAATTTCTGATAGCAAAGTCACCATAAGTAATACTTTAACCTGAGAGTAGGTTAAGACAGCATCTGAAGAACCCTGGCCTGATTTTGTAGGTCTATTGATCTTGCTTGCTGTCATGTCACTTTTCAGTAATCTGCAAACAAAAGGCTATATTGACTTTGTTTAGCCTCGGCTCTTATGGCAACCTCTGTTCTGATCCTCTCCCACATCTTTTGAAAGATAGTATTCCTGGTACTACTTTAGCAGTAATTTCCTTGTTATTTTTCATCTGTAGTGTGCTTGTGTGAATGCTTTTTGCATAATCTCTTTCCACTGCATTTTGAATTCTTTCTTATACACCCCGTGAGGGTAGTCTGTTAATTTTTCTTGGTACAGAAAAAAAGATCCTATTTGTGGCAAGCAGGGCAAGGCTTGGCAGGGAATGGTTGCGAAGTAGTGCTGAGTTACTACCATGCGTGCTGCAGTTTGGTTTTGCCTGCTTGAGAAAATGTTGGGAGGTAATTCAAAAATCTGTTTAAAAGAAGCCCCAAACCTCAAGCCACTAGTTTGTAATTTTTATTCCTGATAGAGGGGCTCAGGAACAAGGACCGTGCAAAGTTAAGACTAACCTCTTGTGGTGGGGTGGATAGAAGGGCAGACTGAAAAAAATCTAGGTAAAATCTTTAATTTGGTAAGTTGCTGACACTGACACATGGGAAAGGAAATACAAAAAATCCTTTTGGTTAAGGAAGTGTTTTACTGTTCTGTTGTCACCCAGCACTGGTTGGGAAGCTGCTGACAACCATACCCCCTTGCACAACCTTGAAGAAGAGAAACCACTAGTAACTTCAGGCTATCAAATCTAGCTATCAAATCTATCAAATCTTTTACTGCCGTACAAGACAACAAAAAATACTTCTTCAAATTAGCAACAAAAGGAGAGCTAAGGAGAATCTCCAGCCCCTAGTAGACAGGGGAGGGAACACAGTGACAAAGGATGAGGAAAAGGCTGAGGTACTTAATGCCTTCTTTGCCTCAGTCTTTAATAGCAGGGCCAATTGTTCTCTGGGTACCCAGCCCCCTGAGTCGGAAGATAGGGACGGGAACCAGAATGGAGCCCCCATAATCCAGGGGGAAATGGTTAGTGACCTGCTGCACCACTTAGACACTCACAAGTCTATGGGGCCTGATGAGATCCACTCAAGAGTACTGAAGGAACTGGCAGATGTGCTCACCAAGCCCCTTTCCATCATTTACCAGCAGTCCTGGCTAACTGGGGAGGTCCCTGCTGACTGGAGATTAGCGAATGTGACGCCCATCTTCAAGAAGGGCCAGAAGGAGGACCCGGGGAACTACAGGCCTGTCAGTCTGACCTCTGACCTCGGTGATGTGCTGATGGAGCAGATCATCTTGAGTGCCATCACACAGCATGTAGAGGATAACCAAGGGATCAAGCCCAGCCAGCATGGGTTTAGGAAAGGCAGGTCCTGCTTGACCAACCAGATCTCCTTCTATGACAAGGTGACCCACTTAGTGGATGAGGGAAAGGCTGTGGATGTTGCCTACCTAGACTTCAGTAAAGCCTTTGACACAGTTTCCCACATCATTCTGCTGGAGAAACTGGATGCTCATGGCTTGGACGGGTGTACTCTTTGCTGGGTAAAGAACTGGCTGGATGGCCAGGCCCAAAGAGTGGTGGTGAATGGAGTTAAATCCAGTTGGCGGCCGGTCACAAGTGGAGCTCCCCAGGGCTCTGTGTTGGGGCCACTCCTGTTTAATGTCTTTATCAATGATCTGGACAAAGGGATTGAGTGCAACCTCAGTACGTTGGCAGATGACACCAAGTTGGGCAGGACTGTTCGTCTGCTTGAGGGTAGGAAGGCTCTGCAGAGGGATCTGGACAGGCTGGATTGATGGGCCAAGGCCAACTGTATGAGGTTCAACAAGGCGAAGTGCCGGGTTCTACACTTGGGTCACAACAACCCCATGCAACGCTACAGGCTTGGGGAAGAATGGCTGGAAAGCTGCCCAGCAGAGAAGGACCTGGGAGTGTTGGTCGATAGCCAGCTGAATATGAGCCAGCAGTGTGCCCAGGTGGCCAAGAAAGCCAACGGCATCCTGGCTTGTATGAGAAATAGCATGGCCAGCAGGACTAGGGAAGGGATTGTCCCCCTGTACTCAGCACTGGTGAGGCCGCACCTCAAATGCTGTGTTCAGTTTTGGGCCCTTCACTCCAAGAGAGACATTGAGGTGCTGGAGCGTGTCCAGAGAAGGGCAACGAAGCTGGTGAAGGGTCTGGAGCACAAGTCTGATGAGGAGCGGCTGAGGGAACTGGGGTTGTTTAGCCTGGAGAAAAGGAGGCTGAGGGGAGACCTTATTGCTCTCTACAACTACCTGGAAGGAGGTTGTAGAGAGGTGGGCGTGGGTCTCTTCTCCCAGGTAACAAGTGATAGGACAAGAGGAAACAGCCTCAAGTTGCGCCAGGGGAGGTTTAGATTGGGTATTAGGAAATTTTACTTCACTGAAAGGGTTATCAAGCATTGGAACAGGCTGCCCAGGGAAGTGGTTGAGTCACCATCCCTGGAAGTATTTAAAAGACGTTTGGATGAGGTGCTTAGGGACATGGTATAGTGGTGGTCTTGGTAGTGTTAGGTTTATGGTTGGACTTGATGATCTTAAGAGTCTTTTCCAACCTATATGATTCTGTGATTCTGTGAAATTCTCATCTTGCTGATAAAAGGGTAATTTTTCTGAGGGCCTGGTATGTGTCCTGAGTCTCTGAATAAGTCTGGACTACTTAAGGAGTACTTTTAGTCAAACTTCTGGTAAAGTAAACTAGATTAAATTGTCCTTGCAGGCTGTTTTACCCTTCATAAATGTCCACATTATACTCATAGTTAGAGCTGACCAGAGTGGGGATCTTCCTGCTGGTAAACAAAAAATTATACTCCTTCGTTAAGAGTAAAGCAAAAAAATTCCAAGTGCATGTGAATGGCAGGGGTCAGGCTGCTGACAAGCAGGGCTTACTGGGGAAGCAAAATGAGAACCAATAAACAAAAAAATCAGTGTTATTTGACTTGTGAGAAATTTGGACTGAAACCAAAGATGGTACAAATAAGCTCTGAGTTATCTTCCTGCCTTTCAGTCAAACTGTTGAATGGTATTGATATGTTTCCATGGAAAATGCGGTTGCACTGAATCAGCATTTTCTGAGATGAGCATTATTTTGTCAGTGGACCATTTCTGTATTTTTTTCCCCCACAAGACCCATGATCATTTCACAGCACCAAAATGAATGTTGCTCAAGAAATGCGCACCTGTTCAGTGTTTTGTTCTATCATTGAAAGCCTCACTTACTGAACTCTACTCTGACCCTGCTTTGGATGCAGAATGAATAACTGCTGACTTTTTCCTCTTTCTTAGAGAGACTTCTGTTGGATTAAAGAAAAATATAGGAAGTCAGGATGTTATTTGAAGAGAGAGAAGACGTGCTAGAACTCTGGGAGGTTATGAGGACTTTGTCTGTGCCAAGGTACGTTTTCCTGTAGTGAAGTAGTACAAAGGCTGTTCTGTCTCAGATGGACATCATGAGCTGTCCTGAGGGATGGCAACATTTTCAAGCCCTTTAACTGCAGAATGCTTAGTTTCCCTTTCATCAGTGCCTTTAAACTGACTTTTTTTTCCCCTGAATTGCACAGTATTTTATAATTAATGGGTAAAATACGTGAACAGGAACAACAAGGCTCACAAAGGGTCTTTTAAAATGCACTTCTTTAAGATTGTTATTTAAATACCACAGGGCTGGAATCGATTGAAAATACAGTCTTGACTTCCTCAATGCACAAGCCAATGGAAATCTATAATAACCTCTGGGGAGAGAAAATAAAAGTTTGCGGGTTCAGTGACCGTGAGAAGACTCATCAGCTCCAGAGCTGAGTATGCATGGTGTCAAAGCAGTTTTGTACTAAACAAAGGTATACTTTTTGAAATAATTTTCTGTGGCTTATTTCTGCAGTTACTGCACTGGCTAATCCTTATTAAACTGCAGAAAGGAAGAGAATGCATTCCTGCCTGTAAATTAATATCAAACAGTAAAGAGCACCTATAGGCGTGTAATGATGTATCGCTAATGGGTAACTTTGCGGTGTTACGGACAATGCAGAACAGTACAACCAAGTGGCCAGATAGTAGTAACTGGTGGTTACTTTCTAGCATTTCACTAAGAAAAGGAATGACAGAGATTCAGGGAATAAAGATCCATATCCAAGGAAAGGACAACACAGACAATTAGAGGGACTGCCTTGAAATAGTTTTGTACCTAATTCTTTTATCACGTCATGTTTAACTTCAGTTGAAGGATCAAACTGATTGAAATTAGTAGTTTGAAGTAAAAATGATTACATTAAAAAGGGAAATTTGGTTCTGATAAAAGGAAATACTTTTCTGTACAACTTTTGATTAAACTGTAGAACTTTCAGGCACAGGAAGCTACTGAGGTTATGAACATAATATTTATGAGATGAGAAAGTAGGTATTTATATTGGATATCCATAACTGCTCTAATTAATGACAAGTACTTCTGGAAGGATTTCAAACATGGAGCTTCAAGGTTTAAACAAATATTGGTTGGAGATGTGGTTTCGGAGCACATTATTCCGCATCTTCTACCTTGTTCTGGAAGAAGAGATACATTGAATTAACATGTTGGCATTGCACTGAACAAGGCCAACTGCACACCAGCTAGCATGTAGTCAGCAGGCTGAGGAAAGAGATTTTTCCCCTCCATCCAGCACATGTGAAAACACACCAGGAGTGCCATGTCCAGTTCTGGGCTCCTCAGTACAAGAGAGACATGGACATAGTAGAACAAGTCCAGTGGAGGCCACCAGGATGATCTGGGGGCTGAAGCAGAAGTTGTGTGAGGAGAGACTGAGAGAGGTGGTTTGTTCAGGCTGGAGGAGACAAAGGGCAGATCTTACTGCTGTTTACAAATACGTAATTTGAAAGAATAGAGAAGGTGGAGCCAGGCTCTTTTCAGACATATGCAGATATAAAACTGGAGGCATCAGACACAAGTTGGAATGTGAGAAATTCTTTTTCGGTAGGTTTTGTTCCTTATTTCTTTATTTAACCATGAGTGAGGTCAAACGCCACCTGACATGTGAGGGTGGAATAGCTTGTTTGGGGAGGCTGTGGGATCTCCATTCTTAGAAGTACTGAAAATGTGATGGGATATGGCCATGAGCAAACTGGTGTAAGCTGACTATAATTCATAGTTAAATGAGAATCTTATAAAAAATACTTCAGAAAATATTTTGTTGTCAGAAATGAAACTATTTGTGACATTTATCTTCACACTTAGTATCTGTTGCTTATGGATAACTGGGCAAATGTCAAATGTTTCCAGTAGTCCCATATGTTTTCAGGGGTTTTTACATCTGACAAGGGTTTTTGGAGCTGTGATTTTTGTGTGGTTGTTTGCTTTTATTTTTGGTGTTGTGTGTTCATTGACCACCCAGGACAAAGGAGTGGGGTGAGTCCCGGCTGATATATTATTTGCAATATGAATGTCTCTAAAGCTCAATGCCAACTCATTTGAAGAGGCTTGTATGTGGCTCTTTTTATGGTAAAGTTTCCTAAAGTGCTTCAAAGTTTAAATAGTGATGTCAGTGTTGCTCTTGCACATTTATACTGTAATTTCTTAAATAATCTCCTTTAAAAAAATTGCTTCTGTATTAGAACTTGCATTCATGCAGTAACCAGTTGCAAGGTGTCTATATTAAGAACTGCCGAAACAGATCTTTTATAATTCTGAAATTGTGTGCAGATTATATTATATTCAGTTTTATGACACCTTCAGCTAATTTTTAAATGTAATCTTTCAATAATTCTGTCACTCAGTTGTCTAACAAGTGGCTCACAGCATAATGAAGTTTATTCTTAGACAGTGAAAGACAGAACAACCACCTCCACTGGGCTTATACCTGCTTTTTATGGAGAATAATTTTTATTAGGAAAGAATGTACCTGAGGATTGATGCCTTGGGAAGCTGATTCTGGAAGTAATATTCTGGAAACACAGCAGAGGAGTATACAAGAGAGAGTTACAGATAATAGGATACTGTGGTAAGGAAGGTGAGGAACATTCAGTGCACTACTGAGCTAGTTAGCAGAGGGAAAGGAGTTGTTTTAGCAGCACTGGAAAGATGAAGGTAGAGCATTAATGAACTTGTGGATTTGATGTAGAAAAAGAGATGAAAAACAAAGAATGGTTTGGGTTGGAAGGGACCGTCTAGTCCACTCCCCCTGCAATGACCAAGGACATCTTCAACAAGATCAGGTTGCTCAGAGCCCCATCCAACCTGACCTTGAATGCTTCCAGGGATGGGGCATCTACCACCTCTCTGGGTAACCTGTTTATGTTTCACCACCCTCAGCATAAAAAATTTCTTCGTTATATCTAGTCTGAATCTACCCTCTCTTAGTTTAAAACCATTACTCCTTGTCCTTTCACAACAAGCCCTATTAAAAAGTCTGTCCTCATCTTTCTTATAACCCCCCTTTAAGTACTGAAAGGCTGCTATAAGGTCTCCCCACAGCCTTCTCTTCTCCAAGCTGAACAACCCCAACTCTTTCAGCCTTTCCTCATAGGAGAGGTGTTCCATCCCTTTGATCGTTTTTGTGGCCCTCCTCTGGACTCACTCCAACAGCTCCATGTCCTTCTTATGCTGGGAGCTCCAGAGCTGAACACAGTACTCCACATGGGGTCTCACCAGAGCAGAGGGGCAGAATCACCTCCCTCAGCGTGCTGGGCACGCTTCTTTTGATGAAGCCCAGGATACGGTTGGCCGCCTGGGCTGCGAGCGCACATCGCCAGCTCACGTCCAGCTTTTCATCCACCAGTACCCCCAGGTCCTTCTCCACAGGGCTGCTCTCAATCCCTTCATCCCCCAGCCTGTATTGATACTGGGGGTTGCCCTCTCCCAGGTGCAGGACCTGCACTCATGAGATTCACATGGGCCTACTTCTCAAGCTTGTCCACGTCCCTCTGGATGACATCCCATCCCTCAGGCGTGTCAACCTCACCCCTCAGCTTGGTGTCATCTGCAAACTTGCTGAGGGTGCACTCGATCCCACTGTCTGTGTCATTGTTGAAGATATTAAACAGTACTGGTCCCAATACAGACTCCCGAGGGACACCACTTGTCACCGATCTCCATCTGGACATTGAGACATTGACCGCTACGCTCTGGATGTGGCCATCCAACCAATTCCTTATCCACTGAATAATCCATCCGTCAAATCCATATCTCACCAATTTAGAGAGAAGGATTTTGTGGGGGACTGTGTCAAAGGCCTTATGGAAGTCCAGATAGACAACATCTGTAGCTCTTCCCTTGTCCACTGATGTAGTCACTCCAAGATGATCCTTCTGCCTGTGAGATGAGAAGAGTAACAGAGATAGGAGTTGAGTGGAGATGTGACTGAGTGTGACTTTAAGAATTGTTCCCAGGGAGAGGAGAGCTGGACCTATTCAAGAAGACGTACATCTTATATCTGACTGTCTTGCAATACAGTAAGAACACTTTAAACAAAGCCATAAGCCCCAGTTCACATCAAGGCAAAGAAAGGATGAATAACCATTAGATATTACAAAAGATATAAAGAAATGCCACATCCATAGCAAAGGAAGTCACTAGTGAGAACAGGACAGAAGAGTCAGAAACAAGTATAGAAATAGACTGAGATTAAGTATTATACGAAAAGAAATTTGAGTGATTCTTCCTTATATTACTGACACATTGCCCTTGCATTCATTTTGTAATTAATATCACAGTGAGAAACACTTTGACAAAACACGCAAAAAACCCCCTAAGCTATTCAGTATAACAAACTCTTACATGCAAAACAACTTGCAGACTTTGTAACCTTTAAGATACGTGTATTTGGATGGTTGAATTGAAGCAGCTCTGCAGCAGTACTGAATTGAAAGTAAGCAGTCAGCAAAATCTGAAGACTTTTTTGTGGAATTAATTCAATTGTGACCTAAACTGCAATGAAAACTCAATTCAGCTGTGTGCAGAAATGTGAAACCCTGGAAGCAGCGTGCAACTTGTAAACACAAATATTTTCCTTAAGCCTGTTTGCATTTCTGGCACATTTTTGTCTGCTTGTACTACTTCCATTTGATAGGAATACCCAATGAGGCATTACTGTAGTTGCAACTATATGAAATGCACTGTGTTCATTTGTCATGCTGCATTAAACTGTAAAGGCATTAATGACCAATACAGGGAATGGTGTCATTAAACAGAGGCTTAAATAGACAGAGCTGAGATCATTAATGAAGCCAGTAGATAGGAGATACAAACTTCGGGGACAAATTACCACCATGCCCAATTTATTACTGTATAAAAGTCCACGAGATGTGGAAATAGCATTGAAAATCAGTAGGGATGTAATGCTCATCTTGTTTGAAATTAAGGGGTATTTGTTAAACAGAGTAGCTCCATTACAGGTTTTAGGCATTGCTTTCCATTGCTAGTCCCATGGGAGCTAGGCCATATGCAGCTTAACCCCCTCAAAATGGAGTGCTGGATTTTCAGGCTGTGTGATCTCAGGATACCTGTTTATGTAGCTTTGCTGAAGCTACCGTACAGATGTACTGTCTCAGTGGCTAACTGGATAACTGTGTACTGTACAACCAGTGTATAGTCTCTTTGACAGTGTACCTGTTTATACTCTGTATAATCTCTTACTTAGCTTGCAGCGAATGCACAGTCATTAAGTAAAGTGTGCTGTAAGGTTTTATGAGAAGACACTGATTACATTTTTCAAAACACTTCAGCTCTGTTTCCAAAGAAGGTGCTAGCAGCACTATGCATTGCACAACTGCATCTTGCGTGGTAGGTTTTGGGAATGCCAAACCAAGTTTGACATCTTTGTGCCAAACAGATTTTATGGAGTGAATGGTGGGGACAGGGTTGCCTACTTAGGATGGAGTTTACAGTAAGTCCATGGCACGTGAGGAGAGGAAGGAAGGGAGGGTGGTGAGGAGGCACCAATCCTAAACCTGGAGAGAGTGAGGTGAATTATGAAATTTAGTTTCTCTCACGAACTTAGGTGACTTCCTGGCCCTCAGTCAGGGCCTTCTTAAGAGGTGGGATGGCTCCATTGCCACCATCACTGTAGATAAGGATGGTTAGTGGCTCTGATCCATGTCTTATGAGGTACCACCATAGGTGGCAGAGCCACCACCCTATTTTTCTATAATGTCTGAACAGCAAGTGCAGTTGCACAGAAAATCAGGAACCTCAGATACGAGTCCTTCCTCAGTGTGAGAGGGATTGAATACACATCTCCCCAGAGAATAATCCCCTTACCTGCCTAGGAGCAAGGCTAAGGAGTCGTACTCCTTCCTCCCACCACATCTCCTGCTGAGCTGGAGTCGCTGGGCAGCCATAGCACAAGTTCATGGAGCCAGGCAGCAGGAAGCCAAAGGGATTAGGTTCCTGGAGCTCAGTCATGAAGGTGGCAGGTCCCCCCTCTCTTGGCTGCTTGTGTAATTTAAGGAGCAGAGCCACTGCAAAAGCAGAGTGATGTGCCCTGGGCATCGTTGTGGGAAAGAGGCAGAGAGACAGCTTTGAAGTCTTACCAGCTGCTGCCACTTCTGCCTCCTACTCCATCTTTTTCTTGTAACCACGGACAAAGCGGTGGTGGCCTCCTCACTACTTCTGTTGTGAGCAGCACCCAGAGGAATCTGGGAGGGATGGGTGTCCTGGCTATGGAAGCTGCCAACTGCAGATCCGTGAAAGAGTGATTGAATAAAATGCATGAGCAAAGCTTCTGCCAGATAACCTAGTTTGAGGACCAGAAATAGCACAGTGCATTAGCATTGCTTGGGCCATAGTGGAAGGGGCCCGAGCACTTTTGACTTGCAATGAAGAATGTCGCCATATGGTGTTGAGGACATCTCCCCTGTCCTGTGCAATGTGGATATGCCCTTGGATAGTTCACTGCCCTTTGAATGCTGCTACCCAAGCAATGAGCCAGGGTTTTTTGTGAATCCTGCTTTTGAATGTGAACTCCACATTCCTCCCAAAGTACATTTTAAGACTTTCATTTCTATTTCAGAATACGTTTTGCTTTGCTTGTGTTGCCTGGGCAGATAAATGCTTCTCAACCTCAGACCAGAATGACGCTCAGAAGGCAGGCTTCAGAGATGTGGGATAGTCATGGCCCAATTCACTGATTTAAATCAGTGAATAAGGGAATCAGTGAATCAGTGAATAAGGGAATAAGGATCTTTAGACAGGGCTAAGAGCCAGCCCTGTGAGCAGAAAGTCTTGTGAGGCTGGAGGGACCATGAGGCTTTAGAAAATGCAGCTCCAGGGGACCAGGCTGTTTAGAAAATCTTAGCTGATGCATCAAGGGGTATGTGCTCCATCCTCTGCTGGTTGCTGAAGAGGACCCGCTTTGAAGATGTGAGGTAGATACCTACTTACCAGTGTAGCTGTACCTGTCATTACATTTCAGCCTGCTATTTCAGTTCCACTTCTGGTGCCTGTGTAATCCTTTAATGTGGTCAGAGCCAAATGCACTTGGCAAGGGAGCAGAGGACACTCACAACAGTGGCTTGTGATAACCCCAAAATTAAGAGACTGGAAAGGGATTGGCCTGAGGCCAGCACACTCTAAGGGTACAGAGCACCCTGCTTCATGCTGTAACCTGGGGAGCAGGGTTTTGAAATCCAGGGTCGAGAGACCCAAAGGCCAGAGGTCGACTTGAGTGGTTTAACCACAGAACAGGCTAGGTCCTGACCTGGGCATAGCAAACACTGGGAACAGACTGGTGTTGAAGCAGATGTACCATGAATGCCTAATTCTCTTAAGTGCTCTGGAAAGTGAGACTGTCTGGAAGGTATACACAGATGTTGTGGAGAGTAAGGTGAAAACTTCCTTTTTGCTTTCTGAATCATTTTTGCTTGTGTGTAAATGTTCATTGTGCCTGTAATGATCCTTCTAGAAGGCAGGTGAAGTAAAATTAATAGTACTTCTTCTTCACAATGACTGCTTCTTCAGTACCTCTTCATGTGCTGTCTGTTGGCATGGGAACGTGATGCTGAAGCTTTGAGAGCTCATCCACAGAGGCCAGTGTTTGCAGCAAGACCCCCACCTCTCCTGACTGTCTCCAGCTGATCTGTCGTCTGCAGCTAAATCCTAATTGGAAACTGAGCACAAATTGGGGCAGTGTTCAGGGACAAAGAGAAAGAAGAGTTTGAGCTTCTTAATAATGAATACAGCAGGTTGTACGGAAGGAGCAGGGGGTAGTGGAGGAAACAGTAATCTGAAATGTGGAAGACTATCTGATTTTCTCAGTTAAACATACTTGGGTCCATCAGTGCCAGGTTCTGCCCAGTTTCCATACTTTTATGGCAGTAGTACACATTGAGCAACATTTGCTTTTGGTTTGCTCATGTGACTGTGGTTATAATAATGACCAGGCTAAGAATTAATGTCTGCCTTTTTGATGAGAGTACATTGGTGTATTTATACTTTTTAAGACAAACAAGTTAGAAGTTAAGAATTATGTTAACATGCTCTTATTGTACTTATTAAGTCAATTTATTTGACTAAATATCTTTATCACATCTCATTGTAGAAATTTTCGTGAATGCTAGTCTCTGCTACTAATAAAACTACCCCCATACTTATGCATAAGATAAACGTCTTTGTAGGTACCTACTGCCCCTAAGTCCAGAAAAAGGAAATGATACAAAAATGGTTAAGAACATGTTAAAGATTTCTCTTCACTGTAATACTTTCACTTAGTTGCTCTTTGACCTGCTGCATTATAATTTTTTTGCTGTGAAATAATAGCGAAGAACTGCTGGATAAAATCATTTTGTTCTGCTCTGCCTGATGCCTTTTTCAATCATGTCATTAACATGAGATCTTTAGCACACTTGTGTGAAATTGTTGCCCAAATATTTTCAGCATGTCTTTGTTGAAGTACTTTGTCACAGGGGTTCATTTAATGCAAAACTCAAAGGGGGTATCACTCATATCTTTTAATGCACAGCACATTTGACACAAATCCACAAAATTGATGGTCACAGCTTCAAAGCGTCCCACAGTGGCACAAATAGCCTCTCATTCTGGTGGAATATTGTTTTAACATGTCAAAGTGTATTTGAGAAATAATATGATTACCCGTAGATAATGCTCTTGGCCTCATTGTGGTGATTAAATAGATGCTCGGTTTGCAGTGAGTTCTGCAGCCCTCTGTTAAGCCTGACCTTTTCTCCTGGCTGCAATGCACTGTGGTGCATTAGCATGTATTCTGCTCGTTACAGTGAGAGGCGATTGCTATCCTGAAAAACGTCAGATATCCCAGTTAGTACACAATCCGCTTTTCTTTTCCCTTGGCCTTAACCCACTGTCACTGAATATCCTGAACAAATGCTGAAGACAGTTGGCAATATCGTAGAAAAATTGATCCTGGCATCTGGCGCAATGTGTTTGGCACAAGCTAGCACTTTAAGGGTGAGTGTTGTGCCTCTCTTTGTCTTTCTGTCTCCCTTTGTCTTGCATAAATATTTGTCTTTAATTCTGAATCTTCCATATAGTTGGAGGAACATAATGCTAAGGTGGCATAACTGAGGTTCAGAATGAGTCTGGCATATAAAGCAGTAAGAAAAGGACCATATGTATTCAGAAAAAGGAAAGTCTAAAAGGGCAAATCTTGTTTTACAGCTTAAAGCATGTTTCTTGAATGTTCTATCAAGCCTTTTTGGTGCTCTTGCTGTTTGGTGGCATGGGGGTCGGTCACGACAGGGGATTGGTATGACCACACCACAAATAATGATGGAGACTGAATCCTGATCTTGTTAAGAATGAATTAACTTCATTGGTCACAGTGGAGATGTTTCAAACGAACACTAATGTAATGAAATCAGAATCTCATTATATAGAGATGCAGTGGTCAGCAACTTAAAAAGACAATATTGTTGACATGGCCGGGGCAATAAGGTAGGACTGTGCTACCACAGCCCTTCCTGCTTTTGGTGATGCTCTTCATGCTATCTCATCCCATGCTTACAGTGCTATTGCTGTTGTTACTACACACTGCAAAGTGTTGGGTCTCCTGTCACATTCTGCATCCCCTTAGGTGAGAACCTGGGAACCACTGTAGGTGCAACAGAAGAGCTGGTATGTGATAACAAGGGGTATGTCCCTGAAGAAGGGTAAAGTGTGCAAGAGGTGGTTTTATGAGAACCAAAGCAGTAATCACTCAAATAAGAAGTAGTGTTCTACCTCCAGTTCCTACCACAAAAGCTCTTACAGGAATGCCACTGAAGTGTGGCCAGTATTATTAGTGAGGCATTAGTTTGTCTCCCATGTAAATGCTGGCTGGCTGAGCTACTGTAGCAACTGGCCAGCTCAGACTTGAAATCCTAATGCTTTCAGATGCTGTGGAACCTTTTTGTGGAGGACTAGGGGTGCAGTGCAGTTGGCTTTAAGTGATGGACTGCTTCTCTGCAGTGTTCACTGCTACTCTGTATCATTAAGCATCCTTAGCAGAGCCTACCTTAAAAAGGAAATATTTCAATATTTCAAAATTGCTTTTATTTTCTCCTCATGTGAAGTAAAAAGCTGAGTTCACTGTCTACAGGGTGGGGTCCAATTCTGATTTTACCTCAGCATTAAATTAATAAAAAACTTTAATTAAGTTAATTAAAATTAAAATTAATGTGGTTGATTTAAAATAGGCTTCTAGTAATGCAATAAACATGTTACTAGGGCAGGACTGGAATTATACATTAGAAAGAGCATGCGTTTTAGTCTGATCTTACATCGCTGCAAAGCTCCCTCTATCTGTCTATGTAAATAATTGTGCTGATTTCAGTGTAAGATATGAAATAGTTGGATAATTTGACCTTTTGAATCTGTTCTAATTGGCTTCCTGCTGCTAAGCAAACTATCAGACACCGTGTTCTTTCATTTGGAGAGGCTTGTGTCACTTCACTGAAAATAGAGGTCATATCCTCAGTTTGTGTATATTATCCAGTTGCATTCAAGTTAATAGTTATGTCTGTTTTCTGACCTAGGAGCGTATCCCACATTGTCTCATCAACACATTGCGTATATGGAAATAGATAAAAGCAACTAAGTGGGAAGAGATGGTTTCAGTGTGTAATGAGGTAGATATGCTCGGTTTCTGTTAAAATCTCCAGCGTGATCTCTAACACCACATTATTCACTCCAGTGTTTGTTCTCAAGCACCAGGGCTCCTGCTTTAGTGATGTGTTAATGCTTGATCAAGCCTTGAAGCTTAAAGGTTTTAAACATAACACTGAAAACAACTTCAGCTAAGAGGTGAATCAGAAACTTTGATACTTCAGTCTATCATCTATGCAGAAGAGAGTATCTTTCAAGACGCACTGTGCATACCGACACTCCTTATAATCCCTGCAAGTTGGGAGAAATTGGCATTCCTTGATATTAAATTAATCTTTTCTTAAAAGAAGTAAAAATAGGGTAGATACAGAACTCAGAGATAAAAAGTGAGTTACTGTATTTTTGCTGCAATGCAGCTCTGAAGAGTGAGCAGTGTACTGAAGCAATGGATACTTGAGAACAGTTAAGTTAATACTACCTTCTTCAATTAATCTTACCTTTTAGCTGCATGTCCTTCAATGTATTTTCCATATTTTATTGTTTGAATAACATGCCTTTGCAACAAATGGCTGCAAACAAACTGATAAATGAAAACACTCTGAGAACTGTTAGTTTCCCTAGTCCTGCAATAACCCCATTAGTTATTGTCTGGACAGCTAATACTGTATTTTGTTGCATAATGATGTTCCTCCCTTCTGCCTACATGAGCATCTCAAAGTGGGACTTTCAAAAGTACACGGGAAAATAAAGTTCCGCCTTGTTTTCAATTTGGTTATCAGTGCCTCTTTCCTTTAAATGCTTTTAAAAATTATTTGGAGAGAAGGGGAGAAAAGAATATGCTTTCTCTGAAAGGTAGTGTGTCTTCTGTTTTGAGTTTTGATCTGCATTAGTGGTTTTAACTCTTAGGTCTTCTAGCTGTCCATTTAGCTTAAAAGAAGAAATTATGGCTTAAGTTTGTATGACACATCTCTGATAAGGGCATTTGCTGTTTCTACTGCAAAGCTATTAGCTCTTTCTCTGCAATTTACTTTCGGTCTTTTTGGTGTTATTTGGGCAATGATGTGACAATATGGCGATGGTTGCTGTTCATTTTTATCTGTGATATTTAACTTGGGATGACAGATCCTTCTGCTGTCCCAACTAATTTACAGACATCAGAAAATCTGGTGTGATGACTAGGAGGAATAGAGAGATATGACTCCTGGCCCAGTTGTACGATTTATGAACTAGTTCATTTCTGCAGCTAGAAATCTTTCATTTATTTGCATCACCTCAGCAAGATCAGGGCTGTAAAGAGGAATGTTGTTGAAAACTTCTAGTGAACTTTTGGACTCTAGTAGTTTGCTATGTGCCAGACTGCAGCCTGAGAGTTGAATCAAGGCTGGTTTTTGTGTCCCTGAGGAAGTTACTGAACCTCTCCTTGCTTCAGTTGGTGAGGATTAATTAATTCATGTTTCAAAAATACTCTGAGATTGTCTTCTGGATGGAGTCGTAACAATGCAAAGTGTAACAAGTGCACCAGAGTCTATGGCTCAGCAAACTAAAGAAGCACCGAGGAATACATACAGCTGAACGCTATCTAGGTATTGCTAAATCATCTTTATGTCCCTAGGGATTGTAGTGCTGAAGTGTAAATGTGGTTTTTTTTTCTTTGAAATACATTGAAAAAAAAGAATAAATTGTTTACTTGCAAGATGACTATCTCTTTGAAAGTCTTCATACCCACATTTTAAGTGTTGCAAGTGAAATGTGGTATTACATTATCCACATGTGACTTCTCACATGTTTTTTCAGAAATACAGTGAAAATAAATTTTACTTAATGTATTGCTTGCAAAGTAAGTTTCCACCTCCTGGGTTAAAATTCTGAGAAGACATCTTGCTTGAGTAGGAAAATATACAAATACAGTTGTATATCATTCCTTCTCATGCCCCTTGCTATGCTTGTGTGAATCGCACAGATCTGTTGATTCCTACCATATGTGGTTGGTTTAAAAAAGTGACAGTCCAGATGTCAAAGTTTTCCCAAATGGTCCCCCCTTTTTAGATCTCTGTATTCATTATTGTCTTCTAACTAGGCTTTTCTTTCATGATCTGAAGAGAAATATTAAATCCAGAACATTTCTGTAATTTACAGCAAGCTTTAAGCAACTTAAATATATAGTTGGAAAGGAATGAATAGTTTGCAAAGAATAGCATTTAGAAGAATGTTCCTTTTAGCAGTAGCAGTATATTTGTCAGCAGACTGGTTTACTCAGGTTTTTGAGTTTTTTCAGCAAATGTTTTTGAATGTTTACTCTATTGATTGACAGTGAATATTCAGTGTTTGAGCTCTGTGCCTATGAGCTCTGTGCCTACAGGCTATTGATCAGAAGCATTTTATAATGGTTTTTCTGCTCCTTGATTAGATAAACATGCAAGCACTCTGGCACAAATAATTGTGTGGGTGAAGCTGAGGCTTGGTTGCCAGGAACACTCTTTCTTGGGTTTTTAAAATTTCTGCAAAGCCTTTGGTCAGGAGAACAAGGTGACTCAAACATTTTCAGAGAACCAACCCGAAGGGCTCAAGAAGGGCTGAAAAATGACTTAAAATGTACAAATAAATAGTTGTGGATATATTTCTTTTAGCATTTTCCTTGTAGTATTTAGAACAGCGAAGAAGGTCACAGAGTATGTAGATCCAAATGATCATGTCTGTAAATAGTAGCATTAAAGATTACTGCTTAATCTGGGAGAAGTACTTCTGTTGATCCACGTCCTTCAGCTGTGATGCACAGAAACCCCGCTGGGTATGATCCCTCTGAGGCCAGTGGGCACATGGGCAGCACTGCCTCCTCCATGACTGAATCCTTAGCTGACTGATGTCTGGGGGCTCTAGGCAGCAAGCTAAGATACATCTGTAAAAAGAAGGATATGGTCTCGGTTTCCAACAAAAACACTGAGATCCCCGTCGTCCTGAGGGCTGGGAATAAGGAATAGGGGAAAACTGTTAAGTAAGGTCTCCCTAGAGCAAGAAATCTTGCACCATTCCTTATGTTCTCTGAAAGCCCCTAGTAAAAAGTAAAGAACATTAGAGCTACTGAAAACACTGTTCAAACTCTGATCTGGCTCCTTTGAACTTGTCAGCTTTATCTCATAAGCTCACTTTGGTTCATGCGGGGGGTCAGGGAGAAGAGCAAGAATTGTGCTCTTCAGCCGTCAGGCCACTGGGAAGTGTCAAGCTGTCAGGCTCTGACGATGCGAGCCAGCGGAGCTTCTGAAGTCATGTAGCATAAGATGGCATCTCTTCTATTCTCTGTGGCACTGTTCTAAATACAACCTCAGCTACATGGATAAGCTGAGGCTCAAGCCTCAGGGAGAGTATGAGAAGAGAAGGGTGGATGCCAATAAAACACTTCTCACATTCAATAGTGCGACAGTGTTTGAGAGTCGGAGGGAAGGTCAGTTCACTTCACCCTAGCCCCGGTTTTATCTACTAAGCGTGTCCAGGCACGTGCTCTCTGTGTATCTTTACCAGGGTTCATGAAGTGGTTTGCACTGGGAGTAATGAAAACTGACTTATTTATTTCACTTAATTCATAAATTGTTTGGGAACTGCGAGAGTATTTGTTCATACTTAAGGCTGAGGTTTGCAAAATATGTGTTATTCTTCGAGCTCCTCCCTTTCACAGTGAAGCGAAAACAAGGATCTGGTGAACCTTAATGAGAATTTTGCTCTTGAAATTGGTAGGCCTAGGACTCATGATATATTGATTAATCACTCAACTGGGCTCTGAAAAGTTTTAAACAGGCAAATAACAAATTAATTAATTGCAAATAATACAGTTTTCTTGCATAAAATCTTTATACATCCTTTTTTTCTGGTGTGCTGAGCAGTCCAGCTGACTACTATGACACTCCTTTCATTGCTTTGCTTCCCCTAACTTTCAGCAGTGGTCGATCTATCTGTAGTGGGCTTCTCTGTTGGGAAGGACCATCATTTCGAGGCTATTTTGAAAATGCCTATCAATGTGGGCTCTGCTAAAAAAAATAGGTGAATAATATACTGTCAGTCCCCTGTAGTGAACAGGGAGCAAGAAGGCTGATGTATGTGGACAAACTGAGCTGCATTGCAGAATAACAAGCAGATGGGTAGACTTGTCTTGCTACACGACTCACTGCTACAGTGGTTTCCCTTTCATTTATTTAGCTAAGTGTCCTCACAAGCACATCTGTGCTACAGCCATTTTTTACCTCTGTATATTTGCCAATATAAGGCATATATATGATATTCCTCTTGCTCAAACCCAGAGTAGCACTGAAAACCTTTCTTTCATGTAGCAGAATATACAGAGTGCTTTGAAGGTCCTTCAGTGAGACAGCTGTAGTGATCTAAGACTTCAAGGCACACAGAGTGCTCAAGGACACAGGTTGAAATTCTGGTCTTGGCCTTGAGCTTTGCTTTTACACGTTCTTGTCAGCTGTTTTTTTGCTGCCTTCCAGTTTTGAAGTTGCTGATATAGGATGATCATGCTTCCTACAGTCTCTCTGTAGTGCCAAAAATTGCCAGGCTTACCACAGAGAAAGAAGTGCAGGCAAAACTAAAAAGACCAAAGAAACCCAACCAACGAACCAAACAAAACCCCAAAACTTTGAGATTCTGATGTCTCCTATAATGGCAGTTGTGGAGCTGGTTCAGTTTTTAAAAAGATCTTTTGGGAGTCCTCCAGCTTTGTGTAGTGGTCCCTGTAGACCATCGCAGAAACCAGAATCGTGGTTGCATGCGTTTGTCTTGATCACGGTATATGTTCATTTTGTTTGCATTGTTCATGCTCCAGTTTGGCTGGGTATTGCTTCTGCCACAGGGTACACCGTGTAGCTGCACAGTCATGACCAGTTTCGGTTACTGGGAGGGAAGCGTGGCTTCTGCTAGCCTCTGGACCTTCTCCGCTAGCCCACCTGGGAGAAGAGTCACAAGCGGAGGTGAATCAATTCTGTGAAATTTGGGCTGAATTATTAATGTCTGGCAGCTGCATCCATCACCATATAGTTAATGGGAGGTTTGGAAAAGGCTTTTGCGTGAATGTAAGGGTGATTATTTTTCCTTTGACTTGTAAATAAGCTTGCACATTGCTCTGACTTACAACACAGCTATTCCTGATTCTTATTTGTTACATCTCATTATGTCTTGTACTTTATTTTACATTTCTTGAACTTTTAACTTTTTCAAGAATATAATTGATGTGCTTCTGGCAAGCATTTCTGTATCATTATTGACATATTTCAAAGTAAGCTCATTTCTCATCTCTTCATTGCTTCTTCGAATCTTTCTTTTTATCTATGGAAAGAGAACGTTAGGCCCAATTCCTAAAGGATGTAACCTAGATACCGAGGCCACACATTTATCTGCTGTTTGTCTATGCAGAACTCTAATCCTAAATATAAATACTCATCTGTGAGTTATTTCCATGCACAAAAGATGGTGGATGCATCCACACAAAGCTTCCTTTTTTTCTTTTTTTTTTCTTTTTTCTCTCCCCACTTGCATCGGGGAAGAGCTCTGTGATGCTGAGTTACCATGGAGTGAAAAAAGAATAAAATAATCCGTGCTTTTTTTGTCAGCACTAACAGTAACAGCTGGAAAAAGCTTAATTCATTTATAACAATTATACACTGATTTTATATACTGTTTATATTACTGATTTATACTGTTTTATTTCTTCAGTTTGGGATTGTTTTTTTGGCCTGCAGAGTACATGTTTTTGTGGCTTTCCCTTTCTTACGGCACAATTCCATTGTTTTTTGGGGCTAGGACAAACACAGCACCAGGACTTGAAAAGGTAGAAAATTGCCACAAATTAAAGCATTCTTACTTTTTTAAGGCTCAGCTTTTCTAAGAGAAAATTATTTATTGAAAAGATTCTTGACAGATATTTCAGTGGTAGGTAGGTTGTGATGCAGAGCACCAATTTAATTAACTTGTTGTAGAAATACCTGAAAGCTAAGCTATTGCTTGAGATGCTTATTCTGACAAATCTCAGCCTCATAGTCTAGATTCATATTGATTACAGACAGAAGTTGAAAGAATGATCTTCTGACCCTGATGTGCTGGAGGCCTAAGAACCAGTGAAATGCCTTGTGAACTTGATGGTAAAGCTTCTTTAGGATATACATTTGGTCTTGTATCAGCATGACTAAGCCTGTGCGAGCCATGATGCAGGGGATAGATTTCTGTGAGAGAGCATGAGGACTGTCAAATTATAAATGGATATATTATAGCAGTACTTGTAACAGGTAAGCCATAGAATAAGAGAACAAGGCTACCATGTAAGATAACTGTAGTGTATGATACAGGTAATGAAGCACCAAAGCCACAGTAGAGTTTGACTACTTAAAGGAAATCAATTAAACAATTTGCAAGGATTGCTAATGCCACCTTGCTTTGGGAAAGCAATCAAAGCACAGTCCCAGTACTACATGAACAGCAGTCAGTTAGCTGTAGACAGTGAGCAAAACAAATGTCTAAATTGTCTCCGTAGATTATTTACCCAGCTTTTATACAATATGAAAATTACAAGTTTATAAAAGTGTTTTGTGGATTAGCTCAGAACTCCTTGACATTCTCCAGTCACGTCCCTTTTGGGCTGGAAAAAGAGATCTCTGTTCTGCTGCTATTAGTGATTGCTCTTTTGGCATGGAGAATTTCTTAAAAAGCTTTCAACTATGTAGTGTGGGGAAGAATCAAAATCAAAGTGGGATTTACAAAGTACCTGTTCGGTTGAAGTCAGCTATTACCTTTGTTTCAATGTCTCAGCTTCTAAAAGAGGTGACCTTTGCAAATGAAGAAATAAGGCATATATACAAGAAAAGAGGCAGTAAAGGATTTATGGTGGTGCATGCATTTTCAAGGTTTTAAAGGTTTCTTCATTCATTATCTTCTTCAGTTTCTCCTTTCAAGGGACAGACAGTTTAAGTGGGGCTTGTTTTTCTTCTTAGATTTAATGAAAGCTAGAGACTGCATGGTGAAATACATGCTTGCATTAACAATATCAAGGCACTGTAAAGTGCTAAAAGAGTACCTTGTGCTATTTATTTAGTATATCACACATGCTTGCATTTGTCTGGGCTTTCCTGAGTATCATTGCACCAACACATTCAGATGTCAGTGGAAGAATCACTGCAAGGAGGCACCTGGGCTCTCCATGACATCTCAGGCCTGAAGCTGTCTCTTCCTGAGGCACAGCTAGGGCCGGGTAGATGTTCCACTACTAAATCTTGCACATACAGAACAATTGATTTCCCTCCCAGAACTTTTCTTCATCTCCTGCAATACAAAATGGCTACTACTCCTGTCACCCAGAATGGTAACATAGTAGTGCTAATACTTGCTTTTTTTCTTCCCACCTGTGTCACGCTCCAATCTTGATGATTCTTCTTTTGCTGTCTGTTGAAGAACTAGCTCTCTGTCTCTTATCAGCCAGGAACCGGAGCCCAAATAACTCCCACCAGCCCCTCTTAATTGCTGCAAGCTCCCATCTTTTGACTTTCTTGATACTTTCACCCATGCTGTACTAGTCCACTGACAATGTGGAATTGAAGTTTTTTCCCCTTTTCTGTTACCATGCTGTGCAGTTTCAGGTCTTGTCCTTTTCCTTAAGACCCTGTGAAAGTCCATATTTGCCCACATCTCCAGCCCGATTACTTATAATTCTGTCTTTACCCCAGTTTTTCATACTCATCCATAAACATAGTCTGTGCCTTTTTCTGTATTGTCTTATGTTTGGAGACTTATCTTTTCAGGTTGAGATTGATAAGTGATTGTGCTTTTGTCATTGATATTCCTTCTTAAAACTTCTCACTTCCATAAAGCCAGCAAGAGGTGAATCTCTGCAAATGAAACCCTCATTTCTGGTTGAACCCCCATGTGCTTGCTTGACAGCAGGAGCCAAATGATCTTGTTCAATCTTGTCCTGCCTTCTCTTTCTTATTTGCACCAACTACATCCCTTTGAAAAGCTGGCAGTGAGCTCTTCAAGGCAATGCTTGTGACACACATGAAAACCGTAAGATTTTGTGTACTAAGCATAAGAGTGTTTATTTTAAAACAAAATAAACGAAGTGGAAAAGAAAGCAGCTGAGTGTATTGTGTAACTGAGGGATTCTTGGGGAGTACTGACCCTATGTGACACCATTTGCACAATAACCATATGGTTGTTTTCTGTGTGAGAAAAGCCTTGCTTACCTGGATGATGTTTTCGCATTAGGCACCTGATTTGTTATCCACACTGCCAAACAATTCTATTTCAAAACGTCCTGGATTCAACAGGATGTTTCTCACTCAGCTCTATTGTCGTTACACTCATTAGACTCAGCATTGAGAGGCAGCCTGCGATGGGGATAGAACATGGTTTAGCAGAAATTCAGAGATGCTTGTGGGATGCCTTAAAAAACAAATAAAAATATTCTGAAACAGAAACAACACAATATCATATTCCAGCTGTGAATGCTTGTGGTGTTTGTGTGATTTGGTACAGATTAGAGGCTATGTGATAATGGGCTGGGAAGTAGGCAGTAGCATTTTTACAGGAGGTTAGTCCTAAAACTCTGCGTGCATTAGTGGAAAGAAATGGTATCAAGCTGGTGAGATTTGCTGATCATTTTTCATTTCATGAAGCCTTGATTCACATCCATGGAACTTAATAAATGCATGTTAATTTCTGCTTGACCCCACACGTGGGTGGCTAGGGCAATACAGAAAACTCTTTGCTTATTCCCTTTCTTCCCCTTCTTTTCTCCCCCACAGAGCCACACAATGCTTTCTAGCATTTCTATTCCAGAAGAGGGCACGTCCTCTGCTCTCACCTGTAGCTTCTTGGCCAGTTGATGAGATGTATGAGAGTACCCTAAGCTATTCACTATTTGCATTTCCTCCATCTGCCAGAAATGTTTTCTGCCCATCTTGGATATCATTTCTCTCAGCATAGGCCTGTATGAACTCTCTACAGTCTGTCTGTGCAATGATGCTACATACTCATTTCTCCACAATGGTGTGCTTTTATAGTGTGATAATTAATTCAGATAGCTGCTTTATGGCAAAATCCTAGCTGGAGTCAAGTGGTCTATACCCTGACATAGCTAGGTGAAATTAATATATTGTCCTCTCGACTACCTCAGCCAGCTATGTTAAGATGATATCTATATAGCTGGTTTTCTTACAATATGTTCTAGCTAAATCAGGTTAGTTGTCTTGCTGTCAAATAGCCAACTTTTTTCTGGCAATGAAAATATAAACTCAGTGTACTAACAGTAGAAGAACTCCATCAGATGGAGTGAGGGTGGTGAAGGTAGAAGCTCGTGTTCTTAAGAAGGGAGTAGAAAGTATCCCATTTGATTCTGTGTTGAAGGGTGGGTGGTTTGTTTTTTGGGTTTGGAATTTTTTTTCTTTTTTCTTTTGTCTTTGCTTTTCTGTTTTTCCCTGAGCTGATTCTGGTTTCCTGAACATTTTCTTGTGATTTCTGTTTCTGTATATAATTTGTTGGGAAATCCTGACAGGTGCTGTGCAGAGGGACAGAGCCTACCTGGATGATTTGATTCATGATTGTGGAGAAGTTACATGCCAAGAATTTAGTTGTAGACATTTGTAGGCTTGTGATCTTTATTGTCTCCTGAAAAGGGTCTAAAAAAGTTTCCTCTATGTCTGTATATGTTTAAATTTCTTATACTAAATTTTATCCTATTTGTGGAAGAAATTCCTTTTTTTGTTCTGCTTTTGTACAATAGCTGCTACAGCAACCTGCTGATCTCTGGTTAGGACAATAAGATACTGTGGTAGTACTCCTAATGCTTATAAAAATAAGTGAGTTGTAAGGAGACCTTTTCTTTTAAAGAATTTTTTTTTTTTTTTATTTCCTGTGTTGTAGCATACTAAACAGAAGCAAAAGTCCATTTGGCTGAACCTTATAACTTTTTAGCATGCGATAAATCATTCTTTTCTTGGATCAACTTCTCCCTGTGGGTTGGTTTTGGTTTTTTTTTGAGATTATGCTTTAAATTCAGTAGCAATAAGCAACTGTGATCATAGGTCTCATGATGCTTGGAAAATTTAACAACAGCAGGATGTTGTTAAATTTCTGGTTCTACCACATACCACATACTTCTGGTATGTTCAAGATTGTCATGTTCCCTGTGTATCTTACGGTGGTAGAAGTGACTCATGCTAAAACTAAGGCACTGATGTGCTGCATCCACATAAAGTAAGATATGACAGGAATTCTCATAATGTGCATTCTTAGCAGGCAAACAAACAAAGGCTGAGATTAAGAACGATTGATGGGGCTTTAAAATGGGATTTGGGTGGTTTTTTTTGTTTGTTTGGTTGGTTGTTTTTTTCCCAGAAAAGACCTGAAACAAGGAAAAATTAAACGATGTGCACAAGGTCATTCAGGAACAGGAACCTGTTACAGAGTCAGGAAGTGAATGCAGCTCTTCAAGTCTTAGGTATCTGTTTGAATAAAAGACAGTTTTTATTTGTTTATGAGATTCTCTTTTGATCATCTGTACGATGTCATTTCAGTCATATCGGAAAGTTGTGTGATGGCCAGTGAATTGAATGTGTTTTGCTTTTTCAGTTGGTGCTCACTGTTTATTTGGGAATGATCTTTCTTAATTCCTCTTCTCCTTTCACTGTTGTTTCCTGTACCGAAAATGTAACCAATTCTGCAGTAACATTATACATTGTAGAGCAGTTGAGTTATCAAAAAAGGAGGAAAAATTTTGCAAAACAACTACTTCCTAAGAAGGAATAATGTTGTGCACCTGCATTAAAAATAACCCCAAACCAACCAAACAAAAAACCCCCAAACCAACAAAACTTTTCCATATTAAGCAGGTACAAAGTACAAAGACTGAGGTTAAGGGAACATAAAATAAATTGTTTGCATAATGTAATTGCTAATGGTACTTTATTTTTAACATGTGAATTCCTTGCTGTTTCTACTCAAAGATCACATAAAAGACAGAAAAAAATAGCATAAAGCACCTATGGAAATTCTTGCCTAATGCCTGAATGCAGTATCAAAACCATGACTTTGAATGTGACATTTTTAAACAATTCAAAATAATCCATTTGGAGTTCACTTGTCTTCGATTATATGTTAAGAAGCCATTTTTAGAAAGTCATTCCCATTTAACTGCTTTTGCGTATTGCAGATTGTTACCTAAGGAAAAAATATATAAGATTTCTTGCTGATGATCTAAAGAATGTGAGTAAGATAGCTGGCAGATGGCTTACAGATATCATTCTGAAATATCTTATACTGACAAATAACAACGGTGTGTATAATTAGCACTCTGCAGATGGTATGCAAAATGATCTGCACTTAGTACAGAAATTCTTTTTCTTTTCTTTCTTTTGATAGAGTAGTTTTGAGAGTCAATTCTGAAAACATGGCTTGTAGTGCCGCTCAGGATAGACCCAGATGTGACTGAGAATGTATTCCCCATCTGGTTCTGTGTGAGAACAGCCCTGCGGCTTTGGGGTCCTGGTCCACGTGCAGAATTTGCTGCCACAATTTAAGTAATAATGACACGTAGGCAGATCATATTAGACTAATATAAAGTTTGCAGACTTGTAAAGAGAGGAGATCGAGAGAAGGCACAGTGGAATCATTCCAGTTTTATTTCTCTGAATTTAGTGAATTATCAGATATTTTCAAGCATGCAATGCATTTGCAGTCCAAATGTTCCTTCCAGCACAAATGATCATACTTGCACTTTCATACTGGACCTAATGCTGATTTCTGCTGGTGTCTTTTCACCTAGATGTTGGCAAAAGCAAGTGGCAAAGAATAGACTTCAATGACCTCTTACTGTAATGAAGTTGCTACTACCATTTATTTGTATTATTGTACCAGTTAGGAGCCTTTGTCTCTGATCAGTTCCTGTTGTGTTTGGAACTATAGAAACACAAAAACCCTAACGTCTTGCTTTAAGGAATTTTCTACTTAGTGTAGACTAGAGGCTACAGGTGAGCTTATGCAGCTACCTGGGAGACTGTAAGGAAACAGGAAAATATTTTGTCATCTTAGTGTATGACTTTTTTTGGTTATATTGCTGCTGAGGAGAATATACAGTTTAGAGGGAAGATGGCATAAGGAACAGTGGGAAGATAAGTGGAAAGATATTAATTCAAAAAACCACAGCAAATAAATGGTGGCAGCAGAGGTCATTAGCCCAATAGGGACTGGAAGTAGTCTTTCAATAGGTAATGAAAGATTTTGGGGTAATGAAATACCTTAAAAGTGAAGGAGGAAAATTAGCTTATGACTTTTGTGATAGAGGAAGGAGTCCATAGAGGGATACAAAGTGAAAAAGCTGGTGTAGTTGAAGTGATTGGCTAGGAATATGATCCCTCCTGCAGTGTTCAGGATGCCTATGAACAGGTACAGGCTTTATTTTTCAAAGTCAGAATAAATGATATTACAGTAAGCAAGATGGAAGTGAGAGTGTGAAAGTGAATTTTAGTAGCATGACAGTAGCCAGACAGGAAAGATTATAACTCAAAAATGATACACAAGATAGCTCTACAGAATTTGGATGTGTACTCAGAATTGAAGATGAGACAGGGTTTTATCATCCTGAACAAGTGAAACGGTGAGTTATAATGATCAGAAAAAGAGAAAGAGCCTGTGGAAAGGAGAGGTCAGGAACTCTTTTTAGGTTTTCTTGCACTTCAGTTCATGGCTAAGAATCACTGGGAAGGTTGGCCAAGATACGAATTTGCCTAGGAGACTAATATGAAGTATACACAGGTCCTTGAGGTGATGGCAAGGTGAAGATATCTGCATTTCTGATTTCATGTTACCCTGGCATGTGCTGTAGAAGGAGAACTGACTCCTTGCAAAAACAAGGGGAGTTAGATGGGTGCACTCAGGGATAATATGAGAGTAAAGAGAAAGAGAAAATAAAATCACAGAAACCAGAAAAGCTGATACCATGTCAAAGCACATAAAAATTTGAGTTCTCATTAGAAAATCAAAATTATGAAGCAGCCATTGGAGACTGGTAAGTGCTGAGCAGAGCATGTGGGCAAGAAAAGCAGCACCTAGGTAAGAAGGGGTTGAGGCTGAGCTCTAGAAAAGGGATTCTTGATAGCCGGTATCAACAGTGTATTTAAGGATCTCAGGAGTGAAAGGTCAGAGAGGAATGTGACAAAAGGAAAGACACAATGAGGTCATGGGTGTGGAAAGAGCAAACATGCTTGCAATTTGAGGGGAAAAGCCAACAGGGCAGAGAGGTTACAAAGGCAGAAGAACAGTGAGATTGGGTCACTGGGACATATGAAGGGATTAGAGACAAAAAGAAAATGCTAAATTCTGCATCCATTGGAGGCAGGAGAGGAAAACAGGAAAGGAAGCAAATGAGGAAGAGAGAGAGATGATAATGTATCATGTCAGTGCTCCCTTGAAGTCACTCACTCAGCTTCTGTGCAGAAACAGGAGTTGAAGTGGGCAGGTAAGTCAGTCTGAGGAGACTGGTGGTGAGAAGTTTGCAAGGATTATAGAAATGTGCAACAGGATCCCAAAGCGACCTTCTCCTTACAGTGAACACATTGGAGGAGACCAAAATGGCTTGTAAATTAAATAGGCAAGTTTTATTAGAACATAAACTAGAAGGAAATCTTTGAAAACAGAAAACTTCGGCTGAGACAGATAAAAAGGGTTTGTAAACAAAACTGCCCCTTTCTGCTCTGCTCTTGCAGGGCGGTAGCCTTATTTCATGCTTGCTTCTTAACACCTCAGAGGCCTTCCTTTGGAGAGCACTCTGCAGGTTACTTGGTGTCTTTTTCTTCCTGTTACATCTGAGGTATGGCTGTGTGGCTATTTCAGGTAATGTCAGTCTTTGCTGGCTTCTGTGGCTCTGTCTCTCCTGGGTGACAGGATCTCTGTGCCGACTTCTTGCACTCCCTTGCTGCATCTCAGCCTACTCCACCCAAGCAGGCTGGATGCTTTGCTCCCCCCAGACTGCATACTTGCTCCCAGAAGGTCCACCTGACCTGTTTGTACTCTGATTAAACATAAATATTTACATGCAAAAACAGAAAAGCAGTCCTCACCCATGACAACATGGGATTTAGTTCAAGTGAAAGGAGAGATTTGCTTAATGAACTAAATGCTGAGAGGGCAAATCTATAGGAGACACCTCATCTTGTTTTTTCCTCCAGAAATATTGAGGAGGCAGGAAGGGAATCATGCGGATGAGATGGGATTGCTGAATTAGCAGGTGAAGGAAAGGAGGAGAGAAGTGATAGTCAGGCCAATGTCAGTAGATGAGACTAAAGAGGAAAGAGTCATCAGGGTGGAGGAGAAGTTTGTGGTGCTAGAGCATGGGAATTAGCACTACTGAGGGTGAGAGAGCCCAGGGGAAGTGTAGGCAGAGATATCAGAGTGGGGAATCACTGCTGTAAAAGAGAGATCAGAGGCAGCAAGAACAGTGTGTCTTGACATGCTGCAATCACTGGAGCAGAAGGACTGAACCAGTGAGATGAGGAACCATTCAGCTGGGGGTTGTGCGAGTCCTGAGTGTGAGAACTGAAGGCACCAGGAATTGCTGAGAGTTGTGTGTGCGGGGAGTAACAGTACAATGGAGCAGAGAGAAAGTCTGTGCTGCTCGGGAAAGGAAAAGGAAGAGGAAGGTGTTTAAGCAGCAGGCAGTGGCAGAGAAGCAGCCGGACAGGCCTGCTGTGGTATGTGTGTGTGATCTGACGTGAGAGCAGGTGACTGTAAGGGAGAGATGCTTCATAGGAACCTTGCTGCATATTCAGGTAGGAAGAGCAGTGTTGGGTAAAGCTGAAATGTCTGTAAAGTGTTGGCCATCTGCTATCAAATACCTGTATGTACTACAGACCTTGCAAGCCTGCATCCATGTTTCCTTGTTATCCTTCTCCACACCAGCCTTATTTTCTGTCATCTGTATCTGTCTCATCAGGGAGGGCAAGTAGCTGGTGGGATGAATTTCAGCAGTAATGAAATTGATTTTGGAAACAAAGCTAGACCAAGGTGGATGATGTGGCTCTGTTCAACTTGTGCTTACACAGGCATCCAGTGCCTAAGTGTTATCGGTGTAAAAACACCAGAGGGAAGAGCTAGCAGCTAACAAAGAGCAGGCCACCCAGTTTGGGAAACTAGGAGGACCTTACGAAGGGCCACCTGAAAAACTGTTTTGGACAGCATGCGTCTGGAGAGGAGAGACAGTTCTTTAGGAAACAGTGTGTTGGATTCAAATTACAGCAGTCTGTTTTCAACAGCAGGTTCAATAAACCAGATTGATCCACCTCCACCCAGCCCAGCATGCAGTCAGAGCACTGTGTTTTAATACTCCTTTGTAGCTTCCTGCTGCTACAGTTATACCCACCTCCAAGATATGAAGTCAGCTGGATTTATTGCTTATTGAGAGTGAAATGAACACTTGGAGATTGAATAATTTTTTTTTTTTCCAATGTTTAGGTCTATTGTGCACACTTTTTCTGCTATTATTCCTACTGAGAATGAATACACGTGGCTTGACTTTGGTATTTGGTGGCGCTTTCAGAGAGCTGTCAGAACAGCACACCCAGGGAGACATCCTCTCTCAGCTCTTCTCCTATACTCAGGTCTTCTGTAATACCTTGTGCCATTCCTGTCAATAAATACCAGCACCTCTTCAGCCCGGTGGTACCTGTTGCTCAGCCTCTCCTTGAATTCAGATGGTCAGCTTTGGTTGTTTCTGGTCTGACTCCAGGACCACATTTAAATGTGATCTGCACCACTGTTTACAATGGATTTACTTTGTGCAGTGAGTAGAATTAATGAGAGACCTGAAAACTGCCTTTGGGTCCAAAGATCTACAGGAAAGGCTTAAATGAATTTGAGTAACATGGGATTCTTAAGTACACTCTTGAGATTTACACAGTGATATTTTCCCCAGAGTTTGTGGTGCATAACTTTATAGAGTGATAAACTGTACATCTCTAAATGTTCCTTGAGTTACATTAAATATATTGGGCTACTACAGCTTAACAGAGGGTGATCATCTAGTTCTACAATTCTTGTCTCTGCTCGCAGATGATCGCATTTAAAGCTTCCAGGGGGCTATCAATGAACTGAAGTAATGATGTGGCTGGTTAAACTGGTTAAACTGTGTGCGCATTTTATATTGATGTGATATTCTTGATTCAGTACCAACCACCATAATAGCATGAGTGTACCTTTGTGGACTGCAAAAGAAATGTAGGGGTTAAAATACCTCAGAGCCACACACACCAAAACGAAAATAGCTGGCATTTTAAAAAAGTATATGGATATAGTGGAGCATAGTAGAAGCCAAACTGGCGACTTCATTTCATTATATGGAGACTCAGTCTAAAGACTTTAACATTTTAAAAGACACAAAAGAAGAAGGTAATGTTCCATGTTGGTACAGTAAACCTCTTGTTTACATTTGATTTACTGGGTACTCAGTTTTTGCAGTGAATGTATTTAGATCTGGAGGACTTCCTCTTTCTTAGCAGGGAAGAAAATGATAGAAATACTCTTTGACTGGGGAGTGTCATGGGTGAAAAATAGCTTAAGTTGTGTGTGTGTTTGGGGAGTGAATGTCCAAAGTTGAGCTGCTGAAGGCGCAAGCACAAGCCTGCTACTTGCCAGCTGCAACCAGTATGGGCTGGGTTTAAATTTTGATAGTCTGGACTAAACTGAAGTGGCACGGCCTGAATCCTCCAGTTAATACAGAGAGATGAGAGAGAACCACCAATATGGATGGTGATCACTTGTTGAGCTTCTGCGCATAGACTGTTTAGACTGGGAAAAATGTTATTTTGGGCGCCTAGGAAAAAGAGAGCCTGGAGGCCAAAATAAAGGTTTCTGAAAGGAACAAATGGTTTCAGGAAGAAGGAGGAGCTCTGGAAATAAGAAGGTGAAGGTCCTGGCTGGAGGAAGGAACTTGAAAGTGGGGGAGGACCTAGAGATCAGAGAGATGCGTGGAGATGAATGCTGGGGTATGCCCAGGGACTTTGGCACGTAATGGCTGAGATAGTTTACTGCAAGCAATGGAACAGCACGAATCAACATGACTTTCTGCCTGATCTTTCCAGACCAGCATTGACCAGGGAAGGGAAGTCAAGATCTAGTGGACGTAACGCTATGGTGGGGAGTAAGCAAGAGAGTGTGTAAAATAATCAAGTACAGTAAAAACACTAACCACATTGCTTTGTAAATAAACCCCAGTATCCAGAGCCACTACAGGTTGTTGTTTTCTCTGTCTTGCCAGGGACACGGAGAAACTGTGAAAAAATGAGATTGACTAATACACAAGTTCTTAACCTTAGTTTTCTCAGGGGAAGAGGAGTGCAAGTACTGAGGGGCCCACGTATGTAACCACTTTCAAACTTCCCAACAGATCATCTTTGTATACCCGCCGCCTTCCTTACCACCCAACTACCAGAAGGATGTGCCATGAAGTGCAGGGCACCTGCACATCTAAAAGCTCCATCCTTGACAGCAACAGCAGGAGTGCTGTCTGCTCCTGATTTTCTTCTCTGTATTGGGTGGCAGCAGCAGCTGATGTAGGTGATGTTGAGTGGTTTGCATAGTGTCTGTTGGGAGCCTTGGACCACCTTGATTTTGCGCAGATGGCCCTAACAGTGTTTGAACACTTCACATTGATTTTTGAAAGGCTCACACCTGGGCCATACAAAAAGTATTACAGAAAGTCTGGATCTCAACACTGGCAAATTCACATTCTTGACGTAGGGTTTGACTGTATGCAGACTTAGGATTTGCTTTCTGCTTCTCTGCAGAAGAGCATAATACATGAGAGTGAGTAAGAATTGCTTAAGATCAAATATAGAAGGAAATCTTAAAGTTATTTACTTTCCTTTCAGCGGTCCTAACTGCCATCTGTATTGCTCCGTAGTTAATGGAAAGTAATTCCTTTGACTTCAGCAGAGCTTTTCCTCATCTGAATGTCTGAGTGAGGGAAATCTCACGTGCATAAACTGTATTATATACCTGAGCACCTTGGGATTTCTTTTGCATGGTTACATCTGTCAGTCTTCATGGTTTCTTCTTTTCAGTTGGCAAAAGTCACTCAACGTAACCCTTTGGTGTCTTCTGGTGTCATGCTACAAATGTGTAGGTTTCATTATTTCTTTGTGCATTACTTCATTATTTCTTAGTGCTTGGTTATAATGTCCAAGCACCCCAGTTAGGATTTAAACTCCAAAGAATGAAAGCTCAGATTTGAGGACAGTCCCTAAACAGAAAAAGGGAGAAAATTCTTCCCAAAAGCCAGGTTAGACAAGAAGTCAAGAGATACAGGAATAAAATGACAATTGCCACAAGCCAGACTGAGAGAAACCTTGTAAGAAATATTAATAGGAAATGGCAAAAGATTATTCAACCTTAAAAACCAAAAAGAGCAACAACTGAAGAATGGTTCATGGTGCAATGAGGGAGAGAGGAACATAATCCAGGCATAGCTAAGAGTTGAACTGAATGGTCTGTGCTGGGATTTAGGAGGCCTAGGATGTTGACCATTAGAGCAGAGGCAAGATGGCTAGCAGCAGTGAGGTTATGGAAATAGAAATTACCACTTTCTAGATGAGAACACAAAGAGCTTAATCCTTTCAAGTCAGGAGACCAACTAATTTCCATCCTACAATGCTGGAAGAGCTGGCACATGAAATTGCAGGACTGCCAGTGAATGTTTTTAATAAACCCCAGGGGAGAACGGATATAACTACAGAATAGCAAATGCAGTACCTTTATTTAAGAAGGGGGAGAAGAAGTGATGTGGGAAAGGACAGGCCATTAATCTCACCTCAGCTGCATGCATGGCTTAGAACAAAGTTTGAAGGAAGGACTAATTAAGACACATGAGAAAATGGGCAATGGGATAAAGAGCAACCTGGCTTTACCATGAGTAAGCTAAAGAAAAGGCAGGCACCTGGCTTTTTTGGTCTTAAAGAAAAGTGCTCAAAAATTTGAAAGTGTGCTGCTAAGCACCTACTCTCTGGAGAAGATTCTTAATTATCACTCCTTAGCGGCTCAGACTTTACGGTGGTTGGGTTCAGCATTTCCCTCCAGACTTCCCTAAAGTTTCCTGCTGAATAAACTGATCTTCAGTAGTCATTTAAAACATAGCTGTGGTCTCCTTCCTGCATACCAGACACCAAAAGCTAGATGCAAAGCTGAGGCTTACTATGATATTACAATATTTTATGTGATTGTTTCTGCAGTATTTTATTTTTAATGTTGATAATTGCTCTGTGTGTCCGCAGTTAAGCATCCTCATTTCGAAACAAGGACAGTATGTACTGAACCAGCCAGAACATGAAAAAGAAATTTTAGTGGGGTTTAATTTTGCTTCAGAACAAAACCACAACATTCAAGATTTTTCAAATGCTTTTTAGGAGCAGCCTTCAGTATATGTTGTTATGAACAATCAGTTGGTCAAGTGAGCAAAGTGAAGAGAGCATTTTTCTGTGGACGTTATGCAATTGAATTGTAGTATCTTAGAATTACTTAGATTATGTTCAGACCAGGGCTATTTTTATGATTCTTGTGTAGTGTAGAGAGATATCAAGGAAAGTTGGGTTGTGTTAGGTTAAGTGCTATCTCAGCCTGCTTCCACTCTCCAGTTCAGTTCATGTATTTCTACAGTACATTGTCATCTGCATTACAGACACACGCAATGCCACTTTGGCAACCTTGGCTGAAGCATGGTTGATTGTACTGGATGTCATGCTGAATCATATGTGACTTTTCTGCTTCTTTAAATTGCTAGATCTGTATGCAACAGTAACCATATATACTGATGGAGATACGCAAAGTAAAGGAACTAAATGCTTCTTGAAAATGGTTGTAATCAGCAACATATGCTTAAAATGTGTTTCCTTTAAATGTTAGTTTACAATTTTTGCTCTGTATATAAATGATCCTTATGAATTTTAAGCTGCTTAGCATACTGCTTCGTCAGAGAACTTTAATTGTGAGATCCTCATAGCCATTAAAGTTTTTGATTCTGAAGACATTTCTGATTAGCTGCAAGTTATCTTACAGACCGCCAAGAAATAGGAAGGGTGTTGCTGCTTGTAGGTATGGGAAAATAACAGTGGTGACCTTCATCTGCTATCTACCTCGTGAAGCAGCAAGACTTCCTGAGAGGCTTTCAGAAGGATTTGCATGCGATGATCATATGTGTTAGGTAGGCCTGGCTTTTACATCTAACTCCTGCTCTCTGGAGATGAAGTATGTCAGAAAATGCTACACACCAAGGAACAGGATCGGTACTGCCCAAAGGCCATGCTAAGCCAAAGAACTCTGTGTCTGTCGCTCAAAGAAGCTGGCAATGAGGGAGAGAGGAACATGGAGGAAACACTAGCTTGTTCTCGGTAGAAGGCTACAGACGTAGCAATTAAGTGCTAATTCAAGTCATGGTAGAATCTAGTAACAGTCAGGAAAATTGTGATCTGCTTGGATCTCAGACCATGCAACTACACCTGGTGAGGCGATTTTTCCTTTTTCGAATTTCAGTCAGCTGGTAGCAAATGTCTTTATGCTATATTGTCCCTTACAGTCTGCTGAAGCATATTTCTCAGATTTTGAGTCCCGTTTGTCTTGCAGAGAATGTATATGTTTCTTGTTTTCAAATGTCTGCAGCAAATAAAGAATTTCCCCAATTTTAGCCTTTAATCATTTCTGTCCATGGTGCATCTTAGTTACATTTCTCCTGTCTTTTAGTCTCTGTGCTCTTACAGACCTCTTTCTGCTCTTCTCAAGATTAAATTTAGCTGATGAAGATAAAAGAATTATAAAACAGATTAAGAACAAAAGGATATTCCTTTACCCCTCCCAAATATAGAAGCGGACAGAATGCATACCACTGCACGTGTGCAAGAGCTTGAGAAAATAGTTATTTTCCATACCTAGCACAGTTGACCATGTTCTTCCAAATATCGATCTGACAGGGCAATATTTATTTGTGTGTAACTGAGGATGATGCATAAGGAAGAAGGAAGAAAGGGTAAGAGGAAGCGCAGAAAAGCAGTATGTCTCTAGACTGCTGCAGGTGTATCAACTGCATGGGTTTTGGGAAAAGTATGGCAGTGTATTGATGTTCTCTTTTTTTTTTTCTTTAGATGGGGAGATTTAGAAAAGTTGCCTCCTGGGAGAGTTTGTACATTCCAAGTTACCTAGGCTAAGGAGATGTGTAATCAATTAGTTTGCATTGATTTATCTTTTTTTTTTTTTCAGCCATTATTAAGGTTTAATCATGTTAACCTCAGAAGTCAATTTCAACACTTTTATTGAATTCAGGTATATGAAGATCTCTGAGACTGATGTCAATTTTGAGTCACTATTTGCTTGTCACCTTCATTTTTACAACCCTCTTAGTCTAGAATTTATTGTCTTTTGATGCTTGATGTTTTCTAAAACAGACTGAGAGCTGGGTGAAAACTTGTAAGTCAATTTCATGAACTTTGGAGATGTTCAGATATGAACCAAATCTTGCCTTGAGCTAAATTCTGACCAGATTTTAAGAAAAATAAAAGAGTAGCTAATGCGGTCTGTCATTACATCCAATACTTAGGATGATTGGCAGCAAAATTTAAAACACATCATTATGTACTAGTTAGGCAACCTACATACTGATAATCTGGATATTGCCAGGTGGCTTCTAAATTCATTCTGACTTTAGAGATATTACTGATTTCAGCAATATGTAGAGAGCAATATGTAAAGTATTTAAGGTGGAAAAAGGGATGAAGATACAATGTTACCTTTTGTGGTAGGTTGACCCTGGCCAGCAGCTAGGCACCTACAGGGCTGCTTGCTCACTTCACTCCCCCTCCCACCCCTGCAGGATGTGGGAGAGAATAGGAAGAGCAAAAGTGAGCGAAGTCATTGGTCGAGATAAAGACAGTTTAACAGGTGAAGGAGAGAGGAAAAACCCAAGAAGTGATGCAAGGGCAAGCACTCAACTCCTACTGGGCACCTGTTGTCAAGGGCAAGCTTAAGAAGCAGATACGCAGTACCCATCTCTAACTTTTTTGCCTCTTCAAGAATCCTCCTATTGTGCCAGGAAAACACATACTAGATTTCTAAACCCAGTGAGTCGTAAAAACGCCCTCGTATGCTTTGTTTTTAGATTGTGACTTGTCTTTCTTTGTACCTCTTTACTTTGTGCATCTTTGCAACTTACTTTAGAGAGGATTTCAGATGTGCCCATTTAGAACACACAGTCCCCCTGAACAAATCATGGCCTGATTCAGTTCATTATGAACTTATTTTTAATTACCATTTCACTTTGAAATGGTAACTCTTTCTGCTCTGCTGAGAGATAGCTGGAAGAAAGATTGAGGCCTTTAGGTTCAAATCAGTCCAAACCTAGATGAAACCCTGTTTAAGATATGTGCGTATGTATCACACAAACACATGTATTTAATGTTCTGGGTTTGTAACCGGGCATTAGGTTAATATCCAGCATGACTTTAAAGAAGACCATCATCTGAAAAATAAAGGGACATTGAAATAATCCATGTAGTTCCTTTACAATTCAGTACTAGATTGATTTTTATTGCATTACAGCTTTGCACACAGTCTACAAATTAAACAAGTTTATCTAAGTGGAAAGAATAAGTATAAATTAAAACCTGGAAAATTAAAGGTGGCTAATCAGTGCAGCATTTTCATGTTTTTGTTTTGTAAAGCTTGATAAATTATTGCTATAAAGGTTGAAAAATGCAGAGGTTTTCGCACAATAACTGAACTTGTGTATTCTGGTTTTGCTGTGAACACTTAGGCATTTGAGTTTTTTCCTTTACCTATTCACACAAAAACCAAAAGTAATACTAGAAATCTAATTTCCTTGTTTCATGAACACTGGGAATGAAGAGTAGCTTCTACTGTATGACAAGTAACGTCTCCTTGCTAACAGTTGAATGAAAGATTCCTACTAAATTACTAATTTCTCTTCGGACCTGTATGTTGATTTAGTGGTAAAGTTTCACTTAAAATAATCCTTGGCATAATATGGCCCATGCTAAGAAATGTGTGAAAGACAGTGCACCTGAACAGGTGTTTGTTTGAACTGTTTCCAGTGGATGTAAGAAAGGAATGGTATAGATTCAGTTTGGACTTCAGTATGGGATTAAAATTGATGAGGTTAGAACTGGGATTAATATATCTAATTACTGGTAAAATATTTTCTTAAAAAAAGAAGGCTAGTACTGTGGCAAAAGCTATCAAATTTAAGCCATAAGGGAGATACAAGGATGAAACTCAAGTTTGTCCTAGAGTTGTAATTGTGCTGTAGCTGGGTATTGGGGCCATACCTGTGTGCACACCTAGCGCACTTATTTATTCCCTGGGTGGTCCAGGATCTCACTGATGTGTCTGCCTAGGTATGACAATCAACTGGTTTGAGACAATGGATTGACTTGAGACAAGGCGATTTCTGAATCGTAACCACCTTCTCAACAAAGTATTTGACTATTTGTTACAACAGCTTTTCACGCAGGAATTTCAGAAAGTCCTGGAGGTTCCCCCAGGCAGCTCCTGCTGTGTCTCAATCAGTCTGTGTGTCACAGTATGCTCATGTTAATCGACATCAGAGCTGAGTGGAGAACCTGGCCATACTAGAGAGTCTAGGTGGTTTCTACTGCAGAACCGACCAAACTGGACATAGATAAGACACTTGTAAATAGTCAGTAGAAACAGTTCTTGCAAATGCAGAAATGGTCATGTAGAACAGGCTTTTGTACATAGCTAAGGTAGATAGGAGAACCTTTGTGCATAGGGTAGGATACTAAATAGTGATGCATCATGCATGGGCTGGAGCAGTCAAGTACGACCAGGCCAGATGGATATAAGTAATCAGCCAAAGAGAAGTTCAGGGAGTTTCCCCCAATTCATCTGAAGTCACCGTTGGAAGGACATTTGTGAATAAGTCCCGTTGTCAGTTGGAGAGCAACTGACCCTTCCTATTCAAGAGATTTGCTTGCCCACGTAAGCATTACCCTATGCAAGATTCTCAGTCAAGTAGGGTTTATTTAAAACACTCTGTCTGCAATTGCCTATGTGACAATACTGATATGTACTGCGTCATAATCCATCACAATGAAGTCAGGGTTTTTTGCTAAGATACTGAATGCTATATGGCTGTAGAAATATTTACCCATGATAGCATTGACCACTTGACTAGCTGCATGCCTAGCATCAGTGGAAGAATGATAAATTTTTGCTGAGTCCCCAGGGTCCCCATGGCTATTTTGTAACCAAATCACCTAATAGAATTTGCTGAATAAAAGTTACATTATTTCATTCTGAAAATCTTATTCCACCATCCTCCAGGTTTTCTAGTGAGTAATGGGTTTGATATTAGCAGCTAAAGCCCTCAGAGAATGGTGATTAGTCTTTGAATGCTAACCCCCTTCAGAACATGGGTGATGGATAGTTGGCAAAACTGTGACAAGGAGGCCTGTTGGTTACTGGAGTCATTCTGCAAACAAAGCTAAAAAGGCATTAGAAAGATGTTAAACAACAGAAAGTGGAAAGTGGATGGTGAGCCAATGGAGTACAAATCCAGAACAGACCCATGCATTTACAAAACTAATCAAGGAAGTTGAACTAAATTCTTTCATATGCTGTAATGCAGGCTTCATGGGTAACAAAATAGAGAATGATTGCTTATTCATAGACATTAATTTGATTGCTTATTCACAGACATTAATTTGATTGAGTTACTATTAATGACACCTGAGGGGGAGGTTTTTATTACTGGAGTAAAAATGATAATCAGGAAGTATCGAGTGAGGAAAATTGGAGAGGAAGTGTAAAATTGCACTAAAAATAGCATATCCTGTTGCCAAAATGACTGGTACCTCAGAGACAAATCATGTTTAGAGCTTGCCAGTTTCTCAAAGCTGAAACTGTTATTAGCCATACGAACTGAGTTTGGGCAGAAAAATAGGAATGATAATTGGGAACTAGTTAGGAATATCTCCGTAAATGCCTACAAATCAATGATCTAATCCATGATCAAGATACTGAGCATGAGAAGTGCTTGTGTTAAAGAAAAATGATGTGGCTAGACAGCAAATGAAAGCAAGCTTAATATCTTGGTTCCCTGGCCATTGGACAGATATTAGCCATTTTAAACCAAACTGTACTTCAGTTAGTTCACTGCTTGCTTACGTAATTTAAGAAGTTCAGTTAAACATAACTAACTTCATGAGCACACTGCTAATACATTAGCACTCTTCAAGGGACAGCAGGGGCCTAAAAGAATATAAATAAAAACTTAAGTCACACCCCCTCAGTCCAGTTTTTCATGGGCTTACACAGCATTACATGCATGGACCCCTGTGCTTTATTGAGTCTGTGTTCAAATGGGTACTGAAGTCCCATCTCTTACAGGGGGGAAAAGGGGAGGAACAAGTCAACAGCAACTGTTAAAAGGAAAATTTTCTGGATCTATAGATCTAAATAATTTGCAAAGAGCCTTCCTCGGTCATTGATGCTGATTTTTCAGGAAGTTTTCAAAAACATGACAAACTTCCCTGAAATGAAAGAAAACAAGTTTGCAACATTTAAATACATTAAAAGAGACCATTCTTGGTAGTTCTTGGCCTATCAGTCTGGCATCAGTCCTGGACAAAATAGCGCTACACAGTATACCTTTATAGAAATGTCTGTTACTATTGTTACTATTGAATTTAAAGCATTGATAATTTAACAGTAATGTAATTAAACTTTGATAAGACATTGCATTAATACTACACAACTTTCTTATTAGGAATAAAAATGACACAAAATCAAATTTTTATACAATATATGGATGAAAAATAGCTAAGTGGTGTGTCTCAAACCTGAACTGTAAACAGGAATAAACGACTCCTGTCTGAAATCTTTCCTATTTCTTTGTCTCTTTCTAGAATTGGCTTAACAAGAAGACGTGTAGCACTGGTGAAGTTTAAAGTGATGCAAGTATTGGGAATATGGCAGCTGCTAGAAGAGAGAAGACAGCTGATGTGGAATGACCTGAATTGGTTTGGTATACTGAAAAGGGCAAAGAAAACTGTCTTTTAGTGTGAAATTCTTCCTGTGGAGGTAATGACAGCAAGGATGGAGAATTTTCTTCTGGCAAGTGATGTTGGAAAATTCTTGAAACTCCTGTGGATTGTCATCCAGGTGTGAAATGAGTGTAATGTTGTGACCATAAGACTTTGGCTGTATACACAGCGAATTATCAAACATTTGGGGTACGGAAGGTACCTCATCTGTACATTTGGTACATAAGGCCACTAATGGACTAGAGTGTAGATCTCTAAATGAATACTGACCCAGCCAAGTCCAGACCTGGAAGCCGCTTGGCTGACTCACTGCATTTGGCTGTGGCACCACGATGCTATTAGAAGGTCTCTACACTGTCCTCCTCTGGGAGGTATAGACGCACAATACAACAAATGATATACAAATAAAGAGTCCACATTATATGGCTATTTAGTCAGGCAGGTATGAAAATAATGAAGTCAGGAGGCTGGGAGTTGAAGGTGACAAATTCAGAGGTGAAATAAAACATATGAACAGGGAGGATAATTAACTTTTCCCTTAGCATGACAAGCATGGTGGTTGTCAGTCCACCTTGAGAGACTTAAAAAATGAAGAACGGGTTTCCTCCTGAGAGTGCACATGCTAGTCCAAGGAGGAAGATTTCAACAGAGCCCCATGGCTTACCTTATGCACAAGCCATTCACAGACCACAGTCCCTCCTGGCATCATGATCTGGGTTAGCAACCTCACAAGTAAAAAGCTTAAAAAAAAAAAAAAATCATCGTACTGTTGTATTGACTCATGCAACAACAGAGTTGAGATCCAACACACCTTTGTGAGTTTCCCAGTAAGCAGCGTAAGCTGTAGCATATCAGAATACAGTTCAAAATGCTCTACATGTGAAAAAGAAAACTTTTGGCTCTTGACTAGCCCCAGAAATTTCATCGGTGACAAATTATCGAAAAGTAAAAGTACAGCAAGAGAACTTGCATGATTTACATTCTTCAAATGGGTTCAGTTTAGAAGGTTAATATACAATACATGGAGATCCCACGGGCATAGTGTCCTATCATAGAAGAGTATCAAATGCCAGATGTGACAGCCCGTGAGATGAAGGTCATGAATTTATCATCCTTTCATTAAATAATCAAAATGGAAATCAAAGAACAATAAAAAGGGAGAAAATCAGCAGCTATAATGGCAGCAAGATTAAAACTAGCTCTTTCAGAAGGATTACTGTTGAAGTCCTCTAGATTTTAACAGTAAATGGCAAGGTTGTGTGTTTTGTTGGAGTTGAAAACCCTGAGCTACTTTCTCCAGTGTGATGACCTTTCCATTGTAATTTTCCTTTGAGCAAATTGATAATAGGAAAATAAGAAGGAAGATAATCTTGCCCTGATGTGCTCTGCCCATTCACTGTCTTGCTAGATGCTCAAGATTCTGGTGTCAAATGAGAAAAAAGCCCTTCTTTTTCATTTGAAAACTCATGAGCTATTTAGCTTTAAATCACAGGAGATACAGCAACTTCAATGGTTCCAGTAGTTTGCATTGTGTGAATAATTATGTTTTTGCTATGAGAAAATGAAATTATTACTTGGTTTAATATGTTGCTTCTTAATTCAAGGAGAGGTTTGCCTTTTTAAGCTTTATTGCAAAGAATGAATTTTTCATTTACTCTTCCCCTTTTCCCCCGCCCTTCTCTCCTTCCTTTTTATTATGTCATTAAAAGAGCTAGATATATTTTGGCTGCTACTGGCTCAGACACTGTGATACAAAGAAAAGAGGAGGTATCTTCATCTTTGAATTATATGGTGACCAAAATAAACATATGAATTTCATCTGCCTGTAGACTTTCAATGATGCTTACAGATTAAATAAATACTAAATCCCTTTCCTTACTGCGGAAGTCAGGAAGTGTCCATTTTCCATATAAGCTGCCCTATGTTTGAATATATGTACTGATTATGGCATTGAATTGATAGTGTAACTGTGTCTAAAATAAAGGCAGAGTCCTAGCAATTCTGGCAACAAATCTAGTCTCATAATAATGTAATTATTTTATATATTCTTCTTTTGCTAGACTTTGATTCTATTTAAAGGAAAATAATACATTCCTCTTTTCTTCTGCACAGCAACAGAGGAAGTTGGGAGTAACAGAATGTTCTATTAACTGAACTAATGGAGCAGCTCTTTCTGCTAAACTTGTATAACTCTTTGGAAACACCATGTGCTGCTTGTTCACTTTCAGTCTCTTTCCTAATCATTTTAGCAAGTCAAGTAAGGTCCCTTCCTTCTTTAAGGATGTTTCCCTACATCACAGTCTTGAAGCCTCACTTGCTGCTAATTGCAGTGATTGCAAATATGTTGACACTAAAGCTTGGTGAGTGCTGAAAAGAAATCTGCAAATATTTATTTGACTTAGTAAGCACATTTGCTTTGGCAGTGTTCACACCCCTTGGAGATTTTCTTTCACTAGCAAGCTTTTAATGGCATGAATGGTTGCAAAGCAATGTATTTTGAATAAATACTGCAAATTTCTGGAAAGCAAATTTCAAAATCAAAATGGTAAATACCATTGTCATAAAACTGGTTCTTAAGCAGACTGTTGGACCTATTGAAGTTGGTGTGCTCTCCTGTAGATGAAATAGCTTGTGAGTTTTCAGCAAAGCATGTGAGAGATCAGTGAAACTGCCAGTTTACACCAGCAAAAAGCTTGACTGCTAAGCCATATCCATAGAACCATCTGGGCATCATTACTTGAGATGTGCACAGTTTGTCCTTGGGGAAATGAGGGATTTAAATGCCAAAATAAATGTACTGTGCTACAGTTTAAAATATACACTGAACTGTTTTACCATTCTCATCTATCTTTCCCTTTGGAAGCTGCAGAGCCCTGCAGTGATCGGTTTATTAGTGAACCTTTGTGAAAAATAGTGCTCAAAGGATTCCTATCTCTTTGTGTCTTCCAAAACTCCTCCGATGTTTCCCTTGCAGGATTTTTGCTGTCAGCCCTACATACTTGAGAACATAACAGTAAGAAAACATGCTAATGGGGTTGAAAGGGAAGAAAGATACAGGCGAGGAGATAACAGGAAAGAAAGGAAATAATCCTTATTTCTAAAGAACTTTGTTTTAAAAAGGAAGGGAAATAGAAGGATTTGTAATCTTTGACTGGTAAATTTCAGACTTGTACATACATACCATGAAAGGCTGATAAATTAAGTTAGAATATTATAAAACTGTGAAGCCTACTTTTTTAACGGCTCTTCCACTCCTGGTCTCCATTATTTTAAATTTAAAACATCATCAGGAATATTAGCAATCAAGGCTAAGCATGGGAGCAAGGCTAAGCATGGGAAAAAAATTAATTTTCTTCCAATTCATCTTTAATATGTATGTTAGGGGAAAAACAGAATATTAGTTTTCTGCAGCATTTCATCTTGCACTGCTCTTTAGGCTTAATTTACTGAATCCTACTTCAATGAAGTTATGTAAAAAAAAAATCAAATTATAAAAATGTGCTGATACTCAACCTTACGGAAATTGTATTTCAAGCTTAAATAAAGCAGTTTTCTCTTTTACATGGGTGCAAAATGTAAGATGTTGACAAAACTGTAGATAGAATTTAAGGCAGAAGAAGGAGCTACATTCCTTTGGAAAACAGAATGGTTGCCACATAATTTTTCTTTAGATCTTTCCCTTTCCTTTGCCTCAGTCCCTGCTGGTTAAAGTTTCCATGTGTTGTTAGACAAAAATCTTAGATCAGTTTATTGTTAGTGTATACAGCTTTCCCCGAAGTATTATAATAAGAAACCAAATCACCTGCAATGTTTGCAAGCAATTTAGTGTTGCTGTGTGTGTATTCAGTGTCTTACAAAATGCAGTTAATTGTTTTAATCGTTTATTTAGCAGTATCTGATTAAACATGCAGACATAACACCATAATTAAGCTAGTTCTGCTCTGAACTTGATACATATCAGCTCAGATGCTGAGGTCTAATCACTGGTAGTTGTAAGCACTAGTTGCTCCTGGTGAAAGAAATGGATTAATATCTTACAGAAGCTTGAAGCTTGGGAGGGGGAGTTTTTACCAGGCTTGTAGAAAACTATCACCCTGGCATTAAATGCCGTGAACAATAGCATGTACTTCCTTTACAGAACTCTCAAACTAAGAATGTTTCCTCTTTTTTTTCTTTTTTTTCTTCTTTAAGTGACATGCAAAATTTTAGTAAGAGACTCTGTTGTGAAGATCATACCTTTGAAGTATACAAGACAGGCAAAGTGTGGCAGAAGGGAAGCTAATTTACAGGAAACTGAAGCTCAAAGATGTTAACTTTTTCCAAGATCAGACAGGAGGCTGGAGCTGTGAATCAAGGTATGGACCTTAAGGGCAAGATGTTCCTTCTGGATTTGTTTGCTTAAATATTGGAAATAAAATGTTTGTGATCTCCGGATTTGACATAGCAGGGATAGTTCTCCCTTTGCAAATCTCCATGGAAACTCACAATACAGGTTGAAATGGAGGCTGCAAAGCAAAAGTAGTGCAGCTCTGGGCTGTTTAACTGTAGCAAAGAATTTTCTGTGTGGTAACATCTCCTTAAAAGTGCATTAGGAACTGTGAATAAAGGAAGTGTCTTTGTCAAGGACTAAAGCCAGAACTTCTGTTGTTAGTGAAATGTTGTAGCAGCATGGAACCTCTATTGTAGGGTTATCAGATTTTAAAGGCTGAAAAGTAGGACAAATGTAGAAGAAAAATCACTGTCAGAGTAAACCAAATTTGCTTACTGCACCTGTAGAGTAGAACTGCAATTGCGTATGCATAATTTATTCTGTATTTTTCTGGATGCCCAACAACCAGAAAAAGCAGAGGAAGCTTTAACTGATAGACTTTTCAAAGGGGTACAGCATTTGTCTATATGAATGAAAGTTTTGAGTTATAAGGGTTGTCTGGCAAACCTTCTTCAACTTTCTTCTGGAGTTCTGGGGCATAAAGGACAGACTCAACCTATTCTGGGTCCAATGCCACAGTGGAGAAATTTTGTAGTTTTCTTATGTCTAAGATTTCAAGGTGGCATTAGGCATTGTGGTCCTTTTTATGAAAAAGTAAATACTTCAGAGACTGATGTTGCTTCTGTCTGCCCATACACGTCTTAATTTAAATCATAATGTTTAGGTCCTAAGAAATATAGAATTGGGCATTATCTGTTCTAAACTGAGCGTAGAAATTTGATTTGTTTTGAGTTGATGGTGCTGCTTCGTCAGTTCTACCAAGACTCATATATATATATAAAATATATATATATATAGTTTACACATATAAGCTACATTATTTATCTTCATTGTTATGCTATTACCCTTATATTCTGGCCATAAAATAATGGCTAATAAAGTTTTCCTTTAATTAGTACATTTTGATTTAATGTTTTGTAGCTCATTTAAGACATGCAGATTTGTTATTTGCTTATGTTTATTTTCTTTCTATAAACTTACAGTTATGTTTCTTTGGTGAGAAACAATGTTAACTGTAAATGCCAGTTTGCTTTCTGACATGGTCTTTTGTGTTTTAAGTTATGCCTAAGAGTGCTCAGAGTAACAGCTCTGAACTTCCCCTCAAAGATACAGTTGACATTTGTGCAGTGGTCCTGATTCTGCAGTTACCTTTGTGTTAAGTGCTTAATATTCCTGCATTTAAAATTCATACCTTCAAGTGGTTTTTTTTTGAAGGAATGGGGTCTTTGTACATGCCAAAGCACGCACAAAGTGCTAAGGAACATATAATAACTCTAGGAAGCTTAGAAATCACTCTCATTGCAGGAAACTACTTATAAACATTTTAAGTCCTATATAAATTACCCTGAATTAATGAGACTTTCACTGAAGTAGAACTGACATCCTTGCTAATGCTAAATGGAATCACAATCTTTAGTCTAATACATTGAATAAGAAAACTGCCCATTATAGTTTAAGAATATGGGACAAGCAAGTTTCCTGATAATACATTCACAAGCAGAGGAGCTGTGTAAAAACTTTTTAGTTGACTGTCCCGACAGGGAGGGTGCCCTGTGTAGTGATGACATTGTGTCCAGGCACAGGCACAGTGCCGCTATGCCCAGCTAGCACACTACTTAGACTTAAATGGGGCATCATTCCCTGCAAGCTTTGAGGCATGATCTACTGAGGGAAGCTCCTTTGACTTTTAAAGGAGTAGATAATAGTCTTACTTTCTTGTTTTAGGCACACAGACTGTGCAGTCAGGGAAAGGACCCTCAACAGAGAGCAAGTGAGAGCAGGAGCTAAATGCAAGTGGTCTGAAACTCCTGTTTGGAAAAACTCCTCTCTCCTGATCAGCTATATGGTGAGCCCAGGAAGAGCAGGTCCCGAGTTGGGCAGCTGAAGTGGGATGGTGAAATACTCTGCTGCATCCCTTGGCTAAAGCTAGAATTTCTATTGAAACATCCCAGTGAGAGAACAAAATCTTTCAAGCAACTTTACTACTTCAGGTGAACCCATAGGTTGTGTTACAGCAGGAAGCTACCAGGCTTCTGGCTCTGGACAAGAAACTGCTCCAAGCTGCTGCATTCCTGTTAGGGTCTCCCGGACTACGACGGAGACAGAACCTGCAAGCCCTGCTTGAGCGTGCCTGACCCAGCAGTTGCAGGACTTGCAGTCTCTCACTTGGTCTGCTGTCAGTTAGGAAATGACTGAGTTATTCTGTGCCTTTCTGTGCTTGCCTTTGCACAGAACAGCTTGAAATTTGACTTCTTAAACAGGAAAGGTTTATTTAAGAAGTCAAGAAATGTGAAATTTTAAGGTGGAAATTGTGATTCTTCTTTTGGGAACACAGCATTACTAAGTGAGACATAGGGTCAGGAAAAAGCAGAATCTTGACTCTTCTTAATGGCCAAGCCTGTGGGTGTTTGTCAGAAAAAGTGCTTTCCAGCCTATACATAAACTTTCTCCTGTCTCCTCTCACTGGTCTTCCTATCTCTTGAGACCTGTTAGTCTACGGTTACTCATTTCCAACAGAGAAGACTCCATCAGGAGCAGCTTCTTCTTTTACTCCATGGACTTCACAACCCCCTGTCTTTTTTTTCCCCTTTTCTTTACAGATGGGTTAGGTTGTTTTTGTCTAGCATTGCAGCTGTTGATATTTCTCTTTATGGGAAATTTCTTTGTTGTTTTTTCTGTCTCATGTTGTTTGTGTGGTAACTTGCCCAGAGTGGGAGTTGGAACAGATTAATTTTCCTGAAATGTAGTTATGGGAGGGCTGCACCAGAAAATGAGAGAGAATATGAGAGGATCTCCATTACTGTGTTTATAGCTACCTGTCGCTATTGATCATTAACTAATCTTGCTAGAAGTATGGCTTCAATTTTCTTTTTTCAATGTGGATTAAGCAGTGTTGCCAACACACATTTTTCTCTGTCAGACATTACAGTAAGTATGAGGCACGCAAAAGTTTGAAAGCCATCTCCTCAGATTGCTGTTTAAAAAGGACTTTTGAATGACTCAATTGGAGATTTCATGCTTACTGGCATTGAAAAATTAGAATTTAACACTTTCAACTGACTTAAAAGGCTGCAAAAAGGATATAACATGGACAAAAGAATTCAGCTGTTTGAAAGTAAAAAAAAAAAAAAAGAGTAAAGAGTGGCAGGGAAAGGGAGATGCTTGCTTTTGACAAGGCTTGAATTGCAGCTCCCATTTAGCATACAATGCATTGTTAAAAAAAAACCACCTCCACCACCCCCCAGCCAAAAAAGAAACCACCACAAGGTGGGTGGGGAAACCACCTCTACCTGGGTCAGGGTAGCACTGAAGGCAAGGCAGTTGGATATTTTCTGAGGTCAGCGGTACCCCAGGCTTTTCTACCAACCTGCACTAAGCATCTACACATACTGATGGAAAACAGGTGAAAATTAATTCAGAAGAAATGGGCAAGTGCCTGGAGAGACTGAGATTTGGAAGTGGAGCTTGAGCAGTCTATATAAAATGTCTAAAAGCAAAGGGCAACATCTTCAAATCAGTGGGAGGAATAGCATGTGTCCATGTTTTGCCAGGGATAGCTGTGGGACCTTCTGTACTCTGAATGTCTCTTCTGGTTTGAATCCATGGGACACTTACTTCTAATGTTTGTAAGCCCAGAGCCTAGTGCTCAATGTAGGAAAAATAGGCAGCGAATGACCAGAGGTGGCAAAATGTCTGTGATCTTGCAGCCAGACGCTGCTCCCCAGCACAGCAAGGCAGGCGTCTGGCTGCCTCACTGGGGCAGGGAGAGCTGGGCTGTGGATGGGTGGCTGGTTTGCAGGAGGGGTGCCAGGTGGTATCCCCTTTCTGCACACCCTTTTGGCTAGCTGGGTCTCTGTCCCACTCTGCCTCTTTCCCCCTGTGCCTCCCTATGCCACGAGAGTAGTCCCTTGGCCTAAGGCAAGCTCCTCATCTGTCTTCAGCAGCTACAAGGCCTTGAGCTGATGCTGGCTGGGCACATTAGAGGTTACTTGGTCCCCTTTGAACTAGCAGATGCACCAAAGAACTGCTACAGGGAAGTACTCTCTGAGCATAATTTGTGGAAGTTCAGTGGCCTCCTTTGTAGGACTGTCCACGACAACCCACATGGGAACTGGAGGATGTTATGGGGTCATGATTCATCACCGGGAGGGAGAGCTGAGCTCTCAAGTGCTGGGGTGTTTGCAGGCAGTAGTTTTGCATTGATTTATGAAGATTTTAGCAAGTCAGTTTCTCTGGTTTTATGGTATTACAAAGCTGAGTTATGACACATAAAATTCTGTAAGAAACATGGGAAGGAAAAGGTACTTCATCCAAGGGGAAGCAGTGTGGGAGGGACTTCATCTCCAAGAGCTGTGGGAGCAAGAGGTTGCAGTGCCTCTTGCCATCAGATGTCTGTCTTGCAGCTTGCAGCAGGCTCCAGACAGTGCAGCTGCCTCTGTTTTTATGGTGCCACAGTTCATGTGTGAAAATCACAGTAAATCCTCGGCCCTTTCTCATTTTCCCCCTGCAGTTAAGGTTTTCTGTGACCGGTTTCTACAGGATCACTGACTTGTGGAGTTGTGAGGCTCTGTGGGGAGAGGCTTAAGGTGTCAGGTATGTGTGCAGGAGGCATACCTACCCTTCAGGGGTTCCTGGAGAAAGACCTGCTCTGTCTGCTCTTCTCTCTCTTTAAGTAAAATAAAATCAGGAACTTCGGTGACACACGAAAGGATTAATTCCCTTGTCTGAAGCAGAGGTGGATGCTGTCTACAAACTGGTAGCCTCCCGGTAGTGAGATGAGAACTATTTAGTAAATAATACTAAATGCTACTTCAGTAGTAGCATTTCAAGAGGATGATGCATGTTCTCCACTCAAAGTAAAAACAGTTGGTTAACTCAGATGGCTGTCACTCCTGCATGTTCCTTAGCTGGTATTTAGCTGTCATGTGCGTATGCAGCACCTGTGATCCAGCTGAGAGACGGAGATGCCAGATTCCAAACCAAACCCCGCAAACAGCTGAAAACTATCCTAAGTTTAAAAGGCATGCTTCTTTTAGGTGTTTCAGGTTTGTTTTAGTTTCTTGTAGGGGTTTTTTTTTAGGTTTTAGGTTTGGTTGATTTTGCTGAACAGCAATAACGGAACGCTCCAACTGCCTTCCGATAAACAAGAATTAATGTATAGAGTACAATGAAGTGTTAGCAATCTTTCCAGAGCTATCTCAGTGCAGGACAGCATATGTAAGAAAAATGCAAGTCAAAGATTAGAGAATATACAAAGGAAGATGAAGCTTGTCCTCACAAAATAAATAATGTTACAAGTGAAAGAAAATATGAGAAGTTATGCAACTTGCCAGTAAAAAACTAAAGCTTGTAGAGAGAAAACAAGTAACGTCAAACCATTGAAAGTTATAGTAAATGCACAGGTTATTTCAAAAGGAGAGGTCCACCTGTAAATTTGGAATGGGTCATTTCTTTCATATTGCAAGAATGAATGAGGGAGGCAAGAGTGGCATGAGATCAAAGGGCACTTACAGGATGTACTGAACAAATGAGGGAGACACAGACAAGACAGAAAGCTGGATCAAAGGATACTAATGATAAAGAAGCTCTGCTTGCCATCTCCTATAAAGAAACACGGTGAGTCAGCAGAAGTTCAGAGAGTATTAAAAGAAAAAAATCTAAAAGGAGATCACATTAGAAGCAAGCTACATGTATTTCCTGACCATCAGGGGATGAAATAATAATGGGATGTGGGCGACATTCATGCAAAAGTTTGTTGAGTGCAGGTGCCTTTAGCTTTCAAACTATGGATTAAAAAGCCTTTAAGGGAGTAGCCTGAAAGAAGCTAAAGCAGCCGGCGCATTAAATGTCGGTCTCATTACGGGGCTTGGTGAGCCTTGTCTAGAGTGCTTTGAGTTCAGTTCTGTTCCTAGCTAACACCCTACTGTCAGTAAATAGAAGTGGTGCATGTGTTTATTTTTTGTTGTTTTGTTTTCCTCCGGGGCAATGACAGAAATATTATTACTCTTGTCTACTTCTGGAAAGTAAAGTCAATTCTGACAAGTCTATTGATTAGCTAGGGGATGTGCCATTGAACAAGTAGTGAAAAGAATCTTCAAACCATACTCTGGAAACGCACTTAATTAAGGATATCAAACACTCAATTAGAATAATTAGGAAATTGCTCAGTATAATATTTAGCACTTAAGTAATATTTGTTATCCATCAGTCTCAGAGGACTTCATGCATAGTATATGTAGTACCCTTATAGTACCCTTACTGCTGTTTTTCAGAGGCCTGTTTGTGCCCGAGTCAGTGAGTGATGTGTGTAGGCCTATGCCACAAATCCAGCAGAAAGCTGGGAATATAACTGACGCCTGAGACTTGAAAGAGAGGAGGGAAATGAGACATTTCAGACAGTTCACAATAGTACATTATATGTAGTCTAGAAGGAGCATTGTTGTAGGGGAGCATTGCTGACTACCTCCAGAATGGGGAAAGGGAAAAAAACCAACGTGACAATTCTTCCCTGAAACACAGATTTCAGTATCTTTACGCCTCTCTCCATCACAGGCGCTACTAGCAGTGTAGTACATGGTCAGTGTGGCACAGCAGGGAAGAGGAAACTTCTCAGGAAATTCTTTGCACTGTTCCTTGAAATAAAATGTATGTTTTCCATTGCCTTGGGAGATTGATGGGAGAGGTGCTCCTGCAACCATCCTCCATATGTAGAACACCCTGTACAGGGTTTTCTCTTTCCAGTATGTGTTTACCAGATGTTGGCATAGAGCAGTCAGTACCAGCAAGATGAAGGACTTAGATTGCAAGGTGCTGGGTCAGCTACTCAGCTGGTGTAGCTCCGTGTAGCTGCGGATCTTCTTGTCTCTCTTGTACTAAATTCCACTAAATCTTAAGATTTGCTGAAATGAGCGAAGCTTACTCCATGTCAAGCTGTTTGTTGAATAGGTGGAGTTAATCAATGAGTGCTTTCTTCAGAGTCCTGTTCCTTTGTGCTGCCTTTTCCCTGTGTATGCCTCCAGGAGTTTTTCTGATATGATGAATATAATCACTGAACCTTATGTCTTCATTGCTTTCTGCTCAATTTATTGTAGCTGGCTTGCTTTTTGGTACTACCCCAGATTTTTTCTTGCTCTTTTTTTTCTTGTTGAATATGGTATGGAATGAAAACAGTTTGAACTAGACCTAGAAATATGGAACTTCCTTAGCAGTTATTCTGCTGTTTTACCTCTCTCAATTTTAATGCAATTGGGCTCCCTCCTTTTTATCCCTGATCAATGTTCTAGTGCTCTTACATCTAATTTTCCTTATCTGCTTAAATAAAGTAGTTCCTGATTTCCTGATTTTACTGTGTTTTTACCCTAGAAATTTCTGCAACTAATTTAGTAAACACTTTTCTGTTGAAGTAGTTAGAAGAGTATATTCCATTTTACTACCTCTTTCCATGGTCTTGAGAGAAATCTCATGTGTCTTCTATGTCAAGCTTAAATTGTATCTCTATCATCCACAGTTTCCCATACTTAGGATTTTTGCTAGAAGGTTGAAAGTGCCAGAACTGCCAGATTACACAGAACCATTTTTATTTAATGATTCAGATTTATAAAAGCACATGCCAAAACTAAGCAATTTTTAGTCCTTTAAGAATTTAATTTATTTTTCAATTTCTGTTGAATGATGTCTTCCAGTTTGTTGATCAAGTTTTGTGGTGATTCTTGAAGAATGGGGATCTGCCTAATGCACCTTGCTTGTTTATGGTTCTACCTTTTTAAGTGAAATGAAACTCACTGAATTAAAAGTTTTAGTTTGGATGGAAATTTAAATTTATGATCTCAAAATTTTAGCTCACTTTTAGCACTGTCAGACATGGCAGTAATGAGAATCAAGACTTAAAGATTTGGGAATTTTTTAGTCACTGGAGACGTGACAAAAGATATACAATTTTATATATTTTATACAATATATACACTTAATATATAGTAATGATATAACATATATAAAACTTTTTGAAGATGAAAGGAAGGAGTTATATCCCCTTTTACGTGCAAGGGCCATATGGTGCAGTCTCATATATTGCTATGCCAAAATGATTGCTTTCCAGAAATTATATTATGAACTTGCAATAAAAGTAGTCCTTGCCAAGCCACGTGTGGTGGCATTAAAAGAGGATAAATGAGCTTCAGTAGAAAAAGTGAAACAATTCATGCCAGTTGTGTGAATAATTGCAATTAAATTTATAATATACCCTAAACCCATGGCAGTTCTAAAGTTTTGCTGATGTTTGTAATTCATCTGCAGTCTCCTGTGTGTCTGTCAACACTGGTTGGCAGACTTGGGTTTTGCCTGTTTGTGGCCCACTACTCAAGCTCTCATGGTGCTACATGTCTACACATCCTGGTCAGAAACAGCTGAAGGTTAGGAGCTATGTTCCATGTCATAGAGCACGAATAGAGGAAAGGATATTTAGACTTCTCATGTTCAGATCATCAGACAATATACATCTTCCTTCTTAAATTATAGCCTTCCATGCTTTCTGATGCTTTCATTTTCTGTGTGACCCTATCTCTGTCATCCTAGAGCACTGAAAGCAATGTGACTGTTTGGATCCCATGACTAATTCTGACATGCTCAATTCAGTACTCCCCAAACACGTGGTTCTTCACCTATGTTGTTTTGAATTATGAGCTTCAGACCTTCTGCCTTAGATGACAAGGAACAGGGCATATTTGCCAAAAGTTCTGGGTATCGCTATGTGGAGAGAAATGGAAGAAAAGAATCTGGAGAAAGAGGCTTGTGATACCCCCATATTCTTTAAAGCAGTAGTTACTGTGACTGAAACTGAGACTGATTTATGAAGAATAGTACAGAGTTTGTTCTCAGGAGCAGAAAGGGGAAAGGCTATTGACATATTGTTTAAAAAGACCTGTGTTCAGGTTCATCAGGATTTTAACTGTGATATTGTAAGAATTGTGTGAAATCTATGCAAAAAACCAACATCACACCGGTGAGTCCTGAATCCTGTTTCTTGAGGCTTCTGAGCATTGCAGAGAGCTTTTGGAGCTTCTGACTCAAAGAACATTACCAAATTCTCTTCCCTTCCCTCTCTAGCTAAGAAAAGCATTGATCCTAATGGTGAGAAGGGCTCTGAGGCAGGGTGTCAGGGTTTTCATTTGGAACATAAGAACTTTATATTTCTACTTTACACTACACATACCTAAATGCTATTCCCTGAAAATGATTAATGTGTCCAGTATAATTACTGATGATGCACTCATTAAATTTCTGGTGGTCAGAACCATATGTGGAATAAAAATCAGCCAAGTAATAGAAAATCACTCCAAATGCTTTAACAGAGAAATATTGCTATTATGAAATGAATAGAACGTGACACACGATCTGGTGAAATCAGAAAAATACATTCTGTCCAGGTTCTGTGCTTGAAGGCAGAAAGCAAATGGAGATAGGCCAGTTGACATTGCCTGAGGATCTGGCCTTTGGATGAGGCAAAATAAAGGAAAAAAATGTACATACTACAGCTAAACTAGTGTTTGTTAAAGTGAGTACAGAGGGGAAGTAATAGTGCTAGAACTACAGAAGAGTTTTAATAGGGGATTGAATTTGAACTATGCAGATTTATTGATCACACATTATCTGCCCGAGGTACTTTTTCATCATGGCCTAGCTGGTTAAAGTAAAGAGCATTAAGAGATTGAGGAAGGCATTTTGAGCAATGACCAATGAAAAATAAGGCTAATGTAGCATTCCCTAAACAAACAATGGCTTTCAAGATGGAAAGAAATGAATCAGCAGGGAAGAAAGTCCACCCCAAAGCCTCCTGTTTATTAGTGCATTCACACCTGAAATCCACTCTGCTTTTGGCAGCAAACTTCAAACATTGTTGATTGGAAACAACAACTAATAAATAGAAGCCATACTATCAGCATGAAACCAGATAATGTATAAAGGTCAGAATAGCAACACCCTCCTCCCAGCAGTGCCATCTTGCCACCTCTTTTTTGGCGATTCCTGATGGCGGAGGATTCACAGTCCCAGCTCTGAACTTTATGCTCTATTTTTTTAACCAATCTTTGGAATTAGGGATATTTTCTGAGTACTGGGAGACCTTTGACTTGTGTGAGAGACCAGCAATCTAATTTCTGGATTATGGATAGGCCCTTCGCTCCCTCTCATACATCCCCATTTTTGTTAGTGACACCACAGCTTGTACCACAAGGAGCTGGTGTTGAAATCCTCATCAGTTTTAAAAATGGGCAGGATTAATTGTGAACATGTTTCCGCTGAAAAGACAAAAATCTTACCCTGACTGCTCAAGGAGAACTGGGAGCACTGGAGAGGTCTCGAAATCTGTTCTCAGTGCCTTATCGTGAAACGCCATAGATACAAAACAGGTTCTATAAGGAATGCCTGGGATAAGTATAATTTGTCTTTTATGCACGCAACCTTACCAGTGTAAGCTGATATGTTAAGTAATGGATTTAGTTAATTTGACTGTCAAAATGCTAAATGACATCACATTTATAATCCTATAATTAAATTGTAATTGAGAAGAGTTTGAATCAACCAGCTAGCTGCTAATATGCAGCAGAGGCTTGAGAGTTAAGAGTTGTATGAGAAGAACTATAATTTCAGTGTATACATTTCTTCTCCTTTACACAGTCTGTTTGTGTATCTTGATTATTAACTGTTTCAGAGTCAAACTGACTGGTTGTGACTCTAACACCACTGTGACTCTAACACCATGCCATGATTTGCATTTCATCTATTCATTTCAAACTCCTGGATAGGGGGGCCGTAATTTTTTGAAAAAATGATTGGCGTTGCCCTGCAATCAGATGGAAGTCATTAGAATAAAGCAAAACAGAGTAACTGTAGTAAAATTAAACAGAAGTAAATTAAGAGCTTAAGAAAGATAAAAATGTGAAAAACGTAAGGATGAAAAGCTCGTTGGAAGTCTTATGGAATATTTTCTGATGATGGTAATATGTCTTACTGATAAGCACTGTGAGATAATTTTGCATTGTTGTATGTATATATTATTAACATAACAGAAATAGGTATAAGCAGTAATTACACAGCAGTATTCTTGTATAAGAATCATCCTTGGCATTAAGTGTGTTTATTCATCTAGATCTTTGCTTTCATGAGTTTCTGTGACAATAACACCAAGTACACCTTCCTTTGTAGGAAAAGGGGCTTATAAATCTTCTGCCCAAAACAGTACAACAGGAATGTTCTCCACAATCCATTGCTTATATATGGCCTTATTTACTACCCTTTTCAGGTAGATCTATTAAAAAATTTGTCCTAATATTTTTAATGGTTTGATTCTGCTACAGATTATTTTTAAATAGTTATAAGAAATTAAGTTAGTTCCGCCTGGCCTGTTCTTGAAAGCATAATTTATGTTAAGTATGTTTGAAAAGCCTTCAGATGAACTTGAAAAACTTGTGCTGAAGTATTAAAAAGAAACAAATATTCCCAATATGGACATTGCAGAAGAGGCAAGTGAGAAATATATACCCAAGGTATAAATTTGTACCTTTTGGGACCATTTTGTTAACTTCCTATTATGTTTTATTTCCCTCTATTTTCTTTACACCCACATTTTTATTTAGACCACAAACAGATAGCGGAGAAAATATATACGTGAGTATTTTTAGAAACAACCAAGGTCATAAAAATTATTTAAAATTTAGGAAAAAAAAACAACCACAGATGCCTTTAAATTGGAAAAATTTTGACACCCTAGCCAGCTGCTTGTGAAAACTCAGCTGCAATGTTCTTTTGTATTTGTAAGAGCTAATAAACCATGTGACTCCCAGGGCAGAAATAATAAATGGGCTTATCTCAGTAGAAGCCTAAAAGATTGATATTTTAGAGCTCTAGTGACTGAGCGCAGGGGTGTCCATTTACAGTATCAATGTTTTCCACCTTTTTCTTCAAAGGGCTTCTCCTGCAGAACCTAACGTCTTCTTAGCAATGAACAGACTTGCACCCTTTTTAAATCATTGGGCAGGAGGGGATTTCCTCCCTTCTTGGTTTTAGTTGTTAAAGTTAATGCTTTAAGGGTACTTAATCTATTTCATCCTTCTGCATTGAATGAAGAATAAAACTCTACTGCCCAGTAAAACCTTAAAATCAAAAAGTAAACTTCAGGACATGAATTTTTAACTTGAGTTTATCAAGAATTCCAATAGTTGAATATATTTTACATAATTTATAAGTGAAATACTTGATAATTTGGGCAATACTTGGGAAAAATCTCTATCAGCAAAGGTAAAAAAAATACTGATTAAATACAGCTGGTTCAAATGTCAGTGTGACGAGCCCAAGACCTTTTCTGAGAAGGGAGTACAACAGGTAGTTAGGAAATCTGCCTTTCAAATCTGAGGCATAGTTGTGGCATGACTGGATTAGGTCTCAACTGGCACTGATCAGTGCCTGTTTCCTGAGAGTTAGTCCATAAAAAACAGTGGCAGAACTGACTGGGTCATTCTGAACCCATGAACTCAGATATGTCTGAATTACACCACTTTGAGACTCTTCTGATCGAAAAGTGAAGAATCCTGGTTTATATTCCAATAAAACCTGGCTTTTTGGAGAACAAAAAGCCTTTTGGGCATCTTTCAGGAGCTCACTGGAGGAGAAGGGCAGGGCACATCAACCTCAGAACTCTGACTTTCACTTACGTGAAGAGATGAAATGAAATTATAACTCACTGACGGCACAAGTGAAGGCAGCTGAACATCCCACGTGCTGGTTGGGTAGTATGAAAAGGAATGGGTATTTGGGAAACACAGCAGCAAGAGCATTTTGGCTTAATAGGCCCAAGTGTTTCCAATCAGAAACACATCCAAAGAGGAACAACTGTATATTAATACTTCAGTGCAGCATTTAGCTTCCTAGGTCCCTCTGGGGAGACCTCTTCAAAAAAAGAAGCATAGGATATGAAGGAAATAATGATAATAAACCTGTAACTGTATGTGCCACCAGTGGAATGAATTTTGCATTCCCCTGTTAAAAATGGCCTGTCCTTTCATGTCATGAAGATATTTCTTCTTTCTTCTTCTTTTTGCATGAATCCTTTTTGCTGCTTTCTTGTCATCTTTATTTACAAGCAATGTTTTTAACTCTGCCATCATCCTAGCAGAAATAACACAATATGTTCATTGATTGTTGAATTAAAAAATAAATGTATTTCAGTAAAGGAGGTTTGAAATATTTGGAAATATTAGTGAGGTTACCCAGAAATGGAAAGAGAGCAGGGGGCTTGCTCCTCAGTTATAGGATTTATTCTGTTTTTGTCAATAGGCCAGTGCACTTAAGAACTGCTTTTTGGAGAACTTGGACTGACTGAAGATAACAGACAGGCTGGGGTTTTAAAGGAATAGGGTCTACTAGGGCACATTAGGGCGCGCCCAGGTCACAGCTTTAGGAAGTGATTTTGCAAACTGAATCCTGTTTTTCAAATTCTTGGAGCTGGATGGTATCAAAGACTACTAATATCCACCAGACCACCTTCACCTGGTAGCCCAGTTTGAATGCAATTTGTTAGGTCCCAGATTTCATCTTAGAGCAGCACAGATACCCTAATTAAATCTGCACATTAGCTTGGGTACCAGAAGCGATGTAGCTGCAGCAGTGAGAAGCATTTTTTCTACATGGTTTCCAAGATGCTGGTTGGTTTACAGCTGATTCTGGTACCTTAATATAATATTGCAGTTTGTAGGGTAGGTTACTCCTGGAGAACTCAAGCAGAACTGTTTGCATTTGTACTGTGATTTGAGTAAGAAGTTCCAGACTATTATTCTGCTTCCTCAGAAACTTTTCAGTATTGCATCTTTGTAGTAAGGAAACTAGAATTGCCAAAGCATTAAAAAAAATTCCCCAAACAAACCACCCCAAAACTAATCAGCCAGAGTTCAATTTAAAGGCTACTTATTAAGTGTTTATGGAGCAAAAGCAAACAGGAATATGTAGGAAATTTCAAGAGACCTGTATTGCTAAAGCTCTACTTTTTTGGAGAAAAACAGGAAGGTATGCCTTATTTTCAGATTATTTGGATGCAACCCTAACTCTGGAGTACCTGTGTAATAACCTCTGTACATGTCTACTGTGTCTGTTTGCAGAAAGTAGAGGTTTGTATGTCCGGCCATTTGTTGTTACATAGTAAGGAAAGAACGCTGATCATCTCTGTACAGTTTATAGTAACCGGAATGGTTGTAATTATACTAAAACCACACACAAAGATATAAAATAAGCCGTCTGATGTTCTGCCTTTTCTCTGTATTCAGTGTAAAAAGGAACATGAAATGACCTTCTGATAATTAAAAGAGTGACGAGTGCTCTTACAACCCCATTATGTGCCCAATGTATCATGTATACTTTGTGATTGCATATGTTTTGGAATTGGATGAAAATAGTACAAAGCAATATGAAAAGGTACTATGTGTTAAATCAGATGAGAGGAAATTATAAAAGGAAAGAGAAAAGGCTGGCATTTTATAGCTGCCTGAGTTTGGAGCATATGATTACTCATTCTTAACACTGAATCATCTCATCACTGGATGACCTATCTCAGGTCCCAGCAAAATATACACACATTACAGTTTCTAACATCGGTTTTGTCCTTGTAGTGTATAATTTACAAGTTAGAAACATAATTTCAGTGAAAACTGGACAAGTACTCTTTTGCTTTTGAGATACAGGTTAAATAATCTGCATTGGCACCTATAACAATGTCTGATTCAATGAAAAGGTTCGCCCTGACCTGAGTAACTCCTTGGGAGAGTTGTCTTCTAATTAACACTCTGCCTGTCTTAAATTATGCTGTCTGTAAGTGGATGTTTTTGGCTTGTCATATTCTTCTGTTGGGCTATTTGTTGTAAATACATATCTCCCTGTTTTTGACAAGGGACTAGTAATTATTCAGGGCTTTATGAAATTCAGTTCTTTTTACTGTAACATCTATAAAGCCTATTTCAGAATAGCTATTGATGCCAATAAACATTTAAATATTTTACAGCAGCTATGTCAATAGTGATTAATTGTGAATGCCATTTACTAGAACATAGTCATTTGTTGTTATGCAGATGACTGCACTCATTGAAGTGCTAGAATATACTGATTCTGCCATTTTCTCTCCAACCCAGGCAGAATGAGGTTCTCGAGATAAAAGGAAACTTTAATAAGGGAATTTTAACAAGATGCTGCTGTAAGAAACTATGAAAGTTTAGCAGAAATATATTTGAGCTAAGTTACAGAAATTGACTGAGGGGCAATTAGATCATTTCACAGATAAGAGACTTTGTTGTTGTTCCTTCCCCAAGGGAAAATTAGTACACCCCAGAGTGTGGAACTAGCTCGGGAGATCCCTCGAATTCCTGACTGCATTGTCTGGGATGATAAACTCGAGGCAGAATGAAGATTTGAGTTATCCCACAGCAATGCTGTCATTGCCAGAATACTCTAGAGTCTGTGAATTCCTTTGTCACCCTCCTGTTTTGCAGAGTGGTTGGAAAGGGCTCAGTTTGGCCTCACAAGACCCTCTGACATGATGAAGCCCCCGGACATTTTGCAGAACACAGGTGCTCAGCCCTGGCAACAAGTTCCCGGTGTGGTGTTTAGCATTTTGTGTTGACTGCACTGTGACTGGAGGCAAAGCATCAATGGAGAGGCTTGGAACAAGTGGTGGGAAGTGATTTAAGCACAAAACAGCAGAGGAGCTGGAATGCTGTGTGCGCTGTCTACTGTCACTGGCAGCACAACAGGTAGAACAGAAGGGAATGAGGATGGAGGAAATGAGAGGGTCTAAGTGGGGATTAAAAAACTTTTGTTAATGAAACAGCTGTAACACCTTAGGTAAATTTCATGTTTTCCTTGGTTGTCACTGATTTCTGTTGTCCTCATTAATCTCTAGTGCATGACAGCAGTGTACTTTTATTTCTTTATTTTTCTTTCCATCTTTCATTTTACATTATAAAAATTAAGTTGTAATAATTAATATAGTTAAGGAAAGAATAGTATATATTGCCAAGAATTCCTTTTTTCTTGACTGTTGCTGCTACCCTGCAATGTGGGCCCATCTGTCCTGGACCTCCCCCACTCAAATTGCTGGTTAGATCTATTGTTAAAGCCACTGCATGTGCTCAAGGTCCCGTGGGGTTTAAAGTCTTTTTCCATATACCCAGGCAGGTGTTCCTGCCACCCAAAGAGTTCTGATGACCCTGGGGATGGCTGAAATTTGCTAAGTACTGCTTGTCTTGCACTTACCTTGGGTGAAACCCCTCACATTTTATCTTTGTGTGCAATTTTTGCATGTGTTTTTTGAGGCCTTAGGGCATCAGAATTACAGATTTTGGTGGATTAGTTTATAGGACAAGTTTCTGCAGTTTCTTTTCTCACTCTCTTTACTCTTTTACCTGTTATAGGCTCTTCTTCTGACACCATCTCTATTCTTGCAATCATAGATTTAGATGTCACATTCCCTTCTCCTGATGTCCGTAGGGAGAAGGAGAAAGGACTTTCAGAAGACAAGCCAGCTGACAAGGAGTGTGATTTTAAAACAGAGTCACAGACAAGACTGTTGGAAAGAAAAGTGCCTTTGGTGAGTGCAGAGGGAGTGATGACTGATCTTTGTGGTAATCCAATGCACTTTGTAGCAGTTCCTCATTAGAGTAGCCAAAACCTTACTGATTCTTATGACCCGTATGCTACCACTGCCGGGGGAATACTCTGCTGGTAACTGTTTTGCACATAGATCAACTGAACTGCAAATCAGCTTTTTTTCTCTAAAGTAATGCCAGTAATGACAAGTAATGACAGCGCAGCAGAACCAAAATTTGACGCTTGTTCAGTTTGCCTGAATCTGTGGCCTGCTGCACTTCGTATGGTATGGATGCTCTTCCCTTCTGCTCTGCACATCCACACTTGCAGATGGGCAGCTTCTCCCTTCAGGGACATGGAGAGAAGGGCTGGCAAGTCTCTTCTGTCTCTTCTCACTCTTCTGTCACCCAGCAAGACCTCTGTTCTTCTGAACTCCTATGCAGTTTGACAGGAAGAAGAAAGAGGCAACCTCTTTTCTCTAAGAGAGAACAAAAGTCATGCTGTGTTTCGGTTGTCTTGTTCCTCCCCCCCCCCCGAGATTATACAGAATACTTTCCACAAGCCTTTCATGTTTTGGGGTTTTAGGATCAATGAGCCTTTGGCTATTTCTAGTAAAGATTGAAGAAGACCAGACTCACGAATTCGCCATGAAATAGAGGTAGATGTGACTGGCTGTAATTTGAAAGAAATTGTTGGGATCCAGAGAAGAGCTAGGAATGTGAACAGACAAGAGGAATAAGAAAAGACTTTTTTGTTTGTTTTTTTTAGAAGGGAGGTTATAGAAAGGATTCATTATACAACTGCAAATGCATTCGTACAGAAGTTACATGAGTCTGCTGACCGACAATCCAGCAAGTCCCATTAAGTTGCCAGGAAATGAATGGTTTTACTGGATTTGCACATGGATATAGTCAGATGCCTTGGGAAAGGGGTACTTAGCATTGGAGTGTGAAGCAGCAAAACGTGTTGGCGATGCCTCTCCTTTTCTTGAGTGGTAAAGCCAAGGATATACTCTGTATACTAGTATAGTTCGTGTGCTGAGCTTCTTGACACAAAGTTTGCATACAGAAAACACTCAGGTGGTCATGGAATTAGGACCTAAATTTGAAAGTTTCTGGCTCAATGTACTGTGCAACTGTTCTTTCCTGAAGTGAAATCCTTGCTTGGTCCTTTTCATCCTGCTAGTATTCATGGTAGTGACTTTCAGTTCTCTGGCTGCATCTAAGGGAAGAGTTGAACTGCCAATTTTAAAATATTCAAATTAATTTGTCTTCCTTTTGCTTCCTTGCTATAATAGTTGGGTTTTATGGTAGATGGAAAAGATTATATTTTCTGGCTGGTTCAGCATGTTCCCAGACATCTGGTTCCTCAGAGGTGTGCATGGTATGGGTGCATTTTCCTGTTTCTAATCTTTAAACTCTTATTCTTTCCTCCCTCTCTTCAGCCTCTCTCAGCATCTTTCTTATATTGCCTCTTTATTCGTGCAAGGCCTTTCTAATCACAACACTTTCCAGTTTCCACCCTTTGTTTCACCCATTCTCAACTTCTTTCGTTTCTTTATTGTTTCAGGAAGTACGTGCTCCCCCTGTCTTTCACAACCTATTGCTTGTATCCTTATCTACTGATTTTCCACAGTGTTTTTCACCACACCAATCAGCTGGTTTTAATTTTGTTCCCAAAATGTATTTTCCATGTTCTTCCAGCAAGGTTTTAATCTGTTATCCCACTTCTGTATTATTGTGTACTTTTACATTCACCCAGCTTTTATCAGGCCATAGTCTGCAGCCTCCAAAATTCCCTGTGCAAGACAAAATTTCCAAGCTGAACAAATTAATTTTTTTGAAGTTGTGTTAATTTCACATTATGAAAAAAAGGATAAACTTAGAGAGTTTATAGAAAAATGCTTTTCATTCAGAAACATCATAACATCCCAGCAGGACTGTGCATTTGCATCCCGTATTTTGCGTCTTCCGCCTGTCTTTGGATCTTGGAAGGCTGAAATGCATTTGCTTTCTGGGGAGAAAAATCACACCATAGGACCCATTAGTACTAAGATTGCTATCTTAAGCTCTATAAGAACTAGGAATCTGAAAACTGTTTCCCCTGTTGAAGGTAAGTATACAGCATGTAACCCTGTCATTTGCACAACCTCACTTGATCACTGATCATTTTCATATTAAAGGTCTCTGGATTTCTTCTCCTGTAGGGCAATATGAAAAAGACAGAGCGATCATGCCAGTTGGCACCTGTCTGGTGAGCAGTTTTGAGGTTTGAGGTGGATGGAGTAGAGTAGGAACACAGGACTGGAGAAGTGGCCTGTATTCCCCAGGTACCTGAATTGGTGCTTTCCTATCCCAGGTCTTGAATTAGAGAACCCTTTACAGAAATAGATCAAACCGCGTTGTAAAAGCCATAAGGTTTTGCTGGCATTACTCCTACTGACAGGTTTTATCCGGAGCTATGCTGTTCTGACAAGTACTTTCTAGCCATGGCTAGCCTGGAACTATTTGCTCTTGTCCTTTAGCTCACATTGCTCATTTCCCTCCCCAGTGCTTATCTCTTCTGTTGCCTTGCTTTCTTGGTCTGTCGTTAGCAATCTCACTCCTTCTCAGCCTTTGTTTTATTAGACTAAGAAAACCAGTCTTTTTTAGTCTGCCCTTGTAATAGGCTTGCCATTCCCCCTGTGCTCCTAGTAATTCTCCTCTCCGCCTGCTAAAGCTTCTGCAATTCCATTTCAGCTGGATCTGCAGGTCCCCAGCATGCCCAAAACCCAAGCTTGACTGTAGGTTAGCTCAGTTCATTTTTTAAAAGGAGATGCTTGTAATCACAGAATTTGCGTGGTATTAGCATGGATGTTACAGAGAGATAATGCTAGTGCTGTCACAAAGACCCAGCACCGTCCCGTCCTTGCTCTCCGTTCCCTAGGCATGTGCCTAGTGCTGGTGTCACAAAGGTGGCCTATCTTTTATGTATTCCTTCATGTGAGCAGCTGTTAAAATAACACCAGCAGGCATTATAAAATAATAATGAATAATAATGATCCCAGGAGTAGCCTGCCCCTCCATTAGCTCAGCTGGAGGGTAGGATAAATTGTAGTACATTCTAGTTAAGAGTTTAAATTCAGTGGGGGATATGAGACAACCCCACTCCATGCAGATGCTTCACACATGGATGTCTGCAAAACTGTGTCTCTGCTGACTCTGTTTAGCAGCCCACTTGGCTGCCGTGAGCACTCCCTGTTAAGCTGGTTTTGTGCTCCATTATCAAGGTGCAGGAAGAAAGCAAGCACGCACTCTTGTTTCTGTGATCCATGCTGCTAATGGATGCCTCATGGAAAATCTTTTAATAGAAAGAAATGGGCATAATCAGAGAAGCTGTCATGGACACCTCTCGGGGTGATTACTGGCCTTACTCATTGTTATCCTAAGATATCTGCAAGTAGAAAGAGCTGTTACAAATTACGTGTTGAGGCAGCAACTTCACAGGAAACGAAAATGTTTGAGAATCAGGACAAATGAGTGTACAAAGCCATTTCCCCAAGTCTCTTCCACCAAAACAGTCTGTTTTACTTAATGTCCACTGATGGGGACTGCGTGCAGCATTTTTCTCTATTACTGAGTATGTATAAGGTGTTGTGAGGCCTTACAGTGTTACTTGGATCCGACAAATATCGTATGCAATCTGTGTGGTCAGTGGTAGCGAGACAGCCAGACCCACCCATATGTCAGCTGGTTATGTATCTTGTTTTGGTTTTGGCTGCTAGGATCATGCATAGTACTCCCATTAGCAGCATAGCAAAGCTGCTTCCAAATTAAAAAGAATTTCACATGTTCCTGAAGGAAATATCAAGAAGTAGCATCTCTGATAATCCAATAAATGGCTTTTCCCCTGCTGATACTCCTCATTTCTCACATGGGAGAAGTATGAAATAGGAGTGTTTTTCTTATTTTAGGAATTTGCCAATCATTGTGGAATCACAGAAAAGAGGTGTGGAGGAGACTAGTGAAATCTAATGAGGAATGAAAAACATGCCTCAACCTGGCAGCATCATGCATGAGGCCAATAATGAATCATATGAGCACTTCAGTTAGCTTGCGCATGCTGGTAAAATGTAGTTATTGTTTTTTCTATCATTTATTTCACAGTTTTGCCTATCTCCTCAGCTGTAATTATCATTCCATTGGGGTTCTGTCTAAGAAAGCAGAACCATCTGGGGAAATCAGCATTGCTTCACTCAGTTTCAGCTGGAATTAAAATGATCTGCTGTGAAGACGAAGAAGGAGAAAAAAAATCCAAAATATCTTGTCATGGGAATTAACCAGGGCTATTGACCAGCATCTACAGTTTAGTATGAGAAAGAAATTTTATTTAATTAGGTAGTGGAATGTACACTAGCATTACAAAACAAGGAAGGAGAAAGTTTGTTCCTAGTTTTATATAGTAGATACGCTATCTTGAAATTGTGGTGCATGTGTACTTTAATGAAAGCCAATGAATCGTTCCTACTTACAAAGATGACAGGATGAGACCAGCATGTGTTAAAATCAGTGAAATATATTAATTCTCATTCCTAAAATATGACCTCATATTCCCAGGACTGCACAAATGGAGGATGTGCAGTAAATTAGTCCAACAGCCTTTTACCTCTAGGTCTGAACCCTGCTTAGATCACCGGTTGAAATGCATCTCTGTCTTCATCTGAAGCAAGTCTCCTCTGAATATTTATTGCCGTCACAAAACTGCTTTGGCATCTGGCACAATTTGACATGATTAATTGTCCCTGTTCAAAGAGAGCAGGGAAACAGTTAGAGCAGAGTGCTATTGTAGTGTCTGGGAGTCTGCACAGTGACTGCTAAACTCATGTTGTTGCTGTCAGGCCTACACTTTACAAAACACGCAGGAAGGTCATATTAACAAAAAAAGTTTGTGCGTATGTGGTTGGGGGAGCAGGATAATCAACAAACATGTTAGCAAGACACTCAGTTGTTCAAAATGACTATCTATCAAACACGATTCAGCACCAATATCTTAAGTGACGCTTGCTGCTTATCATTTGAATTTGTCTCATAAAATTATCAGTGCAAAGAACACACTGGCTAAATTATCGAATAATATGAGAATTAAAGTCACATCAGGAAACAGTGTTAAATGAATAATTCTCTGAGCGCTGGAGCAAACGAAGCCTCATGTTTTATGAATTTGTATCCAGTGTTTTGACAGGATAGGATTTACTAAAGTGTGAGTTTTTCTTGTTAGGATGTTTCTGTCATTTCTCTGCTGTGCAGATCCTACAGTACCTGGTAATGACTTATTTTGTAGCTTGTCCCTTGGTGAGAACTACACAGTGTCTCTCCTCTATCCAGCCTCAGTCATCAAACATCTGGCAGTGTATTACTGACTCTACCTGCGCAGCTGGTATAAGCTAGAATCAGAGCCTGTACTCAGTCCTGCATTTATTTTAATAATCTGCATTGCCCATGTGATTCTCGCTCTGGCTGCAGTGAGTCTGCAGTGAGGCAGACAAGTAAAGACCTGGGCGGGAGAAAAGCCCAAGCTCTCAGTCATAAAGGCAGTGTGGGTGCAACTTGCCTGGACCATTTAGCTCTGAGAACTTGAGCACAGCCTTTCTGTTGAATTTAGGTGACCCTGCTCAAAAGATGGGGACTGACAGATTTTGTCACTGCATAAGCCTTGCTTTCCAATAAAAGCAGGTCAGCCATTGTGCAGGAGCTGGGAGGAGCTCATATATTCCTGCTTTTGCCCTTTTTAATGAATTGGGGAATAGCAAGTGACCACATCTGTTGGTTTCTGGAAAACAAATACAAGGCTCAGTGTCATTAAAGCCTACACCACGGCTGCTATCCAGTGTTAGCAAGGAAAATGTTTTAACTGATAAAAAAGCAAAGTAGTGAAGGCAGTATTACCACCATAGTAAGGTTAGAGTTTTTATTTGTTTCTTTCTTGGCTGTTACTTGATTTAGAGCTGGAAGGAGACTGTGGTGTTTCACTGCACAAGAAAGTCAGAAAAAATGTCTGAAATTGTCAGGAAAAATAGGGATGTGGAAATAGTGTTTTCACCCATCAAATTTTACAGGAGCTGAGCAGAACTCTTGAGAAATGTAGGCTTCAATTTTTGTAGAGTAGCTTTCCTCTACAAAATACACTAGCTAGCTGTCTGCCCTCACTGGGTGTTCCTGGCAGATGAAAACAACAGGGAAAAAAAAAACCCACGGAAAAAGATATCCCTATAATTTGACAGCAATACAAGAATATTAATAGGCAGCGCTGTTTGTTAGGGACATTCACTTTTGTGCCTTTGTTTCCACTTGGTATTGTTTATAGTGGAAGCACTTAAAAGCTGCTTCTGTTTCTGTGGATGAATCTTCCTATCTTGCTGTTGATTCAATAGCACTACATGAAGCATAATAGAAAGAAGTGGGGGAAAGAGCTCGTTCCTTCTTCTGCAGTTTCACACTGCCGCTTCAGGTGGCTGCACTGTCTCCACTGATATGTACGTAGGCATATCTCTCTCTGAATGCATGCAGGCATTTTTCCTTTTCAGGGTGAATACCGCACTCACTGCCTTACTGTTTTGATGTGATTTGGTTTACGTTTCAAAGTTATTTTATATTTTATGAAAGCACGCATTTATAAAGATACATGCCTTTATTCCTAATTAAAGAGATTTTTATTACATTTATTATCTGAGATGAGGTAGCATATAGCAGCGAATTCATTGAACACAGCACCTGTATCTCAGGGGCTCAGACGTTTAGGAAAGATGCTGCATTCCCTAAGTGGCTCAAAATCTAGGTAGGTGCCCCACATCAGATATGGCCTGGGGTGAGGGGAGGAAGGGCAGTGTATAGAAGTCAGACAGGGGTGTTACAACTGTGGATCAGTGATGAAACGTAAAAAGCTATGATTAAGAAGCTGAAGAATGAATGAATGTTTGTCATTAGATTTTGTGTTTGCAGCTATCCTGATCTCGCTTTGCCGGTCACTCAGATAATCTCCTTCCTATTCTATGTTCAGCTTGTTTCATTGTAGATCACACTTGATTTCTCTGGCTACCCATCAGACCACCTGAGCCAGTGTAGACTGATTCTGAGTTGTGAACTTTTGAATAAGGCTACAGTGATCATTCCCAAGTAGGATTTGTTCTTCCCAGTTTTTTCTTGATCTTTTCAAACAAGCGGCTCCAAGCAGCAATGACTTTCAAAACCACTGGCAAGTGAGCATGTTTGAAGTGGATGGTCCACTCTTTTGAGCTTTTCTTTACGTTCTGTGATGCAAGCTGCCCTCCTGTTAAGCAGAGTGATGGTCTACTTGATGGGTACTTTCTTTCCATGATGGCTGGGCCTTACTTCAGGTGCAGTGCAACCATCAGAATGGGATAGTGTAGTTGAAGAGGGAAAGACGAATGCTTTTAGATAGGTGGTTCAGTCTGTTCTGAGATGCTGTATGAAGATGTTTAAAACAGGATGTAAGAATATGGAAGGGGTAAATAAGTTTTCTTCAGGATTTGAGATGGATTTTTGGAAGTGAAAGAGCAAGTCACTGTCCTGTACATTTTGTTTATTTGAAAAGAGGTTGTTCTGGTGCTTACATGTTTTGAAGACTTGTTCTCCAAATCCCGTACATAGAGAATATAAGCTCTTCCTTGGCTTGGGAGAGCCAAAGGTCCCTATTTGCAGAGAACAGCATTGGGAGAAGTATAGTAGGTCTTGAGAGACATACTGCAAACTTCAAGGAGGATCTGTAACAAGGCTAAAGCAGGCTGATGAGCTGATAACTAGAGTGTTACATATGTGGATAGCTCACGTGTGAATGTTCAAAGACACCCACAGGCATGAGCCCACACCCTGCAAGCAGGTAAGAGACAAACTAGAACTGCTGATTAGGTACTCCCCCGACTTTCAGTGTTCCTCACAGTAAAAAGTGCTCTCCTGGAACCACCCCCTTTCTGTGTTATTTCTTCTTCCAGATTTGGGTTTGAATGTGATCTGTGATGGCAGAATATCCTGGCAGAACAGCTGACCTCTCAGTCCATTTTCAGAATGAAAATGTCGTGAAAGCAGGCCAAAAGACAGCGACATCAGAATATGCAATTTGGAGCAGAGTTTATTAATTGTAGACTGGTGTTTCCCACAGAGTTTCCTATAGATTTCCTGTGAGTGTGTGCAGAATTCACTGTAAGATGGGACAGATTTCCATTGATCTACACCATGTAACTGTTTGACTCAAGCAAGCAATCGGTTGGTACATCTTACAATGCAGTATTCACTTGCTACAGTGTGGTCACTAAGAGATCTTGCTCATTAAAGCTTATTCAAGCAAAACACCATGTCAGGGCTCTGAAGGCACCAATAAGCCTTAATTGTCCTGACCAGCCTCACCTGGGACCCACCCCACCTGGCACTGGCCCCACACACACACCCTCTGCTTGTTACTGCAGGAGCTGTATGTAAGCTGCGCTCTGGGCCTGAGCTATGCTGTAGGTGTACTGGTTTCTGGTCCTGCTCCTGACTTGTTTTTTGGATTTGCCATATTGTTTCCTTGCCTTTGCCTGAACTGTCCACGGGATGTCTTGTTATTGCTGTTCCTGTTTGCCTGGCTGTGGTGCTATGGGGCTGAGCCCTGTTGGTGAGGTTGTTGCCCAGCCTATGTTGTGGCTGCCCTCAGCTCACCTTGTCTCTTGGAGCTGCCCTGTTCTTGCCACTCCCTGCAGGTAGGAAACTCCCTGTGACCTGTGTAATTGCATGTGTTTTCAATGTTGTTATTCCATTCTAAAGCACTTCTATAAAATGCAGCACAAATTAAAGGGTTGTGGCAGCTAACAGGATACAAGCCAGGCTTGAGAGTAAAGTTACCTCCTCCAAAAAATTATGACTGTTATTTTCAACAAAAATCAAAGTAGTTTAAAGTAGTAATGTATGTAGTTTAAAGACTGCTAAGACAGCTGAAAGGGTTAGCAGTGGAGGAAATTGCTGTGGAAAAAAACCCTCTATCTGTTGATGCTTACTTTTAAAAATTAATTTGGAGCTGGGATGTTTCATCATGTTTGAAATGCAAACACAAATCTTAGTGGCTTCATCATTATTGTTTTCTGTTATTATTATTGATTCTCTTAACTGCACTAGCCTAGTTACAGAATTATCTTGGCTGTGTGCTTTCTGAATGATAAGTAGTGTCACCTACCTAGCTTTGCAGAAGGGAAGAGAAAACTAAGGAAAAAGTTCTCTTATGCTTTGGGAGGTGGAGGAGTCTGGCTCTGCAGAGACTCAGGAGCACCGTGGGTGCCTTCCTGCGGCCATGCTGCTAAAGCAGTCGCTGTTATGTGTTTACATAGCTCTGTGTGAAGAAAATGGGGCTGGCTATGCGAGGCAGGCTACAAGGTACACTCAGCTGAAGCATTTGTATTTTATTCACCTCTTGTTGCACTTCCCAAATGCTGAGACCAGATTCAGTGCACCCGTGGGCAGGCTGTAAAAGAGCAATGAGATGGGATGACTTTAAGCAGAGGGTTTCTCACTGCCAGATTGCTGGTAGTGGGGGAGGAGAATAGGGAATGCTTAATTCAGCTCACAGTAGCTTTTACAAATGCAGGAGGGGCTCCCTAGCCATTTTAGTCCCTGTACAAAGTTTGGGGGCCCAGCAGTGGCTCTAAATGCATGCTGTTTTCATAGGTTGCAATCTTCTAACAATTTGTTAAGTGGCAGATTTACTTGCAGCAACGTAGATATGATTGCCAGAGAACATAATTTGGCATCCTGCACTGAGGGATCTTGGTTTTAATGCCTCTGCTATTCGGTACCACTCTACTGTCACATCATGGAAGCCCTTCAGTAACTGCTTGCACAGTTTGGAGCCACCCTGAACCAACTGAGTAAGAAATCATCCACATAATGCTGCATGTATGCTTAAAGCATCAAAGGCTGTTCACGAAATTAAACAGCCCATGGGCTTTGCTAGGTTTATTCTTTTTGTTTGTTTGGTTTTGTGTGGGTTTTTGGCTTTTTGTTGTGTGGTGCTTGTGGTGTGTGTGTGTTTTGTTTTTTTTTTTTTTTTAAAAACCAAAAAGCAAGTTGTCTTAGCAGTCAAACACAGTGATCCCAAAATTATCTGTGGTTTACCAACAAAGAGAGATGACAAGCCAAATTATGCTTGCTTCTTTCCTATTATCACAAGTAAAGTGCCTAACCACAACACTCAACCGTGTGTTTATTTAGTTGCTTCAAAATGATGCGTGACAGAAAGCAAAGTCTATATGGAACCATTTACTAATTCTGCCACTGAATTTAATAAATGCTGTTTGAGCTTATATTCCCTTGCTAGCTTATTTTGGGGAATTGCCCACCACTGTGAAATCTGAAACTTCAAGAGAAAAAACTATGAAAGGGAATATCTAATTTCTTTACTCTAGCTTCTGTTTCATTGCCTCAATTAATCTATATTTGCAAGTCCCTCAATTTATAGAAAATTATTGGAGTGGCAGTGTGCACTATGCATAGCTGAAAGCTGGATTTTAATAAATGTGGGCTATTTAGTACATAGACATAAGCTGGCCTTTGAAATCCATCAAGGCATGTCCAGCCTGCTCTGAATAATTTTAAGAAATCAGTGCATAATTAATGAAAAATGCTATCAGATCTTTTGCCTGTGGGTTATCATCCTTATTTCCAGCAAATGTGAGCTTTGTACAACAGTCCAGGTTAAAATTTCTGAACTTGTTCCCCTCCTTTAGACTGGCTGTGCTTGCACACTAGTATGATTTATCTCTGCAAAATATAAATTGATAAACAGAAAACAGTTGTTCAATAGTACACCTGAACTAGAAATAATGCATCTAGTGGTAGTAAATGTCAGGAATGTATTTCAAACAATGCACCTTGGCTCAAATTCTGATTTCAGTTTACTGAAGTAAAACTGCAGCCTGAAAAAAAACTATCTGAAGGATTTAATCCAGGATGTTGTCCTTGTCACTAAAAGCTTGGGTGCAATACTAACTTACATGAAATTTGTAATTGGTTAATTTATAATAAGGCCTTGGTTGTTATAGTCACAGTCACTGTGGTGAGTTAGCACTGGCTATTAACATGACTTTGTTCTCTGGATCAACACTCTTGGCAGGTCTGTATGCTGGTTTAGCCCTTGTCCACCCAAGGAGAGCTTTTATAAGCATGTGGTGTGACATGGAAAGTGTCTGGGAGGCACTCAGTTGCAGTGGGGCAAGTGTCTCACTGTGCTAATAGCTGGATAACGAGGTTTCCACAACTTTGTGGGACACATTCTGGATTGAATCACCTCGTACCTATTCACATTCAGCTAATGTTTATTGAAAATAGTTAACCAGCATTGTGCCCTGCTCCTATTGTGGAGAGGGGTGTGTGTGGGGAGGTGAATTTTAAAGGGTCTCTTGAAAGTCATGAGAAGCAGAAAATGTGGTGGGGAGAGGGAAGAAGTAAGTTCCAGCTGAAGGTACTTCATGGGGAGCATGTGGACAGGCTTGTCTGGACTGCAGATCAGATGGGGAAACAAAACTGGCGTTGCCTCTGATTCAGTAAAGGGCTGGACCTTATTTGCCCTGCTCTAAACATTTGATTGCTTCCACTTAAAATTAGACTAATCATGCTCTACAGAAATGGTCAGAATTGGGGAAGGAGGAGGAGGAAAGAGGTATTTACTTCTGTATAGCTACCAAAATTCCCTTTTTGGATATATAATATGTAAATATAGCTTAGATATATTTTTATAATGTATTCATACTGCTGTATAAATTTGTATATAAATATGTATAAATATACAGAATCCATTTGTCATAGTGAAGCAGACAATTGTATTTACTGACATCTATTAAAAAAAAAAAAAGGCAGTTATCTTGGCCCCAGTTCCTGCTTAAAACCTCTACCTCTGGGACAGCTTGTCCTAACTCACCAGGCTAATTTGACACTTGCCGAGTTTTCCCTTCCATGTTTTTTCCCCACTGTCTTGATGTGCTGTTCTGGTTGTTAATCTCGCTGAGTCATTTTTTAATTAATCATAGAAAGGAACGTATCTAATTGTGGAAAATCTGGAAGTGGAGTCTCTGAATGTGAAGTAAAGCTAACCCCGATGTTGGAGGGAGCTGTTGTCCAACCCCGCTGGCTGCGTCCATAGTACTGTGCTGGGCCAGGCCAGGCATCCCCCTCGCTGACAGGCCTGGGGCCCAGATTTCCCCTGCCTGTCACTTAAATTTCCACATAATTATTAAAGAAAGGCTTCTGCTGTACTCCTGAGGCTCAATAGGAAGTGACTGTGCTCAGGTAAAAGCATCCAGACATTTTTATCTGGAAACTCCTCTCATTGCCTCCATGGTGGGTTTTATCCTTCTGCCCCAGTACTCGGCCTCCCTTCAGCAGCTGAGGGATGAATCAGGATATTCTCCACAGGTAGTGCCACTGATTTCAATTAGATTATCTGAAAGCAAGTATAGACTTTGCATGACAGAGTATTTTTAAAAAAATGTTATTGTATAAATGTATATTTAAATAAGGCCCCCATCACAAACCCTTAGCAGCTGATAGAGCCTATAAAAAGTAAAGGAGGGATAGGGTGGGGAATGTCAAGCCAGGATGACTCTCCATGAATCTCCCACTTAACGTTACACCTCCCTCATTTCCAACTACAAACACAGAGGGAGCCACCAATAGCTTCCTAACCCATCATTTAATCTTAGTTTTGTAGGTGTCCACCTGGAAAACAACATTTTAACCCGTGCTTCTCCTGTTCTGGCACCTCAGGATGACAGTGGCTGAGTGACCTTTTCCAGATTTGGAGTTTAAAGCTGTTAGTGACTGGTGGTATGTGCCTTTACTTGATGTTTTCTTCTGTTTTCATCTATTTTTTTTCCTCTAGTGTCTGTAAGTGGCAGAAGGAAAGGCAGACTCTGCTCCCGGATGGGCAACTGCCCGTTTGGGAGCGGAGTCTGCCTTTCCCTCTGCCCGAGGTCATCTCCAGAGGGTTAAAGCACTGACTGTCCCGTATTAAGCTGCTCTCCAAATTGTAAAATTCCTTGTTTACAATATACCAGCCATCTGCAAAGCCTCTATTAACCTGTAGAAACAGGCAGAGATATTTTGCAAGTAGGAGAGGGAATTTTATGCCACTGGTCTTGCCCAAGAACTATGATTTTATTTAAATTAGTTTGCCCCCCCCCCCTCCTAACTTCTCTCCTGTGGTTTGCTCAGGTTGCATTGCCTTTCTTGCTGGTTATGAAACACAGCCCATATTATGACTGAAAACAACACTGGCAAAATGTATCATGTTAGCTGCACCACTAAATAAAACAAACCTTAATATTTTATGGTTTTAGTCAAAGTTTAGTGGTTGAAATGTCAGCCGTGTAGCTCGTTAAGCTCTTCAAGGGTTCAGAGTTTATAGGAAAAAGATGATGACTTTCTTCTTGATTAAAAATGAACTATTTCAGCCTTGGAAACTGCTCCTTAATTAAAAAGTAAATCATATTATATGTTCACCATGATGAACTGATAATAATTGGAAATTATTATTTTATTACCTTACATATCAATAAAATGGCATAGTATTTGTGAGTGGGAAATCAAAAATAACCTTAAAATTCTGTCTTAGTGATATGCTCTTTAGTGTCTATAAGCACAGGCATTACTTTTGTGTCTGTTGTGGCTTAATGCTTTTATTATCTTGAATGTCATATAGAAATAAATCTTTTTCCATCACATATTTAATATTATTCTGTAATAAACCTTGACTGTGCCATTAAATCTTCAGGAGCTATTAACTGCTTTTGTAGTAATGGAATTTACATTTGGGCATACTGTAGCTGTTAGTTCAAGTGCAGGACATCTGGGGGTTGGTCTTAACTCCATAATAAAAGATATTTGTCTCTTTTCTGAGTATTAGATATTGTCCAGCCTGCAAATGAGGTGATAGTGCAGAGCTGTATCAGCGCAATGCATACAGGTGTGGTAGGACTGCTAGTCTTTCACCAGTTATTCATTCCAAAGCAATTTTGAGAGCTGTTCAAAAGCATTTAGCCTTAGGTGTCTGAGCTTGTGGGTCAGCCTCATATGTAAGCAAGAATACTTATGCAAATATGGAGATGTGTTATGCAGTCAAATTGGAGAATATTGTTCTGTAATATTTTGAAAATGGGTACTATGAGAACCCGAACCTGAGTGTGGAGTAGAACTACCTGTCTACCCAAGTAGAGTAGGATATTGAATTTATTCAGTTAAATGAGGTTTCAGAATCAGGGGACTTCTCGGTGCAAATGGTGCACATCAGGGGAGATGACCCAATTTTGCGTAGTAGGTTTAGATAATAATCCAGATAAACAAGTCCCCAGTGTGCTATGTATTGTATTTAAATATGAACTTGTGTCCCTGCCACATTTTTTAAATAACTGCTGCTTGTACTAATTATCAAAATGACTAGATACCGTATGCAAAAAAAGCATTTCCTTCTATGCTCCCTTCTGTGTTCTGTTGTGAAGTCATCGTGATCAAAATTTATGAGATTACAGGTGGTTTTGGGAGTAAGAAGTGAAGTCCTAAACCCTGTATCCTAATTTCATTGTGGAATGAACAACAAGGTAAAACCTGGTCTAGGAGAGACAAGTTCTTGTTCATAAAACTCTCCATAATTAGCAAACACAACAGGGATAAAGGAAACTGGGCACAGTAAATTGCTTTTTGTTTCAACTTTCTCTTTATTCAAGCTTGCCCCAGCATGGTATCCATTCTTTCAGTGTAAATTTTCATTAGTGATGCCATGAGATTTCAACAGAACTAAATGGTAACTTTTAGTGTCTCTCAAGCTCAAACCAATTTCTCAGTCTTCTGAATTTGGTCAAAATAATCCCTTTCAGGGACTCCTTGTGGCTTGCGAAGAAAGAAAATCTGATCCCTGACCTATAAGTGAGTTGTCATAATGTCACCGATAGCAAGCCTGCTGAAACGTACTCAGAAGCTGGAAACTGAACTCACAGGCAGTAATGTCAGATGCAGTGCTGTGCTTGTATAAACTTATGTAGGTAAAATTAACTGAAAAGTGATGTATTTCAAACTTGAGTTCTGTCATCTGAAGGATTTTTTTCCTATTTGAAAGAAGTTGCTTTCTTAATTTTTTTTCTATTTTCCTTTTATAGCAGAGTAAGGAGAAAGCATGCATCTGTGATGCAAGATAGTCATGGTATAGCCAAGGGCTGCTGAAGCTGCGTGGCGTTTTAATAAATCTGTGTTCAGTCCTAGGGATATTTGAAGTAGAATCTTGGTCATGGTGGCCTTAGGAAAAAGCGAGTGTCAGATGCAATTAGGCTATTTCCCATTTAGTAGCATTATTACCTCACTTTTACTGCAGCTTAATATTCAAGCATCCTTGCTGACTGCTCAGTGTACGTGGGGGGTGGGGTAAAGCGAACAGAGGAGTACGAATGGGAATACACTGACCGCATTCAGCCTTTCCCAAAGCACTCTTCGTGCTTGGGAGCTTGAGCAAGGTGAGCTCTGCAGGACCTCTCCTTCCTCCTGTCACATCAAGCTGGGCCATGCCACTTCAGAGAGATAAACTGGTCTCGTGAGATTGCACTCATCTGCATGCGGGGGTAGGGTTTTCCCCAGGGACAGAAAAGGTGGAGAAGCAGGGAGCTGGATGGCCTGGTTGTGCAGCATCTCATACAGAGCACTCCCTATTGCTAATACTGCGTCTGTACCAAAAGTGACAGGTGTCAGGTGATGATACCAGAAATGCCGTCCAAAGCCAACACCAATTTGAGCAACTTGTCTGAACCTAGTGCTGTCTCTTCTCCAGTGTCCTAACTGGGTGATGAGTTGCTCCCCTATGCCTTTTGAATAGTTTTGAAATCCAGTATCTCATTTCTTCATTTGGAAACTGAATAGCTGAAAATTTAAAGGATATTGAACTCTACTGATCTGTCAACTTTTATATAATTCTGGTAGATAGCCTGTATGATCTAAATGACATTAAACTATACTTTTTTGCATTGATGAAAGGAATCTCAGCATTCATTTTACATACGTTTGCTACCCATTCAGGTGCTATTGAGTGTTTTGTGCTTAGGAATGGCTGAATTAAGCTCAGTTGGGCATTCTGTGTTTTCTGTTTCATAGCTATGGATCAGCAAACAGAGTAAAACTCAAACTGACTTCAGTATGAGCAAGATTCTGACTCCCTGTGTTATACGATAGACTTAGTGGTGGCAGCTGCCCTGGTTGATATCACATAAGCAGCTCTGTTTTGCTCTGCTGGTTTCTGCTAGCTATAACATTTTTACCTTTTAAATTCCAAGGTCGAAATTTTCCCCGTCTCTCCGCAATTTACTTAAGCTTATTCACAATTTAAATATGGAAAATATTTCCCACCTATTTTGGAGAAAGAATACTAAAAGATGTTTACTCCATTACGCACACACGTGCATCAGTATCTGCCTTGCTTATCTCTTTATCTGCAACTCTAATGCTTTAAGACTGTAGGCATTTTTGGTTTTTAATTCTTCTGTGCAGATATGTGCCTTTGAGTGTCCTGGTGAATATCGCTTTTAAATAAGACTGAGACACTAAACTAAAAATGCTGTTTGAGTATGCCCCGCATAAATTCACCTGTAGTTTTGTAGCATTATTAAGATGAAAGGTGGGATTTATATAATTTACTAAGGAAACTTTAGCCTTTTTGTTATCATGGCTTGCAGTGGTGTGCACTCTGTCCCAGGAGATACAGATACATTCAGGAATATTCAGAATATTGTAAAGTATGCAAGAAGAAGGAGGTGCTGAGAAGCCTAAAAGGCCCATAGCTTGGTTAGCACATCTGCTGTGCTAAAGGCATTACATGTAGGATGATGGTGGCAGGATGCTAGTATATTCTCACCATATCTTTGTCATTAACCTAAGACAAGTTATGGATCCAAGATGCTAATCACCCAGGATTAGTACACCTGGCTTCACCACACCTTTAGGATAGTAGACCACCTCCTGCTGTTTCAAGGAATGAAGCCAAGGAATTCTTGGGGAAGATGTGGGTCCCTCCCCTACTGGTAAATACCATCATGTGAATGGAAACCATAGCTACTTTTGCTGAGGGAGCTTGCGACCTCTAATCTGTTATGGAAATAGTAAGATGACATCCTTTCTGAAAGGTGAAAATCATGTGATTGCTCTTTGACAACGATAGTTATTCCATGGTCTCTGCATAGACTATTAAGCTTTTATTTGAGGGATAAAATAAAATAAAACTTGCATTAACCCTCTCCAAAAAACTACTCTGATTAATGTGTCTGGCTTTATGTAGGTTGTTTGGAAAAGTAACAAATACAATCTCATACTTTATGCACCTGTATTTCCTGAAGGGTCAGCTTAACCGTTCTAATTCATAAATGAATTTATTTATGAATTCTCGAGAAAGTCATTCTTTACCTAAAATTTTATTTTGGGAGGCTCTATGCTGTTCTCCAGGCAAAACAGAAAGCTTTAACACTTATTTTAAACATAACAATCAATGTGTTCTATATTGTTGTGTTATGTTTAATGCCTACATAATGTAAAAAGCCTGGAAAACTAGGGCCAGATCCTTCACTGGGGTATTCGATGCATTTGTTGCCTCAGCACTCCCATGGCCTTTAACTGAGAAAGTGTCAGTACTGAGGCCCTCCTGTGGTGTGAGTTCAGTTCCAGTAAAGTAAAAAGCCTACATGTGGTATCAGCATTTATATCTTATCTTCTTCTGCTTCTTGCATGGGTTGCATTGGCCCACTGATAATATTTCTTGGCACCGCTTGTTTGTGCCTGTCCATTTTGTTATTGTTTAGAAATAAGGAAACAACACTATTGTTCCCCCCTTGCCCTGAGATTTCACTCCCAAACTACTATGATTTATTCCTAAATTAAGCTAGTGCCACCATCCCTTTCAGGCATCACATAAACCTACACAATGAACACAACTTGGCATTTATCTGCTTGTTACTCAGGTAAACTTACTGCAGAATTTGTGGTCTAGTCGCTATGTTTAATGTGCTTCCTTGTTTTTTTTACCAAGACACTTCTATCAAATTCGAGCAGTCATCCAGAGTATGAATTGATGGGTTTAGGTACTAATGATAAAGTGTGTGCTTTGATCTCATTGTTTAAATATTCATAGTCTTTTAATGCTTGATGTTTTAATCACTGGTCAGTAGTGACATAGTTGATGATTTATGATTAAGAATGCAGCCAATTCTGCATTAAAATTAATTTCTACATAGATACTTTTAAAGTAATCCCCTTAAACTATTGGGTTTGCTGTTACTCGCAAAGAGACCCGGCGTGATTGTAGGGTAATTTATATGTGCACAATATTGTCTTCATACAGAAACTTTCCACATAATAGAAGCAAATCTTACGACAGCTGTAGTCATTTAAGAGTGAAGACAGTTTCTTACATAAAGCATAAATTTTGTGTTTTAAATGCTGAGTAGCTTTCTATGTAGCTTTTTTGTGGAGTTTTTTTACCAGCTAAAAATGTAAGCTACTACATAAATATTTGTTCAGGCTTAGTTGCAAAGTGACAGAGCAATGTTTCATGTACAGTAGCTTATTGATGGAACAATTTGATTGGAGTCTATAGGGAAACTGACGATGAAAGGAATTATTTCAATGCTAGCATCATTTCCAAGGGGATTTCAAGCACTTACTGTCTTTTCAGCAATAGCTGTATAACATGGCATATGTAACAGTTAACTACGGAGATGCATTATCTTTCAGTTTTGGTATTCTTGATGGTATTTCTGCTTTCTTGTAAGATGTTCAGGAATGTGCGAAATATCCAGATTCTTTTTTTGAACAAATCTAGAAGTCTGGGAAATCCACGTGTGTTTCAGTGTAATGAGCAAGAGTTTAATCTTTAACATGAGCTTTTTGCTTCATTTATCACTTTCACATTTCAGTCTCCCATACACAGTGGACCTGTGTCTGATATTTAAAAACAAAACCTCTCACTGGGAGATATAAAGAGAATAAATGAAACGTCTTGTTATTGTTCTGCGCAAACTATGTCTGTGAAGAGCTGTAGATAACTCTTACTTTCTGTAGCCGTTCCCTTAAAGAGTGCTTCATAAACGTAGGTACTGCAAAACAAGGGAAAGGGTAATCTTTTCTGGTGTGAAGCTGGGGTACTGGGGTCCAGCATTTCAAGTATTCTCTGCCTAGTTCTGCCACAAGTTATTGGCTGATTTTGATCAAATAACTGCAACTATATTTAATTTCATATAAATAGTAGGGACTGTTACATGAATATAATAATTTGACAGTTCAACCGTGACAATCTGTGCTTGAAGAACTCTGAAATTATGGAGTAAAAGCCTTTACATAAATTCAAATGGTGAGAGGGATGATTTATTAATAGACCTTTTCAGTGTAAATGAGGCAGGTATGTGTGCCCACCTACATAAAGCGATTCATGGGCAGCCATAATGACTTGAGTGCTGATATGTATGAGGTTTATGGTAACACCTCAAAATGCTGTACCACATAACCCACATACATGGGCTCAACTCTGTCTCCATCTTCTTCTTTAATTATTCATTCCATTAAAAAAATTACTTTTTTTGCAAAGCAATATTTAAATATATCTTTATTTTCTGATTAACATTGTAACACAGCTTCTTCTTTGACTGCAAATAGTAAGGAAATCAAAACAAGCACTGACTGCATAGGATTTGAAATAAAATATTCCAAAAACTTAGTGTTTCAGTATGTTGCTTTTGCCAAGGTGACTGGTAGTGATCTGGCCTGTTAAAGTGACAAACACAGCTCTGAATTAAGGGGTTCACCACTTTTTGGAATTATCCAGGGATGAATAACTTAGGAAAAAAATGAATATGAAAGAATGGTAGTACTGAAAGATCTCTAGGCCACAAAGAAGGTAGGAAGGTTCCTTACATGTATACTTCCTATTTATGAGTGTCTTAATTATCTGAGAGGAGGAGTTGCATGCCTGAGTCCATGCACTCTGAATTATTTTCTCGCATGCAACAGTCAGTTTTTTGATCTACTGTCTGTCCTGTCTCAAAGTAGGTAGCAAGATATGGCGGACTTTTCAGTGTAATCCAAACTCTCCTATCTGCATCACTGCATTCCTGATAGTTGCATCTTTCCTGGGGTGGTTTGGCTGGGAACTGCTACCACTGACAAGATAAACTAGTGCTGGATAATCTTGCAGCAATTATGAAAATCTTTTGTAATGTCAGACACTTTTTTTTTTTTCTTTCCCACAGGCAGATGCACCTTTAATACATGAGATTATTTACAGAACCTGCGACACTCCTCCTGGATTCTGCTCAAAGAATGAAAAGGTGGAAAAGCACCCACAAAGCAGCTGTTGAATAAACAGCCTGTTTCACCCTTCAGAGCTCTCCTGCTGCTTTGATGGAAAGTGCAACGGACGGGCAAAGCTTGCAGAAAGAAATAATCGGCTCTTGGCTAGCTGAGAAGGAGACTCTAACCTCGGTGTCCCAGAAGAGGTTTTTGAGTCAACCCTATTATCCTTGTAAGGCTGTAACAGTAGCATGGATTGTTGATCCTTTCATCCTGCAGCTTTAACATGGTTAACATCAAGAGCTCTGCAAATACTTGAGTCAAAACTGACCTTTGGGCCTGGAAAAGCCTAGGGGTTCTGGACTTTCTTGATTGTGGAAAAAATGTAAAAGAAAAGTCAGCACTGGTTTGATAGATTGGTCTGTCACTCTAGCCTTTAAAGATTACCTTGGAAAAAACAGTCAAACAAATCAAGTGGTCTGGAAGAAGCAAGTGCTAAAACTCTGTAAGGAGAAAACTTTTACATAAACTTAAAAAAAAGTGGGGGGGGCACTTTATGACATAAAACTTGCAGGTGATCTGAAGTAGCAGGAAACAAATGGAAGAGAGGCTTTTGTAAAGTGAGAGAGTTTCTGAACCTGCCCAGCGTGAATTCCCTTCCTGCAGACTCATGTGGGATCTGTGTCTCCTTCAATCTTATTCCTGGCTGTTTCAGAAGATACTGTTCCAGAGATGGGTAAGCTTGCTTTTCTTTACTCCTAATCTGTAGCAGTTCGTGAGAACTTAAGTCTGTTGGTGGTTAGCAGTGACGTTTGATTTTGTTTTTCCCCTAATATTTGGAGTTAATGCCTTTGTAAAAATTGTGGTTAGTCTGGAACTTTTCAGAAGTTGATGGGTATCGTGATTGATGCTTCCTTGAGATGTGTTACAGCAAAGCCAAATAATCACGAACAGTATGTACTGAATGTGCAGGGTATTTCTGCTCTGGGAATTAAAAAACTTTTGAGTTCATATATGGTATACGCTGCAGTGTAACTACCTGGTGGAGTCATTGCAAGGCCCGATGAGTGGTACAGAGTCTTAGACCAGAATTTGTTACTTCTGTATCTTGCACACTGTTCTGTGGTGGAAATGTTTCACAGGCCATAAAGCTGTCCCTTCTGCCAGCTGCAATTTCTGAAAAATCATAGCTTGCTGGAGCCTTGACTCTGCTCTCACTGGAGGACGTGTCCCACATTTCAGATCTGTTTAGATGTTGCAGGTCCATTGAAAATGTCTACTCTATAATGAGGGCTCTGTTAAAACTTGGATGTATCTGGAGTCTTTATCTGTTTGGTATGACCCTCAACGCAAAGTAAATATAGTACCTAAGCAAAACATCAGCAAAATTACTTGTTGGCTCTTTGATAGCTTGGCTAAGAAAAAAATAATCCTTTGCTGAATATGTGTATGCAGATGCCAAAGATCTCTTCTAACATTTGGAGGATTAAACAATAGGGGAGAGGGAAATGGTCTTCGCCTTCCCTCCCTTTCAAAAATAGGTATTTTGACTGGAGCAGATATACTTGTATCACTAAACACGATGTGCTGAGTCTCAGTGAGAGGGATGCTTTATTTAAAGTAGTGTTTCATAGAAAAGATTAATTTTGCAGAGGCAAAAAGCAAAGCTTCTTGAAAGAACTGTGATGTTGATCCAATTCCATTACTTTCAAGTTTTTTTATGCCCGCTGAAGCGTAATGTTGCCTCAGAAGCAAAAGGAAGGGACTTTTTCACAGATTGTAAAGAAGTTGTGACATTTCTCAGATTCATAATAGTTTCTCAGAAGTTCCAGCATTAACTCTTTTATGCTATCATACATCTGAACTGAAAAACCCCTTTGTTCCCTATACCAATTATATTTTTAGGGTTGATCAGTTGCTACATACCACAAGCATACTGCAAGCTCTTGATTCCTAGGAATATGTTTAGCTTTGCTATGCTCTGTCTGTGCAAAAATTTCAGCTCAGCCTTTCCTAGTTTTAATTATTGTCTTTTGCTTGAATTAATGGATTTTGCAGTAGCATAGCTGATATTAATGCAATTAAAACACTTAAGTATAGAGGAGCTGATATTCCAGAAAATGTTTGAGTAAGCTGAGAAGTGAGGCTGATATTTTACTCTTCTAGTAATAGAATAGAGATATGCTATCTCATTGCAGATTCGGTAGTAATTATTCACACTGATGAATAGGGAAATGGGGCAAAACATTCTGCCCCAGGCTTTTACTGTTAACTCATTTGAGGCTGAGCAAAATAATGTTGCTTTTGCATGAAGAGGAATGCAGACGATGTGACAAAACATGACTGGGGAATAAGGTGGTGACAAGATCCTATCTGTGAGGAAACCAGCAGAAATCAGGGTAGGATGTTCCCCCGAGGGCCAACCAGTGCAGCTCTGCTGGCTTCCGAAGGCACGAGTCTGTGCAGGAAGTGTGACCATCTGGCCCTAGGCTACTGAAATACATTCTTAAAAGTATGATCCTTATTTTCTTATTTCATGAGAGTCATTTTTCTACAGAAATTTCTATTGTTTTGATGTTAGAAAACAAGGTTGTTTTGAGTAACACTGGTATTTAGTACCCCAAAGAGTCTGTTGTAATGAACAGGTGAGGCTTCTACCTGCTTCCAGGGAAAACTTAATGAGTGGAAGAATAATGTGGAGGAGGAAGAGGGTTGCTCCTTACCAAGGCACGTCAGGTAGGTGTTGCTTCTTTGGCATTGGGAAGGGATGTGGCATGGGGCCACAGACTGAGGCACAGAGGTGCCTGAGCTAGTGGAGCTCTGCACTGTAGAAGTGGAGAAGCAGTGTGCAGCTACATTAAGAACTCTCTGCAGAGCTTCCTGGTTTTGATGTGTGTTTCTGTGGCTTTGCTAATGCTGGTGCCTGAACTTCAATGCACTGCTTTGTGGATGCAGCAGATCACTGCTAACGCTGAGGTCAGACTGGAAGATTTCAAATCTGTATTTCCTCTGGCAGAGGACAGAAGAGAGAGTGCTGTGACCGCTGCATGCTTTAGGTTGTGTCAGGTGTTGTACTGTGTGAACCCTGCAGGCGTTTATGCATGTACCCCACGCTGTCCTTCACAGCAAAGTGTTACTTGATGCCAGTTGTCCTAATGAGAGGAACGAAGTACTGTTGTGGATCAGATACTGTCTAAAACCTCAGAAATGAGGAAAACATAAATAGCTCATCCAAGATCAATATTGTGTATCAGCTAAGCTGTGTGTCAGTGGAGCTTTACTCTTGATCTTTTTTCCAAAATGTGAACAAAATTGAAAAACTGGATGATAATTCATGATAACTTGACTTAAAGCCAAGGGGAGACTGAGTATGAATCCAAACTAGGTGAAGAGACAATACAATATCAAGTCAAATTAAGAAATGTCAACAGTGTAAAGGAAGGGGTAATGACTTGTGGTTTTCAGAATGACTATATTTTTAAATGGTTTGGGTTTTGTGTTTGTTTTTTTTTCTTGGAGTAACTGCATCAGACTCTGAGACAAAGCAGATGAAAGATGAGCATACATTAAGAATAGAATAGTGAATAAAGGAAGTTTCCTGGTAATGTTGTATTGCATCTTCCAGTATATCCTTGGGAATGCAATACTCTGGTCGTCTCAAGAGCATGTAATGGCATGGAGAAGAAAACTCATGAAAAGACAGAAAAGTCCAACAACAACAACTGAGAAAAGAGACAATGTATAGGTGAAAGAAAGTGTTCTTTATAGAAAGTAAAGTAGTCAGATTTCATTAACAGCTCACAAGGCAGATGCCATTCCCAATAACCCCTCAAACAACAAACTCCAAGAAATACTCTTTATACAGCTTGTAATGTGGTAATGCTAACAGTCATGCTGTAATTAAATCCTACAATAAAGGAGGGATTACTAGAAGGGTAAACATTTTCATGCTTTACGTATAAGCCTAAGTGCTGGGGTTTTTAGATGAAATATTCCTTGAACAAGCTATTCCCAATTATCTACTGCAAGGTTTCTGAAGGGAAATATTCTGTTAGATGACATGGAGGCTTTGTGCCATGCTCACGCTGCCCTAACTAGTTACAGCTTGGTCATTAAATGAAGCAGAATCTATCAGTCTGACTCCAAATGTCACTGAACAGCTGGCTGTCTTCGCTCCTCTCTGAAGCACCTCACGTTGCCTCTAGGATGCTCGTCTAGGTGTAACACAGCTGACAGATTATAGCAACTCCTATGATCCTTGTTTTGTTTCCTTTGATCTCTCCTAACAAAGTGCAGTTTGTTCAAAACAACTGAAGGAAGCAGAAGCTGTTAATTTTCTCAAAATTATTTTTGTGCAAACCTATACACTGGCTTTGGTGGCTGCTTGTGGAAATAAGGACAGGATTGCTTTAAAGTTTTGATATACCTCAAGAACTGTTTTGAAACTTGATTTATTTCTAATTAAAATGAAATATGAACCCATGTGAGGTTTTTGATAATTTCAGCCTTTGTTGCAAGAGCAACTTTACACAAGTGAAGTTCTTTTATCTCAGGGACTAGCTGCTATTGTACCATTTTATATTATAGTTGCTAAATTCACCCCACACAGTCTCATTGACTTCAGTGGGAATTTTCCTTGAACAAGGAATTAAATAGTCTTCAGAATTAGTTCCCCCATGAATTCAGAATATTAGATATTGGCTCAAGTTATGTTGCATGCTGTCAATTTTCCACCTGTTAAAATTCTTGGAGAAGCTGCAATAAAATTTCTTCAAGCTTGATAAGAAAAGTTACATGTAGTTTGAATTCTCTGCAGAAGTCTAGGAGTTTGCTTGGAGTTTGTGAAGGCTGCTCTGAGGTTCTGTTACATAAAAGGAGTTTTCTATACTAAGCACCGTATTTCACCTCTGTTAATTCTGCATTACTTTGGTGTTACGCATTTAAATAATCACTTTTTTTTTGTAAATGAGTAAATAATAAAGGCAAGAGCATAACAAAAAAAAAAAAAGCACAACTCAGCATAGGTATTTGACCTTAAAAGAAGACCCACAATACTTTATTTACATGTTTGGGTTTGTGTGTGTGGTGAGAGAGATAAAATGTAAGTAGTATATAGGAAATTGAGGATGGGATTGTCGTTAGTTGCTCAAAAGTGCGGGAATACATCTCATAATGACTGTGCTCCTTCATATGAAAGCAAACTTTGTCACTTGAAACATTTTTAATCTTCCTTGGCTTTTCTAGGTGTGCTGATCTGTCAGTGTAAGTGTATGCCCAAAGCTAACAGAGGGACATTGTAACAGACTTAAGTGCCCACTGGCCTCTTTCTTCTATATTTCTAACTCGCAGATGAAGTTATTGATTGGAAATAATTGTCATTTGCCTTGATCCTGCCTGTGAAGACTGCTTCCAAGTAATTTTTCCAGTTTTTTTTAATCCCACTTTTTTTTTAAATAGGCACCTTCCTTGTAATCAAATACTTTTGATAAGATGTGGATGATTTTGATATTAATTCACATACTCTTTATCTATAAAAATAATACTAAATAAATACTTAGTTTTGAGGCTGTATTAGCAAATAGGCTAGAGGTCCACGTGTATCTGTACTAGATGCATAAACTTCACAGCTTCTGGTGCTTAAGTCAAGGAGAGAGGAACTTATAAGAGTCTTCTACACTGAAGTTAAGTTTATTTAACATTTTCTAGCTGAATGCCTTATGTATAGTTTACCCTTGTGAACTGACAGTCTTTTAGCCAACTAGAAATATATCTTTTTGGGGTATGTTTGGTTTCTAGCAAGCATCAGTTCTACAGGTGTGTTTTGTGGGTTGGTGGTTGTTGTCTGTGGTGTCTGGGTTTTTTTGTTGTTGGTTTTTTTGTTTGTTTGTTTTTTAACGGTATGGTACAATATATGTGGATTATGCGCTCAAGAAATAAATCATGTACTCTGAAAGCATATTGTAACCACATCATCTTTAAAATGCTTTAAGTAATTCATCTGGATGGATTGAATCACTTCCTGGCCCCCCCACCCTTTTATCCTTGCTACCATTTGAAACTGCTGCAGGTAAATCTCTCCCTCAGAACTGGGTGATAGCCAGGGGCGAGATCTTCGGCTAGAATAGATCAGTGCAGCTTGTCTCGTTTCACAGGCAAACCTTGCCTTTGCCCTGCTGATGATCTCACTCTCGAAGAAATGTACTTCAGCCTGCCTCTCTTAGCAGCCTTGTTCCCCTGAGATGCATGTGGAGTCTGGCAGGTCTGTAGCCTGGCTTCCAACAGGCTAACAACTTTATTTTTTGTTCCCCCCACGCCTCCTCACTGGGCAATATGGTTATTTTTTCTTTGCCTAAAACAAACTAAGATCACATCCTTGTTTTAGCAAGTAGAAGCACAAGGTATTAATGCAGAATCGAGGCTGAAGTTTCACCTGTGGGATTCCTCTACTGGGCAGTGTGGTAGTAGAAGCAGTGTTTGTTTTTAGCTTGGAAATTCTCCAGAAGATACTTTGGCAGTAAATAATACAACAGTACCTAATTTTATTTTAAAGTAAGCACACCAGATCATGACTATTTTATTTAGTTCTTCATTGGTCAAGCTGCTATAGACTCTGGTATGAGTTTGTTCAAGTGATGCTGAATACAAATGTGCAAACCTGGGTTTTGGCATATTATGTCTAATACAATTGTGAGTGAAAATACTTTCTTATTGTAATAGGTAGGGCACTGAAGATAGTGCATCACAAAAATGCCTTTATTGTTACAGAGCACATGACTAACTAGGTGTGTGCAAACAAGCAAGGAAAGTGGTGTGCTACACTGATTAAAAAAAAAAAATATCTTTAGGATAGACTGAAGATTTTCCTCTTCCTTTGTAGTATGAACTGATATAACTTGAGCTCTCCTGTGCAAATCCTGGGAACGGATACTGCCACTGTGGAAGCTAAGGTTTTGGATGAAGCCCATGTGATCTCAGCAGCTGGCGCATAATGAAAAATACTAAATATTGTGGAAGCTTTCAGTTAGCAATTCTGCAGGGCAATTTCTGGCCATTTGGGATGTTGCTTGCCCAGGACCTTACTGTCCATATGCAATGTTTCTCATGATGGAGAAAAGATTGAAGACAAAGATGAAATGTCAAGATCGGTGATGTCTAGTATCTAGGTTGCTGTTTACAAATATTGTGGAGTGACTGTCATCGTTTTTTAATGAATAATGTTATTGCTCAAGGTCTGCATAAATCCTCAATGCAATTAATTGATTCTGGAGTGAAATACTAAATTCAGCACAACCTGAGGAAGTGTGTGTGTGGGGAAAAAATGGATTGCTGATATTTATTGCTGATATTTATCAAGGAAGGATGTTTTTTTGACACACTTAAGGTTATTTTTACTATTGTTCTGTAAACCTGCTTCAAGGAAGATATTTATGTGACAGATTCATGATAAGTGTGTTCCAGGTAGGTCCACTTTCTGATTGAACAGGAACTAGGAAAGAATTGTGCCTTTGCTTACTTGATCATGTAGGCTTATTGCCTGACAGAGAAAGCAAGAGATGTAGTCCTAGCCTCAGAGCACAGCAGAACTTTTTTTTTTGGTAATAAAATGACTGTATGGAAAAGTTGTGAATTATTGACCTAAGAAAGAATGAAGCAACCTTTTTGAAAAGGTTATGGGACCTGCTGAATTGGAACTGCGTGCTATTCCAATGCAAATATTGAAGCTTGGTATAATCTTGGAGTACTGTGATGGATGCATGACACTATTTCCAAATGAGTGCTGCTGTTTTTTGGAGAAATCTTGTAGAAATGCATTTACGTGCGTCTCGGAGTTAGAGGCTTCCAACAAGCATCCAAAACAAGCTGAGAGATAGTGTGGCTCAGTACTTGTGGGACTAAGGCTCCTCCTAATAACATTCAATTAAACCTATTGCCTGTTGGAGGTATCCAAGTTCATTTTCCGCAGCTCTGTCAGATTTTGACAGTGAGGTCACAGAAACAGTATAGATATTAAAAGAGCATCCTAGACATGGTTTAATAGGTGCTGACATTTGTCACTTGGTCAAAAAAGCTCAGTGCAACAGAAGCAAGCCTGTATTTGATGGCTGAGGCTTAAGCAACTAATACGCAATTCATTTGTGTTTTAGGAGCTGTTGAGGTGAGCATATTTTGAAAAATAACTTTTCCAAGTACATAGTGCTTAAGATGACTGTATTTTATGAATCTTCCTCTTGTAAACATTTTTCCTTTACATTCAGAAGCAGCTATCAGAAAACAGACAAAGAAAACATTTAAGCTGGAACACTTAACTCAATACATGTATTATAGCTACTTTTTATTTTCCATGCTCTCTCCCCTGGAGAAAGGCCTGAAGAGGACAAGAGAGGAATCATCTAGATGACAGAAATCTTAGTTTGCCCAAAAATTTGTATTTTCCTTGGCGTCACGTGGTGTTGTTCACTAAGTGAAACTCAAGATGGACACGCAATTCTGATACTGTACTTCTTGATCCATTTGTCTCCTGCTATTACATCCTGAGCTGATCTAAGAGCAATTGAGCTGTAAAGGATATACTGGCTGGAATAAGGGCAGGCAGGGTATTCTTACTGCAGCTGAGAACAGGTCCACCAGTGGTGCAGCATCTTGCTTTGGCAGAGGGCTGAGCTCTGTTTGCTGGGCTGCCAGAGATAGTCTGACGAGGCTGTGGTAGTAGGGAAGAAATTCAGCTTGCTCTCACGTGGCCTTGTTAGGCTGCTGCATGGAGGTCTGCTAGATAGCTGTGTTCTGTCAAGCAGAACCAGTAAGAATATTAAGAGGAGGGGTGTTGACCTTTACTTAGTGGTAGCAAACAGACAATTTAAAAAGAATGGTCAGAAAAATATAGGTGTCTGCCCCTGCCTCCTCCCTGCCCCCCATGTCTTTTTTTGTTGGTAATGACTTTTCTGTTCCCCCCATCTTTTTTTTTTTTCCTTTTCTCCAAAGACTTCTCTGGTTTGTTCTACTTGCAAAAATGCATCACCTGCAATCCCATTTGTAACTGTTATTCCCACCCCCCCCAGCACTGCTGTGATGCATCACAAGGGAAAGTGTTATTGAATGTGTTGCTGGCAATTGAATACTTCTAAATTGTGGCTGTGCATGTTGTTGACCTGCACAGTAGTGCTTAAATTATGCAAATTATGGCATGGCTAGGGAGCTGAAGACCTCATAGTGCCAGGTGTTCAGGAAGCTCCTCATCTTTGTAAGAACTTGGTGGGCTATTCAAGAAGAATAGCATAATGGGTCATCTATTCTGATTTAATATGAGTTTATTATAAACAAGTGGCGAATTAACGTGAACAGATCAGCCTGGCCGCTTCTGGTTTGTAATAGGAGGAAGTGCCTGCTAGTGCTTGCAGCGTCATCATGGTGTTGGTGATGATGGTTGAGAACTTTAGACCTTGTCCTTTTTGTGTTCCCTGGAGAGACCTCCATTCACTGGGCTTTATGGAAAACTGGATTTAACTGTTGAAGTATGGGCTCATTTTAGGCAAGGCATGACTCTAGGCTGGGATTGCAGTTATCTGCTGCCTTCCCCTGTGGTGGCCCCACAATGCTCACTGCCCCCCCGGCCTCTGTCTGCACAAGCAGGCTCACAGCCCAGGGCCACCATGCCATGTGGGCCTCTGCTCTAGAGAGCAGGGCTGGAGGAGGAGGTGGTGGCTAATGGCTCTGTGTCAGTACCTTGTCACCATTTTGTGCACCTGTGTGTTAGCCACCTCAAGTGGCGTCCTGGGTGCCACTTCTTCTCCATGGTTGTATAAGGAAAGGTGGCTGCAGACCTCTAACAGGGGAAGCAGGAATTAAATGGTACTGATTTGTTAAAAAAATCATTTATTTTGCAGTTTTAGACAGCCTTGATACATGATCTCGTTTGTAGTCTACCAGTAAAGCAGAGAACTGCTCACTTCTTCAAAAGAGGTTTGGCTACAAAGAGGTTGTGACTTACTGATGCAGTGGATTTTGCTACACAACAAAAGACTTGAAGCTCAGCCAGTTTAGCCTAAACCAGTCACATCAAACTCCTGTATCCCAGTTATACCCTGTGAGTGGATCTCTTCAGCAGAAACGGTTTCATTTGGCTAAAAGCAGTGTCCCTCTGTCACAACCCATAGCAGCACAGAGTTCTTGCATGTTCAAAGCCTTTAAAAGCACCAAGAAAGTGTTAACGTTAGTGTTTTGGGCTGTAGAACTCTCTTTGTGCTATCTCAGTTCTTTATGATGCTCCTGTATTTGGAGCAGGCAGGGAATAGGTATCTGTGATCTTGTCTCTGGTCAATACCACTAATACTGACTATAAGAGTACCAGTGAAACATTTTAGACCTTGCTCTGATTCCCTCCTCTCTTTGTTTTCCTTTGTACACTTGGGGATGAAATGCTAAAAAACAGCTTTCTAAAAGCATCTGATCTTTTGTACAGAACTAGTTACTGTTACAATCCAGCTTTTATCAGGTGGAAAAACCCAAGTTACAACTTTTTAGTATGAGAAGCAAGTGACTTAGCAGTGAGAGCTAGGTATCTCCTAAAATGCCTTGGGTCTGCCTTTGAAAATATCCTTGAGAGAAGAGAAAGATACATCTATTTAAAAAAAAATATAAAATCATAAGGTGAATGAGTGTGTGGTGCTGTTGGGGACAGCTGCTCTTTCTCTGTATGTGTGTACGTAAATTGGGGTAGAAAGTGAGTCTGGACTGTGGCAAATTAAGATTAAATAAAGTGCCCTTCTTGTTATTTCCAATGGAGGAAAATTTCATTACTCTATTGATTTACAGTGATTAGTGTTTTTGTCTCTCTCTCTCTCCCCCCCCCCCCCCCGCTTTGAGGCTGTGTTGTCAGAAGAGTGGGCGTTCACAGCTGCTTATTGATTCTAACCAGGGCTGAAAGATGATTGAGTGCTGTGACTTTTTGTGCCCCATTATTTCTCCTTGTGTTCTGGTGAAAAAACAATTAAAAGTATTCCCATTCCCAATAACAGCATCTCTGGATGTTCTCTTAGTCTCTGAATATACTGCTAGGGATGGAGATGGAATTGCCAATGAGCACCTGACAGCCCAGCATAAGATTAATGCTCATCATTTTATGAGGTAACAGCTATGTACAATCTGGTTCTTTAGATCAAGACTGAAGTATTAATTTAATCTGTAAAACTGCAGACATATAGTAATGAAGAGTTATTAACAAAGAAAAGATTTAAGGGTTTGGCTGTGTTGTAGTTTGTTTATGGTAACCAAACAGCTAGAAACATGTCTGTTTAGCTGATCAATGAGAAGCTGTTACTGTGATATTGTCCCGTCACTGTGATAATGACATTGGGGATGTTCTTTAGTTTGCTCCATACTATATCTATTTGAATCCATAAACAGGATTTAGCTTTGCTAAATATAGATGGGGATTATGGAGCAGTGCTAGCACTGATTTTATGCTTTGATTCAGCATTTTAGTGAATGAGAATGGCTTTGTTTCATAGAAGTGTGTTTCTTCTCTCACTGGTGAAAAATGTGGGCAAGAAAAAAAAAAAACAATAGGCTGATGAGGGGAGTAAAGAGGATGCTGGAAAAAATGTGGAATTTGAATAATTGTCAAAATAGTGTATTTTAAATCATTCTGAACTGTTATTGTAATACAGTTGCATTGGCCTGCATGGCTCCTGGTTACAGCTGCCACCACTGCTGGGTCACAGGCACCTGGGTTTTCTATCTGCTTCCACCTCTGGCTCCAAGCATACTCTTCTCCCTTAATGGCTATTTTTGTCCCTGGGTAGCTGTGGACTTGGGGGTGTTAAGCACTACCTTCCCACTGATGAGATACCCTGTAAAGTGACAAGAGGAAGCTCCCCTGGTTGGTGGCCATGCTGTTGTCCATGTTGCTCCTTGGTCACTGGGAGATATTATTTAGGAGTGACAATCTGTGCATCTCACAGGTATTGCATTTGAACTTGTCTCATGGTAGGTGTGTAAACTTTTCACAGAGAAGAAGAAACAGAACAGTGAAACCTTCTTACTCTTCTGATTTTTTTTTTTAGCCCAAAAGTAAACAGCAGCCAGAGCCCAAGTAATTGGGAAGTAGTGTATATATGTGCTGCATGCTACAGCTCCATAATAACTTGAATGATCTTTCCTTGTAGGAGTCAGACAGTGAAGACTACTTGTTTTCCAGGAGAATCTAGAGTCTAGAATCTGGAAAAACCCTTCTATGTGCCCTGAACTTGTGCACAGAAAATGTTCTTGATCTTCTCCCTCTACTGACAGTAGGTTAGGCATTTGTCTTGGACATTTTAAAAATCTCTGTGTGATTACTGCTGTGTGAAGGGAGAGAGCAGAAATTGTGTGGGAAATTGTTCTGCAGGTTACTCCATGCACAGAAAATCTTAGTTAAGAAAGGTCCTTTGTAGCTGCAACTGAAGCATCATGAGCAAACAGCTGCAAGGAGATGAGTGTGCAGGGGTGGGAGCGTGTGTGAGCTGTAACTAGCCCAGTGGTGCAAGCCAGGTGAAATGTAGGCAATCCTTACGTCTGGGCTTTTTGGTTTTACAGTAAGGAAAGCAGGCCCTGTCATTCCAGTTGGATGAAGCAAAAGTATTTGTTGTCTTCCTTATGTGTGTTTTGTGTGGTAGTGGTTTTTCTCTTTCCCCCGTTAGATTTGTTTGCCTTGTCACTATGTTTTTATTCTGGCAGATAAGTATTTGGAGATCAGGCTTACCTGAGCACTGATGCTGACAGTTTTGTTGCAATAAAACTGTGCTAGTGCCCTTGTCATAAATCACAGCCACTAATTTGGAGACGTAAATTACAGGTATGTCTTATGAATTGCCCTGTACAATTAAAGTGCAGTATAAATACCTGCCATGGATTTTAATAAGCAGCATAGTCAAAGTACTGCCAACTGTCTGCTGGCTGCTGTTGGAATGTTAAATTTTTTACTGCTATTAAATATAGTGAGCAACATGGCTACTGTCAGTTCTTAGAAGGAATGCCAGCGTCGCCACCAGCGCAGCGTTTAGCTGGAAGTGTACCTGGCCTGAGGAAGGGGACATTTATGAGAAGTCAAGGCATACAGAGCAATAATATTCCTCTGGCTGTCAGGGGCTGACACCTCCTAGAACAAATGCAGTAGCAGCAGAGCTCAGCGCTAAATAAAATTTCAGTAAACCAAAGAGAAGTTCTACCTAGAAAATCGCTATCAAGATTGTGCCCTGGCCGCTGAGCTAGTGTATGTAGTGAGTCTGGTGACTGGACTTGGGGCAGCTGCAAGTCTGGTGCAATGTCTTGCACTAAGCTAGTGCTTGAACTTCTCGCCATGTGTTTCACTGAAAGTGATGCTGCTGACCGCCCGGCAGGCAAGGGTGACTGGTCAAGGGGACATATGTGGGTGAAGTAGGAGATACTAGACTTATGCATTTCATGAAAGGGAAAAGATTCCAGAGTTTCCAGGCATAGAGTGTTGAAGTTAATGATCAGGAATGCATTCACAGCTAGAAAAATTCGGTGGCAAAACCGAATATAGTCTGATACTGGTTAGAAGAGGGGCTGCTGCCTATTGATCGCTTGTGAAAACCAGTACTGAAGATGTTGGCTTTAGATGTGTCCACTTGGGACACTCTTAGCCAATGCCAGTCTACCTGAATTTTTTAATACATCATCTTTCTAGTGGTTTGGATGATGAGTCTAAAGGAAATACTTCTTGTTACTGGAATTATTCCATGTGGACAGGAATAGAAAGGTTCTGCTAACACTTTCTTTCCACTGAGGTTACACCTCCTACTTAGACTGCACTATTAAGGCTGTGGCAAACCTCTGATTTTTGCTGTGTAACTACTACGTTCATATATGAAAACTGTCATTTTTTGATACAGTGAAGAACATCTCCAATTGAACAAAGATGTAAGGTTGTTTGTAAAAGAAATTGTATACTGTTCTCCAAACCTGCATCTGTATGAGTTGGCCTCTGGTAGGAACTTGCTTGTTTTATCCTCAGGTAGTAGCACTTCAGTAATGAGGAATTATCTCATTTTTCCTTTCTAGATTAAAGAATTCTCTCCATCCTTCTGTCTGTAGTCTTTCCACTAACGTTGCATGCCCTTTCTTATCCAAGTTGACTGGAAAATGAAATGTTGTTTGTTCCCCTGTTGCGTTGCTGTTGATGCAGTACAATCGTGCTGTGAGGCAGATATGTTGATTACCGTGCTGTTTCTTCTCTGGGCCTCAGAGAATAAACGCACACCAGCTTTGTCCTGGGCAGCTCTTCCCAGGCTCAAAATCCTTCTTCCTCCCCTGTAATTCAGCCTCCCCTTTTCAGTTCTGAAGTGACCTGTTTTCTGTAGAATTACTGACGCCATTCAAGAGGTGTCTGTATTTCATTGGCTTTTAACTGGATGGCCCAATTACTCATTATTAGTGGCTTTCTTCATAAAGGACATAATGTAAGAATGGGAAGAACTGCCTCCTGTTATTATTGAAAACCAGTGAACAGCATCACTGAAGTACAGAAAGCTGCACCATGTTTGCAATGGTGTGGCTTTGATCCTTTTGAAATCTAATTCAAGCAACTTCTCGTTTCTCTGGGACTTAATGTCTTGAATAGAAATAATCTGTTTGTTAGTGTGTGTGCTATTTGAATAAATCATTCAAATTTCAGCACTTTGGGGAGGTCTTCACATCATCAGACTCGTGCATCTAACACAGATGCTCTGAATTGTTCCATTGACTTCTCACCATTCATTACATAAAGAATTTAGTCTCCTAAATGGCAAGATGTAATATAGAGGTACCTAAACAAAGAAGGTCTAACACTGGAGTTGGTGAAACTCCCATTCAGAATTGTAAATGGATGCAGCTGAGTATTGAATGGGAAAATAGTCATATTATTAAGGAAGAAAAAAAAATTCTTTTATCTTTAGAAACTGGCAATCTTAAACTGTAGTGGTATATTAGGGGAAAAATACTAAACTACTGTTGTTAATGCCTCATCGTTCCTTACACTTCAGAGAAAAGTTATAGAAATGACACTTCAGTCAATATGTTGCTAATGTATTTCCATTCTATGCCTCAGATCATGTGTAATGTCTTATCAAAAATTATTTAGTTCTTTGTAATGAGTGAGTTTCACAAAAGATACACATTGATAATCTGTCTTAATATTTAAATATTTTTGCTTTTTTAAAATTTATGCGCCATACGTAGTGCTGTTGACGCTTTAAGTTTCTACCTCCTTGCTGATTTGATTTATTACTAACTTTTATCTGAAGGATATAAATGAGGGTAGAATTGCTTGAAGCCTTCATCTAAACTGCACATTTCTTTGATATAGGATAATGAAGAAGCAGAACGTTTTCCCATGGCACTTGCTTATCAAAAGTCCTGTTTAGCCCAGTGGAGATGCGTGACTTTTTTTTTGTACATGCACACACTCCTGCTATTCTACAAGATGCCATGAAAAATTTACAAGTGTCCTCAATTAAAAAAAAAAAAAGAGTTGTCATGGCACATCATATGCAAAGAGTATTTGGTTTTCTGCATCATGGGCCAGCATGTCTTACCTACAGTACACTGATAATGCAAATGTCTTATTTCCATTGCCGGCTAAGCTACATTAGCTACTTCAGGTATTATAATCAGTGGTATCTTGCTTAACTTTCATCTCTCATGCCCTGTAGTTTGTGACAGTTTTCTGCCATGATAATGTGAAATTTTAATTATAAAGAATAAAGCCAGAAGGAATGTGTTGTAACTGATATATGGTTCAGTTTTCCAATGGAATAGCTTTCCGTGCAGATGGAGTCAAGTGAGTATTTCAATGCTGTGCATAACTCTCCAGAGATCTGAAAAATACTGTTTAAAGTATCAGATTGTCAGGATGTACCCTCAGCGATACTTCATAGTACATGAACGAAGCAAGATGAGCGTAGAGATGCTTGGATGGCCTGAGGGAGGCAGAAGGCCAATTCTTATTAGGGTCTGACTGAAGAATGTCAGACTGTTGTCTGAGAAAATCTTTGCCAAAATGATTGCTTTTGATATTTTTTGCTTTTCAATGGAAGTTTGTTTTTGCAACCAACTTTACTGTGTCCCATTTCACATATTAGATTTTTCCCAGGGCAGAGGGAAATGAGGGAAAGATTTCTTAGTGAGTAGAATAACAATTTCTTTGAGCAGCAGCAAAATCTAGAAAAGTTTGACTATTGTCTAACCCAATGGGGTGAACGTTAGGCAGTAAATGATGTAGGGATAAGGTTGTGGAACAAATATCAGTGTTTGCTTCTTCCACCTGATGACATAGCACTGTTATCTTTTAGATTGTTACAAGATTTTTAAAAAAAAAAAAAAAAAAAGGAAGGAAACAACTTCCATTTTCTGACCAGCAAATTCTGACTCATTTGGAGTAAAGTTGTGGAGTGGAGGGAAAACCTTCATGTCCTGCCTTTCAATACCAGGCAGGTATTTGTGACATTGTGAGAGTGATTTGCATAAAAGATCTAACTTAAAATGTTAAATCCAGCTCATTAGCTAAGTGCTCAGGGTATAAATAATGAATGAACTTCAGATGCTGTGGTTTGACTACTAACAGGTCAGTAGGACTGGAAGGAGGGCATCAGCTTTTGAATTTGCAGAATTTGTTAGTTCCATCTGTGTGTTCATGTCGTGTAGGCATGGCAGCTGCAAAATGCTTTTGTCTTTCCAATATCTATATTAAGTTTTTTTTGTAAGAAGTTGTCCAATGTATAGGATGTGTTCATGTATGGTGCATTTTTTTTTTTTTAACATAAATGGATTTGAAATTCTAATAAATGGTGGAGCTGGGTTTGGATGATGAATTCTGGTATTCACCTGAGTCAGTCAGCTAAAGTCCCTCTGTCACCTGAGCTAGCATTGTCACGTCACGGTGCAGCGCTCTGGTAGGCACAGCTGAAGCAGCTTCAATTTGGGTATTATGCAACACAGTACAGCATAACATACATATTTCAGCTTGGGCCTGGGTGGGGTGTTATCTGTGTCTCCATGGCGCTGTGTGCAGTCTACCAGGAACAGTCTCAGCTGCTCAAAGGTCATTTACCAAGTTCGTGTGGTTGCTGACTCCAGATCTATAGCATGTTTGAAGTCTGACTACACCTACCACCGCATGGTAGTACCTTTCTGTAATGGAGTAGCTAGAAACGTCCACTGAAACAAACATTCAGCAATTAACATTTTTGAGCCAGAAGCTGTTCATTGAAAGGTTTCAAGCTTGACAAGTGTTCTCTAATCTAAGCTAGAAGTGGTTGGCTTCCCACTTGGATTCCTAGTGGGTTTGTCCTTGAGCAAAGCCAGTGCCAAACAGCAAAAGATTTTTTGGTCTGAAACTTTGTGGTTTGGAAGCTCCTTTCACAAGTGCTTATATATCAGCAAAGGGAGCTCACAATATGAAAGAAAAAATGCTTTTATAATTTGCCAGAAGTAATCTTGGCATCTGAAACTGATGTGGCTTTAGTCTTAGCCTGGATGGATTTTATTCCTCTTTCTGCTAAAAGAAAATGGATGTAATAAACATTTACACTGCACAAGATTGTAAAATACAAACATGGACATCCACAGCCTCCCTCTTTGCTAGTTGAAAGAGCTCTTCTATTGAACTGTACACCTTCTTGCAGCTTGAAGAAATTTGTTTTCTCTAATTCTCCAGTAATTTTAAAAGTTTAATACTGCTGGAGAGGTGTCTTCATGTCTGACATGGGTGTCTTGATGATGCTTCAAAATGTCATGCAAACACTTTAATTTGCTGCTGCCATTTTCAGACTGGCAGGTGGAAATGAAGGCTTGCTGTCCACTGGGTTTATATTTATCCTGCCTTTGAACTGTCCTATGTTGTGGTGTTGACAGTCACTGCTGAGCTACCTTTTTCTTGCAGTAAACCTATGGGACACTGGCCATTTTCTGTATTTGTGGTTTCTCTTGCCATGTACCTCCTTTGCATAGAAGGCCATTCACATTCTTCTACTTATGCAGTGTGGGCATATATATATATGTAAGTTTTATAGTAGTTGAACATTTTTTCACTTTACAGATTTGTCCTTTTCTAGTCACTGCTAAGCTGACAGAATTTGGTCATGATACTGCTGACTCGTTCTTGCATTTTGTGTGTTCTGCCTGGTTATCACTGGCAGGCAACGCCATGTTGTCTTGAAAATGTTTGCAGAGAAGGGGAAAAAACCACATTTGTGAGTTGAGGGTATTGATTCAGCCTATTGGCACATTAGCCTGTGGTTTATTTTGCTTTTTGATTGGTCACAGTGATATTATGTCACTGCTGCAATAGGTGTCTCTTTGGTGCAAAATATTTTTCCGCAGCATCTCTCAAGCTCCCCTAAATGGTGGCAAAATAGGAAGTATCCCTTCCTTTCTGGTTAGTGTGGCTCCTCTGCCTTCTGTGCTTTCATTATCTTGCTTTGCGGTTGTTTTACCCAGGGGACCCTAAAGCACCTCCAGTTCTCACATAGGTTTGTACTGCATGTTTGTGTCAATGATCCTCTGTGGCTGACCACAGGGACAAAGCTGTAAAATCTATCTTTGTGTCAGGCACTGTGCTAATTTTCCACATGAAGAGATGCATCTGGGAAGCACAGCACCAAATCATACTGAATTCTAACTAATCTCTCCTCTTCCCCCTCACCCCCCTCCCCGAACACAAGAGTATGTATCCTGAGCATCATTACTGGCATGTTCATTAACTACTTACAGCAGGCAGCCGCAGCTTTGGTGTGCATGGCCTGTGGCTATGGAAGGACTCCATTATTCCCTTGCTTGCTCTGTGTGTGCTGTTCCCAGAAGTTTGCCTTGCTGTGGGTCCCTGAGGCACTAAAGCTGTGGCCAGAGCACTGAGCACCAGTCTGGGGGGTGTTGGGAGGGAAAGGTTTGGTTTGATTTGGGTGGGCCATCTTTTTGCGGGGTGGTGGTGATGTTTGAAGTGCTATTCTCCTCCTTTGTGAAGGTGGAGAATATGGGTGGAGAAAATGGGTTCCTGAGTTTGCCAAAGCCAATGATTTCTGCATCCCCATGCCAGGGTGGAGAGAGAGGTGGGCATTCAGGTTTGCTTGTGCAAGTATTTTTTCTGCTCCTCTTCTTCCTGCCCTCTGCTCCTCCTTCTCTCCCACTTTGGAGCTGAAGGTATTAGGAAGGTAGCCAGCAGATCAAGGAAAGTTATCCCCCTTCAGCTTACTTGGTTATCATCCAGTTTTGGCCATCCCAGGAGGAAGCCAGTCCAGTGGACCAAGGCCACCAAGGAGGTCACGGTGGTGGCTGCCGCGGGAGGAGAGGCTGTGGGGCTGGGGCTAGTTCAGCCTGGGGAAGGGATGGCTCTGGGGGGGCAACAGCAAGCCACGGCACCTGTGGGAGGTGACTGAGAGGTGTAGCTGGGCTCTTTGCAGTGTGGTGGGAGAATAAGAGGCAGGGGGCATAAAAGGAAATGAACAGGAAAGACTCTTTCACTGTGAGGATGCAGCTCTCCATCTAAGGCTGTGTGCGAGCTGACAAGTACAGCAGGCCATTTCAGTCTACTTCTCACTATATTCCTGTTGCTATGTCTTGGTATACCGTGTGCCTCTTTTGCATGTAACATAATTCCTTTTCCGTGTGTGATTTGCAACAAGTCACACATCCTTTTCTAAAGAAAAAATGCTTGCATAGCGGATGTTTCCCATGAAAGTGTCATACCTGTCCTTGCGGCTTCCTGCCCAGCGCTTAGAAGCAACTTTTGCAGTAGCTGCTTCTACCTTCTGTTGTGTTTTTGCTTTTCCACAATATAATTAAGGTGGCTGATCTGCAACTCCTGTTTCTGCTTCTATAAGATAGAAGCTGACTTTCATTTGCCAGTAGCTCATTTCTTTTTGTAATAACTTTTTAACCATTCTGAGATTTATGAAAGCTTTTTCTTAAGGAGTCAGATGAAGTTTATGAAGTCCAGCTGGTACAAAGAAATGTCACCAGTAATTTCTAGTAACTTCCTCTGGCCACCTTCTAGGGTATCTTATGCTTTTCCTGGTGGTATTAATTGCACTAGCAACTCAGTCTTGTTAATGGCAACTAACATAAATGGGGTTTTACATTCTTTGGACTTCCAAATATAATTTGCTGATGGTTTTGCTCTCCTTTGTGCAGCAGTCCTGCACTTGATTTGCTCTTCCTCCTCTGGCTAATCTGCTTACAGATGAGACTTGTTTGTTGTGAGCTGCATCTCATTTCATGGCTTAGCTTTTCTCACTAATGAGCATTGTTTTTGTTCTTCCTGCATGCTTTCTTCTTCTGTGAGATGGGCGAAGAAGGTCTTATTGGGGTGGCATAGCAGGCTGTGTGTGACCCAGCTACCAGAATGCATATGGGTAGAGTGTACGATGTCTGAGGCTGTATTTTTGCACTCTGTCTGTGTGGGCTGGAAACTTGTAAGTACCGCCTTTAGCAGAAGAAAGGTGGTTTCAAAGCTGTTGGATAATTAGGATGGAAATTCTGGATTATATTCTCACTGCAGTGGATATTTCATATGCTGAACATATTGATTCCAGCTTGGGGCAATATGATTTAATCTTAAACAGATTTTGAAAAATACAAATATATGAATTCTTACTCTCCTTTGCCTCCCATTTTTTATATTTATTTATGGTTTTAACAAGTTTTATCAGATACCTTTGATTTCAGGGGAAAGCAAATTTTTATTTTGAATTAAAAATGCATGGAAATAAGGATTTCTTGCATCTGAACTTATTTTCTTAACAGCCATGGTTAAGCTTCTAAACCATTGCACAGTAATTAGGTTTATTGCAGTGTTCCATGGTGTAGACTTATTTAAATTCCTAACATACAGATCTAATTTTGTATCTTGATGGCAGAGAGAGAAAGAGAATATGTAAAAAGGTGTTACGCTTTTCACTGCTCTGTTATTAGAAGGTGGTGAAATACAAATCAAACCACCCTAAGTGCAAGGGTAATGTGCATTGGGTGCATTTCCTTTTAGCCTCAACTGTTTTATACAGGGTTTTTTTCAACATTATTGAAAGTGATGCATAGTAATTAAAATGTGATGATTTTTCCCTTCCAAGTAAGCATATACATTCTATCAAAGAGCAATTGGATGATCTTAGGTAAATTAATTTTCTGCATTCAGACATGTTATCTTCTCCCTGAATCATACGTTGCTATAGCAACAATTGACTTCACAAGGCCTGACTCAGCTGCCAAAGAAATATGAAATGCCCTGGTTTATATTTTTCTGGTGTAAGTCATGGAGGTGACTTCGGTAGCAGTAGCTAATCTTTATACCATGATTTTTCTTTTTTTAACTTGAAGATAATACACTTTATTTTCCCTGAGTTGTCTATATTCTCTTTCTTCTGTGTTTACATTTTAACAGTATTTTTATTAGTGTGACTAATTGAGAGAGTTACAAAATGAAAAATACAAATTTGATTTTTAAAAGGTGATTTAAAAGGGCAATTATGCTTTTTTAATCTTTTTAAGGTATGTATTAACTTCTGTCAGTCTCCAAAACAGACATCAAATGGCAAAAAAAAGGCAGGTAAAATATAAGTAAACAAGATAGATGTCCACATTCACTCCCCCAAAAAAGCAAATAGGTCACAGTCCTGGGGCAAAGAACATGGAAATGAAAATAAAATAAACAGAAATACCCTTGACTAAGGCAGTTGAAACTTATTGTAGAGCGTTCTTGGATAAAAACATGTTAAAGATCATCTAGTATTATACTAAAAGCAGAAATTATATTTCATATATGTATGTACATGTTCTTCCAGTAATTTAAATATGTTTGCTGTAGCTTTACAAAACAAGGATTGGACTCTCACTATTGTCTAAAGAAGGTATCCAGTGTATGCCTCAGTGTAAGTTCTGACCTTTAAATGTGAACAAAATCTGATCTCAGGGAAAAACCTTTTGAAAGTCAAGAGTAAAATCCTGGTCCTACTAAAATCTAATATTTTCATCTGGAATGCATACAATGAAGTGATTTTCTTGCTCTTTATAGGTCTACAGGAAACTTTCACTGAAATGTGTAAATAAGATAACCTAAGATATCACATACTCTGAAAAATCACAAGGTAAAACATATATAGCAGAGTTTGATACTTTGTTTTCTTAACTTGTGCATAAAATTTGCCAACTTCATAAATTTCCCCCCGCCTCCCCGACCGTAGTAAATGAACAGTGAATAACATGATTGAGCTAGGTTCTTCATGGACTGTAGACTACATTGATAGGATTTTCTTGTTAAAACATATTTAACAATCAAGTGATGCAGGAGCCAGGTGGAGATGTACATCCCTCTTGCAGAACTGTAGGATGTCTCCATTGTGTCTGTAGGGAAAGTACACATCAGCAATGAAAGAAATAGTAAAAAAATACTTTGTATAACCTTTGGGAGAGAGTACTTATGGATCATTTTTGTGTAGTCTAATACTTCGGAGTATTTAGCTGTGTGTCAGGCAGTTGTGCATGGTATGTAGTACACACTCCACAACGCATTTTTAGTGTGATTGGTGTATAATATTGTACAAAATAGATCTATAATGGCATATGACTGTGAGGAAAGCTGCCTGTGCTCTATCAGGAGCTTGGACCCCTTGCCAGAGAGTTTGTCCCGTTATAGGTCATCAGTGGGAGAAACTTAGTCCTCGTGACCCCTTAACTCTAGCTTTCAAGTAGTGAGCGACACTAGGGACAGGGTTCCCTGGTGAGATCAATTAGTACAGGGTTGTATTGATGTGAGTCATCATGCCTTTTGATGTGGAAGCATGCCTTGGTGCTCCTTGATACAGTAAACTCCCAATAAAATCATAGTTGCTGTATCAGAAATAATCAGTGTTGTTACTGATCCTTATAGAAGACAAGTGAGGGGGAAAAAAACCCTAATCTGGTCATGTCAAGATCAAATATAAAAGCTCAAACTTGTAATCATATGCACGTATACCTGGGCAGCAAGTACGTGGTCTGCCTGCATGCTTAGTTTCCAGTTACATTAATTTTTGCTGAAGCACATTAGCTTTCCTCTAGAGGCTTTTACTTAAAGTTCTCTGGGACTGTGCATATTCACATTCTCTCCCCAAAAGGTTGCATAGCCTTAAACTATTCCCATTCAATTATAGATGTCTCTTTGGGTATGTGGATGTTGCTCTGACAGATCAGGTACTATGTCCTGTTCTTGACTGACTCCTTAATTCCTCGCTTTGCTTGGAAAAAGCACTTTTCCCTGTCTTGTGAATGACTTTCAAGTGTTATGGGTCACTATCCACTCACCTTTATTTTATCAACCCATAAACTGACAGGACTATAAATGGATTTAATAAGTGCAGTTTATTGCTGCCTCTTGACTGAGACCAGGCAATGGTAATCAATCAGTTTGGGGTGACAAAACACAGGATGCTGTAACAAACGGCAAAGCTAACTGTTCTGCATTTGCAGCAAAAGCACTTGTAATTGTTAGCAAAACCAGACTAGCTTACTTGATATTCGTATGTCAAAGTTCACGGCAAATTGCATCATCTAGCAGGTATTTCAAGCTCCTCTACATCCCTCCACAGAAGAAATGCTAAACCTGTAATTTATGTGTACTGTTTATGAGGCAATGACCTTGCATGGAGTTTTTAAGTATGTATTTAAGTGTTCCTTTTACAGCTTTTCACCAATTATTAACAGAAATAATTTAATTGAGTTCTAGGGTAGATTTTTTCCCATTAACTTATCATTATGAACTTATAATGGATGTTCTAATTAGGCAGTGTTTCTAGTGGGAATATTTAAATTAAAATTGGGACAAATATGTTCAACATGCTCAGTAGCACTTACTAGAGGCTTATTGTGCATCCATAATTTGCTCAGTAAACAAAAGTAAGCAAGGAAATGTGGCTGAAATATAGGGTGTGGCTTTCATAAGCTTCTCCTGAGATGCTGATATTGAGGTAATATGCTGGCTTTTGAATGCTGAAACACTCCTGCTTCTGCTCCCCACCCCCCCGGAAGAAGATGTTTCAATATTTCCCAATCAAAACTCCCAGAAACTTTTTGGCCACAAAGAGCTGTCATGCTGATGTTTTCTAACCTGTGAAGAAAACGAGTATGAGTATTGGAATTCCCATGAAATGAAAGCTTCGAGTTTGGGTCTGGGGTCTTTTTGCTTGGTGTCATAGCTTTTGAAAAAAGCAGGTGAAGAAGCTTGCTTTTTTTTTAATTTTATCTGTGCCAGGAATAATTTTGAAGTCTCTTTTAAAAATCGTAATCTGGGTTTTTGTCTTTTCTACTTAATGTACTTTGCAACCTTGAGCAGTAAAGTTATAGCTGGACTGAAAACAAAGTTTTTTAAACTTTTTTTTATTTGCCAACATTTTCTGATATTCTTAGTATCTCATGCCTATCTGTGACGCTGCAGATGATTAAAAACTTTCTTTACCTACTCTGGAGGGTTCTGCCTCCAGGTAGCCTTTGCCTTTTCCATTCACTCCTTATCTCTCATCTACTACAACAAAATAGGATGGGACCTGTATGGGCAAGAGCTTAATATACCCATAGGAGGACAAAATGAACAATCTTGAAGATGGTATCAAATTGCAGAGGTATCCAACTGTGGGACAAATATGGCTTATGGAATAAATCTGCTGGTCTGTACAGCAGTTTTTCTCCTCCAGTGGTCCCTCAGGCTAATGGCAGAGAGTGGGTTTTGGAAGTAGGCAAGTTGTTCTGGTCTCTTAAACCTTTCTCCCTGCCACTTTCTTTCCTGTGGGTACTGTGTTATGCTTTCTCTCCCTGCCTACAGCAGGCACGTACTTCCCTTGTGAACCCAGTGCAGCCATCCCATGCAGCAGGGCACATCCCTTTCTGTGACATCCAATTACAGGATTGGAGAGAGGTTCAGTCTGTGTACTATGGCCAGAAAAGTGCCTCTCATGCAATAGTGGTATCTGCAGGCTGTATGTGCAAGTCCAGTCTGTGTAAGAAAAAGGATGACAAAATAAGTTTGTTTGGGTTTTTTACCCATAAAGCACGTGCATATGGACGGCAAATTAAAATCACATAGGTAATCTTAATTCTGGAATTGCATAATTTTTGACTGCCTAAATCTGCCAAGGCAATATTCTGTTGAAGTAACATTTTTGTATTGTATGTAGACACCAATACATTTACTTTTATAAGGATTCACGGAATAGAGAATCAAGAAATGCTCAGGGAGCTGAAGGGTTGGTGCCAGTAGTACCTATTCTGATTGAGAATACAGGTGAAGTCATTGCATATGTTACCTACAATATAAATTAGTCAGCACGGTAGTACATGCACACTTGGATACATGTGCACAGTTTAGAAAATATGTGATTGGACAGAATGACGTATTATTTTTTTTCTCCAAGAGTATTCTGAATAATTTTATTTCCTTGGATAGTTTCTGTGACAACTTCTCATCTTTGTAAATCTGTGTTAGCTTTGCTGTGTTTTTGCTTAATGTATGCATGCATCAGAAATACTGTTCTGAGATGCTTCTGCTAACCTGTCAAAATTTGATTGATGTTTGTAATTAGGTGAGATTAACAGACTACAATTTACACACTGTTTTCTTACCTAAAAAATCTCAAGTGTACAAACTGAAAAATAACGAGGGTCTCTTTTGGAGTAGGGAAATGTAAAGGCAAGGAAAACAAGGGGGAAAGTACTTGCAATGCTTCATCTGCATAGGAGTTAGCATTTATTTTTTGATGCACCATTTGAGGTGTTGCCACTGCATTGATGATTTATTTTCTTCAGCCAGCAATGCCCAGAGGGCCAGTCGTCATGCAGCAAGGTGCGAAAGGTCATGTAGCAGAACTGGGATGGACCAAGCCTCCCAGGATGTTATAATAGTCCCATTTGCTTAGCAGTTATGTGTCCATTCATGGTTCATTAATTTTGATGGTACCTAGCCTGCTAGTTTCTCCTGTCAGCTTCCCCGGAAAAAGAAATGGTTCATTCAGGGTATTGTATTATGAGCTGACTATACAGTCATAAAATTCAAAGTTTATTGAAACAATGCCCCCCCCTTTTATTCTTAGGGTATTTTTAAAGTATGAATTTCCCATTGCAATTTTGTTTGTCTAAAAAGGTTTTCTAGTAATAGTTTATGGAGGTGTTTTGGGTTTTTTTTCTGCTGGCATATTTGTGGGGAAAAAAGATGAAGTTTGCATGCAGTAAATGCTGTTCTCGGTAGGACTCATGAATAGGAATCGTTAAAAAAAAAATAAACTGGTGTTCAGTTTCAGTTTAATTACCAGCCACAGGCTTTAGACAGGAAAAAGGACTGTTTAAGTCATTTTTGCTTCTGGCAATGGCAGACTTTCTGCTTATTGTACATTTTCTAGGGCTTTGTCCAGTTTAATTATAAACCTCTAATTAGCAGTACAAGGTAAGTAAATTTTTCTAACAATATATGTTTCTCAGTGGGATCTGAAGTACATTTGGAAAGTCAATCTGCATAGAAAAAACTACATCTCCAGTAGTTATTATTTGCAGTGCCTCATAAATACCATTCACATATGGACCTGGACTCCGGAGAGGAATATTTATATTCTAGGCTCAGGGAAGTAGTTAAGCTGGAGACTGCAGCGGGACAGAGTATGAGGGAAATAGTGTTTTATGTGTTCAACTGGTATATTTTTGCCCTCTTGCACATATGTGTGTTGAGTGATGTTGGACAACAGCAAAAGCAGATTGCTTTGAATCCATATAAAGCTAGAAGGTTTTACTGTGGCTAAACAGTGCAGCCTCACTGAAGAGTGAAGAGTGCAGTGCTATCGTCTTGGAATCGCCCCCCCTAAATTGGGTCCAAGCTGTATGATGATAATTAAAACAGTAAATATGCTTGAAACAGAAGTTGCTAGATAGAATGACTCGGTTCTGCCTGATGTCCCAAGGACTGTATCTGAAGGGTGCTTGCCTGGGATAGTGTCTGCCTCCCTGCTGGGAGCCAGGCTGCGCCCACCAGAGGTTCTGGTCTTTCCAGTCTGTGCTGTGGCAGCTCAGTTTGTTGCAGCCAAGGTGACTCACTGCTGTTGGTGGTTGTTCATTTCTGGAGTATGTGTGACTCCAGAAGCTGGAGAACTGAGGAATAAAGAAAGGTCAATGGCAAAACTGATATCAGGATGCATGAAAACAGTATCTTTTCTCTCTCTCGAATGTAAAATAAAATACATATGACATCAAGTCTTGGCCTCTATCTGAGAATGACTCTGACTTCATTCAGCTAGGATTCTTGTTTGTCATAAAGCCATGAAAATACATTATCCACACTTCTATTATAAGTATGTAACAAGTCAGTGCTGCTAAAAAAAGTAGGTTTTTTTCTGGTGGTGTTCCCCCCTCCTCCCCCCCAATGGTCTCTCCCCTGGCTTTACTGACTTTTTTTTCTTCCTCCCTTCTTTTCTTGGCTGCACAAATGTCTGTCTGCTGTGTGTCCTGTTGTTGTATCCCCCCACCCACCCCCCATCTATTTAAAAAAGCATTGCAATACTGGATGTTGAAGGTAGGTTGAGGATTTTTCCAGTTACGGATTCTAATAATAATAAGGTAGTACTGACCATGACCCAGGGACCATATTAAAATCAACTAGAGGAAAAAAAAGATGCTTAGGTTAAGTATAGGCTTAATGTTGGTAGCTAATTATGCTTCTCCTTACAATATGCACTTCAATTTTACGTGATATTTGGCATTTACACTAGCTGTGTGAATGCTGCATTATGTTACTGAACTAACTATTCTGAAGTATGTCCAGTCTTCCTAATGCTGCATTTTCCTCCAAAATTTTTAATCTAGCTATTTTTATTGACTTGGCATTATTTTCTCATCTCGTTTAATGAATGCAATAGGGAAAAAAAGAATCTTGATGATAAAGAAGGTCTCTTCAGCAGAGGAAGGTCAAAATGTTCCCTCAACACCATATAATGGACACTTTCTAACTTTGCATTAAAGGAGCTAATTTGCGTGAGGGATAGCTTAGCTTGTGGCAAACCCAGTAGGGGCCATGAAAATACCTGTGCGTAGGTTACAGCCTTAGTCTCTCTCTTATGGAAGTTCTCACAAATTTTGCGTGCTCAGGATTTTTTCTTTTTTCTTGCATCCTTCATCCAGCTGATGGGTGTGGGTATGATCTTTTAAGATGACTTGAGGTATCTCTTCATCAACTCCTTCCTCTTTTCTCAGAAAGGCCAGCCCCAGCAACTGAGCAGAAACTTCTTTGCTCCTCCATGTCTCTGTTAAAATGACTTTGAATTTCTTATTACAAGTGCTAAAATGGCTTTCCAAGCAAGTTCCTGAATACACTTATGAGTGGACAGAAACAGTAATAAAAGAAGAATTGGCTCAAAACATGGACTGAGTGAACACAGGTCTGTGCAAGTATTAACACCTTCCTTTGGGGGAAGCAGTGCAGTCCTTGTGGTGCAATACCTCAGTTTACTATGCTTTGACTTCTTTTGTTTCTGCCACCATTTTGCAATGCTGTGTTCCCCAAAGGAAGGGGAGTCCTAGCTCCTTCTAAGAAAGATGATTGCTCTAATTTTTCTTGGCCTGCATACAAGTTGCTCAAACAAAAAAGGATTGGAGGGAAATTTTTACATCACTTGCATCTTTTTTCAACACTGTCATAATTGGTGTAAAGACCAGGAAGAATCTCTTTCATGGAGAGGTTCTAGGTTGGGCAGTTATAAAGGAATGAACTTTCCAGAACATCAGTGTTTCTCTGAATAAAGCTATATTTTTGTTTGCGATTATAATTTTAGTAATTAAAATGTAATTAGTGACTAAATAGGTAAGAGTGAAACAGAAATCTCAGTGGCATGAGAGGTTTCTGACTCCTGGAAGGGTGTTGATCCCATTTGAGAGTTGGGGGGGGGGGGGGGGGGAGCAATAGTAATTATCTAATTAATAGGCATCAGGGTCTGCTTTCCATAACTGCTTTTCAACTGATATGTTACAGTTATTGGAGGTACGGTTGCACACTGCAAAAACCTGAGGGTAAACTTGCAAGTAGGGCAAGGCACAATTAAAACTGAAAATTGAGACCTGAAACATTAATTAGAGAAATCATTAACTACCATTTATGATAATGTGTCTTCGTGTCTCTCCTTCCTCCTCCTGTCCCTCCCCCTCTCGAAAAAATAAAAATTCCAATTTATCACTTCATGAAGGAAAGTGCAATTATGTTATGCTTCCATGTAATCTCATAATGACCTGGGGATTGAAACCCCTGTTTCATTTCGCCCTTAAGAAGTCCAACATATTCTTGTGGCTGAGGGGAGTGAGAAAGCAAGAAGATGGGGACTGGATAGAAGGAAATGTTTGAGGAGAGGTTTTGGATAAAGAAGCAAATACTGTGAGTCTCTGTCAATATAAAGATTAGATTGGGATTAGATTGTTTTCTCAGTAAGCATGATTTAAACGTGGTTAATTTAATTTGAGAAAGGCTGAAAGAGACAGGCGAATGTGGCCTCAGTATGCAACTGGTTGTCTTGAATGCAGTGAAAATACACTCTGCAGAAGGTAGATGAAAATTTGGGTGTTTGCAAGACTTGTGAAATTTTTTATTGGGAAATATAAGAGGGGAGATTTATTACCAGGAACTACAAGTCAAAGTAATTTCTGATTCATCCACAGCTGGCATGCACACTATCTATTATTTCTGATAATATGTTCTTTCATTTCATGGACAATGTGAATATTTAGTAACAAAGAAAGCTTTCAGGATTTCAAGACACTTCATTAACAGCAGTGAAGGTAGAATTGAGTAAAAAATCACCTCATTTGTTGTTTCTCATTTGGTTGGCAAAACGACAAACAAACCACTATTCCTGCTTAGAATGACAACAAGCTTTCCTCATTCTCTGAATTGTTGATTATTAAGAAAATAAATGTTCTGAGGTCGATTGTGATTTTGTGCATGTTGCTGTGATTGTGGTTTTAAAATATTTTGATTTCTAAAGAGGTTTTCAAATAAAGGTGTGGTGTTGGTTGTGGTGTGCTTTTTTTGTTCGTGTTTTTGTTTGTTTTTTTGTTGTTGTTTCGTTTTTATTTTCCAAATGGGAACAAGTTTCACATCTCATTTAGTGTGGGAACTACCTGCTTAGAACTGTGGTGTGTGGTGGTTTGTTGTTGTTGTTGTTTTTGGGTTTTTTTGTTTGTTTGTTTTGTTGTTGGTTTTTTTTTTCTAAGTGAGAAGCATGGTGAGATTTGAAAATGTTCTCCATCTGTAGGCGAATCTTTATCAGGTATAGGATATTCTCCCCCTGACATGACCAGTTGTCCCCACCAAAGATACATTTAGGGACCATATAGCTTGCTTGAGGCAGTTGGATGGCACTTTGGCACTCCATAAAGGGTTTCCATCCCCTCCAAGAGGCCTGTGTTAGACCTCATAGGGAACATGAAGATGACATGATCTTCACGTGGCTGAAGAGAATATAAAGATGATGACTTTCTACTCTTGTTTTATGGCTGTCTTTGTGCTGCCCCAGTCTAAGCTGGTTTTGGCACCTTGCTGTTGTGTCTGACATAATCAGAGCTCTCCTCTAATGTGGTGTGGGTAATTGACTTTACTCTGGGCCATGAGAGTGACTGATGAATTATTCTGCTCAGAGATGCTCCCTCTCTCTTGCTGAGCAAACACAGAGACCAGAGATCCAGTGTTGGCAACGTGCCAGCAGATCTCTAACAATAAGAAAATCTATTTGAGTTGGCTAAACCGGCTTTGTGCTTGTCTCAAGCACCATGCTTCAGTCATGTGAAGCTGCTCAGGTGCTATGGGAAAGGTCAGTTGAGCACCTGATCTGGTCTGTGTATGTCAGGTATATTCTGTCAATAAGCCTTGGTAGACTTTACTCCCTCTTCACACTGCCTCACCCCTGAACATGTGTTGGTATTTGCAGCACAGTGCTATAGTTTTTTGATCTGGTGAGAAAGACAGAGCTGGCTGAGCTGGACTGAAGTGTTGTCCCCAGCCATGGCAGGCATACATGTTCACAAGGCTGGGAGAGAGGCTGTGCAGGTATCTAGGAGGTCATCTGTTTGGCAGAAAGGAGTTGGCTCAAGACTAAATCAGTTAGAGGAGTCCAGCCCTGAGTGTCATTATGTAAAACTAATTCAATGTTTGTTTTAGCATGGGCTTGCTGCAAAGATGACTGTTAATTCTCCAAGACTATAGCACTGTTTCTATTGAAAGCTGCTCTTTTCATACATAACTGCACCATGCAACACAGATATTGGGAGTCTTCCATGTAATCAGATGATCTGATGAGCATCTTAATCTTCCTTAAGGTACTTCAAAGTTGTTGCTTACAAGGCAAAATGTGTTGCTGCATGGTGGGACCTAAGTTGCTGCAGTTCATCTTTATGTTCCTATTTCAGACTACATGGCATGTCGCTTGGGAAAATGTAAGCTTGAAAGCAGGGGCACACCAGGTCCCCACAAGATGGATCAAGGCAGTAAGTGCCACAGCCCTGGTGGCATGCAGAAGGGTTGCATTCATCTCATCCCAGTTTGCTAAAGAAGAAAGTCTGACTGATTTGTGTTTAAGGAGGATTAGGTTTTGGTAATGCCTATTCACATCTATCAAGGCTGGGGACACCAGATGCTTTAGGTGGATTAGGAAATTCCACCTTTGACGCAGAAGAATCACATTGCTGGACTTTAACAGTTGTCTTTGGTAGCTGGCAGTTTGTAGTACTTCATTTAGATGGCAAAGATAGCCATAAATTGTCATTTCTATTAACACGTGATTTGTACAGACATAAGTCGTCATAACAATTCAAAGCTCTAATCATCATGATAATGGAGCCTAATTGCTAAGCTCCTTAAAAACTTTAAGACAAAATCTATGCTAATACCATCTGAAAGCTGGCAGCAGTTTATTTTTATTTTGATCAAACTTCTATTTTGCAGGAGGGGAAAAAAGGTGTTCTAATTAAGTACTTGAAAAATGACCTTGGGATTATAGGTTCAAGCAGACAATAGGGACATTATCTTTTTTTTTTCTTTCCCCCTTCAGTAAGTAAAGAACAGTGAATTCTCACATACAATCTAATAGGTGAGCATGCACTTATTAAAAATAGATAATCAAGCTCTTGGAAGAGTTTAATTAAATTCAGTTTGTCTTTTTTTTCTTAAGGCTACTAAAATAAAAGGGGGGAAAAAACCCAACCTGCAAACAGTGTAAATTTTAATGAGCTGTCTTCAGTGCTGATCTCAGTTCCTGGGATGCTCTGAAGATGTGCATCCTGCACATCTGTTTCTGCACAAGAGGTGTTTGTTAACTAGAGAAGGTCAACAATTGCATTTCCTTGCAGTGCAAAAGCTCAAATGTAAGGGTGACATTTCACACCAGCACATCATCAGTCTCCAAGTATTCGCCTGGAAAATGGGAGCACGCTGCCGTATAAAGGCCCTTTCTGAGCACGCTTTCATTTTGATAGAAAGATTGCTTTCTATGCATGCATTAGAACAGAAAAATTACCCAGCAATGCTTTGTCCAGTACATGAAGGTAATCTTTTTTACTGTGAGACAGTAAATGTGGTTGAGCTGAAGAACCAGTGCTTTTAACACCTCTTTTGTGTTAGCTAGACAGTACTCTCAAATTGCTTCTGGTTTTCTTGCAAATATCACTTAACACTGTTTTTTCTGACTAGCACCAGGATCTTTGCTGTACTTGTTACGTATGATGCTATAAGCTGGTGGCTGTCATTCAGTGAAGCATTTATGCCCTGAATAGGACATGCATTTCTAGATAATTCATGCCCATCATAGATTTCCTTCCTTTTTTTTTTTTTTTCCTCCCCACCCCCTTTTTTTTTTTGTTTTTTTTGGCATTACTACCACGGGTCGTCTTAGAGGGCATGTGCTACCTCTGGAATGCTACCTCTGGAAAAAGACGTCCTTCCCTACATTTGTCAGCTCTACCTTACGGTCTGATCTGTACCACTCATTCTCTTTCATGTAGCTTTTCACAGTGTGTTCAGCTATTCCTCAGTTTTATTTTCAGCTTCCTGTTTGCTGCAGCCTGAAGAGCGTAAGCAAGTAAATATTTCCCTACCTCATAAAAATGATCTTTTAATCGGTATTTGAATCTCTAGTAAACAGTTCACTTCAACTCTGATGCTAGGAAAGCCTACCTGATATACACAGTTGCTTGGTTTCTGCAAGGTTTCATATATACTATTAAAAATTTATCTCAAGCTTTTTACAGGTATTGCCAGTAACACTGATCCAAATTACTTTGTAGTGTGTTTTATGGAAATACATTCAAAAAATAGAGGCAATCTTCTGCAGCAGGCTGTAGCCAATATGCTGGGCTTAATAAGCAAAGTTATGTTTGTCTGGGGGACTTTTTCACAAAACATAATTGAGGATGACAGCTTGGTTATGAGAAGCTTGATGTATACATCAGTTTAAAAGCTTGTCACCTACTTGATGCATTAATTCAAGTCCTTTGTGCAAGCCAAAGTTCCTATTCTAGGCAAAGCATATGGTCTGTCACTTAGCACATGACATGTTTTTAGATCACTGTGTCTGCAAGTGTACTGTCCCTGAATGTGAATGTACGGGCTTGCCCTGTAAAAGCTAGAACCAATTTATTACCTTTTCAAATAGTTCTACTGTATTGTTGGGACTATTTATAGCTTAAATATGAGGAAAGATGTTCAGGGTTTAGCTTACAGCTCTCCTTTACTATCCTTTGAATTTTCCCTATGAGAAATGACTTCCATTCATCCACCAGCTGAAATAATATTCATAGGAGCATAAATGTATACACTCGTATTTCTCTGTAATAGTCATGTTGACAAGTCTCATAACTTCATAGACAATTCACTTTGCTTACTGGGTACTGAACTTGATTTTATAAAGATTGCTTAATTCATCAGGGTTAACTAGACTTTAGCCAGACAAAGATGAACTGAAATAAAAAACAAACTGAAATCAAGCTTGAGGGAAAGAGCTGTTCATTGACACTTTTGATCAGCAACTGTGAGTAAGAGCAGAGAAGTAGAATTTGTGATCAGGGTCATACATGTAGGAATGATTTACTCTTCAGTGCATCAGAATAAGGTCCAAACTCCACTCATAAATTATGCAAAAAATTAGTAATTGCTGGATACTTGTACTCTGAAATTTTGTGCAGTTGCCAAAGCATATGCACATTAGATTAAGTGCCTTTGTGTAAAATTAGACTGCAGACTTAATATTAAAATCTCCATTCTAAACTCAACATGAAATAGCATGCAACTCCATGAATGAACCAGACTATTTACAAATGTACTGAACTTGCAACCAAGTTTCCCCTCCCCATAGAAGTGAGCAATTGGAAAAAGGACATCTCTAAGTAAAATACTGAGAGTGCAGAATACCGTGTCTTTGAACATTAATTTGCATTCTGGATTGTTGCTTAGTGCCATTAACCTTATTCCATTTCCTTTCTGTCTGCAGCTATTGATATGAACGTGCTTTCTTTGTTTTCATACACTGATTAGCAAATGTCAGCAACAGAATGTGAATATTTGCATTCATACATGTCCTGGAGCATTTGCTGTTCATGTTTTGCTATTAGTTATTCACTTTTTTTTTTTCAGTGGTTGTCACCATTCAGTTGGAAAGCAGAAAAGGTACTTTATGACTTGGGTGAAAAATTGCACACCAGCCTGCTGAATGCTAAATCTTGGGATGAGAAGTTGTGAAAAACACCTAAGATATGTTTTATCCAGCCCTGGGAACAGGCGTGTTCCCAGACTGCTTGAAGGGGCAAGCTGTGGGCAGCATTGATGGAGCTTTTCCACAGAAATGTGCCTCATCTCTACTTTTCTGGCTACTTTTGTGCTTCAAAGAAAACCATCAAGTGTGAAGTAAAGAGGGGTTCAGTATGGTGAGTGGTATTTATTTCAATGGCTGGTAAATATTATACTGGTATCTGAATTTAGGTATCAGTACTGTTAACGCTTCCATATTCTTCCTTCTGCTTTTGTTCCTCAAAGCAGGTAAAAAAGGAGAGGAAGCATCATTCCAAACACACGCAGGCATAAAAACTCACCTGGGCATAGAACATGTGAAAATTGAGAAGTATAGGACCTTAACAACGTGATGAAAGGTAAAGAGTGCCTAGTTGCTTTGGTATCTCTGACAGAGGCCTTCAAAAGGTTGTGCAGAGCTGTGGCAGTGGTATTTAAAAATGGGCTTGTAGGAAAGCATCACTGAAAAGGTGTGCCAGGGCCTGGACTGGGGCACGAAATGAAAGTATGAATTGCTCTTGTGCATGCATTTAGAGAGATTTGTACACGGATTTCCTGAGTCTTGGAATAGAGGGTTTTGCAGGCTGAGGGAGGCGAGCAGGGTAGGTAACTGGCTGCGACGTGGATGTCCTTGGTTTTGTGAGGAAAGCATCTAATGTCTTCTGTTTCCTGGTAACAAAATTAGCAGCCTTGCTAGCTACATTATTTACAGTGAGTAGTTCAACATATGTTCTGATTAATGTTCATTTTGCTCGAGGTTTTCTCTTGTCTCTCTTTTAAACAACATGCCAAATAAACCTCAGGTTAGTAGGTGTTAGCTTTGCAGGCTGTTGCACTGGGGAGAAATTCTCTTGGAAGCTGTGGGAGATGAACACATTTCTGACTTCAAAAGAAGATGAGGTGATGCAGGAATGAGGTAGTGGACTGAGCAATCAAAGGAAAACTAGATGGTCCTCTTCTAGCTCTTCAAGTAAAAAGCACTCTGCCTGGCTATGTCTCTAGCTGCCTTTTTAAGTCACTGAGTTTATTGTTGACATTAGCAGGGACAGACTTAGCTTGGCACAATGCACTGCAGAAAATAGGTTGTCTCACTATTTCTGCACTCGCATGGGATATCTAGAAGGTGACTTGTACTGTCAACAACTCTGCTATGCTGAAGTTTAAAAAAATGTATAATAAAAAAAAAAAAATTCCAGTATTTAAAAATACATTTTAATCGCTGATTCCTGTCAGCGTTCATTTCATTATCGCCTGAGCTAGGCATACTTACGAAGGCTACACTTTCTAATTTGTCTCAGGAAACAAATTCTTGCTCAAGGAGCAACTAAATGTAGGAGATGCTCATTGTGTCCTAATTTACAGTGACAGTTAACATATTTAAGGGTGCGCTGCATATGCACTGGGGATGGGATTTGATGATTTGAACCAGTTTCTCAGGTTGTGTATCTTTGCTGTTTTAGAGGATTTGAATTTGCATATGAATTTCATTCTGTAGTAGTTGGAGACTGTTCTGTTGGGTTTGAACAGTGGACGGGGAGCTATCACAAGCTCCCCAGCTACCCCTCCGAGGAGCCGAACGGGTACTTGAGTGGTGCGATGCTGCTTCACAAATAAGGCTTTCCTTGGCAGTGCGTGTGTGCTATAATAAGATAAATGTAATTAGGAGTGGCTTGTTCACTGAACAAAAGGAGCGGGAGTTTTAGGATGAAAGCTTGAAAGAGGAAACCTTGTAGAAATAGAGCCCAAGCATTAGCTTTGTTTTCTCCTCAGTTAATTATATTCATAGTAAACACTATCTAGTATTGCTCATGAATGTGGTTTTTTTTGGAGCAGGGAGAGGGGGAAGCTTTTAAAATCTTTGACTAATACATCTAGACTTATTATTATCAGCTTAGAATAAATAATAAAAAATACTGTAGGAGAAATTCTGATCTGCCTTTGCAGTGGTGCAGTTCCACTGATTACAATAGGGTTTTGTGAGAGAGAAATCAATGTAAAATTAAAGCCCTTATATTTATAAAGATATTTGTAAGGTGCTCTTTGATCAGGGGCCTCTGCATTGCACGAGTCTTGCAATATCTAAACTATAATAAAAACTTCCTACTGAAAACATTATACAGGGCTGTTACAATAATTTGCTCAAGGCTGCAGATCAGAGGAATCAAGAAACAACATTCAGTTCACTTTTTTGAAGTGTTCTGACTGCAATTCTCTCTAACATGCTTGACTGATACTGCTGGAGTAGCGTAAAAATAAGTGTGAGAAGAAAACCATTGTGAGAAAATCAGTGAGCAGCTTTCATTATTGTATCTTGATACAATAGTGCTAATATAAAGTAACCATTACTTTTAGGATTCTATATTGGACTAACACTGGAGTAAAGAAAAATAAAAGTTCAACACTCTGTCGGCAAAAACTAAGTAAAAAATAAACTCCTGCTCCTCACATCTTTTAAAGCAAAAAACCAAAAAAATCCCACCCACCCCCCAACAGCGGCAGTCACATCTTTGTGTATATGGATACGTGTATGTACTATTGATTGTACATCAGTACAGCTGCTGAAGAACTACAGTTTCCATCCTGCAGAATGGATTTGACAATATTTGAAGACTTGCTTTTAACTTAGATAGGATAAGAATCTTTCCATAGAATAGAAAACATGTTGCTTTAAGCTAGCTTGATATAATTCCCTATCGCCCTCAGTTTTAGTAGTAGGACCACTTGATAATTTTAATGCATTAGATGCTGCATCGCCATTCACCTTTATGGACTGAGATCTTCAGGCTAGTATTATCTCCCATGGTTTGCTGTTGCTCCCATCATATGATTTGGTGGTTCAGTCAAGGAGATAAGTTTGGTGCCGGACAGGGAATATATCCTTGCCAGTGGAGACAGTCTACAAAGCAGAATGAGATAAGGGTTACTTCAGCATTTCTAGCAGGGGCAGACTGATCTTGAGTAACTGGGAGATAAAATGGCAGATGAAATTCAATCTAGATGATGCACCTTGGGGGCAAAAATATCTTAAATAAAATGATAGGCTTTGAACAGACTGTTACTGCTCAAGAACAAGATACTGGTGTTGTCCTAAATGACAGCATTGACTTACTATCTTGTTTCAGTCAAAAAAAAGTGAATTGAGGTTTGGAATTACTAGAAAAGGAATGGAGGGCAAACCAGAGACTCTTATTAGGCCTCTGTATAAATCCATGGTTCAGCTGCATCTTGAATACTGCCTGGACTTCTGACTCTTCCATCTCAAATTGGACATTATAGAGTCATAAAAGGGTCAAAAAGAGCGTAAAAATGATTAGAAGGATGAAAAAAGGCTTCCATAGGAAGAAAAAAATAAGGTGGGAAGAGGGTGTAGAGACAAGTGTGATGCAGTGAAAGCTTCAAGGAGTTACGAGGGGATCAAAGGGAGTAAATAGTAAATAATTGTTTGGTTGTCCCCGTACAAGAAACAATAGGCATCATTTAATGGATAGTTGGTTCTTCACACAACGTGTAAATGGATTGTGGAACTCCTTGCCACAGGATTTTTGGGTGATAAAAAGCTAAATAAACAAAACCCCAAAAGCAAACAAACAAAAAATCCTCTTGGACAGGTCAGTGGAAAAAAAAAATATCCCTTGAGGGATATTAAATAAGCTATCGCTGCTGGACCCAGAAGATTATTCTGGGACAAGTTACTACACGTTTGCCCTATCCTCATACAGTTCCCTTTGCATTCACTATTGGTCATGCTGAGCTAAGTGTATATTTGCTCTCATTGAGTATAACCATGCTTATTGCAGTCATCTGAAACAAAATACTTGTGTGGCTGGACAAATTAAAATATTTTAATTGTGTACTATTATGAAAAAATCCATGTTTTTAAATGGATAAATAAACTGAGAACACTTTGTATACAGCTTCACTTACACTTCTTGGATCTCAACCATATTAACACCTGCGTTCCGTAATCCTGGAATATATTGACAATAAGAGCAGGAGTGGATGTGACTGATATTCCTTTGACCTATTGGCTTATGGAGGATTTAAAGCAGATGTCATAAAAATGCAGGAGCAAGAAGGTGAGCAGCAGCATTTTCCCATATATTGGTGCATGAGACTTTATGCTTTGCTTTGTTCTGAACACAAGGCTTATGGGGGCTTGTACAAGGACTTTGTCCACAAAGCCAATCTCTGGTCCTCGTTCCAGAGAGAGGCAGTGGTTTCTTTCTGTTGGTTACTAGACCTCTAGCTGCAGAGTGGCTGGACTATCCACTTATTGGGTGAAGACTCACCCTTATTGTAGAAGATCCAGTTACAGAGTTTCTATCAAAGGATGCGTATCCCAACCTTACCTGCTGCTCCAGGGGGAAGAGGATAGGAGTGCTGCTGCTGCTGTGGAGCACAGAAGTCAGCCAGGAATATCTTTGCAGATACTCTTTAAGAAAACAGTATTAATATAAAATGGAGATGGAGATTACAAAATGGATTTATCTGGGGCTTAGGACTGATTTATTTTATGCAGGAAGGAAAAAGACGTGGATGTTTATCTGAATAAATGACTAGATTATCTTTCTCTGTGTTCCCAGATTGTGTATACTCTCTAGAAATTGTCTGCTTAATAAATTAAGCAGCAGAAGTGTTCGTAGTGGAAAAAGTAAAATTAAACCAGCTATTGAAGTTTTGCCACAGAAAGGAAATTACTTCCCCATAAACTAAGCACATGTTTAAATAGAGCTACAGAAAAGGAAAGGGAACTTTTTCTTTCTCCAAAAAGCCTTTTCCTTTGACATTATACTATTTCCGTTCTTATTTTTTGGATAAAACAGCCCTGTTTGCAAATGTGTTGCCACCAAGTGATACGGACACTTCTTTTCTGAGTAGTAGCTTGACTGAAAATTAATTTCCAGAATTGCAATGAATTCTCAATTCAGTCTTGGTCAATTTGGCAACTAAATTCTTGTTAAATAATACTGATAAAGATTAAAAAAAATAAAAATCAAAAGGTAGTGTTTTGGCATTTAAAAATGTCCTTCCTTGTAGGTTTTGAAACAGGGCTTGTAATGAAAAAATCTCATTTACATGATTTTAAAGTTTAATTTTATCTTGGAAATTTTTAATTTTCTTTCAGAAGCAAGGATATCTGCTGAGCCAAAGTGAATGTATGTGTGTATTTTGGAGTTATACTTCAGCAGACCAAACTGTATTTATTGATTCTGTTGCTGAACAGAGGAAAAAAATCACTTTTTCCTAGTTCTAATGTTACCATTGCCACAAAATATTTGTCTTGTGTTATGAGAACCACCAAATCGGCATAAATGTTGCATGTTTTATCAAAATTTTTTATTAGCCAAGAGTTATATTCTAAAACATTGTGAATAATTTCAAGTATTGCTTGTTTCTTTGAAAATCCTAAGACTGCACAGAGCATTTGAGATGAGGAAAATGTTAAATCAACACAGTTTTTACTTACCGTGGTTGGTTCAACAGCATTAGAGTGGTCTGGCACCTACTTCAGTTGAAGGTAGTGGTGTCAAGAGTAATGGGCAAATTAAGGGCAGGAATTAATTTCAGGAAAATAAATATATCTTAAATTGGGTGGAAAAGGGAAATTATCATCCTTATCTGTCAACTAGCAATGTTTGCTAGTTCTGTTGCTCTGAGTCCCTGAAAAATAGGTGCATGAAGGTAAATATTTAAAATGCGCACTGTATCTGTGCTTATAGTTCTCTGGCAAATTTTAGTGGTGGTTTTGTTTTATTTAGTATATAATTTTCTATGAATCTGTGTGGTGGTGAAGGTATGTGATCTGATTCAAGGTATGTGAAGCTCTTTGATTTATGATGTCATAGTTGTTATCATTGCTTTTAATGCAAAGAAAGCTAAATTTTTGGTAGACAATATGCAGTTGATAACAAAATCATATGTGGTATTACAGACATCCATATACATTGCAGAGATGTTCTTGTTTTTTTGTTAATGATTGTTTTTGCTTGTTTTTTGTTAATGATTGAAACATGCCAACATGACCTTAAGTTGCAATTTGCACAATGCTTTCTCTTCAGTTTAACAAGAGTTAAATCCTTACATGGACTATGTGAGCACACTGGCTTGTAAACATAGCAATCTTTTATCTTTTGGCACTCAGGGTAGAAACCAGTTATGCTTTTGTAGCTGTTGGTTTAACACAGATTGCATTTTGGACAGTTTGTGGTGTATATACTGTCAGATGCTCTGATCATGTATGATATCTTGCTGACCTCTTGATTATGTCCTCTTATTTGTTCAAGTTCAATTATCACATTATCAGCAACAAAGAAGTGGCAAATACATACAGGTATCATGCTGTGCATGTTATCCAGATATGTTAGTTCATAATTATCATTAAGAAAGATAGTATTTATAAAACATTTTCTGGAAAGAAAAAAGCACCCTTTTTAAAGGTCTTTGGATGAAAGTACGGTAAAAGGTAAAGTTCTGATCACGATAAATGCAAGGATAAATAAGGATATGGCAGGTAGCCAAGTGAAAATAAGTTTATGGGTATATACCATAATTCAAATAAAGGGTGGTTCTTTGATTGTAGAAGTCAATTTGATTTTATTTTTACAGGGAAGTGCAGAAACTAGTCTTGTAGCTGTCATGCATTTCTCGATCAGTCTTGCAGGAACATGCAGGAAATCTTTAACATGATTGTGAAAAAGATGACAGTTCTGCTTCTTCTATGACGTTGGTAGGTGATTTATCAATGGTGATATGACAATGACATATAAATTTGCAGCATGAAATATGTACATCTGAGCTTTATCCAAGGTTTAACAGTAGCATTGAAGCCTCACTTTTTAATGATGACAACCTGGACAAGTATAAAAAGATACAGATAGGAAGTATTTCTAATCTGATTCTCCATCAAACACCACTGCCTGAAGGGGGGGGGGGGGGAGGAGGAGGGAAGAGAGAGAGGCCTCAGCCATTCTCATTGCATCTCTCATTTCTCTTTGTCCCAGCAGTTACTACTGTAAATTGTGGTATAGGCCTAAGAAGCAGGTAATTTCTCTTGTCATAATAAAACTGTGGAGAAAATGGTCTGTTCTTGAAAGTCAGTCTGTGCTCTTATATGCAGACCACCTACTTTAAATGAAATGCTAGCAAGAAGTCAGTCTTCCTTTGTGTTGTTTTCTGACATAAAATACACATGCATCATGTTTGAAGGATCATAGAGTAATTAATTGTTTTTTCTCTTTCATGGTTTATTTTTGAATAATATCAACTTGGTTGGGAATGTAATCACTAACCTGTGCATAAACCCAACTGTGGAGATAGCAAAAAGCACCTGAGAAATAAGCATAGAATAAGCTTGTTTTCATTAAAACGGTGATTTCATTACCACCACTAATACTCACCTACAACTTCTGACGCTGATGTGCAGTGTTGACTCAGGATGAGGTACGTTGATGTAATGAAAAGGTTTTGTCTGAGTATGAACTTGTTAACCTGGACTGCTCCCACAGATCTGGCTTCCAAAGTCAGAGGTGGGTAAATGAAAAATTAAGCATGATATTGATTTTGTTACTGATAATGTGGTTAAAAAGCACTGTGAAACTGAAACAAAGAGTTGGTGCAGAATTCAGCCTGGAATTAACTGATGAAAATGACTAATTTTTACCCAAACTCCATGCCACAAACTCCATGTCAAGTTCTAAAGAAGGAAGAGTGGTTCTTTGCTATGTTAAAGCTGTTAGAAAATAGATGGGAGAAGGACAGATTTTTAAGCTATATAGAAGTGGAATGGAAAAAATGGAAGTGGACACAATAGTGATGGTCCTCTTGGTGTTGTTTCAAGGTGACTTTTTAAAAAATCCTTCTTTTGGAACAGTATCACATTGTGGGCTGGTATTCAGTTTGCAGCCCACTCTAAATACCATGTTCTTCTTTTTTTTTGGGTGGTACAACTGACTAAGTTGTTATTCCTCATTTTGTAATTTTTATCAATTTTCTCCGCTTTGTCTTGTGTGGCATGACTTTTTTTTTTTAATAAAAAAACCCCCTTATTTTATTGATGTCAGGCTATTTCTCTATGAAGATCACTTAGAATTCTGAACCAGTGGTCCAGATGCTTGTAAAGATCTTGGTGACGTGCACAGAGTCTCTTTATTTTGCCATCCAGGTTATTAACAGAAGTTTTGAAGAGGAGCAAGCCTAGAACACATTCCTAGGTTGAAATAACCCCTTGATTTGACTTGAAATTGTTGATAGTCACACTTGCGCTGGTGGCTGTGCAGATAACTCTAATGTCATTACGCAGCTGTGTTCTATGGGGTTCTGGGGATGGACGGTGTCCATTGCTTCTAAAGGGTTTGCAACAGGCAATGTAAATCAGTAATTTTATATATGTAAAGCTTACAGGGTGCTCATACCTCTTCTGCAAAATAGTTATTGATCCATAAGTGGGGAAAGGTTGAAAAATTGTTGGCTATATTGGTTTTACCTAGTTTGGTTATGTAATGTGATTTCTGCTGTCTATAAAAAATGCATTAAAGTCAAGACATAGTGCAGCTATTTCTTTTTCCATTTTCTGTAGTCCTGTCATAGAATGAATTTGAGCTGGATTGATACAGATTGTTCTTGAGAAATCCATCTCTTTATGTAACATTTTATGATGTCTTAGATGCTTAACATACCGCTTCCTTAATTATTTCTTTGAGTATCTTTGTCGCTTCAGTCTTCTATCTCTAATTCCCAAGGTTCCCTCTAAAATTACACATTGCATTGGCTCCTTATAGGCGTAATGGCTTTAACTGGCAAGTAAATATAGCTGGAACTATTTTATTTTTATGTGTGTTTTCAATGAAATAACATAAATGTATAAAGGTAAGCCAAAGAAGGGGGGGGAAAAAAAAAAAACAAAACCAGTTTAAAAAAGAAGTTTTCCTCTAAGTTACCTGACTCTCGATGTAGTATAACCAGGCTCAAAACAGCTCTGACATAATTCTAATGTTAACTAGCTACTTTTGCTGCTTTGTTTCCCTTTCCTTGAAAAGGATAAGGGGAAAAATAATATAAACTACTCTTTTTCTTCTCTCCCTCATTTTCATATTTTGAATCTGTATGTTGAAAAAAAGAAAGAACAACAACAATAACAAGAGAAAACTAAATATTATAGTGTCCTGAGGAAGTCTGCAGTGTTTCACTTTAAGTTCTGTCCAGTAAACCATAGAGAATAAAGACCTCAAAATTCCCAACTCAGGGAGTCTCTATTTCCACAACTTGTAGATGCTCTATTGTATTTCTATACTGTATTTCCACCTACTGTAGATGCTCTCCTCCTGACTCTGGAGTAACATCCAGCAAAAGTATTTGATCTGTAAAAAAAAAAAAAAAAAAAAAAAAAAGAGATTTTGCTCCCATATTTACACATTGATGTTAATAAACCTGTGTTCAGCTTGCACCAGCAGAGGATTAGCACCAAGCCAGAGATCAAATCACAAATGTTGCTGCAACCTAATCAGAAGTTAAGTCATGGAAAAGTGGAAAAAACCCCAAATAAATTGAGAAAGCTAAAAGCATTTGAAAATTATTGTAATAAACAGTTGAAATATTTTATGAACATAAGGTTTTTAATTTTGGTTTTGTAAGAGGCTATTACAGTCTGGAATAAAATGTTGCTTCTGAAATTCCTGAAAAGATCAATTGTTAATGAAAGCGGTGAATGCTTTTCTCTGCCATCTTCCCAGCTATTGCTGTGAGGTCTGACACGGGTTTCTGAATAGTTACAAGCCTAGATATGTTGAAGTCATATTTGATGTTTTTGTTTTTAATACTGTATGGGTATGTTTTTATTGTGCCTAGTTCAAGAGGTTTTATAGAGAAAGAACTCCTTTCTTCCCTTTTTTATGAAAGGTGGTATCCAGGTACCTCCCACTCAGCAGCATTTCCAGTTCTCTCATGGCAGCCTGCAGCTGCTTTTTATTCGCAGCATGCTTCTGGTGTCATTACTTCTCAGTTTCTGCCTTCTGTTAACATCAGGGATCCTCCTGAGACATGTCATCTCTATCACTGCAAGTCGATACTCATTTGCTTTCTTCAAGGTCCATAGCTCTGCCCCATACAACACCAGGGAGAGTCTCATTGTTGAAGCAGCTAAGGAGGAGTATAATACTCCAGTCAGTCGCTGGTGGGCTTGTGTTCCCAGAGTATGTAAGTCCTAAAGACAATAAATGGTAATTTACCCAACTGATTATCCACTGCTTTAAAACCCAATCAGTTGTTTACAATGAGCTCCTTTCACTCATGCGCTATGAATCTAATAAAATCATACTGGAAAAGCAGCATTGCACTATGAGGGCTTTTCTCTCCATGTGAGTCCCTTTATAGTTTGCTCAGAAATAACAATAAGCAAAGCAGTTTAAATAAGAGCAGGGAAATGGTAAATCCTGACAACATTTTTTTCTTTTATTTTTTAATCCACAAAGGTGAATAATGCAGAATAAAGTGCTAGGTGCATTTTCCTTCTAAACTTTTAGTAACTTTATTCAGTGTGATTTATGTTAGTTTACTGTTGGTCATTTTGAGCTATGCTTACAAGAAGATTCTAATGTTGTTTACACAGTTGCTTTTGTTCAGTTTGGTCCTTCCCTGGAAACTGTTCACAGGGGGATTTTCTCTTCAGAGACAACGTGGAAGAAAAGAGTCTTTTATGGAAAAGGAAATGCACTTAACCAAGGTTTACATGCTTTTTTCCCTCCAAAGCAACTTCTTAAGATCCTAGGCAGCAGTGTTCAATAGGAATAAGTATAAGAAATGTTTCAGGAGCTAACGAATGGAAGACCACGAGGGCTCAGCTGCATGAATTAATTCACCCTGTTGGCAGCTTCAATGAGGAGTCATGGATAGGAATTTTCTGTGTTCTTGAGGGATGTGGTTCATGGGCTACTGGCTGAAACTTGTATTCATTTTGACTGCAAAAACCCTAGGCTCTCAGTGGACTCTCTCACCTTGGTGAGTTTGACAGGACTGCTGATAAAAAAAAAAAAATAAAAATTAGTGTCTTTCACGTTCCCCAAGAGAGACCAGCTGGTCATTTATAGGTACAATGCCACTGCTTCCCAGGGACTGTAGCCAAAAGGCCTATTTTTTGCTGAATAAATAGTGCTGGAGAGTCTAAGTTTGAAGATATTATTTTTGTGTGGAAACTGTACTGTGGGTGCTGACAGAAGGGGCAGATGTCTCTTGAATGGTCCATACCTTTCACTAGCCCATTGTATATTCAAAGCGATTGTGTAGTTCATCTTAAAACATACTACCCTGAGATGCATGTGTTAAGAAATAAAAACTGTATGCAACAGATACAGAGACATCTGGTTTCTATCACTTTGTTATTGCACACCTTCATTTATTTTAAGGTAGTAATTTATTTTTGTGTAGTGTTGCATTTAAATTGGTAGAAGGGTGTTAAAGAAAGGACCTTTTCATAATGATGAGGAGGTGTAAAGGTTTGTCATTACTGGGGATTTGTTGCACAGTCTTGGAACAACCCTCCAGAAGCTGAGTTTCCTTTTGAGTGTGCAAATACTATCACAGAGTGGATGACTTCCCCCTAGACAGCACCCCAGAAAATGGGGTGGCAGCTAGCCTACGGCAGCAGACTTTTCAGCTTGGCTGAAAAATTGGCCCTGGAACTGAGATGTATGACTGACTCTCTCTTTTCTCTCTCTTCCCCCAACTTCTCTTGCGGTCTCTCTTTTTCCTCGCATGCTCTCTCTTTTCTCTCTCTCTCTTTTATCTTCTTTTCTTCCAAGTGATTTTTACATTTGTGTGTGTACATTATATATAATTCATATATTGTGTGTATATGCATAAAAATATATATCTGTATACATATATAATTAAAAAAAAGTAGGTTGGATGGTATTTGAAGGTTACTTTCCAAAAGGTATGCATAAATACGCTTGGTGTATACCTTTTGTATGAAAATTAGCTATTTGTTTTCCGTTTTCTTTAAATCATAAATTCCTAATGGCAAACTAGAGTAGAAAGTATTCACTGGGTTTGGTTGTTTTTAATTGTTTTGTGTTTTATTGAAATAGTGATGTCATCTTCTGGGCTAAGCCAATATTAGGAAACGTTTTCTTTTTCTTTCCTCTTCTACTTCCCTCCCCCTCCACCCCAAGAGAACATCGAGGCAAACTAATATTTTCCTTTAGTATTTAAGGTATGGAGATGATTAGTATTTTATGCCACTGAGGTCACATTGAGACTTCATTGGAAATATAGAGGAAATTAACTTTACAATTTTATGTCAGGAAATTCAACATTCAACATAGAGGTGTGATTCATAAAACTCTCTCATTTGCTAAGTGCCCTCATCCTAATTTTCCAAATTCTCCTCTGTTGATACTTAAGAGGCATGTACTGAGGTTTACTTAAGCTCATTGTGACTCATGGAAGGACGTTGTGTGTGTAAAGTATTAATACTATCCTGTGCTGAGGTTATAACCCTATTCTTAAAAGAGTATTTGAGCCTTAGGGTGGGATTGAATACTGGTTCCTTAAGTAATTAGTAAAGGAGTATTTTGAAACCAGTGCTGGAATACGGATTGCTTTGGGCCACCCAAGTGAATTTTAAGCTTTCTGTTCCAGCCAGTGAAAATCCTGTTTGGCGTTGTGCTAGAATTGGATTGATTTATTATTCCAAGCTCTACATCCACCTGTAAGTGGTTCTTGCAAATGAAGACAAGATTTAAATACTTAAGACTATTCCCTGTGGTTTCTGCTGAAGCAGAAAAAAATGCAGTTGGTTGTTGACCTGCAGGGCTGCAAGACCCCGTTCTTGACAATATAAGGGAATCTGGGAGCGGGTCTGAAGGCTGCTGGCAAAACTTGAAACTCTTAATTTCAAATGGGTGTTTTCATCATCAGCTTTAGAGAAACCATTCTTACTTCAGAGGTTAAGCCTGCAGACCTAAATCCCAATCCAAGTGGGAAGATGGTTGTAATTCTGTAACTATGAGCCTGGCAAGAACATTACGGTCGTTACCCATGCCTGGCAGTGGTAAAAGAGCAACTGGAATTTATACTGATTGTGGATTTTTGTAGATCGTTGAACGGACGACTGGTGGGATATTTCACCCTAGGGTTCTTCCTAGGTGTCTTGCTGAGCTGTGGCATTGCATGTATATTGGGTTTACAGAATCATAGAATTGTTTAGGTTGTAAAAGACCTTCAAGATCATCAAGTCCAACCGTTAACCTGGCACTGCCAAGTCCACCACTAAACCATGTCCCCAAGCACCACATCTACATCCCTTTTAGATACCTCCAGGGATGGTGACTCCACCACTTCCCTGGGCAGCCTGTTCCAATGCTTGATAACCCTTTCAGTGAAGAAATTTTTCCTAATATCCAATCTAAGCCTCCCCTGACGCAACTTGAGGCCATTTCCTCTTGTCATATGGCTTGTTACCTGGGAGAAGAGACCCACACCCACCTCTCTACAACCTCCTTCCAGGTAGTTGTAGAAAGCAATAAGGTCTCCCCTGAGCCTCCTTTTCTCCAGGCTAAACAACCCCAGTTCCCTCAGCCGCTCCTCATCAGACTTGTGCTCTAGACCCTTAACCAGCTTTGTTGCCCTTCTCTGGACACGCTCCAGCACCTCAATGTCTCTCTTGGAGTGAGGGGCCCAAAACTGAACACAGCATTCGAGGTGTGGCCTCACCAGTGCTGAGTACAGGGGGACAATCCCTTCCCTAGTCCTGCTGGCCATGTTATTTCTCATACAAGTCTGGATGTTATTGGCCCTCTTGGCCACCTGGGCACACTGCTGGCTGATATTCAGGCGGCTGTCAACTAATACCCCCAGGTCCTTTTCCTCTGGGCAGCTTTCCAGCCACTCTTCTCCAAGGCTGTAGCGTTGCATGGGGTTGTTGTGACCCAAGTGCAGGACCTTGCACTTGGCCTTGTTGCACCTCATACAGTTGACCTCGGCCCATCGATCCAGCCTGTCCAGGTCCCTGTGTAGAGCCTTCCTACCCTCAAGCAGATCAACACTCCTGCCCAACTTGGTGTCATCTGCAAACTTACTGAGGGTGCACTTGATCCCTTCATCCAGATCTTTGATAAAGATATCAAACAGAACTGGCCCCAATACTGAGCCCTGGGAAACACCACTTGTGACCAGCTGCCAGCTAGATTTAACTCCATTCACCACCACTCTTTGAGCCTGGCCATCCAGCCAGCTTTTTACCCAGTGAAGAGTACACCCGTCCAAGCCATGAGCATCCAGTTTCTCCAGGAGAATGATGTGGGAAACGGTGTCAAAGGCTTTACTAAAGTCTAGGTGGACAACATCCACAGCCCTTCCTTCATCCACTAGGTGGGTCACCTTGTCATAGAAGGAGATATGGTTAGTCAAGCAGGACCTGCCTTTCATAAACCTATGCTGACTGGGCCTGATCACCTGGTTGTCCTGTACGTGCCGCATGATGGCACTCAAGATGATCTGCTCCATAACCTTCCCTGGCACTGAGGTCAGACTGACAGGCCTCTAGTTCCCCAGATCCTCCTTCCGACCCTTCTTGAAGATGGGCATCACATTTGCTAACCTCCAGTCAACTGGGACCTCCACGGTTAGCCAAGACTGCTGATAAAGGGTGGAAAGCAGCTTGGTGAGCACTTCTGCCAGCTCCCTCAGTACCCTTGGGTGGATCCCATCCGGCCCCATAGGCTTGTGTGTGTCTAAGTGGTGTAGCAGGTTGCTAACTGTTTCCCCTTGGATTATGGGGGTTTCATTCTGCTCCCCGTCCCTGTCTTCCAGCTCAGGGGACTGGGTACCCAGAGAACAACTGGTCTTCCTATTAAAGACTGAGGGAAAGAAGGCATTAAGTACCTCAGCCTTTTCCTCATCCTTTGTCACTATGTTTCCCCCCTGCATCTGATAAAGGATGGAGATTCTCCTTAGCCCTCCTTTTGTTGCTAATGTATTTACAGAAACCTTTTTTATTGTCTTTTATGGCAGTAGCCAGACTAAGTTCTAGTTGGGCTTTGGCCCTTCTAATTTTCTCCCTGCATAAGCTCATGACATCTTTGTAGTCCTCCTGAGTTGCCTGCCCCTTCTTCCAAAGGTCATAAACTCTCCTTTTTTTTCTGAGTTCCAGCCAAAGCTCTCTGTTCAGCCAGGCTGGTTGTCTTCCCCGCCAGCTCATCTTTCGGTACATGAGCCAGATAATATCACGTTAGCGTCTTCTGAAATGGGTATGTATTTTAGGACTTTTGATTATTTTCATAGTGTCATAAACCAATAATCTTTGTGATACAAAACACTATGTTCAGTAAAGTGCTGAAAGAATTGGTACTCTTTTCAAAATGATGCCTACTAGCAGCAATAACCTGAACAGACTCAATTGCAGAGTTTTGGGATGTTTCTTGAACCTGGCTTATTGGCAGGTTCTGGAATGAAATGAAGCAAAAAATCTTATTAAGTGTAAGCATCGAGGAGAAGGCCATATAGCCTTGACTTTTGGTTTTACCTGACTGCAAGGGAGTCAGGTAACTGTGTTGCAAATAACTAATGTCGATCACGTTAGAGGTGAGAATCATGATATCAACGGGACACTTGAAACAATTCTTGCCGCACGCCTAAAGGCCAATGTGTGTCAAATGCCTAACCTGCAGAAAACCTTCTGCAGCTCTGACTGTCTGATTGCTGAGGTAGGTGCTATTTTTGCAGAGACTGGTCAGTGGTGCAAATATAACCTTTTGAATTTTCTTTTATTTCCCCTTCTCATTTTTCTTTTAAGTTGGATGAATTCCTAGTCCTTTTCATAGTTAGTTTTAAGGTTTGAAAGTGAGTACTATGCCTGCAGGTGTTTACGGTATCATAGACTTAATACGAGAGTGTAAGAAATAGAAATTCCCCGGAATTAAGTATTCTGCAAGGTATGCTTTGTTTATTTGGAAGTCTGGTTAAAAAGTACCCAGTGTAATTTCTGATTAAAAAAAAAAAAAAGTGGTTACACTTCAGCTTAGTACAAAGGATCATGATAGAAATAGAATGGGGAGAAGATGAGAAAGATGGGGATGAACAAAGAGTGGAAGTCTAAGCAAGGAGTGTTACAGATGAGGTTCTGTTTTCCAAAATAGGGATACTTTGATATTTAATGTTAGTCAAAATAGATTGGACTAATAAAACTCCCTTGTCGCTAATCACAACTGAAATGGCAAAAGGATATCAGTTTTTCAAATCTTCCTTCATTGGTAAGAGTGTAGCTGTGTTGGTTTTCTCGTTTATTTTCACTTTCTATTAGTATGTAAGGTATGTCAGGAAATGGGACCTGATTTTTGATGGTACCACTAAGGAGGCAAGGGTGGCTCACCCACCTTAGGCCAGCAGTCACCAGCTGGTCAGCTCCAGAAATCTTATCAGTTTCCAGGTTGAATGGGTGTTACTGGGAGCAGGTGGAACAGGGGAATGTTTCTGAGGGTGCTCAGACTTTGTTAGTGCATCATGGCCTCTGCTGCCATTGCTCACAATGAGGAGCAGCCTTGAGATGCTTGCTGTTGTCAGTAGTACTGTCTGCATAATCTATTTCCGGCTTGTGTGATTAATGAACTTATGTCTAATAAACATGGTTATAAACAAACATGTCATCAGTATTCCTTCCTCCTGAGCCCGCCTCAGAAGAGATTGTGATGTGTCAGGTTGGATATAACAAGTTGACTTCAGTGCAGAATGACAGAAGAGCAGATGTGCTTGTGCCCAGATTCAGCACACTCTTGGTTAAATACATACATCTGCAACCTGAAATGCCCAGGCAACAGTTTAAGGACCCGCATCATCTATAAAGCCAGTTGGGATTATAAGCATCCATACCTATGTTTAGTCAGAAGTAAACTAATATATTTAAAAGAAAGAGAGAACATTTTATGAAGGGAAAATCTGAAAAGGATCTCATCCTTGTCATAAGCTTTCTGTACTCAGAAAACTTGTTCTCCTGGAGAGAACAATGCAGTGCTGTGAAGTGCAGTTGCCAGTGGTGAGGCTGCCCTTTGAAGACAGTTGTATGTACTCTGTCTGGCATAGAGGTAGATCCAAACAAGAGGAACAGAGAGAGCGAGCAGCTCATCGGGAAGAGGATGACACAGCATACTGTTGTATATCACTACGCTGTGCCTCAGCCTGTGACAGTCGCCAGAACTGCAGATACAGGGGTAACTCGTGTGCTTTGGTTGCCCCCAGCACTCTGGCATTTCCCAGGTGGCATTTTTGCCACTGCAGGCAGCTGTTTGTAGGGCTGAGCTCCTTCCTCCTGAAGGGAGAAAGTTCAAGTCTCAGTCCGCAGTCTGATACCTGCAAATTATATTTTAAATTTTGGTTTTTGTAAACCAAATTTTTTTTTCTTAGAATACTCTTTTCTAAATAAGTTTTTAGAAGCAGACAGAAGTATTTATTGAGTAGCATGCACAAGAGACAGTCAGTACAATGTAATGGCATATTCCAAACCCCACTGAAATCAATTATAAAACTCCTGTTGACTTTAGTAGGCCTTGGACCAGGTATTAATGGAAGATTGTATTAGGCAGAGCACCTGCTTAGACATAACTGTAAATGTCTAAACAGGTGCTCTGCCTTCCTTCTAGCTCATATTTAAGTTCTGGAGAACATGTCTTTTGTTGACAAAAGCTTTATTCTTTAAGAGGCTGGTTCATTTTAAAGTTTGGATGTTGCACTTGTCAAGTATAGATAACAATGATTATTGCTGTTGAGATATATTATTATACTGTCCTACATAGAACTACATAATCAGCCCCTTTCTAAATTGGCATGTTTATTGGCAGTAACAATAATGGGTTGGCAGAGTGCAGAGATGCTATTGAGCGGAGTATTGGTACACTGGCTTAAAAATCTGGATCTAAGAAATATTGGTGGGGGAGAAGCAGAGTATCCGGAATTGTAAGGTTCGCTTTTAGACCAAAGGGAGCAAAAGATTATTGCAACTCACCTGCTGTCATGTATGATAGCAGATCTCTTGTGATTTCTTGTATGCTTCCTACAGTACTGTGAAGAATATATACATTGGACCAGAGTTATTTTCAGCTGCCCCATTCCTAATTTACGCTAACCTGATTGCCTCTGGTCCTCAGCAAGGGACATCTGGAGTTTGCATCATACAGCCTCCAGCTCTCTTGATCAAGGTGGACAGTATAACGTGCTTCAGCGTACTGTAACAGCACTTGTTTGACTTCTTTTGTGTAGGTGCCCACCTGGAAGAGCTGTGCAGCTCAGCACATGGTATAGGTCTGCTCCTTTGCCTACTGGCATGAAAAGGGCTGGTAAAAATGTGTGGGGTTTTCCCCCCCCCCCCTTTCTGTTTGACTTGCATTCTCTGGGGCTCTGCAGAGAGTGCACTACTGAAAGCACAGTGCTTCACCTTGTAGTCTCCAAGGCTAAACCAATAGTTTAAGTACATTTTTTGAATGTATTGCCAAACGTACATAAATATCATGTGGTACCTCCTCTAGACTCTATCCAATTGTACAAAATACAGTACTTAGGAGCCCTGTAATGGACAGCTGCCAGAAAGTGGACATTGATACCTGTCTGGTGAGCTCTCTGCTGAAAATGGAGTTGTTTTCACATTGCCGCTCGCTCCCTTCTGGTCCCTTACAACCCTGGCGTAATGCTGTGCTCGCAGAGACGTAAGTACTTTAGGCTTAAAGGGGATTACTTTAAGATTATATGCGATGACTCTTTCCTGCTACTTACAAAATAGATCTGGGGAAAAACACCCGTTGCTTAAAATTCTGCCTTCCCCTTGCATGCTTGCTGCTGAGGGCCTGCAACCTGATGGTTTGCCTTGGCAGGCTTTCTCCTCCCCTGCTGTTTCTCCCCCTGCAGCTGCTCATTTTGGAGCCCACGCGGCTGCACACGTTGTTAAAAACCACAGCTGCTCTGCATCCATTGTAAGCTCCAGTGATTGATTTAGATCCTCCAATTTTTATGTGTTGAAAGAGAAAATGGTTGTTTAAAAAGGCATTTGTGTGGGACCTGGAGTCAGCCAGGGCCTTGAGGCAGAACAGCCTCAACTTCTCTGCATGGCAGATGTGCCAAAGTGCTCAAAGTGGCTTCCAGTCTCTGGTCCTTGTTTTATTATAACAAACACAAACTAATAAGCTAGAACGAGAGAAATATTTTTAGAGAGAATACACAGATTTGTTGGGTTAAGCAGATTTAAATAAAAAGGTATGAAAACAAATCTTTCCCCATCTCCAGTGGGTCCTTGAAAGGTTGGACTTTTCTTCTGACTTTGCTTTTGACTACAGCTGCTGAGAAAAGCTGGTGTCAGTGGCTTTGTGAGTTGAAATAACCCCCCACGCTGCCCTCTGGAGCTGTAGGCACCTCTCCTAATCGTCATCTCTTTTGGGCCTCCTGTGGCTATGCTCCTCTAAGCGCATCCCTGCTCCTCTCAGAGGTGTACAAGTCCATATTTACACTGCAAGCTCTGTGCTTGGAAGTGTCTGTTTCCTACCTGGCATGTGTTATTGTCCACAAGCTTGCTGGGCTTGGATGTGCTCAGCTGCCGCAGGGGAACAGCCCGCTCCCTGTTGCTGAAAGGATCTGGCCGGTATCTGGGTGCAGCTTTTGCTGTGCAGCGCCACTTTCTAGCAGAGTATGTGTAGAGTGTGTAGTATGTGTAAGAGTATGGTAGATGTAGCACTTACACAACAAGCAGGGGAAGCACAATAAATAGTGCTACTGCCCATCACATCACTTTACACGTGCTTTTTAGCACTTGAGCATTTATTTAAAATGTGGGGGGATTTTTTAATGTTAATGTCACCTGTTGTGTATCATGCCTCTCTGCGTTCTTGTTGAGCAGTTAAACACTGCAGACTTCACAGAGCTTTTCACAGGTTGTTATATTTTGTTGATATTCTGGTAGTGAGTGAGGAACATGGAATACAAAATTGAGAGGGCTTGGGATCCCTTTCAAGGATTCCTCATTGTCAGGAGCTGTTTTGGACTTGCCCTGCAGAAAGGCAGTTTTTGCTCAGGATGACTTGAATTATGTTTTCTGGGAGCTCTCCCAGGGTTTATTGTGGTTACTTTATTTAATTTGCTTGTGCCATTATGGCCCTGCTCCCCTGAAAGTCCCACAATGATTTGCCCAACTGCCTTTAGACGTGCGGAGTAGGACATGAATGGCTGACGTAGAGGAACGCTAATGCACTATCTCAACAGCTGCAACGCTGTATTTTCTATGATAATCTAACACAAATATGTTTCCATGTAGGTAACTGGGAGGTTAAAGCAGTAATACAGTTATCTCTGTGTGCTTTTTCTCCAACCCACACTCCTACCCCCCAAGAGTTAGAAAGGCATGTTCTACAAAGCATATCTGAGTAATCAGAGAATCAAGTAAGTATGCTCTAAATCATGGTGCTTGGGGTTTTTAAGGTAAAACCCAGGAATTTGGCGCTCTAGGCTTTGCTACAGATTTTCCATGTAACCTTGAGTGAGGTTATTTAACAAAACTCTCTTTTTGCAAATGGAAAAGCTGTGCTCGCAGAGACAGCTGGGAGTATTTTTTTCAGCTGAAATCTGACTGTGCCATTGTAAGGCCTGACAGATAGAGGTGCAGCATTTTCAATATATTTGAAAATTTCAGTTGCATACAGTAAATGTTGATGCCACAAAGAAATGGAAATATATGCTGTTATCATACTAGAGATGGTATTTTGAAATTAATATTGCCAAATCAACTTTACTGTGAATTTTATTATAGTAGGTTGAATTATGAGTGTAGTAATAAACGGCAAAATACATTTGATTTGTTTTAAATCTGAAGCAGAATGAATGAAGTGCCAATTTATATCAAAATAAGTGTTCAAGGTGTACCTGTTTTTAATTAAGGGAACTATTTGCTGCAAATTATTTGTACTGTTTAGAGGTAGAATTATGGGTCTCTATCTAAAGGCAGAGTTAGAGATACATCTGCATATACTGAGTTTAGTTCTTATGTGTATATTGCCTGCCACAGAAATGCAGATAGACCTCTACACTTACTGTGAGGATGGGATGAGGTGCAGATCAGAAGCAGATTTCACCCCTGGGTTAAGGTAGGGAGTAATCAAAGGAACTGACATCTCCAACTACCCATTTCTCTATGCTGAATGTAACTATTTTGTCCTTCAGTAGAGTTGCTGACTTGTTGTGGGATGCATGTTGTGCATTAGCAGCCATATAATTCGGATGGCCTATGTGTGCCCATAATGCAATTTATGTTTCATCCGCCCTGGAATCCTGTTGTGCCTAACAGTTTGGAGTTTATGGTGTGCAGGTTTAGCAGCTGAGGTTATGCATGCAATATAAGATTCATAGTGCGCCTTTGTATAAAGCGTGTTTTGCGTGCATTGCTGAATTTGCAGCTGACTCTTACACTGTGGAAATTATAGTGTGGGCAAGTTTGAGGGAATTTATGGCATGACAAAGGAAGCTTGTCTCATATTTGGAAGTTTGGTACTTCAGTGTTAATACTGAAGGGCCAGCTTTTTGGATTTGGGATGGAACACATGTTTTCTAATTTATTGTGCTCTCAAGTTCTACATATGATATCTGTCATATATTCTGTGCCAGTGCACTCAGCAGTCTGTTTTGAGCTGTAGCACAATATTAGTGAAATGCAGTCAAAGCCTCCTTAGGGAGGCTGTTTGTATATCACTATATGTACAAGTGGCACTATTGGTAACTGTAAAAAGGAATTCAAGAAAGCTAAAAGAGGTTGTATTTTAGAAGACAGTATCTCCTGTGTAGTTAGAGCACTATATTCAATTCCCTCCTTGTTTACCCCATGGATTGCTCCTTACCTCGAACAAGGAAGACTCGAGAATAGTTCCCTTCACCCCTTGCTTTCCTAATGAAAGAAATTCATTAGGAAAATCTGGTTCTTTGGAGAAGGGAAATTCTGCTGTTTATAAAGATTTATCCTAGCAATGTGAAATAACATCATACACGAATAAAAGATGCATCCATCTCTTAGCAGGAGAACATTTACTGCTCATAGACTTCCAGTATGGTCTCTTTAGGTATGCATTCTCACTGAATATAGCTTTCATGGGATTTATTTTATTTTTGTGTAGCCCATTGTTTCACTATAACCCTGTAGCTGAGGTGTCGCAATAACTGACGTTAGCTGCTTGACCTGCAAGGGACTTCTGGAAAAGCTTGTAAATCTGTGAACGCCTGTGTTTCTCCGACTTGAAGACAAAGTAGCTTCTAATCATGTTGCAGAGAAGCCCCTTTGCAATATGGAGAAAACTTATTGAAACCAGGGTTTGACTGTCATTCACTTGCAGATTTTCACTAGACCCAAGAAACAGTGTGGAGTATGGGTGCTTAAAAAATAATTAATATGTATTAATTTAATGACTTCTCACTCTGGCTTTATTTTGGAAAAAGAAATAAAAAAACCCCTTTCATGTACAACTTCTAAGCTCTAGTCAGTCAAGAGTTATAAGGAAGCACATTAGAGCTAATGTTATTACAAGATATGTAGTTGCTTAGTTTTTAATTAGGAAAGGTATGTTGAATGCACAAGTATAATTACAACTTTTTTTTTTTAATAAACCAGCAATTACTGGAAAAAAAGGTTACTGACACACAGGATCCTTATTTATAAACATAATTTTCCAGTGATGCCAGTGCAAATACAAAGCTATTGACCATCAGTATCCAGCTTTACCTGGCTCTTGCTGTTGTCTTAATTATGAATCTTCAGCTGGCATGAGATGAAGATCCATACAGTAAGCATCCTGGAAAAAGCGATGAGAAGGCTAATGGGCATTTTGTCATTTTTGCTTCTGTTTTATTTGGGGCAGAAATTCTTATAAGCAAATGGAACTCAAAAGCTTGGTGCATAACTTGATAGTTACTTGGGCGAGTCGAAGACTTCACTTGATAGAAAGTCTTGTGTTCGTTTTGTAGGCAGAGAATGACTTCTTTTGGAGATGTTTGGAGAGGTCTGTGCTGGAAATTCCTGGGAGAGAGATGTTGGAAGGATGTGAGAAACAGAAACTGGATGGTACAGTGAAGCTACCGAATAAGCCAATCAAGATGCACACACTACTAGTGCAAAAGGTTTTTTTCCAAATGACAATAAAGATGCCAGAAAATTGCAGACTCTGTAGAAAAATATACAGATGTGTGCCTTTGCTGGCTAATAGCCAAACACTTGGAATAGTGTGTTAGATACAGGAATTTCCATGGCTGCTCTTCTCTCCCCCACTCTCCTTGTCCCCTTCCATTCTGCTTTCAATAAATTGCTGAAGAGACTATCTTTTAACTGTAGTGTGTCTGTGAGAGACAGGCACTTTCCACTGTGGAAAAAAAAGAATTAGTTCACTGCCTCTGGAAAGCTGACACTCTGCAGCTTAAGTCTAAGTTGTCTTAATGGGTTTTATACCGCTAGATAGCAGGCATTCTGCTCTATGACAACTCTACTTTTGAAACTCACCGAACATACCTAATGGAAATGGATGTAAAGTGTAGTGATTGTTAAACTGTGACGCTGGGAGACAGCACCCTTGAGGTAAAATCCTCCAAATGAACTGCAACTGCAGAATAGTTGCAGGATTAGGAAATTTGTCATATAACCACTAGGATCTGACATTGCTCCTGACTGACAGAAGACAAGATAAAAACAGTCTGTAGTTACCTACAGTCAGAAACAGAATTTCTCACTTTAGGAGTGAATCTAAAGTCCTTTGTGTGTGTGTGTGTTCTATCTTTGTAAATATCTGATTATATTGATGTGCAAAAAAGCCTATTAAAAGGCCGAGTTAAATACCCACAGCCCTTGCAGTAAACAGTGACAAACGCTTTGTTACAATTTCTAATTTTTTTTTCTTAAGAAAGATGACAATGTCTTCCCTTCATTTACCTCCTGTTTGAGAACTTCAGCAAGGATATCATAGATTCTTCCTGACCTTGTCGCAATGTTGTCCTTCACTTTATGATGCATTATTTAAGGTGTGATAGGGTGCGAATTTGAGCAGTCTAAAGCCCTAAACAGGGACATTTTTGAGTTTCCAAGTTTGTGTTAAGCTTAGTTAGGTGCCAAGCTGGGCTTATGCACTTGAGCTGCACTACTCAAAAAGTTTAGCTTCATAAGGAGATGGGGACTGTGCGCTTTGCTCAGTGGCTCCTTTTAGAGAAGAAACTTCAGCAGCCTCAAAATTAACAACTCATAAATTGGCATGTTACATGTGTCATCTTAGAGCGTGCTCTAAATATGGAAATCTGTGTGAAAACAGTTATGTATTTCAGTCGGTTTGCTAGTGAACTCTGGTATGAAGACCCTTTCATTAAAAACCTTCCATTTAGACACCAGATGCTCTGAAATCTGTAAAACTGAAGTTGGATTTAGGTGTGTCTGTTCTATATGGAAGTGTAATTCATGATGGTACTGGGAAGATGGAGGAGGAGGATGTCTGGGGTTTTTTATGCATCTTTTGAGAGTTTTGCAGTCATAGTAGTGTTCAACGAGGACTTGCATGGCACTGGGAGTTCAGGGCTGCTGTCTCTGAGATACCACCGTGATAAATAACTAAGTAACACATTTTGATCAGTAGCGTCCTTTGTAATGCAGGCGAAAATGATAGAAAATGATAGATCAGACTCCAGAACTGATGTTCCCTATTTCTAGGAGGTTCTTCACTGAAGTGTATCATGGTGTCCTGAGAGCATTTCTGTAGAGTAGGTTGTTGGCTGAAAGGACCTTTGTGCCCTTCAGATTGTGGTTATAAAATAGTCCGCTTTCTTTTACATTTTGGTGTGGTGGTTTTTTTTTTCTATTTGAGAAGCAGTCTAAGAAGTTGGGTTCTTTATCTCAAATTGAAACTATCCTAGATGAAATCTCAACACTTATTTATATGCTCTACATATTTTAATATGCTTCTGACTATGAAATAAAATGCATCTTCTCAACAAAATAGCTTCTTTTTTACTGCTGTTTCACTCTGCAGAGCATCTTCTGCAATATGTTTAACTTCCCAGTAGCAATTCAGCTCAGTTAATATACTACAAGTGTAGAACTTGTATTAAATCTGTGAAATGACTGCTCACCCAAATATAATCTCAGTAAAGAAACTCTGCTAAAATCTGTTAACATATCCTAATAAAAGGATGTAATGGCTTTAGAAAGTTTTAAAGAAATGCTGTGGAACTGTAAAGCATTTAGCAGAATTTATTTTATTGCACTTCTTAGGTGAGCAAGGTATGAGGACAGTTGCTTTCAAGCTGTAGCTGTGAGAGGCACAGCTTGAGGAGAGCCTTTCTTCTGAAGCTGGTAGTACACCAGCTGAACTGAACTTTTTCTAGACCTCTTTCACAGTGTAACTGTCCCCTCCAGGGCTGCTGTCACTATCCTGTCACATGCCTGGCAGCACGTGCCTCTGCCTCTTGCTCTCCCACGCTACCAGGTAGGCAGGAGAAGTTAAGTACAGGGTTGCTCTCATTGTGGTGTTCCCCAAGCAGTGTGTTTTAGAGCACTGGCTAGAGTACATGGGCTGCAGTGCCATAGTTTTGGGGACTGCTGCTTCCATGGAAATGGCACATCTTTTGTGCTCTTGCTCTGAGGAAGCTTCTTCATGAGACATGATTAAAAGACTATGCTTACTTAAAAGCATAGATTTGCAATACTAAAGCTATACAAAAAGGAAACAATAAAAAGCATTAAGATTATATTTAATAAGGATTCATCTTAACTTATAAGGCTGTTGTGTCCTGGGGAAATATTAGAACAATGTCCTTCCTGCTTCTGTTTTGAAACATGCCTAGCAAGGGGTACGTAGAAAAGTCTCACTGGATGTTCGGCTGCTCTTTAGCTCCAGATAAAAAGGTTCACTACTCCTCTCTTCATCTGCCTCTCATTCCTGTGGCTGGGCACTGGAACACAGCTTATTATTGCTGGGGATTAAGTTGTTTTTTCACTTCTCCTTCTCAGGGTCTTTTGAAATATGTATGCCTTAATTGGTGCGTTTCCAGCTTCAGCTTTGCAGGATTTTTTTGCCTATTTATTTTAGGCCTTTTCAGATATGGTAATAAATTTTTTACAGATTTTGTGTTACAGCCGTTGTTAATCACACGTATTTCTTAGGCACTGCTGAACTTTGTTTATTTTTTCCAATATGTATGTTTAAATCACATCTTAGATTCTCAGTTCATGATGAGGAAAAAAAATCACCCCCTCCTCCATTTTAGGGAACTCTCAGGGGACTTGTCAGGTGTGGTGGTGTCTTGTATGCTGGGGTGCTCATGCATATCTCTTTCATGAAAGAGAAAAGATGTGGCAACATTTTATAGGAACGAGAATGGGCTCCCTACCTCAAGCTGAAGACTTAGAACAAGCAAGAAGGGATGGGTAATAATTAGTAGACCGAAAATTGTGCATGATTAATATTTTCATGGAGATGCATGTAAAATAAAGTGGGAATTAACTTAGTCCTAAGACTGCTGGGGCGTGGAGGAACAGCAGCAGCATAGCTTCCAGGTCTGCTGTTTCTCCCACTGCACTGAACCCTTTCAGTGGAAAGCCAGACTAGTCGAGCTAGATCACTAATACCAGACTTCTCTTGCAAAACATGCAAAGGATGGTATTTATTTATACCTTGGTGAAAGAGTCAAGATGAATGGGCAAGATTATGTGTATGATCATCTTTTTAAGTTTGGAAAGCCTGATTGCTTGACAGTAGCATGGTGTTATAGCATCAGTAATGATGAACAGCTGGCTTATACTTGCACAAACTTTCACTGGCTCCTATTCGAATATGGAAGAATTTATCTAAATTTTCAGTAGCACTATTTAGCAGGTCGTCATGAATGAAGAAATAGTATTTTTACCATCACCTTGGCTTCACTGAAATTTTGGCTAAATAGAAAACACATGATCTTTTCCTCAGTTAGCTTTTTTGTGATTCATTTATTTAGCTGTGGCTGCTATATTTTTTTTTATAGCTGCCTGTTGTGAAATTCTGGATGTGTAGCATCTGTAAGACTTGCTGCTGCAACGATTAGCATGAAATGATGCAGAAAACTGTTGACCAGACTTAAAATAATTTTATAAGCATCTTGTGATAGCTGAATTATCAACGTCACTTTCCTTACAGAGAAAACTTCAGTTTTAGTTAGTATCACTTAATCCAAGAAAGAATGTAAAGATAGAGGAAATAATGTGTACATGTTTTATTAAAAAATCACATGCATTTTGTATGTTTTCGGCGTATAAAACTAGACGATGGAGAAAAGAAAGAAGATGCTTTCTCTTTTCAACATTGGAGAGACTAAATCATATAGAAGTTTTTCAGAAGACTGGTATCTCTTAGATTCAATTAGCATCTGTGGTATTCCAGAAACCATCCAGGCACAGAGAGGACACTCACTGCTCCTTCACTGGAAATTTTATAATTCCAAATTACAAGGACAGGCAAGGATTAAGAAATTAGCTTGGCAGAATGATCCTTTTGCCTGTCTCCCAGCCTCACTTGAGAGAACACAGAAGAATATAAACTTAGAGGTCTGCTTTCATTTTATTGCTAAAAGATTTTAAATTGTTCTGGAGAGTGTTGCAAAGTGTTTATTCACTGTTCTGGCTCAGGAATGAAACTTCAGTGATGTAGCCTAATGAGAAAAAGGAAAGAAGCTTGTTGAGCGTGTTTTTTTAATCTTCTGCTTCCAAGGACACTGTTGGTTCATTCAACCCTCCATCTGTGAACTGCTTGGCATGGGGTGTTTCCATTAATGTAGACTTGAGAGGAGGGAAAAGACAGATTTGATCCTCCTACACGCTGTGACATGTTTTGCCCTAAGGCACTATTCACCCCCCCCCCACCCCAGGCGCTACGTGAAAGAATGAAAGGCAAGATGTTGGTGTGTTTGCGGCAGTGGAGGTGGTGATATTTGAGTTGGTGGTGTAGTTATCAACACATACCTCTAAGTATCTGCTGATCCTAAAATGTGTTGTTCACCTGCAAAGCTATCACTGGTGGGCAAGTCTGTAAGTGCATCTGCAGCTTGCTGTTCAGTAGGAGGGACATGTGAGCACAAATGGACTGCATTCCCAAAGTGGGTGTGACAATCACATGCCCATCTGCTTAACGATACAAGTGAATTCTCAACTTTTGCAGTAAAATAAGAATTGTCATGGTTTTAAACAGATAGTATTATTTTGTTCTCAGTTTTCTTCCAAACAAATTATTTTGTGACTATTTGAATTACACATTTGAAGTATTTTTCAGTAACCTGTAAAAACCAGAAGTTCTATTAGAAAAAAAAAAAAAAATTAGCTGCAAGGAACTACAATCACCCCTGACTAAATGCAGACATCCTGAAATGAACAAGGAAGTAAAAAAAACCCCAAACAAATCTATTGGAGAAAATGTAGAGCACTGTAAATAATCTCAGACAAATACAGCTATAATAGAATAAGTTTATCCTGACTCAATCCACTAATCCATACTTATTCATGTAACAAAGAGAGTTCAGAAACTCAAATTTAATTTGTAGCTTGTGGACCAAATACATATGAAAAGGCGGTTAAATTTGCTTATATAAAAAATTCCAGTATTTTGTACATTTTCATCAGAAGTAATAAATAGTATTTCCCTCCCTATTTTCTTGTAGTGTAAAGCAAACAAAATTATTTTCAGATTCATTCCTATTTAAAGTTTTGCAGAAGTACAGATCTTCAAACTGAATTACGATTTCTATTTAAGCCATGGGATAAAGAATTGAATTTATATACAAGTTGAATGGATTTCACAGACAAATATTACTATTTAGGCTAAATGTCATTGTAGCATCCCCATGTAACTAGCTGAAAAAATGCCAGTTTTCCAAGACAGAATATTTTCTGCAACCCTGCTGAGGTGTAACACCCTGCACGCATTTACTTGCTCACGTCAGGACTACCCTTCGCAACGTGGTGGAGCATAGTTTCTTTTCTGATTAACTGGCTACAGATTACCTCAAGAAGCGGAATGAAGCAAGTTTCACAGAAAATTAACACCACTACTTTCAGCTTCTGGTATTCAGTCAGATAATTACTGATGTTTGCCATTAAAATTGGGAGAATGTATGATCCCTTTGACTCTGGTTTTCGTATTTTTATTTCTTACTTAGATTGAAATGTCATATCTGCAAATGGTATTAGTGCTAATAATTAATTAATTCATAAAGAAACCAACCATGGCTGTGTAGCCTTTTCAGTAAAAACAATTGTTTATTTCAGCTGTGTTCTCCAGAGCAGTCTTTCAAAATTAGTATTGGAATTCTTTTTTTTTTATTCCAGTTTGTCATATATTTAATGGTCTTTCATTAGTCCTTGTTTCTGTTCTTTTATTTTCCCTTTCTCTTGGTTTCAGTTATTTTTCATGTCAGTACTTTCTGCTTTCAAAACTGTTTAATGCAAGCTAAATTATTGAAATCATATAAAGATTTAGAACTTCAAATTAAACCCCATAATTTATCCATTGTGAATTTTTGCCATATTACTTAAAATGTGTGAATAGAAAGAATCACAGATGTATGAAATCACACATTTCAGTTCTGGTTTCTTTAATATATAGCTACTGGAAATAAGAGTATCATTATATATAGCATGCAGAGTGGAGTGATGTATACGTTAGCATACTTGGGGACTGATCAGACTCCGGATCATAAAAGTCTGACCCATGAATAATAAATTGGTACGCCCTTTCAGCTAAACTCAATCTCTTAGAAATGTACTGGAAAATAGGAGAGATCAGCAGATATAATGTGAATGAGGATTGTGGAAAATATCTTTCCAGTAATCTGACAATATCACTGCATATGAAGTTTATCAGGGTGAGGTATCTAAAAGCCAGTATTATGTAGCAACATTCATTTGGATTTTGACATATAAATAGTGGGCTACATCAACACTGAAGTTTGGGATTCATCTGCTCTACCTAAGGTAGCTGAGAGTTAAATATCTACATCCATGTTAATTTTTCTGTGTCTCTTGTTTTGTTGTTGCGAAGAAATAGGCACTTCTCCATGGCTGATTCCATCCTTGGATATAGGTGTCTGAGACTGGCTGGATAAGATGCGGTGGTAATCTTGCATTCCTCAGTTTTTGGATGCTTAACTTGCAAATGAAGCCCCTGTGAGCTGTCAGGCAGTCCTTTCTAAAATGTTAGACCTCTGTAAGACGGCTTGCACAGGGCACCCAAATGTGAGGGTATTTGCTTCAGTTTTGAATATGATGCATGCAAGATGCAAGATAAGGAGTACATGCATACTGGTATACGTAGAAAGTCAAGAGAATTTTATAGCTAGAATCTGAAAACTAAACCTGTGCATTGTCATGTGGGAAGGCCTGCATTTTTTCACATTTTGTTTGGTTTTGACTACTGTGCTTCGTGTGTGTAGGGAGAAGATGTCTTGCATTGCTGCTGCTGCTGTGCTTTTCCCTTCAGCTTTTGTCATCTTTGCCCTTCTGCAAGTAAACAAGTAACCACTCCTTGTCAGATTTATTATGCTTCGAGTGCTTCTTTTTCTTCCTGCGCTGCTAACGTTTCCATCTGTGTACTATCACACACAAAAAACCTGGGAGGCATCAGATAAAGTAGTCTGCAGAGATTATCTCAATTCATTGCAAACATACAGGGTCTGATTCTGACATCCTCTTTATGCAGTTCCTCCACTACACTGACTGTTCTCTCAAATAAATAAAGCACTGTAAAATTATTAAGAATGAAAGAATCTGGCCCATCATGACTCACCTTGATTAGTCAGTTAAAATAATTAGCAGGTAGCTTAAAGGAGATGATGTAAAGAGAAATTTTATGGCATGTCTTGTTAGAATGATTAAAATGGGAAGACCTGAAGCAGCGTGGGGACTCTACTGATGTGTAGAGATAGATACTTTGAGCTTCCCTACCACAAATGTATGCATGTACCCATGTTTTGCTAACCTGTATGGATTACTTGAGGGCTTGTGTGTGTGCACACAAGCACTAATACTTGTAAAATATAGGCACAAAATTGAGGCTACAAAAGTTTGCATACACATACTTTTGAGGACAGTAAAAGATTGGCTGGGAATTTATGGCATGAACTATTGATTTGCAGGGTGCCTGTCTCCTGTTGTTGAATGCTGCTGGTGTTTAAGTGGCTCTGAGGATCCCAAGTCACTGGTTGATATTCACTGGCCACAGCTGGCTGTTGCAGGGCATGGGTTTGTTGCTCAGACAGCTTTTTTTAGGCTTTCTCATGGGTTAGAAACATAGAACTCATACTGGAGATCAGCAAGTATATGGCAATATAAATAACTGAGCTGCTCAAATCCCAAGCATTTAATTATTTTGCTGCATTGTATCATACTAGCATTGGCAATTAATAGTCTATTATGCACCTACTGGGCATCTCTTAATTGGGTCATTTCTATATTCAGATGCTGAGCACATGGTCAAGTGCTAATCATTACTAAGACTGTGGGTTCAGACCATATAACTTTGAATGTCATGTTTGGAAGTTTTCTGAGTTGCAAGTTGTCATCATGCAAAATTGTTTCTGCCTCTGATACAGGTCAAATGATAGCCACATCATAAATTCTATTCTATCCACAAATGGAGTTGAGTTGCTTATGTAGTTGGCTGATAATCTGTGAGTGATGGAGGAGGTGACAAAGAGGCAGCAGAGACTAAAACAAAGGTTTATTACAGTAAGTTTTCATCTGTATCAATAACAGATCACAGCTGAGACAAATACTCTTTTCAGTGCTGCAAAGCTGATGTGTGATAGAAGAGATCTGTTGATCTTTGCTTGGTCTCCATTGGCCTCTCTCTGCCTTTACAGCACTGTGTAGGCTATGGAAAGCATTGAGAAACCCTGGTTTCAGGTGGTGTAAATTGGTTTTACTATTTTGACCTCAGCTGAACTACAGAGAATCAGACCAACTGTTGGAACTGTCTGGATCCTTAACTGATACAATCTGGCATGTATAAGTAAGTTTGATAGAGAGAAACTCAGCCTGGTTCCAAGTGTTTATATATAGCCATGAGGACATGCATCCAGGTATGCACACAAGCATGGAATGACTTTGAGTTGGTACCTGTGTTCTGTTTATTCACAAAGCAAGCAAATTTAGCCTTACTGGGACAGCTTATTACTTTCTTGTATTGCTGTAGTCATGTTCTAAGTGATGGCAGATGAGTGCTGATTTCCTAATGTGCAGTTTGACTTACTTAAGCTTACTTTTCAGAGCTAATTCATCTATTAGTGGCAAATTGAATTTTTCCTGCTTTGACATGCTTCAAAATACATTTTTCATACGCTCCCCCGTAGCTGAAGATAAGACACGCAGAAAAAACGAATTGAGATGGAAAGCATTTACCTTCTTTCTCTTTGTCACTGGCTGCAAGATATGATCCTGCAGCAGCTGTCTCATCATCAGAACATTTGTTTCCCATTGAGATTTCTGTTGACCTCCACTGAAGCTTTGTTTACGGTGAGAGCGATGAGCTTTCAGCACATTGTTTGGTTCCACCATATGGGACAGGTTCTGCAAACAAAGAAGATTGCTTAGGTCTCAGACCTGATCAGGAAAGGCATTAATGCCAGCACACTGCCAAAAGCTAAAAAGCAATGGGATAGTTTCTGCTTCGGAAGGATCCCATTTTGTGAATTTACTGCATGGGCTCCCTGTTTATTTCGTTTTCCTTTCTTGTATTGTTGTAGCATTTTATTTCTCTGTCCAGCTTTCCTTCTTGCAGTCAAGTTCCTTTGTGAGGATCAGACAACTGCTGTCAGATTTCTCTCTTTCTGCAGCTGATTTTTATTCAAGTAGGGGCAGGTTTTGAGCGACGCTGTATGGTCCCATGGTAGAAAACAGACACTGACAAAGATTGCTGTTTTGTTGTAAGCCTTGGTGTTAGGGTTGAGAAGGGTTAGATTGTGACCGACCTGGTTTCATGCAGCCCCACTGCCTTCGTTGTATGGTTTGTAGCACTTAAAGCTTTTATTATCTTGGTATTGATGTCAGTGTGCTTTCCAGGCAAAATACGTGAAATCCTGGGTCCAGATTCTGGATCTAGAGGTTCTGGCTAAAATGAGCTTCAGAGGCAGTGGGCGGAGATCTTACTGATGCTACTAGTTGTTGAATCAAGCCTTTGGCCCCCCATTGAATCAAATCTGCCCCTCTTCCTCTTCATCCCACCCACACTCTGCAGTGCCCCACAAAAGTGTGCTGCTAGTGTAAGGGAAAGGTGAAACTGTCAATGGAGTGATGGAAAGGCTGTAGGCTGTGGGAAAATACGAAGACATCGTTGTACGCCTTTGGTAACAGCCAGAAGAAATGGAGTCAGGAGGTTTACAGCCTGGTCTCCAGTTACGCATCCTTTTCGCCAGGGAGATCAGTAACGGGTGCTAATATATCCCAAGCCTCAACCCGTAGTGCCTCAGTGGCTGTGACTGCTCTCTTGGGCAGATGTGGGCAGAGTTGAGGCTTAGCTGACCCACGGCACCTGCTCGTCTGCTCTGTGTGTTGCGAGGCCATAACATCGAGCAGGATTTGGGCTTTCTACCTTCCTCTGCATGCAGTGTTGTCCCTTTCATCAAAGCCATCCCCAAAGGAGTTTTCTCTACATTCGTGCATCTCCCATCAGGCAGTTAATGTAACCCTGAGCTTGCTGGCAGCCCACGGGGGGCTGCCCAGGTGCCTGTGCTGTGCTGTGTGACAGAGGTATTTTCCAGAGGGAAATAAAAAGAACGAGTGCTTTATGCCTCCTATGCTTTATGAAGATTACTGCGGAGGGTAATCTGTGGCTTTAATTGGTGAAGGAGCTCCAGGGACTGTGAGGAGGTGGCAAAACTGCTGTGTCCGCAGAGCTCCTGAGGGACTTGGGAGTGGTCAGTGCAGCTTCTGCACATAACGTGTCGACAAACCTTTCACAAAGGATAAAACTAGTAGACAATGAGTGAATGTGATGTATTGGGAAAGTGCCACTGTGGCTTTTTCAAGGGGACATAATGCTTCACAAATGGCCTGGCTTTCTCTGGATGAAAAAAAGAGTAGTTGGTGAATCAGGTGATGAGCTAGATAAAATCATTGAACACACTGGAAACTATTAAAGAAATTAAACTATCATATGGGAAACCTTCTCATGGATTAATAACTTGTTAATACAGAAGGATTGCTTTGTACTACTTATGACTTTTATGTTTTTCTGCTGCCCATCTTTCTCCAGCAATGGCTAGAGATAGATACGGGGGTGAATGGGTAGATTTTGGGGTCTTACAGAGTACATCCATTCTTAGGATTTTGATATCTGCAACATTTGAAATCTTGTCTTATTTTCACCAAAATGTGATACTTCTAATCTCTGGAAATATTTTCTGTTCAACTGAAGTAATATATTTGTTGGGTGGAGAGAAAAAGCTGATTTACTGTCTTAAATTGGGTGTGATAGGTATAGAAAGCTTAACTTTTATTAAGGAGTGCTCTTTTACTGAAAGACTAGTTAAGAAATGAAACTTTTTACTGTAGAAACTGAGAATACACCAGCAATAGTAATTAATATCATGTCAGTTGGAACATCACATTGAAGTAGAAATAATTTAAGACATTTCAGGCACTGTTAATGATTGTAATTTACTGGCAATTTTTTTTACAAGCATCATTGTAACTTTTTTGAGGGTAATTTTAAAGAATCTAATGATCCTAAATGGTTTGCAATTCTGAGGTTTAGCATACATTATCACTGCTATTTGAAGAGCTTTTCAAAGACATTGTCAGGTCTGGTTTGAATGTTATTTTAGTACAAGAATAATTTCTAATCCCTATTGTTAAGAAATAACTGTTGTATTTTTAAAAGCCTTGTTAAAGATTTTAAAATAGGTTAGGAGGTCATCTAAGCTTTCTTTTTTACCCCCAGAGAAGTTGTAATAACCTCTAACCTAGCTGAAGAGACTAATGAATTAAAAGTGTAACAGCTGAATGTGCCATGTGGGTGGATGCCTGGTGCTTGTGCTGGTGTTAATCCCTGCAGGGACTAATTTATTTCAAAAGTGGCAGCTAGCTAAGGAAGCCGACTTTGACTAGAATTTATTTCAAGAATTTGCTTTTGCTTCACTTTAATGTATCCTATCAAATGCTAAAATGGAGTTTGAGAAGTATTAACAGGACACTGCTAACACGAAAGCTCTGTCTGTGCGAGCAGTATGATTGTTGATTAAGAGCTGTGGTATTTGCAGTGTGAAATATAAGAAAACCTTAAAGCCGACTGTACTAAACTTACTGCTGAGTATTTACTGAGCAAACTGAGGTCTGTTCCTTCAACATGAGCTGGGGTAACTGATTTTGACTGGGGTTCAATTTTCTTGAGCGGTACTGCTTTGTTAGGAGCACTGTTTTGAGGACAGTTTGTGGAGGTGGATGCTGCGTTCTCATGGTGAGCTTGATGTGCTGTCAAAATCCATCTAGACTTAGCTGTTAGTGAGCATTTTAAACCTAGTGCTGAGATCCAGTTGTCCTCGCACTGTGCAAGTGAGATACGAGCCAGTTTTTCCTCTGCCTCTCTGATGGTGTACCTGGAAAGGACCAGTCCCATGAACATATGCAGTTTTAGGCCACAAACCAACAAAACTTCACTTGCAAAGAGAAGCTGTGCATCCTGTTTTCAAATAAAAATTCACATATTCATGACAAATGTGCTCTCTTGCTGAAATTTGGTATCATCAGTACCTCTGCATTGGAGCTACATTAGATGTAGACCAGGGCATCTAAGGGGATCTCATCAGTACTGACTGATGCAGGACATACGGCAGTTCATAGGAGGAACTTCTGAAATGAAAGACTTCAGCCTGTAAGAAGAATAGACAGTCACCCTCAACTCGAAAAAAAATAGCTTTAATTAAACAAATTAAAGTTTTTCTATATAAGCTTCAATTTGTCAATGGTATTTCTATTCGAATTCAGGTTTTCAAGTCCTACTACCCTGGATACATGTATTAACTTTTCCAAACCAGCAGAGCAAACCGGTAGGGTTGAAGGCAGCTTGCTTGGAGAGGTGACATTTCTTTTCCTCTGATAATATGGCAGTGCAGCATTTCTTAATATATACTGGAAAAGATTAATGTCTGCTATCGAATACAACAGTAGTAGCTGGAGTTGTTCACTTTTCTGCTCCCTTCCTTCTTAGTGTATGGGGAAGAACTTGATCTAGAGGGATTATATTTTATTTGTGGATTCAGTTTATGAAATAACAATGACAGTAGTTGATGATTGTGTGAGGTAAACATTTAGGATCATTGTTGGATTATTGAGGGAAGTATTTTATGGAGATAATTTCACATATGTCAAATTTCCTGTGGCTCTTGTGGCCCTTGTGGACAGAGTAGAAGGCCCTTTCATAAAATGTCAGTGACTTCGAAATATTAAAAACTAGGAAATACGGGTTACTGCCTTTCAAGTGTGGTGATGGTAATTTATTTACAAAAGACAAAAATGGGTATAAAAGGGGAATGCTTTCATATAACAGCATTGAGGGATATCATTTGTCTAAATGTCAATGTTAAACAGAGTCTGCTCTCTACTCTTTCCACCAGGTAAATCAGTGCGATGGGTCAGTCAGGTTACCAGGGAGGGAGGGCCAGATCCTGCTCCGCTTGCTGCAAGCATGGGGTCGCAGAGAAGCTCCGTCTCAGGTGGAGTCTGGAGGAGCTGCTACGGCAGGACTGTCTGTCTTAGGGGTGAGCTTTTTGCAGGGGGCAAGCGTAAGGCTTGAAGCAGATCTCTATGTATATTCAAGCTGTACTGTAGCATAGGGGTACACAGGCCTTTGGAATAGGGATAGAATTAGAGCAAAAGCCTTTAAGGCATCTGTAGTTGACCTAGAGATGAAAACAGCTTCTCTGGTTTTCTTACACTCGCCCTTTTCTCAAAGCAAGACTGGGAAGGCCTTGCCGACTGGAACCTCTTTCTGAAGTTATTTCTGGATAAATGAAACATGTGAACAGTGTATCACCCTGGTGTGGAAAGCCAGTGGAGAGCACAAGCCTCTCTAAGCCATGGGGATGATCAGTTTGTGCAGGTTGGTTGTTTTGTGCTTTGTCACTTTGCAGATACTGAAATTTCAAATTTTAGACCTTCCCTTCATATTTTCACAATCTGTTTTTTAAAAACATAAATAGCTGTTTTTATAAATTACGCATACCTCTTTTCTGTATGTATCTTGTGCTGCCAGTTTTTAAACACTCAACACAAAACTACTGGCTTTCCCTGTCCCTTGCAATGCTGTGACTAACGATTTGGTGAAATATCTACATTTAGAACATAATATCCTTTTGTCCTCATCCAAACCACTGTCCTGTTTTATTTAATCTCTAGGGCAGCTGTTCTGGTGAGAGTCTTTCTTACAGTGCTAATAGCACAAATGTCTGCTTACAAGAGTTGTTGCCCCATATTCTCACATAATATTAGCTGGCAGGCGATAACTACTGTAGCTATCTTGTGAGGGCTGTGGTGACAAAGATAAACCTCAGGCTAATCTTCTGAACAAAATCAATCAGCTTGAGTGAGTCGTCTTGTTTAAAAATTAGATAACAATGATCTTAGCTGTAACGTTTTAAATTATGTAGTAAATAAAGAGCTGGATGCTTCCTCATGTAGTTAGCTCTTAATTGTCATCTCCAGTGGCAGTGACGGGATATGCCGATGTTTATGATGGATATAGAGGTTGTTCAAAAATTTCTTTGGGCGACAGTCTGGAAAATCTACATTTGCTTACACTGTGGAGAATAACATCTGTTTTTCTCTGTCTTTCTTGACAATAGGCACCAACTATATTTTATCATGACATAAATTTCCCAGGGAGACAGTAGGTATTGATCCATAAATTACAAACATTTTTTTTTTTGTGTGTGTATCTTGAGAATAAGAGGTTTTCTATATTAAAAATGAGAAGCTGTGCTTGGAGAAAGGCAACAGCCAGGTAGACAGGATCCACCATAGCCAGATGAGAAGCTTTGAGCTGGTCTCACTGCACTTGTTGACCAGTGCCCAAATGGTTTAAATTAGCAATCATGTGTGCTTCTTGGTATTTTGCACTGTTGAATTAATGTGTGTGCAGGACACTTTTCTCCTCTGTAGTGCTGAGGTGGGCTCCTGAAAACAGGTGAGTGTGTCCACTAGTCAATAGCAGAGGTTGTCAGCCATTGTCAGCCAACCCAGAATAACCATCTCAGCAAGTAAATCACAGGTCAGACATTAAAACGTTATTCTAGTGATGCCACCTACCTTTGAGGAAAGCATAGAGGTGCATGATTTGAAACGTTGCTTTGGAAGTATCTTTGATATGATAAATATTCTTCTTGGACTCATGATTTCCAGTAAATTAAGTGACCAGAACTGTTCTGTATAGCTTTGCTCCTGCAAAGGACATGTCCACGTGATGGATATGACATATCCATCATACTGCATACTGTCATACCGGACTAACGCCTTAAATCATCACCTCAAAATGTCATTCCTATTGCAGGAGGAGCAAGTACAAGCAGGAATGTCCAGACTATGTCTCCTCTGGTAGGCTAAGCCTGGGACTGCTATGTCTGAAATGCCACAGGTGGGTTTGGTTGCTCTGTATACACAACAGAGAGAATTCAGCTGAGAATATGAACTGAAACAGATATAACCTGCTATATCTGCGCATCTCAATGCTGTGTACTTGCAAATGGGGAGAGGGAAATGTGTTTTATTTTGATGTGGTAAGGCTTTAGTAAAGATGGTGATGCATGAATTGAGGGGAAAAAAAACATGTAAATAAAACAATTGCAATTCTGTTCAGACTGGAGAATACTTTGGTGTTAAAGTACAGCTCATATTCTGATAAGGCTAAGGTGCAGGGAGCAGACAGTGAATACTTGGTCTGGCAAGCACCATGGATTTATTCAGTGCAACTAAAACTGGGGGATCATCCTGAAAGGCAAATGGTGGGAATTCTACAATTTTCCAGTTTAATTCTAAATGGATCCAAAGTAGTTATATTGTACTGCACAGCTAGAGATGAGGAGGGCTGACAGTGCTCAGATGCAGCCCTGAACTGGGTCTGAATCTGAGCTGGTGGCTAAGTACTTGTGACTAATAACATCAAGGATCTCTAACTAGAGCCTCCCTAGGGCTTGTCCAAAGCTTCTCCAAAGTACAAACTTTTCTGAACTAGTGTCTAAGTGGGACCAAAATTTCATGGGGGCAGGTTTGTAACCCCAAACCAGAACATGACTCCCAGTATGGAAATGCTGAGAAACTGGGAGAGGCAGACTGAAGTCCTGTTCAGATTCACTGTAATCCTAATTTACTCTTGCCATCTCTAAGGCCTTTTGATTAGGGAAAATGACCTTCTCCATGACTGAGGGACCATGTTACTTAAGACCTCGGTGTTCAGACCTCACATGTTGGCTTTGCTGTGAAGAGTCAGAGTTTCAAAACCCAGCTGCTCCCAATGAGAGCAATCAGAAAGCCCTGGGAAAAAGGGTTGAGAGCAGAAGCAGAAATACCGTGCAGGGCTGTATCAAAAAATATCCTGTACACTTAGCTATAATTGTGTGGCAACTCTGGACTGCAGGCTGTTATAACTAGGGCATTTTGCAACATAATTTTGTCAGGAAACATAGTTTGCAGCAAATAAGTCACCAACTTTTGGGGCCTAATATATGTAATTTAATCCTATTAAATTTGTTTTCCTCATTTACAGCAGCACCAGCAGCAAGCAAAACAGTGATTCTGTGCCATTAAAGTTTCCCAGATGCAGTCTGTGCCAAAGACTACACAGACACTGCCATTAAGGCTCCCTGAGAGACTGCTCTGAGCAGCAGAAAATGTGCTATATTTTCCAGATGTCCTCATAAGACTGAATGTGAAATTAGACTTATTGTCTCAAAGCAAAGCATGCATATAATGAGCCAATAAATAATAGACATCAGATGCGATACTGACTCTTGAGAAACATACATCATGGACTTTTCCCCACCTTTGCATTTAATACTATAGAATATTTGTTCTGCTGGTCCCTTCCTCTGGGCTGATCACAGATTAGTTATTAAATGAAAATGAACAAATGGTGCTTTTTAGTTTTGATCACCTAGAAGGTTCCTTCCTGAGAAGTCTTGACTCTTATTTTCACTTCAGTAACTCCTGTGTATTGTCTATCATGTACTCTACAGTACGATACAAATTAAATTCTGTGCCACCTAGAATATATATTTTCCCTTCAACTTTTTCTTGAATCACCCAGGTAATTTTGTTTCCGAGGGTGAATTCAGTGCAGTCAAACTTGCATTAAAAAGTCCCAGCCTGTCTGAAAGGCTTTTTTTTTATTATTTCTTTTTACCCTTACAGGCTGTTGGAAGGCTCTGAAATGTTTTTAAAAGACTTGGGAAAGACTTTGAACTTGAAATCAAGCCTGCAATTTATTTTTTTTTCCTAATTTTTTTTTTTTAATTGCCCCCACTGTAATGGTCAGTAAATTGGGCAGCATCTCTGTGGTGTTAAGACAGAAAGTTCTAAGCTTCATTTTGGAGGTGGTTTCATTTCAGTAGTGTTTCAGCTTCCACAGGGGTTATCTTTTTGATCTGTGTCTGAATTGAAGCTTGCGTGATGGACCATTGTTAATAACTAGAGGGGAGGCAATCTCATATGGATAGGTCAGTGAAGTATTTTTAGCTGTGGATGGTTTCTTAATTTTGCTGCGTTTCAGAGGTGTGCTTGCTGTGGATTGACTTCTCCATCTGTGGCTGTGGTGGCTTCAAATGTCTGAAAAGAATTTGGTTTGACTCTCTGAAAAGGGGGCAATGCCTTTGATGGTCTGGCCCTCTTTCTTGAGGTATAATATTTCACATAGGAGGTTTTTGTTGTGGCAAACTCTGTCACTTTTAAGTGATGCCAGAAATTATCTGAAAGTATAAAACGGCAGAAGAAGAGGTTTTTATCTTGAGATGAAATCTGGACTAGCAATGCACTTTGTAATGATCACTCCTAACATCCTCGGTCCAATGACCTGAGACTTACCTGAAATACCTGCTATTTCTGGTCTTGGCTTTGAGAAGGAGGGTGCTTTATACCAGTTACGAGGCAAAGCTAAGTTTGAGCATCTCACTTGATTAAAATTACAAAAGCAAAGACACTGAAGAGGTACCAGATCTGCTACAGTATTTATTTTCCCTGTTGCATCTGCTTGCACAGTGTAATGCCTGCTTCTGTGGTACTGCTTAGTGTAACTGCTTTCTTAATAGATCTTACGGTTAAAGAGATTCAGAGGAGTGACAGTAGTAAGTGCTCCTCAACTTCATGCGATATTGTGAGCTGAGAAGGGCTTCCACTTTAAGAGGTCTGCGAGGCTGCATATATTTCCCTACTAGAATTGCCATCCTTGCTGGAATAAAAGTCTTCAAGTACGGAGGAAGAAAACCAGCACTTCTATGATGAGGGTGCATTGCTTAATTTCTGTAGAGATCTAAACCTCCAAGAAAGAGAGATATAATCTTGAGTACTCACAAAAGCACAGCAGGAGTGTAGGGCACCAGTCACTACTCCTAGACTGTGCCCCCTCTCTGGAGAGCAACTGACCTACTTCCCCTGGATGCTTCCTTTTAGATCAGTACAAAGAGGATTCAGTGTTGTCACTGGAAGTGAGCAAATTGGGGAGGAATCGGTTTGCATCGCTCCTATGCCATGCGTTGTGCCACAGCATAGATGCCAACCCCAAAGTCAGCACTGGTGGGAAGCATGGAGATGAGAAGCCTCCCCACTACAAACATTGATCCATACTCTAACCGTGCATGGAAGATAGATCCTGAATGGTGCTTAGCTGCATATTGAGCATCAGGTGGTTGGTTTTTGTTTTGTTTGGTTTTGGGGGGTGTGTGTATGGAAAAATGTCTCCAAATGACTTGGAGATGGAAAGAATTAAAAAAAAAAAAAGTTATTGGGTAATTCGCAAACAGTAAAAAGGGCTAAAAGCACTGAAAAAACATTTCTTCTTCATAGTTTGCCAGCTCAAACAGTGGCCGTTAAACAAGCTTCTGCAACCTGGTATAATGTAGTAATAAATGATGCCATCTAGATTTCCCCATGCTGGGACTTGTCATTTGTTTGGATACAGTTCACTTATTGTTTGCAGTTGTGTCAGTAGCTCTGGAAAAATGATAAATAAGAATTTAAAGTTTGCATATTCATACAAGTGCTGTCTAATCTGCCTTCTCTGCAGGGTGCATAGGAAGTTAGCATAATGAAAACATCTATGAATAAGCTGTGCTTTGAAACCAGAAATATTTTGGAGATGTGCATTTTTCTTTTTCATACTAAAAGGCCATGTTGTTGGAGTAGACACTAGAAGGGTTTACATTGACATCAGCCTTTGGATTCCTTTAATCCAGACTATTACATTAAAACCTACTTTTTAGAACAAATGTGAAAGGACATGGAAGTTACACGTATTAGCATTCCATTATCAATCTTACTGCAAGTGTGTCCTTACCAGTTTACAAACAGAAAATTGGAGCCTCAGCTAGTGAGTATCTGCATACCTCTATGGACTTCAGTTTGAATTGTACTGACACCTTCAATAGAACTGGTTTGAAGAAAAAAAAAAAAGTGTATTTTCTTCCCCACATCAAATATAATCTCTGTTGCTTTCAGACTACCATCCAGTTCAGAGAATTTTTTCTAGGTGCAGGAAAGCTTCAATATTTATATAATGGAAATGCTCCACAGCAGTGCTATGGATGATACTGTCACTATTTCTAAAATAAATTTTATTTGAAAGAAATCAGAACAAGTGGATTTACTGCTTGTATATCTCTGGGGAGAGGTGAAAACAAAAAATACATTCTATGACTGATTTCATTAAATAGTTTTACAATCTTTTTTAAAATATATGTTTTTGTATTGTTAAAATAATAAAAAATAGAACACAGAGCTTATTTCTCTAACCACTGTAGCTTAGAAATAGTGAACCTTGCCAAAACTCCTAGTTCGTTATGATTATGTTATATATGGGTTCGCATGCAGTTTTTCCAAGTATGAGAAATATGCTTCTGTTTCATGTTTGGTTTTTTTCACCATTGTAAGTACACTGGGAATATATTTCAAAGTCTCTAGCAGGTAAGTTTGCTGAAGAGACTTTGCCTTGTGTAGTAGATGCTTCCACACATAGGCAATCATGGAACAAAAACATTTACACGTGATTTCTCCAGTTCTTTCACAATTAATCAGTCCATTTTGCTTAGTATATGCTAAGGGCTTAATCCTCAGATACTGCATGTTATTGATTATAATTGAAGATTGACAATGTTCTGAAAATTGAGAGATCTTTACAACATCTTAAAAAGATAAAAATAAAAAAATCAACAACTGTAAAAAGGCTCCTCTCTTTCTCATTTAATAATGTATTTTTATTCTGTGTATGGAAGTAAACCTGTGTGTCGTGATTTAACCCCAGCCGGCAACTAAGCCCCACACAGCTGCTCGCTCACTCCCCCCAGTGGGATGGGGGACAGAATCGGAAGGGTAAAAGTGAGAAAACTCGTGGGTTGAGATAAAGACAGTTTAATAGGTACAGCAAAAGCTGCGCATGCAAGCAAAGCAAGGAATTCATTCACTGCTTCCCATGGGCAGGCAGGTGTTCAGCCATCTCCAGGAAAGCAGGGCTCCATCATGCATAACGGTAACTTGGGAAGACAAACGCCATCACTCTGAATGTCCCCCCTTCCTCCTTCTTCCCCCAGCTTTATATACTGAGCATGATATCATATGGTATGGGATATCCCTTTGGTCAGTTGGGGTCAGCTGGCCCAGCTGTGTCCCCTCTCAACTTCTTGTGCACCTGGCAGAGCATGGGAAGCTGAAAAGTCCTTGATTTAGTATAAGCACTACTTAGCAACAGCTAATGCATCTCTGTATTATCAACACTGTTTTCAGCACAAATCCAAAACATAGCCCCATACTAGCTCCTATAAAGAAAATTAACTCTGTCCCAGCCAAAACCAGCACACTGTGAAAGGAAAATAGATATCTAATGCTTTCTGGAATTTGCCCCAAAACATGCATCTATTGTGAACTTGAGGGGGGACATCAAGGTACGCCTTTTAGCCCTTTACACTTCTATAATTTTAAAGGAGATTAATTAATGTATTTCCTAGTGATGAATGTAAAGATCTGTAAAGTGAGCAAAGTTGAAATTTACTGAAGAAGTGCAAAAAAGACAAACAAGTGAGAGGAAGACAATACTTGGGTGGTTTCAGTGTGGACATGTAGTAAATATTGAGTGCTTTGTTAAGATAGCAGTAGCTTTAACCAGGGCAGGTAAAAATACCACAGTATGATAAAAATTACAGTCACCTGGTATTGTAAAATAGTGGCAACACTCGCAGTTCCAGATGTAAAATACAAATGTGGGAACGTCTTACTGCTGCCTGTCAAGCTTTCTAGCTTGAACACATGCATTCACAAGCAATCTTGAAACCCTGCAGTTTCAAAAAAGTATAAACAGAGCAGCCATGCAAGTGGACACGAGGTGGCTGGTTTTAGCCTGATGAGGATAATTAGTGTTTGGCAAGTGTATACGGTCATGAATAGAAACTAGAGCAGCCTTGAAGTACACCTTTGGAGGAAAAACTCAGAACTCTATGGAAGTTTGGATGTGCAATTGGAGCCCAGGTTGGTATCTCTCTTTGCTTCTGGTGATCTGGATACAAGCACCCAGCAGAAGCCTTTTTTAGCAGAATTAAAAGTGAAAAGTATGATCAAAGCTAAGCGTGAGGGTTTCATTGACCCAGTGTGTACTGTTTCTCTTCTGTCATGTAATTATGATCTGATTTTCATGATTCTGGTCATTTAACAACAGTATAGATAATCATGATTTAGGACTTTCACTTTCCTGAGTGAAAGAACAAAAAGGGGAGAAAGTCTAACAAACAGTACAGAAGAAAGAGGTTAAAAATTAATGTTTTATGCACCTGTATGTAAGATAACATAGAAATAACAATAAAGGACTTCTCCGAGATATCCTATTTTGAATTAATTCTAAGGCTTTCAGGGAGGAAAAAAAAAGGAAACAAACTGAAAACAGGCAGATCTGAAAGCAGCAAGGTATAGAATTTATTAAATGAATATTCCCCCTCTTGTGTGTGGGGATAATGTGCTTAGAGAAAGGAGATACTGAGTGAGCAAGAAGCATTTAAAATGGTTTGGCTGATGCAGCAAGGGCATGATGGAGACAACCGCAGGTACTCGGCAGTGCTTTCCATAGTGCTCTAGAGCAAGTTCAGAAAAGAGATCAGGAAATTGATTTATGGACAAGGCTTGCAAGAAAGGCTTTGAGCTGCTTGAAGATTTTAATTGCACAACTATTGACTATGAGGGTGGTGTAAAACTTTGGAAGGGATACGTTATTTGAAGCATGGAGGTGTCTTTTATATGCAATATGCTAGAGAGTGACACAATCTATTTTGGCCCTAAACTCAGTAAATGAACCTACTGTGACAGACAGTGCTGAAGCTGTGGCTGTCTGGGGTTTTCAGTTTCAGATGTCAATATATTCAACGTTGTCATGCAAGCGTATTTTTGAGGAACAGCACAGCAGTGAATTTTGCCTTCAGGAGAGCTGACTTTGAGTAAATGTGAAATGCCCTAGGGATTTTTCATTGGAATTCAGTAATGTGTTGGAAGTAAACAAAGAAATAAAGCTAGCTTTAAAAATAGAGCAATAGGTAAGTCTGAAAGAATGTTAATATAATTTTCTTTCAATAGGGAAAACACAGCAATATCTAATTGGCAAAAATCTGCAGTGGAGTAGTCAGAGTATACATAGCTAAAGATTTGATGGTGCGAAGCTTTCATTGTGTTTTTAACCTTCCCCCCTTCCCCCCTAACAAAAACCCCCAAAACTCCAAATGACAACAGACAAAATAGGACATTAAAAAAAAAAATCAGTCTGGTAAGTAAGACAATATACTAAAATGCAAAGGAAGTAGACAGTGTACAGATCAATGAATATGTCTGTGTTGGATGGTACTCTAAGTCTTAGCTGATATAACTTCTTTTCCACACCTGAAGAATCTGGATCACTGTTTATGGGACTGTAGGTTAATGCGAAAAAAGGATATTTCTACCAGCATATCTCCAGAAGATTGAAGTAATGCATGATAGACTATAATGTGAATTTGAAAACAAGCATTTTAGAAGAGAGAGATTTTTTTAATCAGTCTTTGCTTCCTGCCTTTTTATGAAGGAAGCACAGCAGAAATCTGTTTTGGATAGCTGAAGAGAAGTGAAAATGTTATATGAAGGCTACATGTCCCAAAGCAGCTTTCCGAGTTCAGAAAATGCAGATCCTTATTTTCTTTACACACTTTGTGAAAATTGAGTAACACTCTGAATTGGCTGATTCCAGCAATGCTCATGTAGCAAATCAGAGTGCTGGGTTGTCAAAATGTGCACAAACTGGCTTTTTTTCCCGTAAGAGTTCATGAGATTGAGCAATTTAGACTGATTGGCTTCAACCTTAATTGCTTTCCCTCTCTTTTTTTTTTTTTTTTGGTAATTATACTTGAAAACCGATTAGGTTTTCAGGAAGCTGATAGTGTGTAGCGTTATCTAGGAGCTATAGAAAGCTGAAAATTGCTCTGTCAAACTGTTGTAGAATACTCAGCAATATATTTGTCTTCCTTTGGTCCCTTATGAGCACTGGAGAGAAATAACCTAGGAAGGAAGGGAGGAATCAACTGACAGGGGATATTTAAAGGCAGTTCCAGATACAGTATATTGGTGAGCTGATTTTAAGGAGTTTCTGGGAGGGGTAATGGGGTTGATCAAAGTTATGGAATTGTTTCTGAACAAAGAATGATCAAGTAGGTTAGGACTGTTGCTTGGACAAGAGAGAACTGGGGCAGAAGTCACTGAAGTTTATAAAAATCAGGGTTACCAGGGAGAAGATGGATTGTGGTTCCTTATGCCTCTTCTAGTGTAAGAACTAGAGGGCATGAAATGGTCATAGACTCAAAGCTAGAGAAGATGATTCTGCATGCAACATGTACCGGAGCTGGGGAACCCCAGCCACAGGATGCTGGGGTGTCACGGCTACACGCTTGCCTCTTCTTTAGAAAATACTGCTTCCATGGTAGACAAACAAATTTTGAGGAGATGCTCCTTAGGTATTAAAAATAATTACAATATTACTTACCACATATAGATCTCATAGCTTTTCCAAATTTATTAAGGAATTTGCATATGTGATTAACTAGGAAGAATAATTCTGGAGAGAAGATGGATGTATTGGCCTGCAGAATTTTTGGAATTCCCAAAATGCTTGTCTTCATCAGAAGAAGGTGAAGAGCTAATCTAATTTTTTTTGTTCTTTTCCTTCTCTCCACCCTGAGGTTTAATGAATCAGAGGAGCTGGTATGTTTGGGGAAGAAGGAAGGAAAAATCACTTCACTTGCAAATTCATGGGCCTATCCAAGCAAAAGTTTTCCTGACTGGCTGCTACATTTCCGTAGTGGATTTTGGTTTTAGGTAGTCTTTTCTAAAGAGGAAATATCTCCTCAAAATGCCCCGAGTGGCTTTGTGTGTGAAAAGACACCTTAGGATAAACATGATTATTGAAATGCTTTGGTCAGTCAAGGTCTGGTTGAGGACATTTTAAATAGATGGCACAGCAAATCGTTGTCAGATCTGGAGAAGAGAATTGTCTGTCTCTCACCCATGGCACTGTATTTGTTGTGCAAAAAGTAGGTAAGAATTACTACAATATATGCAGCATTGTTACCCCACTTCTTATAGCAAGCCACGTTGTAATCTGGATCCCAGTATGTGAACACCATGCATAATCCAGAACTGTTAATTTTGCTAACTAGACTTTTGCTTGTTGTTGGAGAGGATTGTTCCTTCCTGCTATGATCTAAATCAACACTAGTGATATTTGACTATGCTGAAATGCCTGGTAATGTTAAATATCAAGAAGTAGGCATTTCGTTGGGTGATTGGAACGATCTCATTCTTTAGGTGAGTGGAAGATGAAATTGCAGCCACATTTGTAACATTAAGGCTGGGAGCAGCAAACACAGAGAATATTAAATGGGGCTGCATTTGGTCTCTAAGATTTTTTTTTTTTTACATGTGTGTTTAGCAATGACCTCTGTTAGATACCATGTAGGTAAACAAAAAAAAATCCCTAACCCAAAAAAGCAAGGATAGTGGGATAAATCTTTGCTTATACAAACTGGCAGAGATCCACTGACACTGATGGGGCTGACAGCTTGTATCAGCTCTGTGAATGCTGGGTCGTATCCAAGGCTTCAAAAGCAGGGCTGAGCCTATTACAATTTTTCTTGTCTTGTTACAGGAGCATGTACATTTGGTTTTAAAAAGTAGGGCAATATAGTTGCTATAGTTTTGAAGTGTTAAAGATCAGCTTTTATATGTCAACTTGGTATAGAAAACTCCTTTGTTAACTATTCATGGACACGAGCTATCTAATGCAATTAACCTGAATGATTGAATATTTGCAACTAATTAATAATTTTACTGGCATTATTAAAATTTATGAGCAAACTTTTTGTTGCGGTGCATTTATGCATTGTTCATTTATTGATCCCATTGAGGAGTCTAGTAGATCTCCAACACATAGGCTCTGCCATGATAAATCAAATGATTTGTGTCCTATGTGTGGATGAGTGGGTGATTTGAAGTTGGACTTGCCGGGGGATGAAGCAGGGTGCAGGAGAAGAGACAGAAGAGCTAGCTCTGCTTGTATAGGCTGAAGACCCTCAGAGGGACTTTCAGAATGAACTTTCAAATTCCACTTCGGCTTCCCTCATACTTGTCCACTTCAGACACTTCAGAGCATCTTCCTTCTGGGGTCAGTGGTTTGGCTTACAGAAGATGCAATAAGTGACTAATTAGAAGAATCCTATGTCTACCTCTTTTACAATTGCCTTATAGCCACAAATTTTACACATTGCTTGTGATTTCAGAGATGCACTTAGTGAGACAAATGGAGGCAGGGATCACAGATATGCAAGTCTGGATTTAATTATACAAGCATAAATTTAAAAAGCTTCTTGCTCACTCTCTTGATTGTTTCTTGCACAGGCAGTGCTTCATAATCAAGGTCTTGTTTTTATGATAGACTCAATAGAAAATCGGTAAAGCAACTGTTTCCATACATCTCAGTCTTAATCTGTACGGTTTTCTGCCTGGAAGTAGGCCTGCCGTGTTTTGAAATCTTCTTCTTTCCTCTCCCTACAGTTGCATTTTAGAGCAATTTCCTGTTGTATCTTTATTAAAGTACCCGAGCAATGAAAGAGGCTTTATTCATACATCTTTTTCAAGTGAAACGTATTTAACTACTGACACTTTAGATTAAGGATAAGGTCCAAACAGAGTCAGAAATTAAGATCTGATTGAAAATCTTGGAGTCTACAAAACCAGGTTAAATGAAAGTTGAAGAGGTTCTGATCTTACATTATTTTATAATGGCTTAGATTAGTTTCCTCAACTCAACAGTTTTAATTACATAGGACGGAATACCCAGTTATACCCAAGAAGGTAATTGCTAATGTAGCAAGCCAATTACCTGCAAACTTTTGGAACAATGAACTGTTAAATAAAGAATGTGACAAAAGTGGGCTGTTACAGAGCTGGGCTTTTGCTCCCAGATTAGCCCAGTGGCATTGAAAAGATTTCACTGAAAGAAGATTGAAAAGTTTTCCAGATATTCAGCTAAAATACTGCCATAGTATAGAAGACCTTCAGCATGCGTTTATAGACCTCAGGTTTGACGTTACTTCTGTATTGACAAAGTTTGCTAGCTTTCTGTCCTTCTGTGTATATTCATGATTTCTAGAAGAGGATAAAGGAAATAAAGAAGTCACAGAATGGCTTTGAAGAGCAAGTGACAAATATTTAGTATACGCATGTGCACAATTAAAGGACATGTAAGTGATAAATACATTAAATACATGTTTCATTACCCCTCAGTCACAGTATGTAGCGCGTTGCCCATCCCTTTAAAGCCACTTGTTGCCTGCCAGCAGGAGTTCGAATGTGGCCCTGAGTTAACGACCATTGTCCTTTGGCACAGTCAGTGGTTGCTGCCTTGAAGACTGTAGAATTGCTGGGTTCCGTCCTCGTGATGAGGAAAGTTTAGGTGTTAGCTTATTCCTTTTCCTCTTGAAGCTCCCTGGTTCCTTGCCCATCAGGCTGAGCAAGGCTTTTTTGCATTGTCTAATGATGATCTACTGAAGCAATCCCTTGAACATCTGGATTTCAAGCCTGCTGCTCATCTCTGCTTTCATTTTTCATTGCTTTTAAACAAAGCAGGAAGGCTGTTCAAGGAACACAAAAAATTAGAGCAAATGGGAAAGCAGAGAACCTTTGGCGAGGTTTCTGATTACATTTCCCTGTGCACGTTAATGCAGTGTGATAGCACAAACTGTTGAAACCAGTCTTTTTCCTATAGGGCTCTTAAGATAGAAATCAGTTAACTATAAATGTACAGATGTCTAACATATATAATATATTTTTCCTTGCTATGAAGAAGAGTTTTGTAATGAAGATCAACACTGTTTCTGGCAAGTTGTAGAAAGTTTGTGAATGCTAGGTAAATACTTGTTCCTTTTTCTAAGCATTTCGCAGGCTTCTGGCTCTGAACGGTATTTACAAACTTCATTTAATTTCAGCCTGAGTGATGTTTAAAAAAAAAAAAGCCAACACTATTGCGATGCTAATGTGCTCAGGAATTTTATAGGAAAAATGTCAGATCTACACTATGATATAATATGCCAATTCCTGAAACTTCAGCATTATCTTAATAACAAGTGAGAAGTAATGAGATTAATGGTGGTTTGTTCACTAGTTTTTTGAACTCATGAGAGCAATTTCCATCTAAACTGCACAGCTACTTTGATTGTGATGAAGAGGTGAAGCAGGAAAAATTGTTACTTTAGAATAAGATGTCCAAGAAGATTATTCTTCTCATCTCCTCGTCTCATCACATGTTTTTATCGTCTCTCCTTCAGGCAGCCAGCTGGTTTGTTTGATATGAAAAATACTATTTTTCTATGCTGCTTCCGAAGTACTGTTTGACGACTTTGCTGATATTATAGGGAGGCTTTAGGAGAACATAGTTCAAGGAAATAGCTATCGGATGTGCCTCGAACAGAAGTCTCTGTAGAAACTGACAGATCTTGTGGTCCCACAGTGCGATGGCAATACTGTTTACATGACGGGAGACTGCAAGAAGCCAGACCAGCCTTCAGTGATTGACTTGTGTCCTTGACTCAGTGTGCTCTAGGAATGTGAATCTTAAGAGTGTGCTTTGGTGGCTTCTCTCAAGACACATCTCATTCAGTTATTGGAGATGGGGGGGAGGTTTGAACTGAGTTCATCCACATTTTCTAAGCTCACTTAGACCTTGATTAATATTCCAGTGTCCTAAACAGTAGCAGTTCCTTGCATAATACAACAGCTGTCCCTTGTAGCCCCTGTACTAGTGCTGTGTGTTGAGACAGCTGGTCTCATACCCTATAAACCCAATGCCAAGCACTGAGCAGTTGTGCAGCCTAAAGCAGCCCTAACAACCATATCTTTGAGGAGCCTCTTGTCTATTTAGACTGACGGTAGTTGTTGGAGCAGTTCAGCAGTGGAGAAAGTGAATGAGAGGAAATTAAAAAAGGAAGAGGTTTCTGCAGAGGACAGAGGTTGCAAAGAATGTGATAGGAAAAAAAAATAATGAGCAAATGAACAGTGGGGAAAGTGACTGAAAGACCAGGAACCAATTCAGAGTCTCCCCACGGTGGAGTAGGAAGATACATATGTGTAAGTAGATATAAGTGTATGTGCCTACATACTGATGTATGTACTAATAATTAAGAGGCTGTATTGAAAAGAAAAGGCAAATACGAAAAGCTGAATTAGAAAGGAAAATGTACTGGACAAATGAAAGAAGGTTCTTTTAAGATAAAAATAGCGTATATTAAAATTATTAAATATAAAAATTGGACTGTAGGACTCTACTTACTAAGAATGACTTAGAGAAACAGACAATACAAAACGATGAAAAGGAGGAGTGAATGAAGATACAAGAAAAGAAAATGTAGGTTACATGGTCCATTAAAAAGATACTATAAAAAGTTTTCACAGATATTTGGATTTCAAATGGAATTAAACTGCACTAAATTGCTTTGATTTTAATGAGGAAAATTAAACCAGATTTTCTGAAATATTAATATATTTCACATTGTACCTGTGATCTTTGTAATCATCTTTCTAATGTAGCTTTTTCTCATTTGCCTGGTGATTAAATGAAAGTTTTTCTCACCCCTTTCTTTCTCTGAGGTATGCCCAGTGCACAAAAGTTGGAATTAATTTAATGCAGGAAGTTTAACTAGATGGCAGCTAGTCAGAATGTTAAGAAAGTAGATATAAAGTAAGTAAAACTTTTTTTAGAAAATATCCTCGTTTCTTGTACTAGGCACGTTTTTTTTAAGTGCCACATCTTTTAAGCAGTGATTGCAATGTTTGAGATGATCTTGAATTCACTACAGTACTACACATTTGACAACCACCAACAGGACTATATTTAGAGGGCCAGTACTTCATGCAGTTGTTTAGCAGCCAAGGTACCAGTGAAGGAGTGTTTCTCAAAGACTCTTTACTCAGTAAGTAAATGCATGAAGCCTTAATCTGCCGCCAGTTCTGCATGTAATGAAAATGCTGATCATTCTCCTAGATGAGTATATTCTCCTCTCCTGTAGAAATGAAACGTCTTACAGAAAATAGCAAGCACAGTAAGCATCTTGTAGGGGCAGAGATCTTCTATACGTAAAATACAAAGTACATAAACCTGTATATACACAATACATAGTCAATTGTTGTTGCATAGTTTAAGTAACTGAATTGAGAGCCAGGCTAGAAAAGAAGATACTGGAAGCTAATTCTGCTCATCTGCAATAACTGAGCAAGCTGCATTTGGAATTCTGCCCCGATCCCTGATGTCAAGAAGAAAAATCAATATTATGCCTTCAGGTTGTTTTTCTTTTCTTGGTTTGTTATTTAATCATGGAGGAATTTTACATAATATTCTCAGTTGTCTATAATTTGATCGTTTTACATTTGGAGCCCCCACTCAAATGATGTGTTTTCCATGAAAATGAGTACTTAATTGAGAGCTCTGTTGTCCTTGGAGATCTTCCCTCATGGTTAGGTCTGGATGAAACCTGATTCTCTACAGCCTTTGGATTACTATTTGCTCCCATAATCCCTTTTGACGACATCTTTGCAATTCTATTGACCTCACTTTTTGCGTCTGTCACTTAGCCACCACTTCTCAGAGTTTTGTTGCTGAATCATACTTTGAGAGAGATTAAGCTTTGTGGATTTTTTTGTTTGTTTGAATAGCTGAGAAGGAGTTGGTACGGATCTGTTGTTATTAAGTGTGATTTGAGTCTGAGTGCTTCATGTTGTAACCTCTGAAATTGGTAAGAAACATCTCTCCCTTAAGCTATGAAGAGTTTTCCCCCAAAGGTCAGGTTCTCTGTAAGCCAGACTTCAAATCAATTGGGGAAGAGCTGCTGTAAGACTACTTTGTATACATGACTGCTGAATTTTCGCACTCCTTAGATATGATCTAAAACTACATGTACAGGGGGTTCATACATGAGTATATATCTGCAGCTGTAGTGTTTACTTTATGTAATATTTCCTTTTTATGACTTTTCTGAGCTAAATTACTTACCATAACTGACATAAATTAAATGCACAAAAGCTGCAGTTTGGTTTTCACTCCAGTAATTCAGTTTGAGGGTTTATAGTCACATGAGCAGGAAGTAGTCACCCATCTGATGATCTGTCTCATAGCCTAAACCACAATCTGAAAGTATTTAGTGTCTGAAGAAATGATCTCTGCAATCTCTTCATACTGATTTATTTTGAGTGGATCAGTCCACGATGTAAAAAGGAAGACTGTGTGACCATATTTCTGCTCTTAGGTCATGTGAGAGTATTAAAAAATGATGATGTCGAGGAGGAATAAAGGCAATTATAATTTTAGGAATAAATCTGCTTCTGTTTTTTAGTTAGTAAGGCTTTTGAGGCATCATGGACAATTTTTTTGTTTTGTGGTCGGTTGACCTTGGCTGGCTGCCAGATGCCCACCCAGCTGCTCTCTCTCTGCCTCCTCAACGGGATAGAGGCAGAAAATAAGATGGAAGAGCTCATGGGTCAAGATAAGGACTGGGAGATCACTTATCAATTATTGTCACGGGCAAAAGAGACTCAACTTGAGGAAGATTAATTTAATTTGTTGCTAATTAAAAATAGAGTAGGTTGATGAGAAACAAAGACAAAACACCTCCCCCTACCTGCCCTTCTTTCTAGGCTCAGCCTCACTCCTTTCCTGTCATCTCTACCTCCTCTCCCCCACTCCAAGTAGCACAGAGGGATGGGGAACAGGGGTTTTGGTCAGTTCATAACAGTTCCTCTCTGCTGCTCCTTCCTCCCTTCTCTGCCACTCTTTCCACCTCACGCTTTTCCCCTGCTCCTTGTGGTGTCTTTTCAGATATGTTCAAAAGCCGAAGTAGTATTGGATGCATTGTCGTGCAGCAGCAGAGGTGAGTGGGACAGAACCATCTCCAGGCACTGAAGGCCATTAGTGACTTGTTTAAATGTTGGTAACTCATCTTCTCTAGAAATCAGTGGCTGTTTTTTCTAGTTAACGCAGTGGAGGCAAACAAGCTGTTTATAAAAGCTTTTGGAAGTAATTCTTAAGTAATTTTTAGGTCCTGAGTGTTTAAAATTATGTAATTAGAGTACATTTTATAGGGTCTGTGTCTATACATGGGCTGTACTCTAAGCACATACAAACATTCCAGCCATCATTGTACGCCAACTAGAAAAAGTGTTTTTGAAAAGGCCATGGTGTTGTCTTTCATATTGTTCTTCTTTTCCTGATGCTTGTTCATACTTTGTAATATTTTAATTCCTTTCTGTAAAAGAGAGGGCAAAAATATTACGTTTTTGAAGTACTACTCTTCAGGAATGTTTTCCTTGCACAATGTCTGGCCACCTATGTGTGGTATAAATTCAGGCTGATTGCGATGAAAAGGTGGGAAAAATTCATGTGACTAGGTCCTGAAATTTTTTGCAAACTCCTATTAGAGTGGGTAAGGATTTTACCCAGAGTACAGGATTTACTGTAAATTATCAGTGCAGTTTTGCTGAGGTAAAGCAAGCCCTTCTGAGCATGAAAATATTACTATTAGTGTTTGTAATAGTATACTAATAGCGTACTATTAGTGAGGAAAGTGTTTACTGGTTTTGTGGATTACTTTTCTGTGGAAGAAAGTTTGTTTTCTGAAAAATAGTCAGTTTGTAGTGAAAGACCATGCTTGCTTTGATGCCACTGTGGGAGCCATGGACAACCCTATAGACCTTTTATGTCTTTATCTTTCACCACTCACACATGAAACAGCAGGACATATTCTTTCTTTTGTATCTCTGCTTTAATTTTAATTGGGTGGAGTGGGTGAGGAAAAAGGAGAAAACTGCTAACTGAGATGCATAGAAGCCTACTGGAAGCAAGTAACTTTCGACATATTATTGTGGTATGTGGTATACTGGGGCATTATTTTTGCTGGCTTCTAAAATTTTGAAGCAGACTTAGCTCTGACAATCTGGGCAAAAGGATTTAAGATGGGATGTAAACAGTCTTGGATGATCAATGTTGAGGAACACCAAACAATCATATTTTGTAACCTCTATTCTGAGCATTTGATACCCGTACGTACTGTCTCTTGGATGAAACAACAGGTATCAGCTGAAAATTTTCCCTGTGTCCCCTTATGCTGACTTACTGTAGCACCTCCTGGGAGCCCTTGATCACTGTTCACTGCAGCAGATGGAAGTGGCTTTACAACCTGAAGAATTAAGATCAAGGGACAATCCTGTAACTTTAAATCCCAAAACGTACTGTAGCAACATGTCCAAGTGTGAAAAGATTTTGGTTTACAGTGTTTTGTTATAAATAACAACAACAACAACAAGTGTAAGAAAAGAGTAGTGCTAGCAGGAAAAGTGTGTGGGGTGGGAAGCTCTAGAAAGGGAAACCCAGTGATTTTGGAACATGCTTTTGATTAAAAATCTTCAACTACCTTAATAAAGTTATTTATGTGATGAGTGTATTGGTACTAGGTTATACTTCCAGTTCAGGAAAGCTCATGCCCTAATACTCCTCTTTTCAGAAGAAAAGGATTGTTTGTGCTTTAACATGCTACCTGTGTGCTAGGAGGTGGAGTTTCTGATCTCTTAAGAATTCATGACTGAATTATCCAGTCCAATCCCTGACCCTTGTCCAAAACTATCTGATAACTGTTGACCCCATATTCATGGCCAGGCATGCCAAATCGTGCAGCCAGAATCAGACCCTGAACCCAGATCACTCTCATTTTCCCCGCCTGAGGCTGCAATGTGATGCAGTATCATCCCAGAACAGCAATGCAGGATCTGTTGCTCGTTGAAAGGGAAAACTATTCAAAAGCTGATGACCACAGTGAGCCCCAGCGAAGATGTCCACAAACAGCAAGGCAAGTGGAATTCAGTCCTCAAAGACCCTGAGCTCCTGTGTTTGTATTTTGTAAGTGTGGTATTTTAGGATTTCATGGCTTCCCACCACAGTTAATTGCCCAGTCCCCAGACAGTGCTTTCTCTGTGTGAAAGACAACCATTGCACATACTTATTCATGTGAGGACAGTTTTATAGAATATCTGACTGTGGGCTAGAACACCAGCTGTTGGGCTCCACTGAGGTGTGCAGCACTCATCTGTACTTAGTTTGATTACTTTTGCATTACTTTAGATTCGTTAACTCTTCTGAAGCCCTACCTTATTGTCTAATTGACACTCAAGTCACCTCATTCCTTTTCTAGTTTTCAGTTCTTGCTGTATACTTTACGGCAAATGATCTTTTCTTGATCAGGCTGTCAGTAGGTTTGGCTGCCGTCTTCAAGAACACTGTAAAATTAATGCATCGAGCCTGATTTGTGATAAGAAAGTGCCTTTTAATTTCTATTGCTATAACTGAAGGAAGGCAGAAACAATGGCGTGCAGTGTATTTAGGTTTCTTTAGTAGCTATGCAGTGATGTATGAACAGAAATATTCTGTTGTCTACAAGCAGGGCTTTGAATGAGGCAATAGCTTGCTTCTAATGGACTGTTATGTTTGTTTGATATATTGTATACAGAAGCAGGTATATATGGTGCCTATTGCCTAGCACCCTGTAACCTAGGAAATGGAGGCAGTTTCTTTGCAGTGTCTGAATTAAAGATGATCAATGCGTTGCTATAGATGGTTGTTCTCATTGCTGGGCTACAGTTGACTTTTGAGAGTAAGCTATTCCTTGCAAGAACCTAAGGTCTGAAGTAGGTTCAACAACCACCAAAATAAGACTCTGTTGCCTGGAAGCATTTGACTGTCTCACATTTCTCAATGGTGAGCACAGAGGTGCTATTGTATTTCAGTAGCTATTTGCATCTGTTCCATAATAGTGAGAGACTTACTGCAAAGGAAGTCTCTCTGAAGCCATACTATATATTCAGTATATATATACAGTATATATATACTGTATACTCTGAAGCCATAGTATATTCCTGCCCCTTGCAGCATGTTTTCTGTTGTGGGTCACATTGGTATTATCATTTTGGCTAAGAAAGTATGCACTAATTAAATAATAGTAGGATCTTGCTACGTTTTCCCATCCTACTGCTGAATCCCAGTACTTTGGATGTATCTGTACTTAGCTATGTTGTGAACTGAAGGACTGTATTTGATGATCTCTGAATTTTCTTTGCTTCAGTGATTATTGTGTCATATCTTACATGTCCAGTATGTGCATGACATTTACTTATTAAATGTATTTGGGAAAGAAGTCCTACTGTAGAGCATGGCAGCACCCTGTCAATACTAAACTGTGCTTCGACTTTCCCCTTAGAGATGGGAAGCTGGAGGAAGTGAGAGGGGGTACCTGTGGGCCTCTGTGTGGAAACTCCAGATGCCAGTTGCAGGCAGTAACTTGTTGGCTTTTGGCCAACAGTCCCGAATTGAACAATGGAGAAGGCCATTGGGAAAGAAGGGAAGCTGTCTGGGATATTGGATGCTCCCTTTAATAGGCTTGGGTAAATGAAACTAAGTTTAGGAACACAGAAAAACTCCTGGGAGCTTATTTGCTTTGATTGCTAAACCTTTTGAAGTGTGCTTATTGCTGTAAGGAAGGAAGTCTGGAAAAGGTCAAGTATGAATTAGGTGAGAAATACAAAGAGGAATTGCTTGAGATGGTCATTAACTAAGACAAAAATGAGATTCAGGAGTAAATGGAACAGTATCACTGTAAAGGTGAAATGCCTCAGCATAAATCAGTAAAGACAGTGAAACTGGAACAAGTCTGTCCAAGGTGCATTGATTTTGTAGAGGTCCAATTCCAATCTGGTGAAACTGATATTTTGCAAGAGCCTCATATCCCAGTCTACATGCCTGTTTGTGAAGACCTTGTAAAGACTAAAGGTCAATCTATCTGTCTCTGTCTACTGTACTTACATATTTCTAACACAACCATTACTGTCGTGTCTAGGCACTAGGAAAAATGATCAGTATTATTGTTTCTGGTGTTGGGGAGTATCTAAAGCCCTGCTACATTACACTCTGTTGAGGGACTGACACAAAGATAGCCCCAGCTCCTGGGAGCTCACGATCTGGTGTTTTGGGCAAGGAGGTAGCAATGGGTGAATAATCAGATGAGCAGGAAACAAAGGTATGGTAATGGCACCTCCTTGCAGTTCGAAGAGTATTCAATGTAGCCACAGGTGGCTGGAGACTAGGTCTCAAAAGTATCAAGATGTTTGTCTGAGAAGGGACCTCTTTATTCTTCATGTAGTGGCATTGGAGAGTATCAGAGAAATGCTCTGGGACCTTTCTGATGCTCTGTTGCTTTGCTACCTGCTTTGAATGTGGGAAGACTCAGAGTACTGCTGATCCTGTGTGGTTATTCACACTCTAAATTAATCCAAACATAAATTGCAGGTGTATTTCTTGGGCTTTAATCTTATTTGTCCCCCTTTTTTAAAATAAAGTAAAAGGCCACTAATGTGAAGCCGATAATTGCTCTGAAGGGGGCTCTGGGACTCTGGGAACCATCACAGAGGAAAAAACAGAGCGGATTAATACAAACAAAAACTGCTGAGCACATTACTTAGGTCTTTGTAATATTTGCCTTTTAAAATGTAGTTTTGTGTGAGTAATGTTAGTATCAATATTAATATCTGCTGAGATGAACAAAACTAACAGTGTAATAGAAAAAATAAATGTTAGCCTGCACAATAAAGTTTTCAGTGGGGAGTGTCAGAAAGCTGATGAAAATCTGCAAGGACTGATTGCATCTCTGTATTTTAGACTGGTGTCACTGTTCTACTCAGTCTGTCATTGTTATTTCGTTGCTTTCTTTCCTTCTTTTTTATCTGTGTCTACACAGTGGCAGCTGAATGTCCTGCAGAGAACATCATCTTTAGTTTGTGTCTGCATGAATGTGCCTAGCTGGTTTCAGTACTTAATTGTCTGATATCTTTAACAGAAGATACAATAGCTATTTTTAAAATGTGCCTTTTCCTCTAATTGCAAATAAAATATGTTGGATACATTAACTGTACACTTCCTTGATATTTGTAAATGCTTTAAAATGGAAGCAGCCTTAAGAAGTTATTTACAACAGAAGACAGGGATCATACTTCTTTTTTTTCCCCTTTTTGTTTTGCTCTGTGCTCTGTCTCAGTGTAGGTCTCCAGTGAAAGCCCAGAGCAAAGCTACCTGGGCAACCATTAGCAGTAAAGCTGAATATGGGCAGTACCTGGCTGTTTGGGACTGTGGATATTGGTTCTGGTGGCAAGTCCACCATTGACGGCTGGTATCACGCTAGCTCAGATGTGCTTGAACATTGTTGTGGTTTAACCCCAGCTGGCAACTAAGCCCCACACAGCCGCTCGCTCACTCCCCCACAGTGGGATGGGGGAGAGAATCGGAAAAGTGAGAAAACTCGTGGGTTGAGATAAAGACAGTTTAATAGGTACAGCAAAAGCCACGCACGCAAGCAAAACAAAACAAAGTATTCATTCACTCCTTCCCATGGGCAGGCAGGTGTTCAGCCATCTCCTGGAAAGCAGGGCTCCATCATGCGTAATGGTTACTTGGGAAGACAAACACCATCACTCTGAATGTCACCCCTTCCTTCTTCTTCCCCCAGCTTTGTATGCTGAGCCTGATGTCACATGGTATGGAATAGCCCTTTGGTCAGTTGGGGTCAGCTGTCCCAGCCGTGTCGCCTCCCAGCTTCTTGTGCACCCCCAGCCCACTCGCTGGTGGGGTGGGGTGAGAAGCAGAAAAGGCCTTGACTCCGTGTAAGCACTGCTCAGCAGTAACGAAAACATCCCTGTATTATCCACACTGTTTCCAGCACAAATCCAAAACATAGCCCCATACTAGCTACTATAAAGAAAATTAACTCTATCCCAGCCAAAACCAGCACAAACATGCTGCTGTCACACTGAATTACAGTGTGGATCTGCTCTGACAAGACAACGCCTCTTCCTTAGTGCCCACAAGAGGTTTAGCCAAAGCATCCCCTCATGGTCTTGAGCTCTGGGCGATTGCTCGGAGTCAGACAGCTCCAAATCCCCGCAAGGTATGGCATGTCCTCACATTGGCACACCACTTATAGCCATGTCCTCCCCTGCCAAGTTGCAGGAGGAGATTTTACAACTGTCTTCCTGATTGTTGTGACAGGGAAATTCACTGTCCTGTGGGGACTGGAAGCTTCATATGGTCCCTGATGCCATTCTGGGAGCCTTAAACCAGGGCCTGGATACCTTTGCTTACAACATTTACAGAGTAGAATTGTGAAAGAAATGGCTCAAGGGGTGTTTTCTCTAGTGGCAAAAACTTGGGATCTCAGTAGGAGCATTTTATTCTGTGAAACATGGGGCCAGAAGCAGCAGCTGGTGTAAATCAGCACGTCTCCTTTGAAGAGACTAAGGAGATGCTGCTTTATATTGGCAGCTGCATCTTGTCTCAAGTTTTCGAGTTAGGATATTATGCATAAACACAATGAGTTGTTCTTCTCAATGGTGTGGGAAGTACACATTTTGACCCTATTGACCTGCAATCTGTTAGCAGTTTTCAGCAATTACACACTTCATATAAATGATAAATGACTAATATTACAGAATGCATTCATTTTACACTCTTTCACCTCTTAGTAGTTATTTTCTTGCAGTAAAACTACATCCTGATTTTTGGGAAATTAATAAAAACTTTAAAGAAAAATGAGCAAAGATCACAGAAATGGCCTGTTAGTCTCTGTGCATTGAGCTCATCTCCAGTAATAGCCTAATAAACACACCAGGGTGACTCCATCTTCCATTATTTATCTCAGGCTGAAAGGAGAGGATATCCTACCTTGTCCAGACATCTCGTGAGGGTAATTAATTTTTCTGCAAATTCCTCTAGCCAGAATTGTGGTTTGTGTGGAAGGAAACCCCCCTGCATTTTTCATTCTTCAGACTCTTCGTTGTGCTTTGCATTTAGGCTGCTGTTCTTTTTTTCTTGCCTTAAATGTTGGCCTCAGCAACGTGGCCAAATCCTGCCTGGTTCTTGGGCTTTTCACACAGCTTGCTTTAGGCAGACGCTGCTGCCTACCTGTCTTTTCCACCGTGGCCGCCTCCCTGCCTTTGGTGGGGCATTTCTGCTCATCAGCCATTGACTCTGGTAATTGCTCCTGGCTGTGAGCATTGCTTTGGCTTCCCCTTTGCAAAATACCATGACGACACAAGAACCTTGTCTGAGTGCTGAATCTGGCCCTGGGTCTTCCCGAAATGGCTGCTAGTGCAGGTCTTTCCTGATTCACTCTCTTGTGGCAGCGTCATGAGATAAGGCAGCAGGTTCATTGCAGTATGCTCCAAATGCTGTTTTATGTTATGTTGTTTGCAGTGCTGTAGTTTGCTGCTTTACTGCCAGTTTCATCACCTTCTATAAAGCTTAATTTAATTGTTCTTTAATTACCTTTTTGGATTAGCGTATAAATCTCAGACGGAAGCTGTAAGCAGCATACATAAGGCTACGGATGTCACAAAACATTGCTTCTCTCTATTTTCATGTCCCTGTCCGGGGTTACACTGGGCCAAACCTTTGCTGCTGTTGTAAAGATGTTGAGGAATGGGAGGAAGGCTTCACGCTCATAAAACTTCTTTTTTAGGCAATCCTCTGGAAGGAACAGCATGGAGAGAATTGCAAATATTTACTCCAAGTTCTCCAACCAGTTTCTACCAGAGCATGTATTACTTTGCGTTACTTTGGTGTTTTGTTAAATTACATGAAGAAAATAAATCTCTGATCTACTTAACATATGAGGTATTATCTGAATACTGTCAGGAACACGAAGGTTTCTGTTTAAAGACATCTCTTTAAATAAACCACATATCCTACTCTGGGAGTGAGCCAAAGCAGAAATGGTTTTTACTTGAGTTTTTAAGCTAGGGTTCTGCGTTATAAGCAGTTGCACTGACCTCTGCCTTATTGCCCACCTTCCTGGCTCCTAAGAAGTCCTGGGATTTATGGAGATTATGGATTGCTTTCATAGCTTGTAAGGTGCTCTTCTCGCCTCCCCCTATGTCAACTGGGTGTGGGAAGCTCTCACATTCATTTTAGACTTTCAACATGAATCTTTAATGTCTTAGTGTATGTTAATTTAAGTGCTTTTCCCTTCAAAGATGGAGTTGTACTTTTCAAATAGATTTCTATTTGGAAAGTGTATGTTATATATAGAATTAAACACAGAGCAATATTGATCATAAGTGGAGTTGGCATCAGCAGATGCTATGTAAACCATTGTTCACAACTAGATTATTTTCTTCTCTATGTTATGCTTTTATGTGGTTTGGCTTTTTTTTTTTTCCCTTGCCATCCTGTCCAGGTTGTACTCTATATTTTGCCTTACCCGGTGTCTGCTCCGTTTTCCTTCTGCAACCTCTTGTAGGCAGAATAGAAATCCATTAATATTAACCTGTTGACTGAAGCTTTTAAAGCCATGATGTTCACAGGAATTCAGAAATGAGCAATATCAATTTCCCAGCTGTTATTGAATCTGCATTTACAAAAAACAAATACACTTGACCTTTCCATGAGATTTCTAAATTATTTTTGTTGAATGCCTCTGTGCAATTCTGTTTATTAGAAGACTGTACAAGAACCTTGTACAGAGATTATGAAGCTGCTCCTCGGTCTTCTGAGGCTTTAGACCCAAATAGCTTCTGCAGGTTAGAGTGGAATAGGGGTATTTTTCTTTCTCCTTTTTCTGCATATCAGTCTTTCTTGGTTAGTGACTATAGAGAGAGCAAGAGCTCTCTACTGGTGCTGTTCTCTCTGGCTCATGCAGCTGGACACTTAATTTTGCTGGGGGCTGTGTCTGCAAGACCGGTCTTCCTGGGAGAAGTGATGAGAGTTCTGTAGCGAAACATGTCTTGAAGTAATACCTGAGGACTGAAATGTATATTACCATATCCTGACTTATATTGCTAACTCCTTAAATTACTTAGAGAAGGAATTTTGAAAAATGCTTTACCCTTTCTACTTGTAATCTGGCTTGTGCTTGATATCTATCTACCTTTAGCTGATGAGAGCAACCAGGCCATTTTGCTTCCATTTTCAGTTTCTGGGCAAGTTTCACTGTCAGTTTTTCACATACTAGCAAGATGCTGCAGCACCGGAGTGGCAAACCCAGGGCAGTTTTTGCTTACTTTAAAATGTGCTTTCCCTTGTAATTATTTCTTAAAAATTTGTAAGCATCTTGTATTGGCTCTGCCATTGCTCCTTTACTTTTTCACAAAATGTTTAACTGGGGCTAAGTTTCGTTTGGTGGTGTCTCTTTAAACACCACACTATGCCTAAGGAAAAGATGGGAAGACAGATGTTGTACTAACCTCCACTGATTGCTTTCTGATTGCCAGTTTAGTTGTCTTTCTTCAGCCATTTAAGATGGCCATATGGGAAATCAACAGTGATGATCTTTATTAAAGTACCAGAAGCGAGGTGCTTCACCTACACACATTTTCGGGGAAGGGAGAGGGATTTGAACCCAATTAGAAAATTTATGAAACTGCCAGAGCACGCTATTCATTTAAAATTGCTGAGGGCTGCAAAATGAACAGAAAGCTTGACAAAATACTTGCACTGTTGCAGGTCCTGTATGTAAATTAACCTCAGAAATGGAGAGGTCCACAAACTTGCCATATTTTGTTTTCTTTTCATGTAAAAATCTGGGCAGTTGTATGTTATTGCATGTGAAATGACAGACTAATTAGTGAGAAAGGCCTTGGAAAGTTCAGTTATAAAGAAGTTATCGGAATTAGCTCTCATTGAGTGACTGGATAAGTCAGGATCTGGTCTAATATCTCTGATGCTTCTTGTTATGTTAGGAATGAGATGTTTTTCTTTAACATTTACTATTCTAACAGTAGGAGTCACAATGATTTAAAATTCTTAAAATCGTACTAAAGTGCTTTGCAGCAGGCATGGGAAACAAGACAAAGAAATTCAGTCATTGAGGAGGTGATGGGTTTTGGTTTTGGCCAGCTAACTGTAGCATGTTCTTAAGTTAAATGTATAGGCTACACTTGCAAAAGCAGCCAGCTTCACTGGGCTAGAAAGTGAAGTTCTTTATTTAACTGCCCAGTCAGTGCAGCAGAGGCTGCTGCTATGTCTCAGCGCTGTTGAAATCTTCTTTAGTATATCTCTACCCTCCTGCTGCAGCTGTGGATTTGTTTGCTACGTTTATTTTGGCATTCCTTATTTTGGTCCCCCAAAGAAGTTAAATAAAATTTGTCACTGGCCCAGATTGTGCTGTTTGGGAAAAGATGCCACATCTTTCTCTCCCTAGTCATATTTCATGATTTGTCAAGGGTTTGGTGGAGTTGTAGATCCAGTTGTACATCATCCCTTGATTAAAAACAAGTCTTCCACACCACCAATTCCGTTTCAATCTCCAAATTTGTACCATTTAGATAGGTAGGGTAGTAATTAACCTCTGTAGCCTGTTATGAAATCCAGGAACAGCTTCCTTTTATTCTGCTTTTTATCTGATACTGTTTTTAACAATGTCTGTGCTATAGAAAGCTATATGGAGCTTTCTGCATGAATGTAGTTATCATCTCAGAGGGGCAAAAAGTCATCTAGTTCATATTAACTGAAATATCCACTGTGGGTTCCCTGTGGTCAACAGCTGGATGATAAGACATCAAGAGTACATTAGGCAGCTTTCTAATTAAATATCTTCATTGCATCTAAAACACATAGTAGCACTTCCTTGCTAATAAAGAGAAAGCACACTGCAGTCAATTTGTTGCAGATACCGCATTGCCACTCTTATGCCAGACCTCTTGCAGTCTGCTGTAAGAGTAAGATATGAACATAATGTGTTGTAAAAAGTAACACTTAGCTGTGATTTTACAAAGTGTTATCCTATTTATTTTAAGTGTCATGTAATTATCAATTCATTTACTACCTATTGTAATACTATGAATCATAATGAATATATTTGCATAATAGGTAGTATCACATGAGCTCAGTTATAATTCAGTATTAGCTAAATGTACCATGAAAACAAAATGTTTCCTGTAAAGGTAGGCTGGGGTTGATATATAACCTGTCTTATACACGGTGCATCACAAATGCTGTCACGGGAAATTGTTCCGTTTGTGGACTTGCTCTCAGAGGGGACTGTTTTGCAGCCCTGAACTTCATCCATTTCCTCTCCTGTCTCCAGCCCCCCAATTTAAATGCTCTTCAGCTCTGCCAACCTTACAGATGAAGAAAACCTCAGAAACCTGTCCTTGCTGTTTAGCTGATATGCCTGTGCTCTGCTCGCTCAAGTCACGAGGCAATCTCTGCCCAAAAGACTGAGTTTATTGCTCCGGTGATACTCCAAGACCTGCACACACTGTGCTGGGTAACTGAACTGAGGAGCAGTCGCACTGGGGACTTGCCTCCAGAGAATTGCCTCAACTCTGGGAAGGTTTCTTTAAAAGTCCTTGTTTCCAGACATAACTTCTTTTTAAATAAAAAGATCTCTAAAATGACATGTGCTCCTTTCTAGAACAGAAGTCAGCTCTGCGTTGCTGTGTTGGGGAGTATGATACGAGCAGGCTCCCAGCTCCTCAGTTACATGCTTTGCTCTAGTTATCTTCCATGTCTAGATCGGTCTGTGCTCTCTACTGCTTCCTCATCATCACAGTCAGTTGTCTCTTCTCTCCTGCCAGTGTTTGAACCAAGAAGGTTTCCCCAACGGCCTGTTGCTATATACTCTACTTGCATATACCTAGCTTGAAGAATGGCCTGATGTCCTTTTTGCTATAGAACAGTGTTATCTGCAGTCCCCAGTTTCTGCATAGCCTGGTATCGCAGATACTTTTCTAGTGAATGATCACAGGTGATCCACCAGCCCTTGGAGGGTTACACCACTGCAGGGGGGAAACAACCCTGCACTTGCACCTATTGCCAGCAGCAGTTCAGAGGCCAGTACTACTCCCCAAACTTTCTCCTTTGCTGTCTTGGAGCTCTTTCTCCTACCCCAAACACTCTCTGCTGTATCCTGGTTCTGCCTTTACTACATGAAGATTTATGCAAGCAGAAATGAAACATATATAACTTCGCATACAGAATAAGCAGTCCCTTTCAGCTTTGGTTTCATGTGTTTTGAAGACATGTGATCTTACAATAGTAGAGTGGTTAGAATAACCCAAGTGTGAGCAAAATATAGTTTCTGAGATAAATCTGAATGGCTCATACCTCTCGTTTGGTTCACTTACAAGTTCAACATATCTTCTGTTGCAGAAGCAAGATTAGCTCATGCAGTTGCCTGAAAATGATTGTTGTGTGAACTGTTGTGTCTATAACAGATGTGTATAATCCCACCTCCCACTTTTTGAATGTATCCCATTTCCATACAGAATATGAAATGCTTACTTTCTGGCTAGTACAGTTGATTTTTACTTGTTGCCTGCAAGTTAGATTAAGGATACTGAAATTGCAGAGGAAAAAAGAGAGTTATTTCCACAAATATAGTGTAGTTACTGGTACCTCAAGGATTATTTAGCCTGATCTACATTCAGGAGACAGCACTGCAATGGCAAAAGGCTAACACAGTTGACAACACTTAATTTGTTTGGACTCATGTCACCGTTGGCTTTACAATGTGACAGGAGAAATACATCGCAGGAATTGATGAAGTAGTGCCACATTTGCACAATACTACAACTCTCTACAGTCATTTAGGGCAAGCTTTCTTCCTTGATATACAAAGTAAAGCTTCTGAATTTCATCTGTGCACCCTAGCTGGTGTGCAATTAAAGCTGTCCTCTCTTAGTTATAATTCAGTTTGGCCAGCCAGAAAGCAAATGGGCAGTAGAAATGGCGCAGTGCTGTTGCTGGATTTAGGTAAAGTTAGAACTGTTGCAAGGGAAAAACTAAATGTATATTACAAGGGATCTATGCAATAGTTATACAACAGACATTCTTGCCAAACATAGAATTGGTAATCCCCTTAACTGGGGCAAGCACTGGACATGATAAGATGGAGTTGTCCATATGAACATACAGAGGATGGTATACCTGGCAGTAGAACTACTCGCTAGTGAGAAGAGTTATTCTAGAGTCTGTATTTTCACTAGGCCAGCTTGTTGGAGAGTAGCATCCCCAAAGGAAGTGACTATTGTAAATTTGAAATAAAATGCTTGTTCTTTAATGGAGATATCAATTTACGTTTCCATAGTTTTCTTTGGCTTGCTGCTAACTAACAGGTGGGAATTTCTGGGCTTTGTTTCTTAACGGGAAGTTTGCAAATAAGGTTTAAGAGAAAATGAAAAGCTAAAGTACCCATGAATTTCACAGGGGAATATTCCATGATGTTTATATTCAGAATATTATTTCCATTTTCAGCGTGTATCTTTGAAATGTGCCTTAAATGTGTTTTTGTTTTGTTCTGGTTTTGCTCTAAATAGCTTTTTACAGGGCAAGTACTTATTCAGGTTGATCACAATTCAGAGGAGCCTACTGTGTAGGAATCAAATTCACTAGATGATTGCACTTGCACAGGAATTGTAGTAGTAAACACGGTCATAAGCAGGACAAAAAGCACTGAAACTATAAGAGCTGTTACCATTACTTTTTTTGCATTGTCACCAAACTTATTGTCGTGTTTGTACCAACTACTGATGAGTTTGTGAAGTGAATCATCTGTCACTGGACAACATACAGGGATCATCAGCTCATCTTGCGCAAGTTATTAGCTGTCTGCGAGTGATGGGGTTACTAGCTGTCCGGGGTGATTGGATCTCTTACCAGCTCTCGCCTTGCACTAGATTTCCAACAAAAGCACAAAGAAAAGTCCATATCAGTTTACATACCTTTCCTCTTCCTATTATGTTCCTATTATTATTATTATTATTATTATTATTATTCTATAGCCTCCAGGAAGGGCAGAGCCTGTGGTATGTTTGAATCCTAACTATGGTATATCATTTAAGAACCCTTTCTGATGAAAACACTGATACAAATCGTTTAGTCCCTAAATAAGAGAAAAAAAGAACAGAACAGTCCTAGGAATCAGACTCAGGGAATCGAAATCTTCTTGACGTGCCATGTAATGCTTGGTGTATTTTTTAGTGATCCATAAAAAGTGAAACTATGCAAAAAATGTTCCTTTATTACTGTAATTATGTGCTTTTCCCCCCCCTCCTCTAGAGTATCTCTTTAATATTCTGTATTGCTGTTAAATGTTTTGAAAAGCATCCTGAAAGCTATGTGGCAGTGTCTTCCATCTATGCTATGGCTGCTGTGATGCTAGCCTTAAGTCTGCTAGCTGGGGGTCAACTAAATTAGTGCTAGATGGCAGTTCTACTCTCCTATCTTTTTTTTGGGGGTGGGAAAGAGAAAGACTCCTCTTCCACTGGCAGCTGCTTCCTCAACTGAAAATTGCTATAGGTTGCTTTCATTTTGTGACATAACAGTGTTGTGTCTATATAGACACTGGGTCCCAGATGGGAACCTACACATCCTCATTTGGCATGAACCTTGGAGTGGGACAAAGCAAAAAATGGAACCAATGACTGCACATGATTTTGAGGTAGGTCTGGGCATTGCAGGCGATCATTGTACACTTTCACACAGTATGCATTATATTCACTAGTTCCGATAAAGGAAAGCTCATTTTGCTCTTATGACTTATAGCAAAGAGAAGCTGGCGATTCGTTGTTCTATATAGATTTTCCACTTGCTTCTAGACAGGATATTTCTAAGACCATCCTTCCTTAATTTTCCCTACTGTGGTATATCATTCATAAACATCCTGAAATAAAGACTTAAATGGGATATCTCTCCAAAATAATTTGTATCATTGGCGCAGTAACACTTTATATATAAAATTTTAAAGCTTAGTGAGAATATCAGTGTCTACGATAATCATAGCTAGAGAATACCTTCTCGTCTCTTGTTCCAGCTTTCATCTTTACAAGATAGACTTTCTCAAGCTCAGGTTTTGCACTCAGTGAAAGTGTCTGGAAATTTTGGATTAAATAACCTTCTCTCCCCCCACAGCTGATAAACCTCCATTTTGCATGCTCTGACAGCAAGAGAACTAAAGGCTGTAGTGTGGTGAGATGTTAGTACCCAAGTGGGGAGATGGCCATGTGGAACCTTGCCCTTGCCCAAACCTGCTTTGTGCTTAGCTGGAACGTGACTTGTTCAGACCCTGATCCATGCACAAGCCATGCCGCTTGTGTGTCTCCGGCTTACCGCATGGAGAAGGGCATTGGACATGAGTAGTGGCCTACGCTGACAAACCATGTGAGCCTCTACAAGCAAAGTGAGTGCTGAAAGGACATATTAAATGTCCAGAGCACTTGCTGCATGACCACTATTCTACTGGCATGCCAAAAATGCAGCTCAGGCACACTTGTTTGTTTATTTGTTTTAAAGCTAAGCTTTACATGTGAGGCAGAGAACTTTTAAATTCATTGTGTGTTTTTGAAAATGCCTTTTCCATCTAACACTACAGCTGTAAGGCAGGTCAAACTTGGACATTTTTTCACCTTAGCAGTGATCCTATTAGTAACTTCATAAAATGACATCAAGGATGTTTAGTTTCCTGTCTCCATTAAGTTTCTATGCGGTGCCATTTGTAAATGGCAGCAAGAATGAAAGTGAGCATGAGAAGCTCTTCTTGCCTGCCTGATGCGGTTTCTTATTCTTGGTCCTGTAGTTGCTTACAGACATCTATTGTGTTATCTTGGTTTTAGTCTATGGGTGGCAGTCACTTTCTAAATTTCTTGCTCAATGTTTGCAGCCTTTCCTGCACTAGGCTTATCAAATTTGCTGGTAGTAACACGCATCAACAGGCAATCGATAAAATCAGAGCTAATTACATAATGTGTTTTTTTAAAATCTGTCTGCAGCACAAGCAGACGTTAAACGAAAGCTAATAAAGTGTGTCATCTTTTAAATAGGGGTATGCCCTGGGATTTTATAGTGGACAAACTCTGCACCACAAAAGGCGATTTCCATAGAAGTTTGCAGGCATGAAAATAATGAAATAATCATGCAAGCAATGCATATTTGAGCTAAACCTGAACAGTCATTACAGATCTCTGCAAAATCTTGTGAGCTTATTAGAAAATAAAAGAGATAACAGGCAAAGGCAGCAAGCAGTGCAGCTAGCAGGCTACTTAATAGAGAACATACACTAGCAAAAGTCCTGGCTGTTCCCATAGGTTTGCATATGTGTTCATTGGAAATCTATTGTTTGTCTAAACAGTGGCTCTTTTGGTGTAGAAATCCTGCTTATTCACTTAACTTTCATTCAAGAAGGGAGAATTTAAACTATGGGCTATACTGGAAGGACAGCACAGAAGACATACAAAGTAACATCTGCCTTTTTTTTTTTTCCCCCCCCACTTGTTCCACTAATAAACTCACGTAATAAACCTCTATACTGCTACAAACTATTTTTAGCTTTTTGATTTCTTTCTCTATATTTTTCAGTAACACTAGTGACAGGCAAATCTCAGTGATTTGGGGCTGCGCCTCTTTTTGAGATAATAAGTAAGTGGGCACTAAATCTCAAAGCTGGCTGTCGGTGAGAAGAGCCAGTAAGAAATAGAAGGGGAAGAAAATCCTAAATTCCCCTGAAATCAACAGAAAAGGTGGATTGGTGCTGCCTCACAAATACCAGTAAATGTCGTGTTGTGAGTTAGGTATTGCAAAGTGCTATACATTTGCTTTCTCAGAAAACTTGTGATTCCTATGGGCTTAGGATTCTTTCTGCTTGCCACTTGTGTAAAACTGCCACCAATAAACACTTAAATGTCACGAGCTAGATCCTGGGTATCACCCCGGTAAGTCACTTAGATTTTGGGAGGGAAGCCAAAACTTTGTTTTTCGATTCCTGAGTTCACATTTGTAGCCATTTTTTTCCTGAGTCCATAAAGGCTTAATTTTTTTTTTTTTTTTTTTTTTTAAGAAAAGGCTGTGAATTTCAGGTAGTACATCAATTATGTACTGGGGATTTTTAATGACATTTCAATTATCCAAAGAATCAAAGTTAGCTCTCAAGATATGGTACCATAGGAAATTGGAGATTCCAATCAGAAATTTAAGCCAGGAGATCATGTTACATTGACTGACAGTCATTTCATTCGCTCTTAAAATTGTTGAGAAATTTCATAGATAAATTAGGTTAAATGTGAAAACAGAAGAATTACAATATGTATCCTACACACAAGCTTAACAGACCAAAACCATAATCAGCTGAAATGAAACATTATGACAGGCCTTCTTTGCTGTGGTGTTTCTGATTTTGGGACAATTTACTAAGTGATTTCTTAAAAAGGAGATTTTATTTTTGTATCCCTAAATTACTTTTTTTGATAAAAATAGAGAAATGGCCTCTGACTTCAGTGTCAGCATATTAATACTGAGTCACCTGAAAAAGCGCACCCCAAGCCTCTCAACTACACTTTTATATTGTTACGAGTTATTAACTGGCCTCACCTCTGTTTGCTGCACCAGTGATAAAAATGTTCAAAAAAAAAAAAAAAAAAAAGAAGTAGTTGAGAGTAAATAACATTTTAAAAAAAGTTAAATAGGTTTGAATGATCACCTTAGTGTTCATGAACAATGACCAGTGAACGTTATTATCACATTAATAAGAGAAAAATAATATCTAAATTGTTGAACCTCGATTTGCTTTGTGGATATTTGTTTTCATTATTCAGCTGGCTTTATTTCCCCCCTCAGGAGTGGAAATTGCGCCTTTGTAGATATCATCCTATTCTTTGTGCCTTTTTGATAACCATCTAAATGGTTATTGGAATGATTTGTCACTCCTGTGTGCTGGAAGGACCGTCTTCCCCAACACTGAAGCCCCAGAAAAGTCTGGAAATTATAACTCATGCAGTACAGAAGCCTCCAAACATTGGTGCAGATTTTGAAAATGCAAAATAATGTGACTTTTAAGTTATGGTATGTCAGAACTTTCTGGGGCTCGAAGAAAAACAAAAAACCTTCCAGGAAAAGTCATTTTGAATGAGCTTTTGTCTGCTATGAATAGAGCACCCCTTAAAAAGCTATGCTGAATAGGAGTACCCTGGGATGGAAATGTAACTTAAAGGACTTTCAGTCAGCTTAGCAAAGTCTTGTGTGGTATTTACAGCCTGCTTGAGTTCATCATCCATCTTGTCTGGAGGGATTTTGCCCCTATTCTGGCATTCATCAATTATCACCTGAGCTTTTCAATCTTGTTACCATCAGACCATGGCTCACCACAAAGTGGCCTTTTTTCCTTCTGTAGCTGGATTGGAGAAGGTAAATACAAGATAACCAACAGTGGCCACAAGTGACTTTTTAGGAGGAAACAAGAAACATCAGTGGTAGCATAGCATCTTCCTCTTATCTTCTTTCAGCACAGCTAGTAGACTGAATCCTCGATGGAAAGTGGGTTGAAGCAGCAAATCTAAAATGAAATAAATATATTTATTGGATTAATTTTTATCATAGTATTTTTAACTATGGAATGATACTACTAAAGATCCTAAAGGCATTGTCATGTTAACCTTTCTTTGCTGTTTCCCAGCTGGTTGCCTTTCATCACAATCAAGGCATCACACATAATAACTAATCAGATTCAGTGAGCAGAAGTGCTGTGAGGATGCATTTTAATGGGAAATAGTGAAGAATTTCAACATTTCTCTCTCTGTGCTACAGGGTGACATTTTTAAATGCTCAAAGGGCATGCAGGTCTCCAACTCCTGGTGAAACTCCGTGAGAATGTGATGTGCTGCTCTGAGTTGTGTTCTTTATAATGATACAAAAAAAGCTCTTACTGTTATTTATTTATTTCAGATCAGGATTTTTAATTTGCTAATAAGAAAATATGCCAGTCAGTGCCACTCAGAAAAAATCCCCTCAAGGAACTGCACAAGCAGAGCTGAGGGCACACACCTTCCAGTAATTATATTTTATTTAAGCAGAATATACAGACATCTTTTAAGATCCCATTATTATGTGTGGCTAAATAAATGCAGCCATTTCAATTATATTCCGTTTAATTTGGTAATTATGTGGGTTTCAGAAATTGCCTCTACCTCCTTTGTATATTCTTTTCATGCGTGTTTGAATTATTTGAATGCTCCAACTGCAAATGTCTGTTGAGAGAGAGAACTTGAGAATCTTGAGAAAGCTCAAAAACTCTGAAAAACCACTTTGATATTTTCAGGATTATTTTGTCTAGAAGATGTTTTCTGCTTACTCGTTAAGGCATGAGTGTTGGAGAAGGCTGGTGGCCAGTTTCTCATACTCCTGGAGAAGTGTGCGAGTCTGAAAAAGATGTAATTTGCTACCTCAGGTGAAATAAAATTCATTATTTTTGTAAAGATTACACTTAATAGTTAAGGTTCCGCACTCTGAACTTGACTCAGTGTTTGGAAAACCAGTGTGTGGAGCAGAGGGTGTGTCTGGTGTACTCAGACAAGCCACATTGCTGAGGAGATGAGTTGCAGTGGTCGATACTAGTTGAAATATCAGAAATAATGATAGTGTTATAATTATATTGTTTTAGACTATAAGCATAGGCAAACATCTTTCCTTACAGATGGTCTAAGATGACTCGAACAGTTGGGTAAAACCCTTTTGCGTTACTTCATAGGTTTAGAAATGAGAGGCTACTAAGGTATGTAAGCACATCTGAAAATGTCACTGTAGATGTTAGATGTGTAAGGTAACTGAAACTTGGCTCCCTCCCACTTGTTTCCTTCTCTTCTAGTCTCTTCCAGTTAGACCTCACTATTATTAGAGCTTTCTAACCTACAATAGAAGGGTGTATTTGAAATCTGAGGAATCTAATTAGTGTTGCACCTGGATATAGTGCCAAAATTATCTGTCTAGAACCATCTTATTTTTTCTCTTATTCTGCATCCTGTGATCACAATTCATTAGAAAAAACAATATTCTGTTCAAAATAATTGTGTGCTGGGGAGAGGTTTCAGTGGCTTAGATTACCAGATCTCTGAAATTATCCAAAGTAGGTCAAAACCATGAAATCTTAAGGGAAACTCTTTCCTGTTTTGAGCTTCTCTTATGCTTACTGCAAGCTAACTGAGTAATAAATCTTTCTATCTCCCATATTTCCTACTGTTGTACTGTGCAAGTGAAATGGTCTAGTTGCCTCATCTTTGCCTCAAACCCACATACTCAAATGCATGAATTAATGCTTAAACAGGAGCTCAAAGATTGAAATGTTTCAGGATTGTAACATCACATACGTTCAGTTCATGACAACATGAACTACATATATCCCAATTAGAAAGAAGTAAACAGAAGTGGTGGAGTGATATGATAGCTCACTGACCAGTGACAGGAGGTGAGGATGGATGACAGTAGGTGAAACTTCACCTTGCTGTGGGGAACCTATGGCTGCTGGAGATTAGCTACAAGAAATAGCTCAGAGGGATTTCTTTCAAAACACAGCTGTTAGCTGACACTGGTTGACAATCCAAGGCAAAATACTTGGTTATGAAGTGCTCTGCCTTACTTATTGTACTGTAAAATGATTTGTCTGTCAAATGCACACTTTGGTAGACAGATGTAGCATAATAAACTTATCATAAAATATCCCGGCATAGCAAATGCCTTTGTCAGCTACAAAAGGCAACTTCGAAGTTGGTTTGCAAAATGTAGGCATGCTGAAAAGTTTTTGACACATTAGCGTGGCAAAGTTGTTTTTTTTTCTTTTTATTTCCAAGAGTCATAAGCCACTGTACAAGTACCAGAAGCTCCAGTTGAGTTTGTTAGGGCAGTATTTGACTCCAGTTTACTTATTTTTATAAATGTTAAATATTTTGGTGGTGCTGAAAGCTAATACAATTGCATCTGGATGAGCTAACCAAATATATTGCAATACAAAGAACTGATCTCACCCTCGCAGAGAAGTTGTGTGTCATTTAATGGAGAATGATTAGTCTTGAACCTATAGGAATGTATTCTTGTAGCACTGAAGTTGTGTGGAGTAAGCTCATATGGAGACAGCTCTGTGCGCTCTGAGATGTACTACATGAAATGGAACAGTATCTGTAATCAGTGGGATCATAAACCAAACCTTTTGATTTGTGGACATATGTGTGCGAGTAGATGTTGTGTATTTTAAATGATACTATGGAAAGATGATTGAATTTGCTTAAAATCTGTCTCTAAGCATAAGCTCACAGGTTTTCTGATCAAAAGGAAAAAGCTGAATCCAGTGTATTGCTTTCAGAGGCATATGAGAGGAACAAACTCTTGAACTTTATAGGGAAAGATTGAAATCACATCTTAAAGAAGTGAAATAATTCAACCATTTGCTCACTAATCAATTGTTGTACGAATAAGTGATATCAAAACCTTTAATGCATAGTACTTCTATACCTGCATTCTTCTGTCCACTTTTGTAATCATCTATCATTTCCACTACAAAATGGAAACAATGGTGAAGATATTTAATACATCTATCAGTAGAAGCAGGTTATCTGAGCTCTACACAGCACTTGTAAAAAGCTCAGCATACTCCACATAAAAGATACGTTGAGATTCAGTTGTTGGAAATTAAACTTCCTGCTGATTTTAACACAGATTTTGAGATAAGATAAAGCCAAGAAACTTCTAAGTTCATCTATATCATTCAAATCAGTAACTTGAATATTCAAGGCTATTATTTATATAATATAAAAAGTGTACTTCAAAACAGGGATGTGTAGTTTCTTTAAGCATTTTTCCTTTTGATTATTTGTTAGTGCTAAGCTATGAGACTAGGCAATTAGGAAATAGAGTATATTACTGTGATTTTGTTTAATTCAGAAGAAAAATCAAATTAATGATGTACCTTATAAGTAATTCCAAAAGCTGTGATTTTTTTTTTAATTATATATTTTTTAAAGATCATATTCCAAAAAGCCTCTGATCAAAACTGTGCAAAATCTACCATTTTTTGTTCACCAGCTTTGGTTTATGTTGACTTAAGTTCTGGGGTCTTGCACAGCCTTACATTATGCATTGAGGTTCTGACTCAGAAATTCAAAGGACAATTATGTTGTTTATGTATGGTTTTTACCACAAGCAATAAATTGGACTGAGCAAAACTCAGCTAAACTCTTGAGAAACCTCTTTGCTGTTATGGATTCCTAATAAATAATTCATGCAACTCTAATTGCAGGCACTGAGGACTATAAACTAGATTTTCACGTTGAAAGCATATATTTTTTTAAAAAAGATGCACCGATTTAAAAGCTAAAAGGGAACACGATGATAATCTAATCTGAACTCTTGTGTATTACAGGTTAAAGAATTTCAGCGGTTCTTATTTCAAATGCAAGACTTGATCGGTTTTGTGTAAGTGTGTTATGGTTTGAGTTTCACACTCAAGAGGCTGAAGGGAACTGGAAAGGGAGCTCTGCTGAGTTGCAACCCATGTCAGTGATCTCACTGACTATTTATTTTTGCTGAGGTTGACAGTATTGTACCAAATGGGGGTTGGATTCCATGTTGAAAAGGTGAAACAAGAAAATACAGCAAACAGGGTTTGGAAAAGTGCAATAGGAGTGTTAGCACAAGAAAACGGTAAGGTAGGTTTCCTCATGAGTCAGCAGTGGCTATAAGGGGCTGCTGTTAGTTCATGTTATGACATAAATATTGTCCAGTGACGGTATGGTAAGATGGCAGCAGATGTCAGTCAGATGAACTTGACTGTGATGGACATCTGAGGACTTCAATGTTTCTTATGCTGCTTTGCCAGATAATAGAGTCAGCCTCATTTTCTTCAAAATGCTTCGCACATTCATTTTAGTTCTTTGTTGGGATATATATTTCCCAACCTGCCAGGCAGCTCTGCTCTTCAGTCGTGCACAACTGTTACCTGGGACAGTCTTGCTCCACTGAAGTGTTATTTTTTTGAAGACAGCGAATGAGGGGAATTCATATTTCCATCTAGCTTCCTCTGTCACCATGCTGTGCCATGTTGCTAGCATTGCTTTTCCAGTGGGGCAAACGTAGTGTGTTTCTGCTCACTTCGGACACCCAGTATGATTGTGTGTACTGGCTTCAAAAACAAACAGCAAGAAGTAAACCAAGAGGCCAATAAGGAACCGTGGTATGGCTCAGGATTTTTATTTAATTTTAATGTCTGTATGTTTTTTAAAACAAAATTTTAAAGTTCTAGGAATTGTATGCGTGCTTAGCTGCTTTTTCTTTATTTTTCTTTCCTTCAACAAACCCTTTTAAACGAGGCACTGCTTGCAGATGCATTTCTTAATTAATTGTGAATGCGTAGTGTGGTGACAGATGCAGAGGATGTTGCCTTTATCCTGATCACATTAAAATGAGTTGTGTTGAATATTCTATGATGCTTGGGGAAATTGCTTAATCCTATTACTTCTTGGAGAAGATTGAGTACCTCCTAATGTGAAATACGAAACCTCAGAGCTGCACAGTGCAACTGCTGCCTCTGAGTGCAGCAGCACAAAATGTATAGGATTTCTTCTAATGTGAGTCAACAATGATTTCTAGGCTTGTTTATCACATAAATGTTATCTGGCAAATTATTAGACAGTTGCTATGGAAACAAAGACCTACTACTAGAAGGATTTGTTACCATAAGTAGTTAAGACAATGCTCAGACCTGCATCCCTGCTGCAAACACTCAGCTCCTAAGGATGGAAGCGACAGATAACAAAACACCTATTTTTACTGATAACAAAACAATTTAGAAATATTTATCAGCTGGCCTTTGCTTTTCTAGCAAATACATAGATATATTAAATGAAGTTGCAAAGGTGTGAAAACACTAAAGAAAAATATTCTTTTATCTTATTTCATATGGTTTGAAAAGATAATATAGATGTTGGTATCTACTAGAGCACAGTGAGTAAGACATGGAAAGCCTGGACAGGGTTCTCTTGCTACTCTGTAGTGTTTCATGAAACAAAATGACAATATATTCCAGCTGGAGGTAATATTAATTGCTGATTGTTGAACTGAAGAGAAAGAAAACCAAGGTGTTTAGAATTGGTGTCTTCCTTCTGATGAAAGGTATGGTGGAAATACTGCAAAAGGGGAAACGAGTCCTGTTCATGGAAAAGATGAGCCATAGTTGGATTGCTTTTGATTATCTTCCTTGTGGATCAGCAAAAGCAGTATCTCCACTTTCTGTATTTATCTAGGAAAGAAAGGCAGGATATCGTATTGAAAAAGCTCCAATTTCCACATAGGTTTCAGTGTCCTTAGTGCTTATAATCTTCTAAGGGGTTTCATAATGTTTTGTGTTTGATCCATCTCCTGAATTGGGCAGTTATCTGAACCTCTCGGCTGTCATTTTGGAAGATCTAGTCCTTGAATTTCCAGAGAAAACCTTAGAAGATGTGAATGCTAAAAGCAAAAACAACCCTCATAAACCCCGGAAAGTAAAAGATCACTTTGCTTTTTTCTTACTCTTGCAATTTTGAAGCCAATAGCATATCTAGAAGGCTGGGTGGTTTTTCTCTTCTTGGAGCCTGCAGTCCCACTGTTCTCATGAATGTGATCGGTATTTCCATGAATATGATACTGAAATATTTTTCTATGGCAGCTTCTGTCAGTACAGCTCTCAGTAGCAAGCTGCACGAAGCGCAGGTAGCAATTACAGACACGTGAGAGGGAGAGTCTTGTGGCAGTGGCACAGCTGAAATGGGAAGTCGGGTTCCAACAAAACGGGCTCTGTTGTGGCAACTGACACCAGCTGAAGCAATTTCCCAGTGCCCTGAGCATATGGGAAAAATGTGCAAGAAACACAGCTGGGCAGAGAGTCTGTCATCACCTTTACAATGTGCACAAAAAGGCAAAAAGGTGACATTGATTGTGTGATTTTTATTATTTTTTTTTTCCTAGCAGCAATGGGCAGCAACAGAAAGGAAAATGAATAGGCTATTGATCTAAAAGCAAACAGGATGGCTGTTTATTTTAAGTTAGATGCTCATACACAGTTTAATATATTGCCACAAATTGTGTTCTAGCAATAAAAGAAAAGCCAGAGGCACCGGAGGGTTAAAACACTAAAGCAGATGTATAGAGCTGAATTTCTATGCACTGAACACATATGTTAAATGTGTGGGAAAGGCAAAATGACTCAACTTCTACTAAGACCAGAAAAAAACAGACAACAATATCCATCACTGGGTTAAAATTGCATCAGACATTTAGCAAGAGAACAAGTTCTTTGGCAGGATAAAGAGAAGTAAGGAAATTTGGAGACATCATCCAGGGAACAGGAAAGCCCTCAGCTGAAAAAGCTCAGCTTTGCCACATGGTTGATGTCCTAGGATAGATCCTCCTGTCCAAAAGGCAGAAAGAGAAGAATTGCACAGACCTATTGCTTTGGAAACTGCTGAGCGAATAGAAAATACAACAGGATGGATATATTAATTTTTTGTTCTCTGGAAAAAAGGAGGACTAAATAAAATGCTTTCCACCACCTACAAAGGAAGACATTTTTGGAACTGTGATTGATGCCAAATATATCTCTATATAAAATTTTTAATATATATATATGTATAGATATATATTTTATGATGAGCATAGCAGTAGGGTTCTGGCAGCTCTTTTTAGCAAACTGAGCTAGTCTTTGTGTGTGTTCAGCACCTCCTTTGGGGAGACTGTTTCCTCCTGCTGCTGTTTGGCTCATGTTCAACGCCTGAGGTGTAACACATTTTTGATGGTATAGGAGGCTTTAGGTTTACATAGATTAATTTTTTTCTCTAGGGAAAACCAGTAGAAGAATACACACCCAAAGGCAACCAGACATTTTGGCAAGGATGAGAATAGTGACTCCAACTAAGTAGATATGTAAATTTTGAATAACAGAAATGAGCTACAGGAGAGAAATTAATCCAGCAACATGTATAGGTAGGTCTTCACTAACATACCTGTCCTGGTAGTCAATGAAAAACATGCAGAGATTCCATATTTTGAATGATGTGGAGGGAATTTGAGCCATATCTTAAAGGCTTTGAGATGTTGCAATGTTAGCTCAGAGAATGAAATTCATGACCTCTGTCATGCTGAGACAGAGGTTTCAAAATTAACTGATAGAAATACCAGAGAGAGGAGCTTAGTTTCTGAAATTCACTTCTCTTATTTCTCTGAGACTAAGGCATGTATTTGCTGCCTTCAGTTAGGTGTAATGTAAAACTGGAGTGTCACAGCTACCACAGGCATCTGACAGAGATGATAGGCTCATCCTTTTACTTGAATGTGAAGTCAGTGAAGGCTGAGAGACAGTAATGGCAGCAGGGGACAGACAGGGAGGTTGGGGTTAAATTCCCTCCTCAGTCTGAGAAAATCACCTATATATTACCTGCTGTTAGGAAATTGTCTTCACCACCCCCTTACATTTCCCTGGAGATCATCCATCATAATTCCTATTGAAGTTGGATATCAGATTGACAAGAATCCAAGGAGGAAGTTTCAAGGGGGGAAAGCAAGCAGGAGCCTGACCTTAATGTCTAGGAGTAAGGCATGCAGTTTGTGTGGGGGAGATCTGGGTTTTGACTCTCTGCTCCTGAGAGTGTTTTAGTGTTAGTCACTAGATAAGCAATACAAAGCAGCTTTCTCTGGTCACGTCTGTGAATGATAGAGGCTGTAGTTTCTGTGGGTTTGGCTGAACTCAGTGCTTCAGTGTGCTCCAGCTGTTTTCTGCTCGGTGGCTTTTGGGCATGGTTTGGCTTGGGTTACCTGCTCTGCACATTCTAGACTGCGTTGGGCAAAAGAGAAGTACCTGGAGAGAAGGTCTGTTTAGCGAAGATGAGGGTGACTCTGGGTATATTCAAGAGCAGATCTTTGAATACCCAGGCTTTTGCAATGAAATGTAAAAACCTGCAGCCTCTCATATGCCTAAGCAGGTTGGGTAGCAGCTTTGTGCATGTGTAATGCAGATTTGGGATTTAGGCACACAATTTCTGCTAGTTTTGCATCTGAAATGTGTCAGTATCACTTTGGATCTTGCCCTTTGTGCAGAAAACAACTGCTTAAGCAATTAAAATTGTGAGCACTCTGTGGGAAGAATAATGTCCAGGATGGAGGTAGTGTGTCCTTGGTGGAGTTTTGAGAAACTTCTCTGTCAGTATGGAGCAGACTGTTAATTTTGTCTCTGGCTATTCGAGACTGTACCAACTATTAAGCAATTAGATTAGGTTACAGTTAAGAAGGAAAGAATCACTTCCAGTCTAAATATTGTTGTTTTTGTCAGCTTTCCCAGTTTCCAAAGCCTGGATACCCTTAATGGAAACAGCTGCCTTCTGATGAGCTCTGACATGTACACAATTTTAGAAGCTCTTTTGTTTCTAATATACACATGAGTGTATATATAAAATAACTTATATTTACACATATAGAGATACATGAAGATATCTTTAATGATGTAGGCAGTACTCCAGTTCATTTTAAGGTCCAATTTAAGGTATGACACCAATGAACCACTACTGATTTAGGAGGAAACTGCAAAAACAGAGCTAATCTGATAGCAGCAGTAGTTTAATATTAGAAATGGGTTGCTTATATTTCCTGTTCTTGATTGAATTCTACAAACATTTCATTCTCCTTGAGATTTCATATTTTTTTTTAAATTTCTAATAAAGTGAAATCCCTTCTTCCTGCTTTTGCATGAACACCAGAATAGGTCCAGAGAAGGGGTGTCTCTTCACTGGATCTTTTCATATAAAACTGTATTATGTATGTGTACATATATGTATATCATGTATATCACATCAAATCTATTATAAGAGCTGTAAAGACTGTATGTGATTTTGCATACACATATCTTTGCATACATATTTTACTATTAGAAGTAAATATAGCCAAAAGGATCTTCCAAAGCAACTTAAAAAGTTGAAAGCACATCTTCTTTTGGACTATAATGCCACTAACATGCCTCCATACCTAACTCACCTTTGAAAGCAATTCTCCTTAGTTATTGCAACGTGTGTGAGCATTTTTCTCTTGGTCAAATTCTGCTTAAACTGTTGAAAAACTGCACCTACTTCATTTCCTTCCTAAAGTCAGGGTTTCATATTCCCTTGTATAATAGCTAATGGCATTATAAATTATCTTGAGCAAGGCAGAGCAGTATGAAATAAGAAAAGAAATTGCTGTCCTTTTCTGCCTAGAGGCCAGCAGCTTCACTGAGTCTGGTATGGAAGACGAGGAGCTCAGAATATAGAGTTTCAGGGAAGAAAAATGATTTTAAATATTTCCTTGTGTGGAGTCGATTTTAATTTGCAGATAACCACCAGTGACTGTATTGTGTTCACGACTTCAGTCTTAAAATTCTTTTTTCCCCATAAAAGATGGAGTCTATTTGTAAAATGGAACATCCTTTGAACCAAGCAACTGTTGGTAAGTGTGCTGCTGTAGATATGTGCCTCGGGAAAAACATTTTTTGTGATTTAAGTCTTCGTTTATCTTGTTTAGTCTTTGTGTATTCGGGCAAAAGAAAACAATGAAAATGTAGCAACCCTCTTGTTTTTTCCCCTTATGTGCTTCTTTCTCATTCATTAATTGCCTTTCCTCCACCTCACATCCTAACACTAAGTTGAAATGTATTCACTTTTGTGCGTGAGCGCTGTTCTTGCAGGTAGACTTTGAATCTTTTGGAGTGGAAAGATGGCAGGTAATTCTGGCAAATTGTATTCTATTTTCTTTTGTTCTGTCAGTCAGATGCTCAAAATTAGGAAATGGTGCTCAGAGATGAAGGACAACTGGTAATCTGGGCAGACTTGTAAAATGAGGTTTCCAAGCTGTGGAGTCTAAAATTCAAGATCCCTCATTGTTTTTTTACAACTCAAATGAATCTGTTGATAAGGGTGGAGGTGGTTAAGGGTGAAAATGCCTCTTTATGATGACCTTAGACATGCAGGTCAACAGTGGAGAGAAGGAGAAAGCAGACTATCATGGGGCTCTGAAAGAATCAGCTTGAGTCTTCAGTCCCTGATAGTATGAGAGGAAGAGGTTAACTGAACACAGAGCAAAGGCATGCACCCAAAAAATGAGCTGTGTGACCGATTTTTGTGCTCAAAGGACTTTCAATGACCTGCACGGGCCTGTTCGGAAGTTGCCAGCATTGAAAGGTGAAGTGAAAATTTTGCTGGCAAGAGAAGTATTTGTGTACATGGTCAAGAACTGACCGTTAGATCTGAAGATGTCCTATCATTACTGAAGGAGACTCACACATAAAACAGGGTCTTATTCTGGGAAAAGGTAGTTTTCCTGAGAATGCACACCTACTCATGAAAGGCCCTGCTAGTAACACATGCTTCAAGCTACCACTAGCAAATTGCAGTATCTAGCACTGCACTCTTCCAGGGAGAGAATAATGATTTAGCGTGGTTTCCCATGTGACTTGTATGATCACATTCTTGCATATATGTGTGTAAGCATGAACTTAAGCATGCACTTATTTGTTTTCCCTGTTCTCCAATATGTTTTTAATCTATTGACTAATTTCAACCAAATTTCAGAGATGCAGAAGTCTCAGAGATACTGCATTTCTAGAAGTTTTATAAGAATGAGCAGCCAGAAGGAGGAGAACCTATTATTGCCTCAACTGAAACAAGGTTCCTGTGAGAATTCAGTCCTTATTAAACATCAGAAAATCTACACAAGGGAAAGCCACAGGAGACACAAATTAGTAAGAATTCAGTCTTCATTAGTTTTATTGATCATTAAACTACTCCTCAAAGTTTAGCAGGTTCTTGAGCAGACTTGAGTCTAAATAACACTAACTGCTCCTTCAGCTAGCAGTAGGAGAAAAAAAACAAAACCCAGAAGTGTGAGTGGGCAAGAAAATGCATTTCATATGTCAGCAGCAATGTGTGCCTTATTAATTTTTTGTCAGTTCTTGCATGATGATTAGATTTCTTAAATGTGATGGTTTGCCAATAAAATAAAACATATGTTTTTAGAAATGGAGAGGCTGAGCCAGTTTTTCAGCCTTCTTTTATTTAAATCTGATTTACCCCAAAATACAATTATTGTGATCATAGATTTGCACGCTTAACCACTTAAGGATAATGTTAAAATAGCTTAGATGACTATATGCCAGACTTACATACTTATTCAGCCGAGTTTCAGTCAGCTCAATTCTGCATATTAAATTTTAGAGATAAATTAGATCTTGGCAAGCATGAAGGCCTGGGCCTTTGTGCAAACTACAATTAAAGGTCAATACCACTAAAACATAACAGACAGAAATCTTAGAAAATAAATTGGCTCTGTCAGATGTGCTTCAACTAGATCTAGACTGTAGGCTCCCTGAACGCAAAATGGAAGGAAAACTGTATGGATTGATTTGAGTAAAAAATTGCAAGTACTCCAGAATTCAGAGTGAGTTGATCACAGAGATTTTGCTCCAGCCTTTTTTTCTTTTAACTAGCAGATAGTTATACATTCTTTGTATAATGGAGAGATGAAAACATTTCATCAAATGTAAATGAGGACTTTTATACTGTTACCTTCTTGTAACACAGCAGTAAGGAATTTGCAACTAATTTGCTAAAATTCAATCCATGTGATTTTCTACTGTGTGTGTATCAGGGTAAATCTTTCCCTTAAATTGGTGTTAGAAAGAGCAGTATATTGGAGGAGATTAATCCCTGTCTTTCTGGTCCAGGTTTCTGGAGCCAGACCAGGGGTGATAAACACCTAACGAAGTAGGCTTTGTCACTGCTTTGCAGCAGCAGTGCGTGCCCCATAACGAATGCATCCTCTAGCCTATGGCATATGCACTATAGAGCTTGAATTGCGACCACGTGCCCTGGCACAGAGGTGTGCCAACGCATGGGTACTCGGGCAGCTCTGCAAGCGCTTCTTGTGGCAATGGTACTAGGCATTTTCCTTGTTTGTACATTTGTCAATGCAGTGTGTGAAGGCAGGGGAGGAAAAAAAGTGACCTAGACAACTTGTCTTTCTTAGCTCATCTGTGAAACCTATGATGCCCCGGGGTGCAATAATTATTTGTGGCACTACTTTCTATAAAGATGATCATGTTTTCAAGGCAGTTCTGTTAATTAAAAAACACTGATTTCTTTAATTCTCTTCAGTGGGGGTTTTCTAGGCTGTTGCTTGGTCATTTCTTATTGTGCTTGTTACTCTATTAATTTTTACATTTGAAATAAAGCAGCAGACCATGAGCTTAATGTCGGAGTTCCCTTCTCCTGCAGTACAGCAAATCTGTCCTTTTAGATAGCAGATGGGGATAAGCTGAATGCTAAATGCTTGACCATCACCTCAGCAATGCATAGATAACTGAGGAAGCCAGTGTGATATTAAAGAAACAGGAAGATAATACTTGAAGAAATTTCATTGGAAAGGAATGCTTGGTATTTGACTTGTTTTAGAAGGAAGTATGGGTACTCAATCCAGCAGTAGCCTCTGTGATATGTGTTGAGATCTTTTCTGAAATTAAAAAATGCTAGCTTGTGATACTACTTTAGAAAACAGAAAGGAACACTGTTTTAGGGAGAGTGCCTTTTTACCCATCTCCACTGACATACAATGCATGTCTGTACCCAAAGATTATTGTTTATGTGCCTGTTAAATAATTCCTGTTAGTCACAATTTTTCCCCTACGTTGAGTGCAGAAGCAGTTTTTTGGTTGATGGGCTACATTTATATGGCAATTAAAAAATTTAAAAAATGCACAGTGATTTTTTTATTCCCTAGCCTTCATGTGTGTGGTAACAAAAGGCATGTCTGAAATAGGCAATGGGCAAGGAAGCCTTTCTCTTGTACTGTGAAGGATGAGACTTGGAGAGCTCACGTGGAACACAGCTGGTGACCTGTCCAGCACAGGAAGGTCAGATCTGTGCTCAAGAAGTCTCTACCAGTAAACAGAGCCGAGTACTGGACCTTCAAGAGGAAAGTGGTGTTTTGACACGTGGGTTTTTTTTTTTTCCCTGGCAGGGTTTTCAACAGAAAACAATTTTCAGCAAAAAAGATTTAGCTGGCAAACCATGATGTGGCCTGTATATTCCCACGTTGCCTGATTTAGACTGTTATTTTTGTTCACCTCAGCAAATGCTCTGGTACTGATGCTGCGGGGGTTGTGTAAGGTAGCAGAGCTCTCAGAGGTACTGGCAGAGCAGTTCTGCTGCCGGCCTGTTTGCTTGTTTAGCAAGTATATTAGTCCTGGCTTTTCAAGCCTGAAGCTGGGAGTGTTTGGCTTATCTACAACAGGATAGCGCAGGCAGGGGCAGTGCAAAATGCTCTGTCCTGCAACCCTGTTCTCCAGTGATCACCTGTGGGAGCGGAGGAGTCATTCCCATCCTCATTTGTTTCTCTGCCAATGCAAAATTGTTCACAAAGAGGTAGCGTTTTGTGTCCCCCCAGAACTAGACTTGGAGTCAGCAGTTCGTTTCAGATCATCCTGTGAACGGCTCATAAGTGGAAATTCAAGCGTGCTCTCTGTACAGCCAATGTCAGCTTTTTCTCTGGGCGCAGACATGCTGCGAGTAGGTTATTGTTTATCGCTGCCACTGTGCCAGGGTTTGCTGAGCTCTAGATGTACGCGTTTGGTTAGGCGTAGGAGAACTTCCAGTCTCGTTACAGTCAAAATAAGCAATTCAAGCAGTTAACATAGCTCCTCCTGACAGAAGTAGGTCATGGAGGGATCTTCTGGGCAGCTCAGTCACTCCAGAGGGGCTAGAGACTCCCACTCCTCTTCCCCTGTAACAGGGGGAAGGGGAACAAGCAGGAGGTGGGAGGGCATCTTGGGCAGCCGTGCCCGGGAGAGGGCTCAAGTCTGCAGCCTCGGATGCGAGATGTTCAGCATTTTGTCAATTCTTTTAATATGTTTCTAACCCTTTTGTATTTTTCCTTAATCCATTGAGAATAAGTTTTGAATGCTGCTGTTGTGCCCCATCATCATGTCTTCGGTTTCAGAGAGTACTTGATTCGTCAGTGGTTAACATACATGCATCCTTTAATGATAATGTTAGGGGCTAATATGTCCTTATATACTTTGTTACTAACTGACTATTTTATAGCCATCTCTCAATTAACTTGAGTGTGAAAAATAAAGATGGGTAAAGAATTGTGCCATTCATTCACTGTTGATGGGGAGCCAATTACTCTGTTGTTTCCTACTGCTTTTTATTTGCACGTTTGAAATTAGCACTATTCTCAGAATAACGGCTTCAGGCAGCAGTTTGCACCATGAGCTATAATGGCTCTTCTTCCCCTACAGTGATGGTAATCTGATCTTAGAAAACCTTACTGAATTTCAAAGCCCATCATGTGCAACATACAGCGTGACATTAAAAATAAACAGGATGGCTGGAGCCAGCAACAAAAGTATGATTCTGAAAATCCTGGCTTCCCTAGATGTTGTAGGTGAGTATATATTTTTATATATCTCTATATGTTATCAGGGAATTACAGATCACATTGGTAGCAGTATTTAGAAGACTGACAAATTTTCAACTTCTAAAAAACCCCTCTACTAAATTCATACTGTCTACTATGTAGTTCTGTCTGCAACTGCTTGTCTTTGCCCCTTTGATGGTCAGGTTGCTCATGTACTGGTGTAGGTATGATACCATACATGGTGTTTGGCTGGACCATCAGTGTTGCAAAATGCTTATGTATTGCTGTTGGTTACGCTATTTTAGTATGCTTATATTCAGGTTCAGTGCAAGCTAATCTTGATTATATCCTGATCAGCACACTTATAATTTCTAGTTATTATAGGCTTCTACTTTAGCTTAAAATAGTTTCTTTCTTCAACATTGTTTTCAAAACGTATATCAATACTGTGCTGCTGTCAGCTGGGAGCCCTATTGCTTTAGCTGCCTCTGTTTCTTGTTCTTCTTTTGCTGTATCTGGTGTCCGGCTGAACATTTTGTGCCAGCTGTATGGAGGAGGAGGAACAGATATGATGGCTTTATCTGGAGAAGTATGTGCGTGGGAAAAACATAATACAGCCTTTAGCAATCTGTACCTTGCCCAAGAGCAAAAGTAACTTGGTGAAATGTCTCAGTACAAAAGAATATGCCCCTGGCTTTGACATAAGGGATCAGTGGTTGCATGTTTGTGTCTTAGTGGAAGCCACTCAATATGTTTTCCATTTTGTTATCAATATTTAACACAAGCCTTGACTGAGTGGTGATTTTTGGGAAGGGCCTGAGGGAAGGACAAAAATGACCCTCAGTTTACATGAAATTGACTCCGGGGAAGACATCTGGCCAAGAATTGATGTCTGTGCATCTTTCATTTAGGAATGGGAAGAAAATTTACTGATTATGAGGAAGAATGTCTTGCTCTTGAGCATGTTCTTAATGAGAAATGACTAAATCAAATGGACTTCTGTCTAAATTCAGAGTGGTCAGAAGATGAAAGGGAAAGGAGGGACAAAAAGTGAATGAGCCATTTGCACATTGCCTTTTCTGGCAACAGTACTGCTACCTTAATTTCCTCTACTGCACTAATGGGGATATGGAGAAAGACTTCAATATATGGGAAATGCTACCTCCTAAAACTCCCAACAGAGTTTAAGTGCTGTCCTCTTCCTCTCAGCCAGCCTCAGCTGAAGTATCCAGAAAGGAAGCTCACACAAGTCCATTTAAGGTTGAAAAAGCCGTGAGTGCATGGCAATAAATTCTGTTGAGGTTTTAGTCAGTGTTCAGAAGGTGGTGTAGCAGGGGCAGATTGTTGCCAGCTGCTGAGCATAGCGTGTGCCCAAAAGAGAAATTGTTTGAAAGCCCTAATCCTGCAGAACTACCTGCATCTTCTCGGCACCTTTCAGTGTATGTAGTTCCTCTGGACTCCAGTTTGCTTTGAAGCCAGGACTCAAGTATATGAGGAGTCCTAGAAACTATGGGAGAAAGTCAGGCAACAGAATACTTGTGTGTGTGTGCGCGCACATGCACAAGGGGAATGACAGTATCCTCCATGCTTCAAAATTTTCATGTTAGTATACTCTTATAATTTTATAGTACATATTTTAGGTTTTTTATTACAGTATTATACACTTTAGTTGAACAAAACATTTATGTTTTCTATACAAAAAAAGGGTCTTGCAGAAACTGTTTTCTTTCTTCCTAAAATAATTTTGAGGCTTTTAAAAGATCATAAAAACAATCACTTTTGGTCACACTGGTTATTGGTATTCCAAAATACAAATCTAAACATTAGTATAGTACTGTGTTATCCCCAGATGCTCTTCTCTGCTGCAAAGGAAGAAAAGGAATAGAGAAGCTGGTTGTATTTTAATAGTCATTTGTTGAAGTAGGTCTTAAGGGGCTAGTGGTGAAGAAAAGAAAAGCATAATTTGCAAAATTATTATTTCTGTTTTTTAATAATAGGGGGAAATTAAAATGAAGGCAGTCATGTTTAGGAAGAATGGTATTACCCTTGATTGTGCAAGAGCATGCAGGGTCTGTTCAAGTGGAAAAGATAAAAGATTATTCAATGTGGGACAAATAGATTTAGGGCAACATGATTACAGCTTTATTGAATAATGGGCTGGAGTGTGAATGATATAATTTCTAAAGTGTTCCTTTAAACAAGGTCTCTTAGCCAAAAGGAGCAATACTGCTTAGGAACTGCTGGAGATGAAATTGGAGATGAAGTTTGTGAAAATCAGGATATGTAATATTCACATTAAGAGAATGAGTTAAATAGGGTTGAAAAATGAAAAGGAGGTAATTTTTTCTCATCCTTTTGATTCTTCTCTATAAATCCTCTTATAATGATGGAAGACTTACTTTCTCTAAATCCTACCTACGTATGTGTGGACCTGCGTGTATACATGATGTGCATGCTGAAAGATAAACTGATAGATTTAGTTTTAATGATTTGGCCCATTAAGGTATCCACTTGTTATCCTAGTCTTTCTTTTAGAGGTTACTATTTCTGCAGACAGAATGACAGAGCAAGGTATGAACTGCTGCCTCAGCTGCTCTGCTTCATAGCCTGGAGTATTAATGTGAGTGAGCACTGAAAGCGATGAAATAAAGATACTGTAGGAATCACTTTCAAAATCTTTCTTTTACAAATCAAGAAAGTGGAAAACAAAATAAAAAATGCTCTTAGAAAAGAAAGGTTCTTTCCTTCTGACTGTTTAAAGTGTTACATATATTCCTCAGTGAATGAAAAAAAAAGGCAAAATAATTTTAAAATTTTATTCAAATAAAACTAGTTTATTACTTTGGATCAGAATTCCATTGTTTTTTGTATTTTCAGTCCTCCAGGCAGGAACTCTAACACTCGGACTCCCCAGGTTCAGAGCAGTGTGACTGACTTTAGGTATCACATTTTTTCCATTGACTTCAGGGCATGGGTCATCTGCCCTAGAGAGAAACAAATTTATGTAGCTTTCTGGGCTTCCAGCCCTAATGTGTATAATTTACTTGGAATGAATTTCTTTAATATACTAAAACATTCTGATGGAAGAGAGTAACATATTCATTTAAAAACTTTTTTTTGGGTTTTTTTTTTGGCAATAAGCGTTTTCTCTGTGAGATTGTCAGAGCTTTTCAAATATTTGGTGATGTTTGTAGGTTGGTGTTTATCATTTTGGAAAATATTTTGAGAGTTAGTTTCACAGTTTATCCATCTGGGCTTAATAATTGTTGATTAAATGAAGAAAAAAATCATAATATTGTTATAGCTAATACTGTTTAGTATTAGCTACTATTTATGGCCTGCTCAGGCAATGATTCAGACTTAGGAAAGAATTAATAGCAAGACAAATGTTTTAAGCACAGGCTTTGAGATGTGGCTATCCAAGCAAAGGGGAGCTGTTCTGCTCCTTTTGCTGCCAGTGGCAGACCTCCAGCTGACTTTGACAGCCAAGGTTTTACCTGGTGAAAACATGGTCTTTGCTGAATCAGACGCTGAACGGGCTAATACAAGAGACTATGCTATGCAGTTGCATATGGAAAAGGGCTGTGCTTTATGATCTCTGGCGATACAGAGGCTGTGGCCCTGTTTGATGCCAGCAACATTGGGTGTTGAATGCCCAGGCTTTCCAAAGAGAGCTATGAATTCACTGTAGCCAAAAAGGCTCCAGGCAGTATCGATGTGAGAATGAGCCCCTAGTTCCCTCTTAGTTCACATCAGAGATGACCCCTGTCACCTTTCCTAGCAGTGTGCAAAATTATAGTCTAACCTGGCTGTAAATGAGTCATGGCTGTAAATTAGTCCACGCGAGGCCAGCATCTGTCTTCAAGTAAAATTTGCTATTTCAAAACGAGAGTCTTGTCAAAAGTAAACCTGAAGAAACTATTAAATAAGTAAAGAGTAATTTTCTGCCTTGGAAGTTGTATTTTGGAGTGGCTGGTAAGTCTAAAGATGCAGAAAAAAGAAAGCTGCTGATAATGTGCACAGCTCCTTTCTAACAGTGCAAACACGTCACACGTCCATTTCTTCCTTCCCTCATCCACACAGCTTCTTCTGGAAGATGTAGGAAAAGCAGAATGCCAGGGTCAGCTCCTCTTGACCCACCCCTGGTTCATTGGGAGCTTTGGTACCCAGAAATTTGTTTTGACTTTCAAGGGTGCGTGTAGTACATACCCTCTGGCAGAGGACTGAAACTGCATGTTGTTTTCCTGTTTCTGTGTTGCGTCGAGTGGTTCACCTAAACTGCAGGCTGGTTTTACAGACCCCAGTTTCAGTGGCGTTGCAGTGAGGCAGGAGCTGCTCGCTGGGGGATTTGGTTTAGCACCAAACGATGGGAATATACATTTTATGATTCTTTCAAATCTCACGAGTTCTTTTGATGAAATAATGGTTAAACAACTTTAATAAATATATATGGGAGTGCAAATGAAAACTGCTGAACACTGCTGCTGAACACTCCAGACCATCTGTATTTTTGGTTGTCAGTGGAGCAACAGATGAGAAATTACGCTATTGTTGTATGTTAGTATTCATTTCAGTTCATTTTAGGACTTATATTTTTGATTAAAGATTGATCCTTGGTCACTCACAAGCAATAAATCTGGATAATGTCATGAGAAAGAAATCATTTACGCACAGGACCAAGTCCTGAGCAGCTGTACAGTGCTTTTTTGAAGTAGGTGAGCATTTGCCCTGCCACATTTATTGCATCACGTTTTGTTCTGAATAAAAGCAAGCCCCTGTTCATCTTCAGGAGAATGAAATAGGCCCTGAGTTGCTATAAACAGCTGTAACACCTCTGGCTTTGGCAGCTGTCTGCTGAAATTATGACTTTGTATTAGGAACATGCCCTCACTTCCAGCTTTTAGTGGTGGTGGACAGTACATTTCCATCTGTTATTTCCTTTGTGCATTTTTTATAGTCCTGTGTTGATGTACATCCAGACATATGCTTATTACCCAACTGTTATTCTGGGATAATGCCTTTTCTGGGGCTAGAAGTGCTTCTGAAGGGCTCCTCTAGTGGTGCCAGGGTCTCTCTGGCCAGAGACCACCATGGCCAGGGCACCTGGAGCAGCCTTTGCCCATCACAGCAATAGCAGGGCTTCTCTTTGTTTTTTCCTATTTCGCCAGTCCCACTGTGTAATTTTCTCTTTCTGAAGTAAAGAAAACTATCTACTAAACATTGCCCCAGTCCTCCAGTCCATCAGCACAGGAGCAGGACATGTGTGTAAAATGAAGAGCAGGATGAGGACAATATAGTTACTTCCATACAAGGGAACCTAGAGACAAAAATAAGATGTCTCGCTATGTTATTTTACATTTGAGCTAGTTATATCTAGGGATGAAGTCCTACCTCTGAAATAGGATCCAAAGTTGTTCCATTAATGGTGGAAAAGAATGAATCAAATGTAGACAATTTTGTTGTATGATCTGTTCGATGATTTGGGTAAAACGTTAAAAGCCCAAGTGTTTATATGGATTCTTTATCTGAAAAAGAAATCCAAGTAAGGGCTAAGATTTTTTAGGGTTGATGATTTGATCAATTAAGTTTAAATTTAAAATGATTCTGCATGTAGAACCAGAACTTGATGTGGTCATTATCATGGGAGAAGGGAAAGTATAGCTGCTGGTCAACTTCAAGAAAATCCAAATCAAACAATAAGAAGCATTTTTATTTGCTTCCTTGCACTTAAAAAAAACAGCCTGAAACAAAACAAAAATGCTAAAAAAACCCCCACCCACAACAAAACAAAACATCCCCCCTTAATGCGAAGAATCAGTCTTCCTTACGTAGGTTATGTTTCTAGTGGGGTACATAAACCATCTCAAGTCACTGAGGACTGAATTTGGGATTTTGTTGTAAAGACTATGATGTATTTTTAGCTTATTTTAATCACTCACTGAAGTGCTGGTTTTCTTACCTCTATGGTCATGTGAAGTATGAAGGAAAAGTGCTAAAGCACAAACAAAAAGAAAAGTATCTCTTTCATAGATAGGACCATATTTCTGTAAGAGTGTTCTGTTATTTTTCCTATACTGTGTGTTTAATATTCATTCTCCCCCTCCTCTGCAGTGTCGTATATTGTAACCATGAAAAGAGAACGGGAAGCATCTTGTGTAGTTTGAACTAAATTTTATTTGCAAGTTTTCATGAATATCCAGCTAGTAACATACATATAAAGGCAGCAGGCTTTAGAGCTCCCTTCTAATTGGTGAACAGTTAGTACTGCCACAGTAAAGAATAACTCTCTGTATATTTTACAAATATGTACATAAACAATAATATTATTTACCATTACCACTTCATATCTTGGAAAATTGCTCTTAGATCATATGCATTTACAAACAACAACAAAAAAAGCCAGCTCTTACACAAACAAAATAATTAGCATCCATCTCTAGTTCTCTCTCTGCTAAAATTATTGAAAGCCACAATAACTGAATCTGCTGATGCAAGCTTCTCAAATAGCTGTTAAATCACACCAAAATAAAACCTATAATTGGCTGCTGCAAGCTGCAGGATCTGTTCCAGGTCATCACACACACAAAGCATCCTTTGATCCCTTTCCTTGCATACCTTCTTAATCCATCTCTTGTTGTTTTAACCTTTAGTCTGCATCATAATTCCAATGCTTCCTTTTATCTCTCTATCCTATAGTGTAAATCAAGTGATAACTCAGGAATGGTTGTGGTAAGTGACCGAGTGTTAAGTAAGAAGGACCATTTGTGGCTATCGGGATGAGCTCCGCTACTGATGTGGTGGCTGGAGAGTGGTGTGGAATGTATTTGCCTGTTGGTTTTAGATTTTTCATAATTTAGATTGCTATAATCCTAGAGCTACTTTCCTAGAGGTGCACAACTCTATAGCATCTTGTTGATCAGGCTGGAGATAGGGCAGAACGGTACAGATCTGAGATCTAATGCCCTCCTCCTTATAATGTTTGAAAAAGTTCAGATCAGTGTTTGCAACTGTGTGCCTGGTTGACCTGTGCTGTGTAGCTGAGATTGGGTTTGTTCTAGGTAAATACCTGAAAACTCAAACTTATCCACGTTGCTTCAGCGTACAAAACTGAGCTAGAAATTTTATCAGCACAAGCCTGTGAAATTTATGGCATCTCACCATCTGGTCCAGACTGGGTTGTAGAACTGTAAGACCCTTATCTGAATGTTTCAGACCTTAAAAAAAAATAATAATAACTTTTTTTTTTGTCTTTAAGTGGTCAGAGGTTAAGCACAGAACTAATGGGTTTGTGTCATTTTATTCAGTTCATTTCCCTCATACCTGAAAACAGAGGCATAAACTCTGACAAGAAGAGCTGTAGATTTAGTGGTTGCGGTATGAGTAGATGTTAATGTGCAAAATCTTGTAACAAATATACGGATTAATTGAACAACTGCAATATAGAGGAACATTTTTCGTTGTAGGGAACAAACAGGCAAGGACAGGTGGCCTTTTTAATGTAAGCTGATGATTAATGCGATGTGATACGAGTTATGAAGTGTGTTGATAGCCCGCTAAACCTCCTCCGTATGAGTTCTCATGGGAGGCTGTAGAAATGCATTATCTGTCACACAAAATAAACTGGTAAAGTTTTAGTTGAGATTAGCTCTTCTTTCTTGCCTCACCGTTTCTAATCAGACAGAAGGGGCATGCCTGACTCCAATTCTGCCTCAAAGCAAAGTTGTCTACTGAAAGAAATTAGAACAACTAACCATACCTAGAAGAGGTAGCAAGATCATCTATTATACGGAAGAGCAAAATGAACACAATTGCTATCCAAGGTGGTCAAGGTTAATTTGCAGGCATTGCATTTGGTTTAGTTTGTTCTGGTTAGTTTTCCTATTTTAGTGGATTCATCTGTGGCATCACATCTCACCTTGCAATCTTTCACAACTTCGGTTGGATGATCCTTTTTACCCAGACCTAGAAAAGGGATCTTTATGCACAATTTTGTTTGGGGGTTTTGTTCACTTATTTAAAAAAGTAAAGGGGGATGCAGATATTCCAGTTATAATGTAAGTCCACGCTGGGCCCACAGATTTTGCTGAGAACCAAAGGAGTACATTTTCTTAACACATCTTTCTGAGATATTATCTGGCCCCATTCAAACTGGCTGCATGCACACTTATTCCTGTGAATGGTGATTAATGAAACAACAAATGCAGCTGATACTTCAATGACCTTCTCATTTCCCACCTGGAACCAGTCAGTTATAGCTGAGATTATAGGTGTTTTATTCATACCACCTATCATTTGTAAAGAACATCTCCCTCTTGCTAGGTAAAACCTGGCTGAGCTTTTGTTGCCTGTGTCCCATGCTGTTGTGGGCCTAGAGGGTGCCTTGCTTTATACATATGTGTTGATTATTCTGACTCTCCTAGTTTAAACTGTGTGTCTGCATCCGTTCCTTGAAGGAGTATTAATTTTTAAAACATGGAAAATTTCCATATTCACCATTATTTTAGCAAAAAGGAATTCAATGTGCATATTCCATGTAGCTGTTGATTAATTCCCAAGGCAAATGTACCCTTTAGCTTTAGTATCTCACTCAAATTTGCCTGTTTTGTGCAAAGAAAATATATTGAGCTATGATCCTGACAACTGCAGTTATGAAAACATATTTAATTTTGATATTACACAGTCTTAAAATATTACTGGGTGGCTAGTTGGTCAGAATATGCGGATAAACATATTTTGTTTTGATTCACATGGCTAAGCAAATAAATTACCTACGCATTTGTAATTTTATCTTTGGCAGTTTTCTTGAGGGAGATGGGTGAATACTCATAGTAGTCTAAATCATGCTCTTTTCTGCACAATATTAATGAAAATTAGGTTGTTGATTCTTTAAATAACAATAGCAGAAGCAGCAAATAGAACCAATTAATCTTTATGAGTAGATAGATTCATCATAGTTATCTGTTCATATTGCATTCACATCAACCTCTGGAAGTAAATTTAGGAGAGAACCACTGCTCAGCTGTGAGTGCCAATTTGTCTGATGCACTTTGGCAGATGTTGCCGCCTCCATGACTTCAAAGGTACCGAAAGAAAGGAGGAGTGGAGAAGGGTTTATATCATGATTGCTCAGGCTTGAGGAAACACCTAAGACTTCGCTTCACAAGAACCTCTCTCTTCTGGGAGGCTGAGGAACAGCTGCAGCAGCACAGGAACTGGGTGTTGCGCAGACTCGGGCTATTTTTCTAGTGAAGGGAAACTTCATTAGCCTGTGGCTTAGGGAACCTGCTCTGGCTTTGAACTGGTTTAGGCAAGTCCTTGAGGGTGTTGATTTTTGAGCAGATGGGCTTGCACAATGGCATGTGTTTGTCAGGTACTCCTGAGTGTGTGTGCATGCACATGTGATTATCTAAATGGGTGTTTTGATTTTACTGTTGAGCATCCTGTGAAAATCAGACTTCATTTAAGAACACCTGTCTGTGTTCAGGCATACTGTCTCAGCTACTTGAAACAGTAGCATGGGTTAAAGTTGGCAGAAGCTGTATTTAACTGTGAGCCAAGGCCATTAAAACCCTGAGTATTTTTTAAACATATACTGGAAGTGAGGCTAAGATATTGGAAAGCAATAAAGAAAAAAAATCTGTATGAGCACCTATTTACACTATTTTTAAACTGCTCCTTTTGGACTTGAGCCCAGGAGCAAATGTGAGTGGTGCCAAAGGCTGTAGGTATAGGAATGCATGCTGTTCACTCTGGGCGTAAGTCAAAATGACAAGTTGTTTAAGTCTTAACTGAAATGTGCTGCTTTTTAAAATGAGAAAAAAACTGTAACGATATGTTACCAATTAATTATCTTAGTGGGTGGCAGATAGAGCTGGTGAAATACCTTTTGTTGAAAATATTTTATTTGATGAGTGGTAACGTTTATCAAAAATATCCCATCACGTTCATATTGAAAGGGTTGACTGAAAAGCTTAGTTCATAAATGCAAAGGATTTAATTGTCCAGTGGCTCCTGAAGCCTTTTCCCTCAGAGAGGTCTGAAAATCTCATTCTAACTCAATACTTTCACAGTAATATGGAATTTTTGCACATCCACTGTTTAGAATGGACTGAGTTTAACAGAGAGCAGAATGAGAAGTTTTTCCTTTGGACATACTAGCAATGAAAAGTATCTAAAAAAATTAATTCTCTTTATAAAATCTCTTCATCCATGCTCCATAGTTAATACACATTTTCTGGAAAGAGAAGCACTCAAATGCTCTGAACAAATTTACCTAAGCAAGATGAATAAAATGTACTGATTTTTTTTTTTTATAATGTTGGTAATATACAAAAAAAAATCACAACCATGTAACTGAAAAAAGTGTAATGTAAGTTTCAGTAGAATTTTTCCAGCAATTCTGCATTAGGTTGCCTGTGCATGCAATCTTTGCTCCAGCAGGACACTCATATTTCTTTGGGATACGAGTGTGGAATGAGCAACCACTGCAAAATGCAGTGTGAATTTACGCCCTAATTAATTTCTTCACATGTTATGCCTGGGTTCATAACAAGAAACCTGTTTCATTTAACTTCACAAGGTAGAGTCAAATCTTACCCACATTCATCATTGTATCACACTGACTTTTTAAACACTCAGAAATAACACCCTTGACCTTTAAAATACAGGTGAAGCCTTGAACAATACCCTGAAGTCATTGACATAAACCCAGAGAAGGGTCATATATGGCTATGCACTATGTTAAGTCTGAAGGCTTCGATGCCAAGGAATGCCATGCAGACTATTTTGGCTTATGTGTTGACTTGGTTGCATTACAATCTGTACCAATGGTCTTGAAAATTTTGGGCCAAACTCTCTTCTCAGTGTGTATTGGTAACATTGCTGAAGTCATACAAGATACACCGATAAAAAGGAGATGTGAACCAAATTCTTTAAGGTTAAGCTTAGAGGAGTAGTAATAGTGATCTGCTTGAAATTTGAAGTCTGACATATCAAGTTTTGCACTATTCCCTTCTTTTTAAACATAATGGATTTATGGCATGACATTTCACTTGCTTTATACTGCAATCATGTCATCTGTGTCTGCATGGACATCATTATTTTGACATAAGTTCCAGATGATTTGCTATAAGGATTCCTTTGTTCCTAGTCATAGTAGGGAAAATAGATGCAATACAAAATATGTGAACCTGATTTTATAATTCTCCCTCATACAAAATCCATTCATTTCAGTGATGGTCAAAAGTAAGGAATTTCAATTTCTGTATGTGGAAGGTGAGTTTTGCACATGTAGGTAGGGATACATGAGTATGAATCTCAGTAAACCAGAGAGATAAAATTAACATTTTTTTAAATGTATATAATATGTGTGCCAGAAATGTTGTCATTAATGATCCCTTGTCATTAAAATGGAAATAAAAAGATGAGAGATTATATACAAGCATTCAAATATATTAACTATTAATATGGCAAACATTCTATTTGCATTCTCCAAAACTACACTTTTATTTAATCCGTATTTTACTCCAACATCATTCTTTCTAGACACCATCACGTGTCTCAAAAATGGCACAAAGCTACCTATAGAAAAAACAGTTTAAAACACAACAGCTCTCCAAAACATACATCATTCCTCTTTTGTCAAAATGCCACATCCTCAGATAACACAGCATCTATAGTAAACAGAACATTTATTGTAATTAAAGATTAACATTAACTCCTAAGATAATTTCTACATCAAAATAGATAAAACCTTTGAATGAAACACCAGAAAATTACACCAATTTTAATTGATACCATGTGATACTGAAATGTGTAAAGAAAATTATTAAGCAGTTACTAGATAGAGTAGAAAAGGATTATGATTTTATTTTTTTCCCAGAATATCTGATCTAAGTCTTCAAACAGTTCCTAAATTTGATCACATTAATCACTGAAAGCAAAATAGCCATATATCAACAAACACCAAATGGAGTCTAGCATTTCCATTTTCTAAGATGCAGAGTGCACCAACACATCTCTACAACCGTCACAATGGCAACCTATCCGCAAGTGCATTTTGTGGTATACAATTGACTTCATCGAATAAATCAAGTCCAGTCAGGGAACTACATGGGTGAAAAACATTACTAAGCACTGGAACGAACACATACACGACGGTCAATAAAGGACAGAAACACTCCTTTGTGGGAGAATACTTTACTTTTTGTATTTTTTGAAGTGCATCTCTTAACACTACATACGGTTTTGGTAACAAAGCAGAGTAGGCTTGGAGCACATGAGCTGGATTCCTTTCAGATGAAACTAAATGGCAAAATGCATTCTCAGGAAGGCACCTGATGTGCTCCAGCTGCAAATGGACACTCAGTCCACAGAAGCAAAAAAAAGCTTGTCAAACGCGATACCCATGTAAGTGTATAGCGTAGACATTGGCTCCCCAGCAGAGCTGCTTTGCTCTGCAGAGCTGCTCTGAGGGGTTGCGCTATTTGGCAAGGGAGATGCAGCATCAGGCCACCCGTGGCAGAACAGTCTTTGTCTCTGCCATTAAACTCTCTTATCCTAGGTAGCAGGGGAGCCACATCCAAACCACTACTGGGACAAGTCTCAGACACATGCTAAGCCTCCAGTCATGCCTAACAAATGTTGGAAGTAATGTTAATTGGAATGGGCCAAAATCATGCCAGGGACCCTTCTGACAATGTCATGGTTGTGGCAGTTGTGTTCTCCTGCCAGGAAGCTTCTTCAGATACCTTTAATTTAGTAGTATAGGCGTAGCCTCTCTTTCCACAAGCTGATGCTTCCAGGAGGACTGTGTGAATTCAGACTCCAGGCAGCTGGGGTCTGTGGCTGGGTGGCAGACCCATATTGCTGACTGAGCTACAAGTCTGGCCCTCAGTAGTTTCAAGCCCGCTGGGCTGAAGAACCCAGTGCCCCAGAAGCAGGAGCGCTCTGCGTGGCAGGGCTGCCCAGGGCAGGCATGTGGGAACCCTGGTTGCTACTGGCTCAAATGAGTATGTTCAGTAGGAGTTTCTCACCACTCCCTCTCAGCCTTCACAGCTTTGTAGAGGTTTGCAACTACAGGCATTCTGACTTCATTATTTAGCAAATTCACGAGTTGTTCTTAAGAGTCATTTGTGGGAATTTGCATGAAGAGGTGGCATAAACAAACCTGTGACAGTAGCAGAGATGATAAATCCCAGCTATAAGTGATGGAAAGATCAAGAAAGGGAGGGTGCCTACTGCAAAAGCAGAAGTGCTGTCTCTGACAGGACAGGGTTAGAAGGCATCTTCTGTACCTTTTCTTTCCTTGTATTGTTTCCATATAAACACTTTTAGGTCTGGGAACTATAAATGTTTTCTTGCTCATCACAAAAGAATTGCAGAGACTGAAGGTCAAAAGGTAAACTTCTCATTGCAATACATTTTCACAGGCTGAATTAATACCCATGTGTTTAGTAGTGGTTAGTGTATGGGAATGGAAAGAACTTCTACCAGCATTTTTCTTATTAAGGAAAAATAGAGAATGAATGCAAAAAAAATACTTAAGATCTGTCGGATAATTTTTCTTCACAGTGATGATGTTCTTTACCTTCCTCTTTATTTATAAGAAATAAAAATACTGAATCTTAAAATCTTTTGCTAGAAATACATTGACTGTAGGAGGTAAATGAAGACAGAAATGGGAGCCGAATACAGTGAATAGAAAAGCAAAAGAACAAGAAATGAACAAGGTGAACAAAATGAAATGAACAAAATATGTGGGAACTTCTCCCCTCACATAAATGAAAATTTAAAGACATGAACTTATGCTACAGTAACAGGGTGAGAGTCATGCCAGGTCTTATAGCATAAACAGTAACATCTGTATCATAAGCAGTATCAGATCTCTGTAGTGAGAACTAAACAATATTAAAAATATCAAGAGGACTCTGTTTCTGGACTCTAAACTTGTTTGCATCAGTTTTATTTTTGAGTTGCATCTAACTTGAACAGATGTGATGATGGAATCAGGACTTCTTTTGCATTTAATAATGCACTACAGTCTTATTCTGCAAGAACTTTGTTGTTAATTCAAAAGTTGCCGCACTCAATCTCAGAAAGCGCAGATGAAGTCCCAGGACTAATCTTGAATCTCTTTCCTGGGCATATTTACCAGTAGCATGGAAATTCTGCACAGATGAGGAGTGAAGCCTGTGAAAACACAAGAAGTTAATTATTTTGGATTAATCAAATTTTTAATGTCTTAGTAAAGTCCTAGTAAATGCACTGAGTAAATGCACTTAAATAGTTAGAGATTATTAACTACTTTTTGTTTTAGTCGGCTTTTCTTTGGCAGTTATCATGGTCTCAGGTCATCATTTCATGTGCGTTAAACAATGTACCTTTGCAAGACTGTGGAAGTAGGAAGATATTGCCACCACATTATTAGTTTGCTATTTTACAGTGCGGGTTCCAGAGCCTGGAAGGAACCTTTCTCAAGTGATTTAATAAGAAGATCCCTGTGGCCTCCTCTCTGCCACCCCTCTGTACTCCAGTTTGGGCAAAGCCTGGCACAGGCATTCTCCTGCTGTATTAGACCATTGATCTAAGCATCCTCTTTGGTGCCAATTTGTTTATGGGATAATAAGTTAGACATAGTTAATGCCCATGTAGCTCTCATGAGTTAGAAGCCAAGCTTTTGTTGCATGGTTTTGAGATCGATACAAGTCAGAAATATTCACTGTTATATGCATTTTTTTTCCTTACTGTCTGCAAAATCCTTTTATAAACATTGCTTGGTTTTCATACCCTGGGGCAATGAGTTTCACATTTTTAGTGTAACAAAGGATTTCCTTTACCATTTTGATTTCTGAAAGAGACCGTCTACTCCTTGACAAGATACAGGGAGTTACTAGGACAGAGCTGTATGTCTGGATGATATATTCCAGTTTGGCACAAGCTGTACTGTAATTTTAGAGACTTACTGTATTCATGAGTATATATTAAATTTGGTACTGGGCACTGACAAAAAATTAAGAAAGGTGACTAGATTAAAAATAAATCTGCCAAGCCAAAAGTAGTTCCAAAAGGTGCGAAGGAAATGGTCTGACTCTTGCAGCATATTGCTATTTATGTTAGGGTTATACATGGCACTTCAGAACAGTCCCAGGGCCTTGCTTGTGAAGATAGGATGGAAGATACCAGCTCTGATGGAGAGAGTACGCAAGCAGAAGGTGCAAAAGCAAATGCTGAATAAAAGCAGAAGGTTGAAAGTGGAGTAGGGTGAGATGGGAGTGATGGGAGAAGGTCTCCGTAAGTGTTCTGGCAGCTTATGTGCCTCTAAATGCCAGCTACCCTTCCTGGTTAACAGAGAAGTGGGAAGGGAGGTAGGTGAGGACTTTGTTGTTGCAAGTCCCTCTACTTGCAACAGAGTCTGATTTTCTTTGAAGTAGAGGCTGTAAGGTTATGCTGGCTCCTTGGTGCCTTGATTCCTACGGCGGTATTAGGGTGGCAGATGGGTGGTACTGATCAGCACTGCAAGCCAGTGTGGGGAGCGTCAGAATTTGTGGCTGGGAGAAGAGCTCCGGTTGGGTATTTTGGGGTGGAAGGAGCTCCACCACCTCCTGGGGAGCCTCATGCTGGGTAACCACTGGACAAAAGCCTTGTGCAGCCTTGGTTTTATGAGGAGATAATGAAGTCTTTTTCTACACAGCTGTGCCCTTGGTCAGAGCTGTAATGCTGCCAGTGGCGCAGATAGCAGATACTGACCCGGGAGGAGGAGTTTGTCTGAGGACTGGTAAGCGAGATGGTTAAGATGAAATAATGAGCTATGTGTTCCAAAGGGGCCACTGATTTTGGATGCCCTACTTTTCAGGTGCTGAGACATGAAACATTTCGGTAAAACTCACAGAGGGGTTAGAAACTAGAAGCTCCCACTGAAGTGAAAATGAGCACCTGTTTTTGCATTGCTTTGAAAAATAACAGGAAGAGTATATGGCTATTTGAGAGGTGAATGTTTCAAACCAGAAGAACATTTTTAGCATAACAAAAAGACCTATAAGCACCATAGGAGTGCTCAGATTAAAAAAGGAGAAAGGATGGTGAAGTATTTGTGGGGAAATAAATATTCGTGAGCCCAATTACATTATAGGTAATAAAATTAGTAATTAATAATGAATTATTAATTCTTAAGTACTATTGCTACTTAGCACCAGAAAAGTCAATTTATGGCTCAGTATTTAGTGGGACTGTTATGCCCTACAGCAGCAGGTAACTACTAATATATAGATCCATCATCTGAGCTTGCTGCAGGCAGTTGTTCTGCAGTTCTGAGAGGTACTGACTGTTTCCCCAAAATGCTCAGTATGGGGCTAAATTCTGTCTATGGCTTTCTGTGTGAATGCTAGTATCTGCAATGCAGTCTTTCTGGAGCATATATTACTCATTTAGTACGCATGTGTATTACACATGCCACTGCATTGACCTTTCCCATCCCTTATTTCTGTTTCATTTGGCTTGTGTAGGGAATATCCTTGGGGTTTGTCTGCCCTGTCAGTCAAACAGGGGTAAAAGCCTGTTTTTAAATCTATATTTGCCCATTTTTCTTCTTGTTTTTCAGAAGTATTACTTAGGTGCAGGCTTAGAGTTGTTGTTGGGAGCACAGTTCAACATATTTTGTGCTGCATTGCAGGCTGCCTTCAGTCTGGGTGAGCTGGACATAGACAGGGCACAGGTATGTGCTATGGTTCTCCCTACCAGAATCTATTGCAAGCCACTGTCTTTCCAAGCACAACCTGGCCTTTAGTGATGCCCAGAAATGTGGAGCAGAATATGTTTGTCCAGGATTTTGATTTTCTCTGTTGAGCTTGTTTCTCAACCTGATACCATAGATGGTGGCAGAAGGTTGCCAGAAATACTTGAAAAATGGGACTTGGATATGACAGCTCTCCCTTCTTAGGTCTCTATCCACTAGACATGGAAGAACTTATCCAATCTGCTTTCCGCACCATTGCGTCTTTGCCTTGGACCAGCAGCAGGATGACCAGCATGTGTGATTTGTGTTAGCAGGAGTTCACACACAACAAGCACTCTCATTTAGCTCACTGCACAGCTGTCCTTCTTGGCTTTCTGAAAATCAGAGTCCTTGTTGTTTGTCAATAATATCCATGAGGACTGTCATAGATTTATTGAGTACTCTTGTTTTACCACAAAGCTTTCTGTGTTATATATCACGCTATTTTTGTTGGCTCAGTGCAAAAGTGCTGAGCCAAGGTGGCAAAGGGAAAAGGTGAAAACTTCCCAGCAAACAAAATCCTGGAAGGTCTTTGCTGTCATGAGCTGTTATGAGGATGGAAGTCAGCATCTAATACCGACAGCAGGCTTTTTCACTGAGGTGAGATTCTTTTCTGCTTCCTTCCAGTTACCACATATTCTTCACAAAGTGTAATGAACAAATAGGAGGTGAAAGCTGGATTTTTACGGTCTCGCTGATATATGCGGTCAAACTTGAATAACACAAACTGATAGAAATTCTCTATTGCTATTGCTTTTCTATGTGTTCTTTTATTTTTCTCAGTTGTATTGCTTCCTGATGGTGATCTTTCCATGATTTATATCCAGGGAACTGTAATCAATGTCCTTTGTAAACTATTAATTTTAATGAAACATTATGCAAGTGAGAAGATTATAGATGTGTCCAGATAGTTCAACTGCACAAAGGTTGATGACGTGTCTAAATATAGTATATTAATACACTGAGTCATCACCATTGGAGACAAAGCATGTATGTAATATACACATGTAATTACATTATTATTTAATATACATATGTAATTACATTAATTGGTTATAAAAGTGATACCATTGATACTCAAGCACTGTGTGCTTGATGTAGAAACACAATTTCAATTGCCAGTTTGATGCTTTAACATCAACTAGGATTTATTTTGACAAGTTCTACTCATGCAACTTATAATAAATAGCTGTGCATGAAAATGTTGTTTCTTGTTCTCAGCAAAGTGGACCTAAAGAACTTGTCATTCCTCTCCAATGGAATTTCAAAAAGAATTAGATAATGTAATACCGGATTCCTCTAAAAACCCTTTTATGCATGCTCAGGGTAATGAACATCTTTCAAGAACAGGATAGCACATCTTGGGTGTAGTGTTGTTGAAGTGTGGCATGGCATTGGTGTGGCCAGGTCTTAAATGGTGGCTCTCCAGCTGACTGAAAGAATTGCACAGATTTTTCTACCTGTTGAGCCCGCATTGCTATTGAGAACAACATTAAATACTGACAGCTTTTAAATTCTGTAAGGGGATACACTGAGCTCTTGTTTTCCTTCATAGTTTAGGAAAGGGTTACTTAGTCTGATACTTATTTTTTAAACTACTCATAAGAAAATGAATATGTCCTCATAACTGTCGTGGTTTAGCCCCAGCCGGCAGCTAAGCACCACGCAGCCGCTCGCTCACTCCCCCCTGGTGCGATGGGGGAGAGAATCGGAAGAGCAAAAGTAAGAAAACTCGAGGGTTGAGATGAAGACAGTTTAATAGGTAAAACAAAAGCTGCGCACACAAGCAAAGCAAAGCAAGGAATTAATTCACTACTTCCCATGGGCAGGCAGGTGTTCAGCCATCTCCAGGAAAGCAGGGCTCCATGACGCGTAATGGTTACTTGGGAAGACAAACGCCATCACTCCAAATGTCCCCCCCTTCCTTCTTCTTCCCCAGCTTTATATACTGAGCATGACGTCATGTGGTATGGAATAGCCCTTTGGTCAGTTTGGATCAACTGTCCTGGCTGTGTCCCCTCCCAGCTTCTTCTGCACCTGACAGAGCACGGGAAGCTGAAAAGTCCTTGACTAGTGCAGCAACAACTAAAACATCTCTGTATTATCAACACTGTTTTCAGCACAAATCCAAAACATAGCCCCATACCAGCCACTATAAAGAAAATTAACTCTATCTCAGCTGAAACCAGGACAATAACCTGGAGCTCAGTATCAGGACTTTAATGTGCATTGATAGTAATGCATCTGTGTCTCATTTAGTGTGCTGCCATTGAAATACACACATTAACAGCTTCTTTTTATTAAGATATCCCTTTGATAATATAGTGAAAGATTACAGGTTATTTGTGACAAATCCTTTGCTAGGTATTGTATATATAGCTATGCCTCAAGTAATTCACATAAAATAGATTTCAAGGGAAAATATTTATGTGTCAACATTTCATTTCATTTACTTTGCCTTATTGAAAACAGTGAAAGCCATTCTGTTTCTGAGACAAGATACATATGGTATAGCTCACCATTTTGGAGAACGCCGCACAATCCATAAACTTGGGTACACATACTGTAATTGCTTTCAAAAGGAGAGTGAGTGTGGCTTGTAGCTGAATTAAGAAATGGATCAATTAAGCTATTTCTCTCTTTTCTGCTGTTTACTATATGTAAGGAGCATACTTCTAAAGTGTTTATTGTTCTTAATTTAAACATGAAATAGTTATATATAAAAAGATAAGACCTGAAATATTCCGTTCCTAAAATAGAGCCGATATTTCAGACAAAACCATTTCAAGGTGATTTAAAGCTCTAGGGTAAATTTTGCCTTGATCATGTCTTTTATTGACTGTAAACACTATTCCTTCAGCACACAGTCATTGCACAAGAATGCTTTACTGAGCTGATTGTATTATTCATTTCCTAGAAAGTTTCAGTTTTAAATTATTATATATGCTTAGACCTAGCTTATTCATGGGGGTGAGCAGTTTCGCGTATTTTAGACACATTTATATTATACCTTTATAATCTAATATAAAATAATGGGCATAATATAAAAGAATGATATAAATATAATATAAAAGAATGGAAACAATATAAAAATGATAAATCTTACCTATTTATTTTTCCTTTAAAATATAAACTCTTCTGTGGGTATTATGGAATGTTATGTTCCAAATCCCATGGAGAGCAGCAGAGAGACTGATCAGGTCTTCAGAGCAGAATTAGATAGAAATAGTTTATTTCTTTCTTCTTTTTTTTTAAAAAAAAATTTATTATTATTTGAAGGGGGAAAGGGATAAAACCAGGCTCGCAAGAGATAAGCCTGAAGGCGGCATGCCAATGTTTGAGGGATGGTGTGCTAGCAAGGTCCTTTGGTCTGCTGTCTCAGTGGAGGTAGGGGATGGAGATCCATGCAGCAGCAAAGGTGCAAGGGTTATTGATGTGTTAGAAACCATGGAAGCACCTGAGAATGGTCACATAGGAACTAGGGCTTCTCCCCCCAGAAAGGTGGCAGGATCAGTAGCCCAACTGAAGTGCACCTACACCAATGCACGCAGCACGGGCAACAAACAGGAGGAGCTGGAAGCCATTGTGCAGCAGGAAAACTATGATATAGTTGCCATCACGGGAACATGGTGGGATGGCTCGCACAACTGGAGCGCTGCAATGGATGGCTACAAACTCTTGAGAAAGGCTAGGCAAGGAAGGAGAGGCAGTGGGGTAGCCCATATGTTAGGGAGTGTTTTGATTGTCTAGAGCTTAATGATGGTGATGATAGGGTTGACTGTTTATGGGTTAGAATCAGGGGGAAGGCCAACAAGGCAGATATCATGGTGGGAGTCTGTTATAGACCACCTGACCAGAGTGAAGAGGCAGACAAAATATTCTATAAGCAGCTGGGAGAAGTCTCACAATCGCTAGCCCTTGTTCTCATGGGGGACTTCAACTTACCAGATGTCTGCTGGCAATACAATACAGCAGAGAGGAAACAGTCTAGGAGGTTCCTGGAGTGTGTGGCAGATAACTTCCTGACACAGCTGGTGAGGGAGCCAACTAGGGAAGGTGTGCTGCTGGACCTGTTGTTTGTGAACAGAGAAGGACTTGTGGGTGATGTGACAGTTGGAAGCCATCTTGGGCATAGCGATCACAAAATGATAAGTTTTCAATTCTTGGAGATGTAAGGAGGGGGGTCAGCAGAACTGCTACCTTGCACTTCCAGAGGGCAGACTTTGGCCTGTTTAGGAGACTGGATGACAGAGTCCCCTGGGAGGCAGTCCTGAAGGGCAAGGGAGTACAGGAAGGCTGGACATTCTTCAAGAAGGAAATCTTAAAGGGGCAGGAGCAGGCCATCCCCATGTGCCAAAAGACGAGGTGGTGGGGAAGAAGATTGGCCTGGCTGAACAGAGAGCTTTGACTGGAACTCAGGAAAAAAAAGGAGAGTTTATGACCTTTGGAAGAAGGGGCAGGCAACTCAGGAGGACTACAAAGATGTCATGAGGTTATGCAGGGAGAAAATTAGAAGGGCCAAAGTCCAACTAGAACTTGATCTGGCTACTGCCATAAAATACAATAAAAAAGGTTTCTGTAAATACATTAGCAACAAAAGGAGGGCTAAGGAGACTCTCCATCCTTTATCGGATGCAGGGGGGAACATAGTGACAAAGGATGAGGAAAAGGCTGAGGTACTTAATGCCTTCTTTGCCTCAGTCTTTAATAGGAAGACCAGTTGTTCTCTGGGTACCCAGTCCCCTGAGCTGGAAGACAGGGACGGGGAGCAGAATGAAGCCCCCATAATCCAAAGGGAAACAGTTAGCAACCTGCTACACCACTTAGACACACACACAAGCCTATGGGGCCGGATGGGATCCACCCAAGGGTACTGAGGGAGCTGGCAGAAGTGCTCACCAAGCTGCTTTCCACCCTTTATCAGCAGTCTTGGCTAACTGTGGAGGTCCCAGTTGACTGGAGGTTAGCAAATGTGATGCCCATCTTCAAGAAGGGTCGGAAGGAGGATCTGGGGAACTACAGGCCTGTCAGTCTGACCTTCATGCCAGGGAAGGTTATGGAGCAGATCATCTTGAGTGCCATCATGTGGCACGTACAGGACAAGCAGGTGATCAGGCCCAGTCAGCATAGGTTTATGAAAGGCAGGTCCTGCTTGACTAACCATATCTCCTTCTATGACAAGGTGACCCACCTAGTGGATGAAGGAAAGGCTGTGGATGTTGTCTACCTTAGTAAAACCTTCGACACAGTTTCCCACAGCATTCTCCTGGAGAAGCTGGCTGCTCATGGCTTGGATGGGTGTACTCTTCTCTGGGTAAAAAGCTGGCTGGATGGCCAGGCCCAAAGAGTGGTGGTGAATGGAGTTAAATCTAGCTGGCAGCTGGTCACAAGTGGTGTTTCCCAGGGCTCAGTATTGGGGCCAGTTCTGTTTGATACCTTTATCAATGAGCTGGACGAGGGGATGGAGTGCACCCTCAGTAAGTTTGCAGATGACACCAAGTTGGGCAGGAGTGTTGATCTGCTTGAGGGTAGGAAGGCTCTACAGAGGGATCTGGACAGGCTGGATCGATGGGCCGAGGCCAATTGTATGAAGTTCAACAAGGCTAAGTGCAAGGTCCTGCACTTGGGTCACAACAACCCCATGCAATGCTACAGTCTTGGGGAAGAGTGGCTGGAAAGCTGCCTGGCAGAAAAGGACCTGGGGGTGTTGGTTGACAGCCACCTGAATATGAGCCAGCAGTGTGCCCAGGTGGCCAAGAGGGCCAATGGCATCCTGGCTTGTATGAGAAATAGTGTGGCCAGCAGGACTAGGGAAGGGATTGTCCCCCTGTACTCAGCACTGGTGAGGCCACACCTCAAATACTGTGTTCAGTTTTGGGCCCCTCATTACAAGAAAGACATTGAGGTGCTGGAGCATGTCCAGAGAAGGGCAACGAAGCTGGTGAAGGGTCTAGAGCACAAGTCTGATGAGGAGCAGCTGAGGGAACTGGGTTTGTTTAGCCTGGAGAAAAGGAGGCTCAGGGGAGACCTTATTACTCTCTACAACTACCTGGAAGGAGGTTGTAGAGAGGTGGGTGTTGGTCTCTTCTCCCAAGTAACAAGCCATAGGACAAGAGGAAACGGTCTCAAGTTGCGCCAGGAGAGGCTTAGATTGGATATTAGGAAAAATTTCTTCACTGAAAGGGTTATCAAGCATTGGAACAGGCTGCCCAGGGAACTGGTGGAGTCACCATCCCTGGAGGTATCTAAAAGATGTGTAGATGTGGTGCTTGGGGACATGGTTTAGTGGCAGCCTTGGTAGTGTTAGGTTTACGGTTGGACTTGATGATCTTAAAGGTCTTTTCCAAGCTAAGCACTTTTATGATTCTATGATTCCTTCTGAAATACTGTAAAGGATAGTGCATAGGCTGTATGCTTATAGGATCCTACACGTGTATAAGTTAGTATAGGGGCATACAATGCTTTGAACATTATTGAAAACAGCAAGCTAAATCCCCACTTACTACATTTAGTTTCAGAAGCTCAGAATACTTTTTTTGGTTGAGGAATGTAAAAACCCATAAAAACCAAGACTGCTGCTGCGATGTGCGCAGGCTCTGTGGGTTATGGCTGTGCTGTGCTTGTCTTTGATGGGTGTTGGCTTTACCAGGAACTGAAGATAAAATGCTGAGTGTCTGTATTAATATGCAATCAGAGATGAGTCATCAACCATGTTTTCCTTTTTAGGAGCTGTTTAGGTTGTGCCTGGTACAGCTTCTCTGTCTACAGTTAGTGCCAAACACTGTGTCAGAGCTGCCAGCTCTATTGGGTCAGAAAAGGACAAATTAAGGACCAGTACAGCGGTTTTTGTAAAGCAAAAAATTGGACTGGCAAAAGACCATTCCTTTACCTGTTTTTAGCAGGGAAAGGCATTTGGTAGAAATGTCTGTGTAAGGAGCTGGCAGTGCTTTGCAAGCGACATGGTGTGGATACGGGTACGTGGCTTCCTACACACCTCAAAGTAATGGCCTGAGAGTAATGCGATATCCACACCCTGCCCATAACCTGCTGTGACACACTCACCATCAGTCCCATCCTCCTTCTGGCTATGACCGCAGAAAGCGGCTTTGAGGAAATCATCCGCGTGATCCTGTGGGCTTCCAGAGGCTTCCTTCACATGAAATGTTTTCTTGTAAGCAATTGCCAGGCAGAAGCCTGACCTCAACCTTTTATATGTCTTTCACTAAGATGTGTAGCCTCAATCTAAATATCTTTAGTTAATTCAGCATTTCCATTAAAATATCAAGGGTAGGAGCAGCTTAGAAAAACTAGGAGAAGAAGATTCTCAATAAATATTTGCAAGTTTTTTCCACTTCCATGTGAATTATATTGAATGTCATTCTTAAAAAGTCCCTTAAAAAGTGTAAGCCTTTGTCAGCATCTGCTGTGGTCAAAATTGTCTCAGTCTGGTTTTGAACAGCATCCCTGCTTGGCTATCTGTGTGGCTTTTAATTTGTCTTCCTTTAAGGAGTTATTTTTCTCTCGGCAATCCATAACTCAAGCCTCTCAACTCTGGAAGGAAAAATGGAAAGGTTATCAGAATTCTCTAAGTGGTGATCTTGATGTCATTTAGGAGTATTTTTTTTTAATTACGATCAAAGATTAGTTTTCTGCTCTCCACCAAATCCTTTATTCTACCTGCATAATGCTGTACAGTCCAAAGCAGTTAATATGTGGTGGCTTGTAAGCTGATCTGACTGGTCTGAATGCTCCATTTAACTTAATGCCCCATGCTGCTAAGCTGTTTATCCCTGCTCTGACCTGCCTATTTACAGAAAAAGTGGGTTTGTTTTTGAAAACCCTTCCTGCATTTTAAAAATGAGCTTTTAGGTTCATACCTGTGGTCTAACTTAAAAACAAACAAACAAACCAAAACAAACTCTCTGCCAAATAAATCAGGGGCACTTGTGCTGGTCTTAGGGTTGGTGGATAGTGCTGGCATAGGGCAGCCATGGAGAGCCAAGAACCTCTCTGTGCTGAGACGCAGGGCTGTGTTATTGCTGACCGTGGGGGTAATGCAGTTTTGTACCTGGGGATGTGAGGCTGCTCAAGAAGCAGAGTGGCCGATGGCGTGAATTTGCATCCTCATAAACTCTTTTAATCTTTGGCAGCGAATTCAAAGGCAGCATTTCTATAATGGGAGGGTGTTACTGAGGATATTTTCAGATGTGCAGATATTTCTGCTATTTTTCTGTGGGTGCTGACATCTGTGCTGCTATCTAATGTGTGTAGAGTACATTACTTGTGTCCAAGAGAGCACCAGTATATGTATTGGAAATTGCGGTTTTGTCCTCGCAGACTGTGGGAGTAGAAGTGTTGATGCATGTTGGCTTGAACGTGGTTGTTGGACAGTGGGTGCTATTTAGAAATTTTGACAGAGATTTTCATCTTGAAAAATGAAGCTGAAGGTGTGCATGTGCGCAGTTCTGCTGGGAACTTAACAGGAGCTGGGAGGGCCTGTTAAAAATTTACGAGAGGCAAGTGTATATCTGTTAGTCAGCACTTCTTTCCTCAGTGTATCATTCTGGGGATGCTGCAAGCAAACATTACCCATGTAGGAATTAAGCTTTGGTGTAGATAAATTTCCTATGGTGTTTACCTATTTCTGAAACAAGATTAGCTTGATATAGAGAACAGTTGCCTACCTTCTGTATAAATGGAGACTTTGGGGCTATTTTTTTGCATACTTAGCATTTGAAATTACACATCTCTTCTCTGTCTTGAACAGTGGCCACTATAATGCTGTGTTCAAAAGTAGATGGTGACATATTTGTGGGAAAACCTGTGAAAGAAGGCGGCCAAAATAATAGTGAGTTATTATTAATAATAGTAGTGGGCCATCATAATAATAATAATAGTGAGCCATCATCTGAGTGCCCGACTGAGTGCATGCCAGGTGAAGAGACATCCACTCTGCGGTTTGGAGCAGCAGCTGGGTGGTTGCAGAGGTGCCAGCGCAGCCCCCTGTGATCTCCTCGCCTGTGATCTGCGTTCACAGTGCTGGGTTTTCACCCATCACAAGTCCTCGTGATATTGCCGATTCCCTTGAGGTCTGCTAAGCAAGCTGTGCAGGCCAAATTGTCATAAAACTCATAAAACTCCTAAAGAAATGGCCTTTCCTAGGGTTTTGAGGGAGAGGATGTTCCTGACACAGCCCAGCCCAGCCATGCATGTACTTCTACACCAGGCAAGAGGATTTTCTTGCACTGACTAATGAGGGGCTCTGAAAGTTATTTCTGCCATGCAAACTGGCAAGCTGTAGTACTTTCACGTAAGAAAAATGATTATAGTAATTTATGCTTATGGAATTTTAAAGCAAAGTGTCACCATTGTTTTTTCCCCACCTTATAGATAGAGAAAATTGGGGCAGTGAGAGGTGAAAAGACTTGCTGCAGGGTCAGAGTCAAATCTGCTTCTGTTGAAGTCAAGTACTGCTCCAAAGCACAGCAGCCCCAGCAGTGAAGTGCTATGTCTGCAGTCCTGTGTTTCGAGGTGGGCGGGGAACAGTTTCAGCCCCTCCATTTTATATCTTACTCTGTGCTTCTTATTTCTGCACTGTTCACATGCCTCAGTCTTGTGGAGGTTTACTTCTTCGTGAGATGCTAAATGCTGTGCAGGTTTTTCTGACAAAGGTCGTAGTGTGGTGTGTTGAAGCAGCTTTCACAGTATGTACTAGTGTTTGCCTGCAGCTTCAATTAAGTTTATCTAAACAAGTGCTCTACCAGATGGCCACTTGTAATTATTTTACATTATCACTGCTGAACTGCCCTGTTCTCAGACAAGGCAACAAAACCTCCATCGTTTTAGGTTTTTTTGTTTCTGGAAGTATGCAGGGACAAAATGTTGAGTACAGTGTTAGTGGCACATGGGTATACAGTGGAAAGTCTTGTGGGTTGTTTTTTTCTTTTTTGTCACTTTATGGCATGGATTTCAAGTGATTTTCCCAGAGGCTGGCTGGTTTCCTCTCAGGAAAGGAGAGGTCGGCATGGAAGGAGGTATGGGCTGGACCACTGCTCTTGTTCCAACTCTGTTTGCATCGCTCTGAGAGCGAGATAAAATGACAAAAAGTGGAGCTAGTCTACTTATACTGATCTGAATTAGGGGTAAATGTGGTATATTGTTAGATTTGTTGCTCATGGATTCATCTTTGATTATAAAGAACAGTGTGGTAGGAACAAGGGATTGCATCATGCTAAAAACAAGAGGTGAGCTCTCCAGATACTGAGATTTCAAGTACTTATATAGTGTCAGATAGGTAATGTCAAATATCTCCACAGTGAATCTTTTCTGATTAATAATGGAGTAACACTAATTTACACCAGCTGTGGACTTCTACTCAAAAATTAACCAAAGTGCTGGTTCATTGCTCTTGGCTACATACCAAAAATGAGGTTGAAAAGGAAACAGATCAGTAGCAGAAAATACAGATAACAATAATACTCTGCAATAGGGAAAAATACAAAAGTAGGAAAAATAATAAAAAATGAAGTTCACAGCTCAGAAAATAGGGCTGAGGAACTACTGTGTAATTAATAAAATTCACAAAGTGTCAATCAAGTAAACAATCTGGTTTGGGGCAGATTGAAAATAGAGGGCCAAATTCTGTCTTCAGCTGCTCATATATGGTTTTGTCTCCAAGGCGGAATTTACTTTATAATGTATGAGTGCATAACAACACAAAACAAGAGAAAGGATGTTTTAGTGGTAGCCACAAATGACAGACATGAGGCAAATCTGCTAGATTTAACAGAGCTTTAATTGAGAAGGTTGGTCTTGCATAACAGCAGCAGAGTAAGCTGCCAATCCTTGAACCTGTCCTCTAATAAAATATCATTAACTGTTAACCCTTATGAATACAGCATTGGTTTCCAGCCAGAGAATCATAAGCAGTCGATTGCCCAGACATAATGGTAACAATTTTCACTATACCGTGTTGCAGCAGTTTAGAGAATGCAGCAGCGTGACAAGAGATGCAACTGCTTGCGAAGAAAGTATTATCTTGTATCCCATAAGAAGCTTGAATGGCAAAGAAATGGTTAAAAATGATCAGATTTTCAGAGTAGGCTAAGAAAGTGGATGAATAAATATTTGTCTAGGTTCATCTCACCCTACACAAGGCTAGAACATGGCTGGGTCCTCCGAACAGAGTAAGGAATACTGGGTAAAGAGAGACTGTTGGTGGGGTAGCATGAGACTGCTTTTCTAAGATCTTTGGTGGGATGAAAATTGCACATCTGCTATGATAATTTCAGTAGCAGATGTGCTTAATGAAAAGGATGCAACTAAAACAAAGGGCTACATGGGCATATTTTTTCCTCAAAGCACAGCAGTGCAGTTATGCGTATGGCATAGCTTTCATTTTGCATCATTTAGATGTTTGAAACTGTGGAGGCCACCGTAATTTAGTATGTCTTAACAATTCAAATTCAGTACTAGTGGTAAGGTTGTCAAAGAACATCAGTGAGGCAAAATTTGTACGAAGAAGCAATGTCTTTTATTGGACCAATAAGTAAGTGGAAAATCAAAACCAACCAAAAGCTTATACAGCTTTGGAGGAAAACAACCAAACGTCACGGTTTGCATCACTTTGAATGGGCATATGTTCCAGAAGATCTGTTACTATCCTTTTCTTTACTGACTTTGGTGGAGATCTCACAGGTTCTAGTCCCAGAAAACACGATGTCTGTATTTTGGAGATGAGGGGGTACCCTGAGACCGTCATATGTGGAGTCCTTGCCCATGCCAAGTACAAGCTTCATGGGGATTTGTGGTTCAGCCACACAGAGATGGAAGGATCTCAGTGGCACAGCTAGTCTGTCCTCTGTCTAAATGTTCACTGGCAGGTGTTTCTTTAATCCACATTTAAAACTTTTCTGTGGTAGATACTCCACTCCCTCCCAACCTGCTCTAATGCTTAATTTGCATCATAATTACAAAGTCCTACCTCATATCTAGCTTATTTTTTTTCTTGCTAAAAATCTGTACTTCACAGGTAAATGCAGAGAACAATAGATAGCCATCAAGTTTATAGTGACTTTTTATAGCGAAGGAAATTAAGCAGGCTCTTCCTTAGTCTTCTCTATCAGTTCCTTTCACCTTGACAAGTCATCATTTTTAAATCTCGTATTATTTTGCCCTCCCTTGGGATCTTTCCAGTTTGTTTACATCTTTCCTAAAGTGTGGAGGAGAAAGGGACAAAGTACTTCAGTAAGGCTGTGTCTCTACTGAGACAAGTCGAGTGGAGTAACGACTGACCTTGTTGTACATCTGCTGCTCCTGTTAGTACATCTCAGAAAGAACACTTGCTGTTTTTGGAGCACATTGTTTACTCTCACTTAGCCCAGAGTCTGTTACAGTCTTTGCCAGTTATTGCACATTTTGTGTTTGTGCATTCTTTCTTCCTTCCTACATCCACTTTGCAGTCTGGATTGAATTTCATCCTATTGATTTCAAACCATTTCTCCACTTGATCAGGATCATTACCGACTGTAAGATTTTCATCCAGAGTGCTTTCAACCAGCTTGCTGTTGCCCACAAATTTTGTAGCTGGATTTTCTATTCCATCATGCAAGTCTTTAGTGAAATGATTAAACAGAACCAAGCCTCAGCTAGACCTTTATTGACGTGCCCTCCCAAAGTGATAGCAAACCGTTGATAATTTTGAGTACAGAGGATAACGCACCCACCTTAGACTAATCTAATGACTTTGTTTTCCTCTTTCACATAGGAGAATGCCATGATACACTGTCTCAAGAGCCTTACAAAAGTCAAAATCCATCACATCTACAGCTTCTCCACACTCTGCAAAGCCAGTTATCCTGTCAGAGAAGTTAATGAGTTTGGTCTGATGTGATCTGCTCTTGACAAATCTAAGTTGTCTGTTTCTTTTCAGTTTATTATGCTTTGAGGGGATTAAAAACTGATTATTATTAATTTGTTCCAGTATCTTTCCAGGTATCAATGCTATGCTACCTTGTCTACAAATCCCCAGGTTCGTCTTTTCCACTTTTAAAAGCTGTTCACTTACTTGTCTTTCCTCAGGCCTCTGGGAACTCACCATTCTCCATGAGTTCTTGAAGAGAATCACTAATGGTGTGGAGATTGCTCTAGCTAGTTCCTTAAGTGCTCCAGGGTGAGTTTTATCAGGCCCTGACAATTTGAATTCATCTGACTTATTTAAATACCCTGCTCTATCCCTGCTCTTGCCTATGCTTCTCTCCTCTTGCTCAAAGTAATTGTGCTAAGCATTTTGAACATTTTCTGCAAAGACAGAAGCATAGAATGTATTGAACACTTCAGCCTTCTCTGTGTCTGTTATTATCTGTCTCTCCTTTCTTTCAGTCTTTATTATTATCTTTATCTAGAGCTTTTTCCTATTGCCTTTAAGCTTGAGCAATCTGTGATTCATTTTGTGCTGTAGCTTCTCAAGGTTTCTTCCAGGCCATCTCTTGGCTTGTTCTAGACATCCCCTGATGCATTTAGCCTATGTGCATTCAGAGTGCAGACTGGCTTAAATTGTGCCTATGGTGCAAATGTACTCACTGAGTATGCAGTCTAGAGTTTCTCCCCTCCGCCAGTGTGTAATGTATACAGTTTGACGTATTGGACTTCCTGTGCCTGTTTAGAAATTGTACCCAAGGCTGCTGGATCGTCTAAGATACTATTAGACTTTCTGACTTGACCTGCTTAGTTTCATCCTGTGCACAAAGGCAGCAAGAGGGCAATATGGTGTGGGAATTCATATCTGAATACAATGAAGTCTATAGGTTTCAGAAGTCTGTATTCAGGCCATATAATTGGGATATTGGTGAATGGCATTATCTTATCAGCCTGAAATCCAGAGGAGAGGATTGCTTCCAGCTGCTACTGGGACAACTCCTTAGGACTCTATATAAGGGAAAGACTTTTATAAAGAAAAAAAATGAGCATACTGCTTGTGGAATCTTAAATAGCAACATCCTTCAAAGTTACCTCTTTACAGGAAGATTTTCAGAGGTATTATTGGAATAGTCATTTTGTTTGCCTTGAAAAGGCTGAGAGATACCTTATAGGATAGCTTATAATGTACTTCAAAATCCACTGTGGCTGTGCATCAGAGCTCTGGGAAACTGCATCATAATAATTACAGTTCTGCAAAAGGAAAGGATTAGTTTGTAATTATTCACTGGAAAGGTGAGAGATGTTCAATGGCTGGTGGTGACTTCTGAAAGAACATTAGCCAAGCTGCCGCATCAGGGTTTCTTTGGAGGACATGCCATATTGGTGTCCAGGCCCCCACTGGGTTTATCCTCAGCACTGAGACGAGAGTTGCTGAGCACCGCGAAGCTTGCTCTGCTCAGCCTCCCTCTGCTCTGAACCTGTGGGAACGGGCAGAGAAGCTGTTACTCTGACACTGCTGTGTGACGCTGCTCTGGACTTGTCCTGACACCTCTGCCCTGGGGGATCTGAAATTACTAGAAGATCTGCTTCTTTTCTAAATGTGAACAACTGTTCAGCAGATGAAATTAAATGGTAGTCAAATGAATGCATGTTGGACATTTCCCCATTGCAGTAGGAAGTGTGCAGGAGCCTCTGATATCAGTAGCTTTGGGAGATTATTTTTTTCTCCCCACGTGTCCTAAGCCACCACAGTTCCAGTGGGACCTGCAAGGACTTGGCAGCTCTGGTTATTGGGCCTTTTGCTGTGTAAAACAGGTAAATATTAATTCAAGAGTTGATTCAAAAGTGGATCTCTCAGGAAGGAGGCTTTATGGATGTATTACTGCTTCGGGTTTTTTTGTCTGGAGCATTGCCTGGAGGCCTGTATCAGTGCTCAGGAGTCTGCATGCATAGGTAATAGCAAGAGAGTTACTGCAGCGCAGGAGAGAGAGTAAGGCCCATTAAATACAACATATTACTAACAGTGATGTTATTTTGTATCTGAAGTGTTGACAGTAAAACAAAATAGAATCAGCTTTTATTTTTAAACCTGTGACAGATTAGGAGACAAATCTATATGCAGCTGTATCAATTTGTTACCTCCATTTTGCTTTGTAAAGGCAATTTTGATTGCAGAGCTGTCCTGTGCCATGCTGTAAACTCCACTGAGACTTCATGTTGCACTGAATCAGCAGGCTGTCAGGCCTTGAGAATCACCCGTTCAGACAACGCTTTCACAAAGAGCTAACTATTTCCTAGCCAAGCAAATCCTGTTTCTCAGGAATCCGTAACAGTCACGCATTGAAACTAAAAAAGGGAATAGCATCTACGTGTCTGTCTTACATCAGCATCACTTGTGTTGTCACGAAATAAAAATGATTGGTTTAGTAATCCTTCTAAAATGTCTCTTTCTTACATCAAGTAGTTGGTGGTCACAAAGAGCTCAGGCATTAACTGGAAAATCTTATAAACTGACGCTTCGCAGAAAGGTCTGCTCAGGCTCCTTGGGTGTTTTGCCGGGCACAGGTGTAATTTTCAGGCATCTTGCTTGTGAAATCTCATTTCTGACAAAGGGATGCAGTGGAAGTCTAAGCTCAGGGAGTGACTCAAAACACAAATTTAAATAATGATGTCTAGAGCTGAAAGGCAGTGTGTGTAAAGGAAGGTGTGGAAGCTGTGTGAGACCAGACACATACCTGTGTGATTTGGCTTCTGCAAGGTCAGAAGCTGCTTAGGTTATACTGAAGCCCAACTGAAAAATATGCAGGAACCTAGCTTTTAAGTCAGGATTAAGGGGAAATGAAAAAAATTAATACAGAATGCTACATCCATCCTGTACTCTTGTCCAAAGGCTTTTGGGCTGAATTCATACCACACACAAACTCAATTTGAAACTAAACATTATCAGCAGAGCCCCTAAGATTTGCATTTGAAGCATTGTTTGCCATTGCCTTATGTCTTATGGAGCTTCAAAACAGATTTTTTTATGCATCTGTGGTGGCTGAATTCTTCAGGAGTCAGAAATCTCCATATACATCAGCCTGTATGACAGGCAGCAAATCACCTTTGAGTCTTGCTCCAGTGGGGGGGATTGCTTGTAGGAGGAGGCATTTTTAGTGAAATGGCCTGGGTATTATTGGGTTTAAAATGGTTATGGAGTCAATCAGGAGACCTGCTCTACTGCAAGAAGTAGAAAGTAGTGGGCATGAATACACGTTGAATAAGAAAAATGCCCTAATCTGCAAAGGGACCTAAGATAGCATCTTCCCTCCCTTCTCTGGAAGCCTCGCCGCTCTCACACGTGGTGATGAGGGCTCACTGCACCAGTCTGCAGAGGTCCTGCCGACTCTGCAGGAGCGCGGGATGCAGGTTCTTAAAGAACTGGGGCATTTCAAAATTCACTAAATATTTAAGCATCTTGTCACTAAAGCATGAATTTCTGCTCCATAGTTGCACTCTTTTTATGGCATAGGTTGACTGGAGGAACAGAATCCTGGAGACCTGGCTCTATCAGGATCTGTTTTTCAGAGTGAAATGAGGAGCACAGAAACATGATGATGGGTAGTCCTCCATGGAATTGCAGCTTTTCCTCCTCCTAAATATGCTGTGGTCCTTGACATTTGGACAGTTTTGTTTTTTGTTTTCTTTGAAGTCCTTGTCAGCAAAGGACAAGGACATAGCAAAATATGCAAGCACTCATATGTTTAAATACTTGATTTAATCTGTATAAACCTTTTGTCTTACTTAAATATCCATTTGGAAGCTTTGATAGCTTACAATGTGAAAACATGAATTCAGGTCTATGGGTGAGATTCCTAAAGTGGCTGGGGAGATGCACAAGCCGAGAGGTGTATTTCAGACTGGTGGCGTGTCTTCCACTGCCAGTCCCAAAGGCTTCCAGGTTAGCAAGCACGCAGAATTCGGGAGCATTGCTAAGGTAGGTAACTGTTTCCCAGCAGTGCTGAAATATGTTCAAGTATACGAATAAGATATAGTCAGCTAAATAATTTAAAGGAGGCTACTTTACAGCACTGGTGAAACTTTACGAAACACAAAGATATCTTCCCTCATATTTGTTAGCATTTTATTTACTGTTCTAAACCCCCATACTTTTGTGAACAAATATATTAATAAAAATACAATAGTATTGAAACATCTACTCATGTACAATTATGTTAGCTGTGTTGGGTAGTCAGTATGATTACAAAGCCCCTACAGAAAGTCTCTACTAACAGCTAGCAGTATTATCACTTTGTCCCAAATATATAATAATATCCAGCAGTAGATTTACAGAGTTGATCATTCCAAGCCAGGAGAAAGTAGCCAGATTAAGATGATGTGAAAATGTATGTTGTTCCCCACTGACCTGGTACTGCAGAAATGTGTGTCTGACATACAGCTGAAAGGAAAAAAATGCTGCCACTTAAATGCACAGAAGAATTGTTATCTTTACATAGCATTTAGAGCCTGATAGACCCCTTTCTCATTAGGGACCTTCAGCAATAAAAGCAGGACTGAAACTGCAGTGAGTAGTGAACTCTAGATAATTGAAGAGATGATTGAAAGTTGCTTGTGTAAGTATGAAGATGTTTTAGCTATTTTTATACAAAATTTGGTTATTTTAAATAGATTAAGAAGGATCCCTAGGAGTCGGGAGCCAGGTGCACTATCTTTACTGTTCTGCCTAAAAGACTGGCTGTAAATCTTATGCACTACTTTGTTGTTATAGCATCAGGAGCTACATATCTACATCTGCTGGCACTTCACTGAGCTGACTGCTATAACCTGTGTCATTTAATCTTTCCCTTGCTCTTTCATGTATCTTACATAAGCATACACACATGCACGTACATATATACACAGAGTTTTCTGGTATTTTTATTCCTGTAAGCTGGCTTGTTAATTTGGACATTAGTGAAGATTGAGTTTTGTTTAGAGTGAGATGTGCAGTCAAGGTTTGCGATCAAGTGTGTGATCAAGGTTTGGTTGCCCAGCACAGAGCTCCAGGAGCTGTTTGTACCTTTCCCCAACGTCTGCTCTCTTTCATGTGATCTCTCAGTCGTCTTAGCTTCTGTCAACTTCACATCTCTTGATGAGACAGAGTTTACGCTTACTGTGTACCCAAGAGGTTTTGCTACCATCGTGGGTCCACACTATTAGTTTCCACATCCTCTGTTAGAAGGATCCGAGGAAGGGCTCCTGCCTGACAAAAAGAAATCACTGAAGCAACAAACTTCCTTTGTGCGGTGTTGTTTTAGGATTCACATCTGGAAATCTTATAGTTGATGGGTTAAATGTTTGGCCATTATTTGATGTATTAATCCAGTTTGAAGTTTTCTAAAGGTTTGTCCCACTTTTACACTTTAAGAGTTAAGAAATGTGTAATAGCTAGTTAGAATGGACAGTCTTTCAGTAGGTCGAGTAATGCAGTCAGTATGAATTGAAGTAATATGATTACAAAAAAATAGCTGTTATTCATTCGGCTGTCTTTCAGGGGACTATTGATCTTTCCAAGCCTCAGAGAATGTGTTGTTCCCAGCTGCATACACAGTCTCCCGTGTCCACATGTGTCACTGTGGCTCAGAGCAGAGCTAGTGCAGACATGGAACACAAGTGCAACCAATTTGGCAAGACTGGAGTGGATGCTCTGGACTGTTTGTACTTCCAACAGTTCAGCTTCAAAGAGAGCAATTCTCTTGTGCAGTCAAGGTTAAAATGAAGGCTATTAATTTCTGGAAAGATCATGAGAACAGGACAAGTCAAAAGAATTGTCCATTGAGGAGTCTATTTTTGTTTTAATAATGGTCTTTTCAAGCAATTTAAACTGCAATCTGAGCAGGCTTGAGGTCTCCATTTTATAATGGTGAAGGCTAGTACAGTGCCCCTGGGCTCTCCTCAGCTGGCATCCTTTGTTTTCAATAGTTACTGCCCTTGTGAAAGTGATAACATGGTCCATGATGAGTAAAACTCTCTACATTCTGCATATGTCTCAAATAAATGAGTACAGTGGTCTGGTAATGGGATCACAGAATCACAGGATGCCTGAGGTAGGAAGGCACCTCTGGAGATCATCTAGTCCAACCCCACTGCTCAAAGCAGAGTCAGCTAGAGCCAGTTGCTTAGGACGTTGTTCAGCTGGGCATTGAGTATGTCTAAGGATGGAGAATCCACAGCCTCTCTGGGCAACCTGTGCCAGTGTTCGGCCATACTCCCGGTAAAATAATTTTTTCTTATTTCTTTAAATGTTCTTTCCTGTATTTCAGTTTGTGCCCATTACCTCTTTTACTGTCAACCTTGTGCATCCATTCACACCTCCTGTGACCTCCTTTGCTTGACTTACTGCTAGGGCCATCCTCGGGTTTGGAAAACATGATCTTTGGAAAGTCCCTCATGAAAAGTCCCTCACCCCCAGCTGCAAAGCAGAATTTACCTTAGCAGCTTAACCTATTTACAAGACTACTGTTTTCCTTTGTGCCTCGTAGGAACTATCTGCATATTTTGCTTGGTATTTTTCAAGAAAACTTAAGGAAAAAAGGCACCCACCTGGCATTGTATCATAGCTCTATGGTGACTGGGGTATCCTAAAGGTTTAGAGTAAAGTAATATTGCTCATCTTCCCAAGGGGAAAATGCATAGCCTGTTTGATGTCATGATTTTTGACACAGATTAAAAATACATGATTAAGGGCTTAGCCTCTGCATTTTTTTTCTGTCTGATATTGGATAATTTTCTCCATTTTTCCTTCAGCGCCTGTCTTTATGGTATATAGTCATTTTGGCACAGCAAGCCCCCATCTAAAATTTGTAATATGCTCTTTCCACTTAAATCTTTTGTGGCACAACTTCCACGTGAGTTGAGATTCTTCGCAGCAACCCTACATTTTACAGAATCATAGAATGGTTTGAGTTGGAAGGAACCTTTAAAGGTCATCTAGTCCAACCCCCCTGCAGTGAGCAGGGACATCTTCAACTAGATCAGAGCCCCGTCCAGTCTGACCTTGAATGTTTCCAGGAATGAGGCATCTACCACCTCTCTGGGCAACCTGTTCCAATGTTTCACCACCCTCAGCATAAAAAATTTCTTCATTATATCTAGTCTGAAGCTACCCTCTTTTAGTTTAAAACCATTACCCATTGTCCTATCGCAACAGGCCCTACTAAAAAGTTTGTCCCCAACTTTAGTATAAGCTCCCTTTAAATATTGAAAGGCCGCAAATTTTAGCTACTATTGCTTACATTTGAGTATTCAATCTATTCCCCTATGGATTAGACAGGGATTTTCTAAGTTTGCAACAGTGTGTAGAACTGCCCTTTTGCCTGAGACTACTTGCAGCTGCACGATCTGGATAATTGTGTCATTGCTCCCTGTTCCTGTTTCTTAACAGCAAGAATTGCTGCTGCTCCCAGCTTATGTGGGACTGATGCAGTGGACTTGTTTTGGGCAAAACATGACCCAACTTGCCCATGACCAACTTGTCATGGGCAAGACAGACTCACAGACGCTACTTGGGGAAAATTAATTCAATTTATTAGAATAAAATTAAAATAGTTTTGAATGATAAGAAAAAAAAATTAAAACACTTCTTTGGGGTGTTCGGGTCTTTGAGGAGTTCACTACAGGAGAAGGACTAAGCATGTCTGTTGTGCTCGCTCAGGGTCCCAACACAGAGCCAAAATGTACTTGGAGACTGTATGGATAATGATTAATTACATTCTGCTACTCACATTCAAGTTGCCTCCTACCTATTGAACTTTGAGAGTTTGTTTATGTATGTTACAATGTCACTACCAAAAAGGAGCTTTCATAGGTGCTACTCAGTGCAGTAAAAGCCATCGCACTTCATTTGTAATTGGTTACCTGTCAAAGGTTTGTTTATAAGAGCTTTATAAATCTGGCCCTCCTGTAATGACTTTTTAATTGGTAGATCCACTTCTCCCCATCAGAGAGCAAGATAAAATGAAGAAAGCTTCCACAGCGTGAGGCTGTGTAATATGAATAGAGAGCATAGATGAATTTGCCCATTAACAGAAAGAAATAATATTTGGGAATAATTAGCCTTAGATTTATAAAGTTTCAACAGAGGTGGGGGAAAAAGACTGTGAAATGAAAATCAGGATATAGAACAGGCTTTAAATGTGTTGAATTCCCGTTGGAAACTGTAGAATTTATGGACACAGTTAAGTACTTCCCTGAATGGTGATATCAGCCTGCCTGAATCTGTATCGCAGAACTGGGCAGGTGTGTAAAGATTGCCTGAAAAAGCTTTGCTTCCTTTCTTCTACAGGGACTTGAACTTGGAATATACACAAAGAAATAGTCTTTGTAATATTTTTTTCAGTATTTTGAAAACTGAAATAAAGAAATCACCTTGAAACAAGTGGCACGTTTTCTAAATTGCCAGTGCACAAACAGAAGACTTCCTAAATACAAGTTACCAAGTGTAACTTGGAATTTTAATATAAGCTAGTACTAAAGTAGACCTGCAGGATCAGTCAGTTATATTGCCAAAAACCAGCCTTGATAATTTAGTATGAGTGGGCAAAATGCCTTCAGGATTCAGTATGTGCATTAATAAGATAAGCAAATATGAACTTATTGCTCTTTGATTCATAAAATTTTAATACAAAAAATACTAATACGGAAGACAAGGCAAAGCTAGTTAGGTATTCATCAAATTACCTTATAGAGAGGACAACAAAATTAGCCTCCTATTGATATGATAAGCGAACACAAATGCATAATTTTCCAGTTCACAAATCTTCTATATAAAATGCCATTAGAAAAGGAATGCAAAACTTACTTTCAGGTGCATTAGTTTTCAGAGGCCTTAGAGGAAACTCTACAAGAAAAAAACCCGCAACAGACCAAACAAAAAAACCCCTGCGCTATTGTAGCTTCAACAGTTAAAGGATTAGAGGAAAGGTTTTAATATACTGCTCTTATTCAAAGACTTCATGGAGTAATGATAGAATAGGAGAGGCTCTGGATGAGTTGGGAAGATCACTGATGACCAACCCATGGTCCTGCGGTGAAGAGCACATGAGGTGAAGAGCACCATGAGCTCTTGCAGCAGGACAGCGTAGCCATAGCCACCCACTGGCTGTGGAGCTCCTCTGCAGTTTGGTCTGTGAGGGAGACCAATCCTTTGCGCCCTTATCACCTAGTGAGCACATGGGCTGGGGACTTGGTCTGATATGAGGATGTGACACCAAGTGCAAGCTTTTAACCTTTTGAAATTTCAGTCTCAAATAGTCACATAAGGCAACTGGGAGTGAAAATTATTTCATTACAGTTCTCGTCAGACTGAATCACTATCTAAATCACTCAGCGTTTCGGCACCATTCCTCTGTTATTTTCCTTGTTAGCATGTGCCACTGTCAGAAAAGAGAGATTATTTAGTGCCCTTCAGAGCACAGCACTTAAGACAAAAGTTAACTGCAGCAACACATCCTGGGAGAGGGATTGTTTATTGTACCATATATCTCGTTCTTTGCAACATGTGGAAATCTTAGTCTAAATTTGTTCACTATGCAAGTATTTTAATCCTTTGGGTCTTTACATAAGATAGATTAGTTTGCCTCATGTTAAGAGAAGATGTACATGCAGTTTACAGCATAAATAGGGGTGTAGTAGGGTACTCGGTTTGTGATTGCAGTGTGGTGTGGATATTGCTAAATGGACTTTAATCAAGTCTCCTGGTTCCAGCCTGCCCCTTGGAGCACAGGGCTGAGCGTACTGACCTTCCACGTATTTACTGTGCTGCTGAGTTGGGTTTTGCAGCTTGTGTTAATGCTACAATGGTGAGACTGTAGGCAGTACTTATTGCAGATACATGGGGGGACTTAAATCCGAGGATGTCCAGATTTGTGCGGCACCCACAGATATATAAACATTTAAAGAAATATTTCTTGGCTGCATCTGTAGGTGTATTTAGAGTATTATAACTCTAGTTAAGTATTATAACTCTAACTCAACATAACCCTTATAGCCCATAAATCAGCTCCCTCTATAGACTCAAAAACAAAAAATGTTTTTTGATACTATTTGCCTTGGAAATATTTTGTAGAATTGTTAAGTTTTCACTTGGCCATAATGTCTTAGTTCTGCTAGCAGTGTTGACTCCCATTAGCAGCCCGACTGTGTTACAGAGGTGCTGAGACTGTTACTGACACTAAGGCAATGAACCTGGAAGGGCTCAGCTTTTAGGTTCAGCAAGCGTCCCCCTTCCCATGGACTGGACATTATTGCAAAGGTCATAAGGCTCACGTTTTCAGTTGTTTCACACCACTTTTACTGACATCGATTTAAGTATGGCAGCCAGGATGCTGAACAGGAATGCAGGGAGCATTGGATATGCTCTTAGTTCTGTCACCAACTATACCTGATAAACTGGGCAAGCCACTATATGTCTCCGTGCCCCATTTTCCCCACCAAAGCTGGACTCTGTGACACTGCTTAAACGTGCTTTGAAACAGATGAGGAAAACACATAAAACCCCGCTCTGTAAAGTGGGAAACGTGTTAAGCAGCATCTAGACAGTATTATATTTGCTCCTGTGGCTTCTAAAAACTCTTACCGGATTCTGATTTTCAACCCTTTTTTCTTCTTCTCTGACTACCTCTCCTTTTGAAATGAGTTGTTGTGCTTGGCAGCTTGGGACTGACTTGCTGATAAACCAACAGACAAAGGCGGTGACCCTGTACAGTCCGATGTCTCAGACGTGTGCAATAATCTGTGGTGATGCTGAGCGTGTCTGGAAGAAGCGCTCCCTCATTCTAGCACTCTCCACTCAGGCTCTCTAGAGTGGTTTCTGTAAATTAGAAAGACTAGAAAGCCCTTGAGGTCATGGTGCTGTACTGTCTTTGCTAGATACACAGTAAAGTTAAAGAAAACAATAGTTACATTAAACTTGGTAAATTGCCCAAGGTGAGCTCACAGAACTACTTTGCAAAGCGATGAGGTCTACAGTAGGAAATGTAGACTGTTTGCAGAGCTTTAAAGCTCTTGGTTCATCATCTTTTCTGATGACTGAGTTTGACAGAATTGGAGTTGGGCAGCAAAGGAATCTAAAGGGTAAGGCTTCATCCAGGGCTATGAGACACTGATCTAGTCAGTAGAATATGCTTACATTAATTTTATTTTTACCAACTTCCTCTTTCTCTTCAAAAACAATAAAGTTTGAAAGCTATGTTTTCTCAAATTCAAAAGCTGAGACCAATAAAGAAGGCCAGGTGGGAAGGCATTCATTTGGGAAGCATAACTTTCTTTTTCCATTCCCTGCTCCAGTAGATACAGGTACCTGTGACCACACATCGTGATGGTTATGCCAGTCTTGTAGGAGCTGGTATTGGGATTCAGATCCCATCAGGTGAAGAGGATTTGAATCTGAATCTGCCTCATTCTGGCCAAATATAATGATTTTTTACACCTCCGCCCCCCCTTCTCCTTCCTTCCTTTCATGTCCTCCTTCCTTGTCCTTCCCCCTCCCCACCCCGAAATCATTTGACAAATGCAAATCAAAATTCACAAACACCTCTTGGTGCCTTGCAACAGCATTGCTGAAGAAAAAAACCCGTTCACTGAAAAAAAAAACCAAATCATTGAATGAAATGTCAAATTCTGCAGAGCTGATAGGGCACAGATGATACAAATTTGGAGTCAGCAGTGACAGCTGCCAAAGGAAAGGCGAGGTTATAAATGCTCTTGACATAATACTGGGGACAGGTCAAAATGGTTCAAGCTGTGTTTTGCAGAAGGGGAGGGGACTTGTAACTTGCCTTATGCTGGTGCTGCAGTGGATGCGGGCTCTGCACAGCCCGCTCCTGCCTGCTTCTCTAACTCTTTTCCTACCACTTTGGCAAAACATAGTTGGTGTCATGGCTGGGCTGCTTGGTGCGCTTATCGCTGCAAGGTCAGAGCAGGGCTGCCAGGAATGCAGTGGGATTCGTAGTCAGGGAATTTCTTTTCAGTGTTGTCGTTTCTCATCTTGAGCTGGCATTCCACCCCGCGGTCATTGCTGCTGGTGTTAGAAGTTACCCCGGCATTGGGAGCAGCTGCAGCATTTTCTGGATGAGAAAACCTCCATATTTGCCTTTTTGTAAATGAATGCCAGTGAGTCCCCACGCTTGGCATTCAGGCCTGCTCTGCTGAAAACACACAGCATCAACCAGCGGCAGAGGAGGGCTGGAAGGTCTGAGAGCAGCTCAATTCACAGCAGGTCACTGCTTTCATTTCTGACAACAGTATGCAAGGAATCCACTGAGATGGCTTACAAAGTTGCATTAACTTAAAAGAAAAAAAGAAAAAAAAGGGAGTGGAGAGAAAGCCTAGGTAATTCAAATTTAGTGCTGTAAAGGATAATTAATGTTATTTAGCTGTTCTTTTTTTAGAAAATGAAGAGGAGAAAGTTTTAGAAAGTGGATGCTGGAACCAGTCAAAAGCAGGAAGATTGAAAACTACTCACCTGAACAGGCAACACTTTTTGTTATTTTGGTGTTTTGGTTTTTTTTTTCCTTTGGTTGAATCTGAATCTGCTTCATTCTGGCCAAATGTAATTTTTGAGTCCTCCCATGTGCACCAGCTCATCTTCCTCCTTCCCTCCCTCAGTCATTTGTCTTTTTAAAATTTTCTATTGAAACAATTTGACAAATGAGAATCAGAATTCACAAATATCTCCTGATGCCTTTGATAAGCTTTAAAAATAGTCTGAAAGGGAAGGAATAACAGTATGTGCGTTTAGAGGTTGCTGCCTGCAGGACTTCAGTGAGGCAGAGTGGAAATGAGGAAGGATCTGTTGACAGCTTGACAAACCTCCATATGTCATAAGAAGAAAACTTGGGAATGTGGTAAGGAACCTGGAGAAATCAGCAATGGAAAAGTATGTACTTGAGCTGAAGCCAAACCCTAAGGTACCTGTGGGTGCTCCTGCTTTGTAATCATTATTTTTTATGCCTTGTGGGATCTCTCTAACTGATCTAGTTAATAAAGTCTTTCTAGCTTGCTCTTCTTCAGTGGGATGTTCAAGAGAAAGAGCATAATACATTGACTGCCACTGCAAACTGAATTAATCTTTATTAAGTAGATTTCAGACAGGGTTGTCCCGATCTGAATGAAAGGGTATGTTGATTTAAAAAATGTGAGTGAATTTCTTAGACACATGCGCCAGTCCATAAATATTCCTATACCATTTCTCAGTTAATGTAGTCAAAATGTGTATGTCAAAGCAAAGAGAGAAATCTTGGCCTGAAAGCTGTACTGAAATCAGGTTGTGATATATAGATAGCCCAGCAAAAAGGAATAATTTGCTATGAATATTTTGTCCTTTAAATACACGAATATATTTCTAAATCCAGTCTTCCTCTGATTAATCTTTCACCAAGGGTTTGCTATTCAGCAGCATTTCAGAGAGTTCATGGTCAGGTTCCTCTTTGCTTTTTCCAGACTATGTCAGAGCATCCTATTTCTTTTGCATTTGTTTTTCTCTTTACCTGATGGAGAAGTCCTTTTACCTGCTTAACAGTATAGCAGTGAGGTACTGATTTGGTGTGTAGTCTGTGCTTTAGAAAGGATTGATATAAAGGCATTCCTAAATGGTTTGAATGCTACAGTCTGATGTTAGCTGTTCCTTCTGTTCACATACTTGGAGTTGGGAAGAGTGCGCCTTTTTTGGTAGACCATATGTTTAATAAGTAAATGACCTTGATCTCTTGATTGGAAGATCATGCGTGAACAGCATGTGACTCATGAGCTGTTTAAGGCTTTATCTTCTGAGTCTGACTACTGGCAAACACATTGCTGAAGGTCTCCTTGCGATGTCAGACCTCTCCTACGAAATGCCACACACGTTGTAACAGTCACTGAACAATGACGTGCTCCGACATGCACTTCTCCATCTGAAGTGGTACCATGATGTTGGCCAAGGTTGCCATAAACAGTTTGCTCTGTGTGCTGTTTTTGATTCATTTGATGACATATAAAAATAACTCATACTCACAACAAACCATGTGATATTCTGTTAACATACGCCCCACAATGTGGTTGCTTAGCACGAATGGGTTTGTGTATGTATAATTCTCCAGAAACGCTCCTTTCTGAGTCTAATAGGTCTTATGTTATGCATGGGTGCTAAGAAACAGACGAGTTTCTATTCTTCTGTCATGTATATGATAACATGTGTTTCTTACCAGTGCAAATATCATCCTTACAAGCAAGATAACATCCCCAGTATCCAAAATACAGATTCTTGAAGTCTATGAATTTCATTGTGCTGCTAGGAATTAATATTTGTAGTACTTTGATTTAATGGCCTCAAAGCTTTTTTCTTACAGATATTATGTCAATGAAAATATTAAGGTATTTTCTGAAATTTTTTAAATTCTTTACATGAGATGAACATACGTCAGGAGACAACAAACCTTTACCTGCTCTAATATTCCATAAGGAGAAATCAGGTTTCACGATTTATTGTAGCCTAGTGGAAAGACAATATATATATTTTTTTTTAAATGCGTTCCTTCAGGAAACTGAATAATAGGGAAAATGATCAACAGGAATGAATGTGAGTCCAAGATGTGGAAAGATTCTTGTCAGGAAAGTATTAGATTGTTCAGAACTTTTCTTACACTTCTGCCATTTGTACAGATAATCTATTTTTTCAAGAACTTCTCAATGAAAAAAAAAATTTTAGAACAAAAATACTAACAAATTCAAACTTAATACGTTGATTAAATATGTCAAATGGTGACCCTCAGAGGGTGAATGACTCAATTGATTAAGTATTCATTGCACATCTACCTTAATCTTGAGAGTTGATGCATGATGCACAAATGTAGTTAGATAATGCACTTTTAGTTTATATGTGAAAATATCTCATTTTTTCTGAAAGTACCAAGTTGAAAAGTCAGTGACTAACAGCTGTGTAATATTGTTTTGAAAACAGGAGTTTGGAATGGGAGGCTGTTTAGTTAAATGTGGGCTACTAAAAGCTTTAGATTTCTAGAAAGCATGCTAAAAAGCTAAAGATTTTCCCCATCTCTTCTTAAAATGAGCTTCCTACTGTAAAGCATGGTATTTTTTTCCCCCCATCTTGTTATTCACAGTTGCAGACATTCTTGCTAGATGTGCTTTTCTTTTCCTAGGTTTTCAAAAGTTCTCTAGAGTTCCCCTTGATTCTCCAAGACTAGCACTGCAAAAGTCTGATAATCGAACTGTTTCAGTCAGGTACCCAGACTACAGGTGCTGAGTGCTGAAAATCTAGCCTAAAAAAAAGGCTAAAAACCCTTTGCATTATAAATGATTCTGCAGACTTATTTGAAACCCAATGTGAGACCATGAAACTGAAATACTGGCCTTTCCTATGTGATACCTTAGTAGCCATTATAAAATAATGATCTCGTATTTAAAAAGTGACTAAGTATTTAGGGGTATGTAGTTCCCTCTCAAGATTAGAAGGTGTTCAATTTTAGGAATTGCACAGCATTTTTAGTTCAAATTCACTGGGATGCACAGTTACCTTTTGCATTTGTTATGGAAAATATTATGAACAAGAGTTGTTCGGGTTTTTTTTTGTTTTTAAATCAAAGCAATGTTCATTTAGTATTCCCATGTTTCATTCACTTTCATCTGGAGTCTGAGAACTGCATGGTTTTGACAAAACCCCCCATGTTTATTAAAACTGACCTTAGGTTTGCCAGAAGCATTAAAATATTTTATGGGCTGAATTTACAGGGGAACATTAAGAGAAGATAATTTCTCTGGCTACAATTTGTCATTACAAATGTGTCACACTACTGCGGGATTGTGCTTAATTCAGTGTAGGTGGCAAGTTTATACTGTGACATAATTTCTGTACCTCTCTTTTAATGATATCTTTTTTCATTATTAAGAAACTAGGGTTTACAATTTCTACAAATACTAAAGCCTATCAGATCCAAAAAAAGTCTTCAAAATGCACACTTGGAGATGTTTTTTTGAATAGAAATTCGGGTGAAGCTTCAGACATGCCCACTGTTTAGTTTGTGTGGATACTTACAGTGGTCTGCGTAGAGTGTTATGGTATTTCTTCACTTTTCAAGCTATTGTTACATAAAAATATGTAACTTAATTTTGAATGATGCAACTTAGGTACTAGGAACAATCCAGTTGCCTGAGTTTCTTTTTGCTTTTGTCATGTCGGATTATTCATAATGTATCCAGTGGTGTAACTTACTGATTGCATACAAATTGATGTGATTTGTCTTTTAAAGGACAGGGTTTTTTCTTCTACTTTTCCCTCCTCTCTCCCTTTTTTCTTTTAAGCCATCCAGATCAGCTTTTTAATAACAGGGAAGGTGGAACAAGCCATAATCTTTCAAGTCTTCTGGGAATAACATCACAATTGAGCTATGCAAGGACCTTAAAGAAAAGTCCAGTACCAATTAATTTCAATTGTCTTCGCATTTAATACAGCGTCTGTGTGCACAGGCTCGTACACAGCTGTTTGTATTCCAGTCTTAGAGGCAGCAACACTATGCCAAGTAGAAAATAGGATAAGGGAAGTTGAATGCATTATTTCTTATGCCTGTTTACAATTTCGCCACACATAGCACGTTGCCTTTCCTGACACTAAATGCCTTCAAAATGTGAATAATCCAGTAAGTCCATTTGTCTGCCATTGTTTGAAACGTCTCCTTTACGAGACGGTCATTTTAAGACTGTCAGGTCTGGCATCAGCTCAGCTGGCATTACTCTTGTCACTGAGTGCTATTTCCTCCTCTCTACTGTGCTCCAAACTGTTTGGAGCCTCATGGCTGGCTAGTCAATGTTTATGAGGTTGAGGAAACAAAATTGTAAGTAACTTAGTGTGCGGATATTGAAAAGTCTGTAGTAGAAATCATTTTAGGAAAGGGTACCAATTGTAGAAATTGTTTTGACTGCTTAAGTAGCTCTACATGTTATTTAAAGAGACTGTTTTAAAATGAGTCAACTCCCCCCCCCCCTTTTAAATGCATACACAGTTTATGAATCTTGTTCCCTTGGCTGATAAACACTTTCTTCTAAGCTGAAGGAGCACGAATGGTATTTGAGGATTCAATTATTTACTTTCAACAGCTTCTGAGTAATAGGTCAAGTCTTGTGTGCTTGGGAAAGATCCTTATCCAGTTTATGTTGCCATGGTCCATTATATATTAAAATTAATTCCCTCCCTGCCTCACCATGCAATTCCCATTACATTGGATGAGAAAGATGGAACCGTGTAAATAAATCTGCTTTAGAGAAATGCATTTCACCTCAGAATAGGTTGGCAGTTTGCAAATACCCTAGCAGGGCACCCGAGCTAATAGTGAGCCACATCTGTATTCAGGCAGCTTAGTGATTGTGTAAGTGCAATCAAAGGTAGAGGAGAAGGTGATGACGTGTCACAATGGTCGGCATTCCCGTATGGCTTCATGTAAATGTGGTGAAAAGCAGGGAGAGGAAGAGGGAAGACTTCGGAAACGGGATAATGGACACAGCTAGATCTGGGTTCTAGAGGAGAACATGTCCCCATTGTGGCAGGTGCTTTCCCATGGAAACACTGGGCAAATGTAGGACTGCATCTTTGGTCTGGCACTACAAGATATCTAGATCCATATGATATGACATAAACCTGGCTCCGTCTGCACCTTCAAGTAGTTTCAAGGGTTCATTTGCATACCTGTATATCTATAAACCTTTCTCTGCTTTACGTTTTATAAATGGCTATTTGCTTTAACTCATGTTTTGATCTCCTTTGACTTAAAAATGATTTTGAGGTAATGGACAAACACAAAAGCAAGCATCACTTTGGGCAATAGCAATCCTTACAGCTGAGATGCCTGAGCATTTGTTCTGTTCTAGGGCTTGCTCTAATGTATTCAGAATAACTGATAAAACTGGTATTATTGTCCAGGCTTGCTTAGGAGATGGTTGCATGGGGGTCTATAGACTGAGGACAGTGACTAGCACTGCTTGGCACTGGTGACAATGCCTCTGGAGCAGTGCCTTCAGTGTGAGAGAGATGTTGATGAGCCAGTGGAGCGTGTAAGGGAAAGCAGAAGATGGTTAGGGGATGGCATTAAAAATGAGGAAATGCTAACAGGGGGGTTGAGGGAAGGCAGCCAGACATCTCTCAGAGGTGCAGTACAAAAAACAAGGCATTCACAAGTTGAAACAAGGGAAATTCCGATTTTACATAAAGGAAAAACACATTTCACCATGAGAGTGGCTCAGAACTGGAACGGATTACCCAGAGAGGTTGTGGGATCTCCATCCTTGGAGAATTTCCAAACTAAACTGGAGAAGGTCCTGAGCAATCTGCTCTAACTTGGAAGTTAATCCTGTTTTGGACATGGGATTACTCCAGGTGACATGGTCCTGGCCAGCCTGAATGACTCTGGTGTTCCCTACAGTGAGCAGCCCTATTCAGCAAATCTTCTCTGCAAGTTGATCCAGGGGCAACCCTAGTCCTGATGTGCAGATGAATTAAGGATTTGTTTACAAACAATTCTGAGGGTCTAGGGCATCTCTGATTTATGTTACTTTCTGAAACGGTGTAAGAAAAGGAAGGTGCGTAAGCACCTATGGCATTCCTCATTTTCACAGGGTGAGAATAACATATCCTGACCTCTTTCTATGTCTTGTCTGCTAGGTTCAGATTTTCTTTAGTTTAAGTTGATAATATTTCACAAAGGCAAACCGCTCAGTGGATGGTGTGGTTATGAGGCACTCCCAGCTTCTCAGTGCCCTTCCTTGCCTGTACACCATTATGCAGCTGAAAGCCAGTTCAATTTTCTTCTTTCAGTGCCTGTCATCTATCTGCTGTACAAGCCACATGCAGGTTGATTCAGGACAAAAACTGAGAAGAGCAGGAAAATCTCTAATATAATAAGGAAACATATTTTTCAGTTCCTGCTGTTCTTTCTTATTACTCTTTTTTTTCCCCAGTGTATTCACTTAACCTGCTGCCCTAATTTTGACATTTTTAATTTATCCATTAGCTGTGATTAAGATCATACTACATTCATGAGGAGTGACTTTGCTTGCCAAGAAGCTTTCCTGAGGTCTTACAACTCTAGCAAGGGGCCATACCTGACTGTAGACAAGTCTAATCATTCCTAAAATGTTCATTTAGAAAAAGCTGCAAGTTTAGTTCCAAGTCTTTCCTTACTAATCAAATGGTATTTGTTATGTGTATAGCCATGCAATGTAATGATTTCATTACTAGAAACATGATGCACTAGAAGTCTTGCAGTAGAACGACCCATAGATTTGATTAATAGTTTCCCATGTAGTTCTTGCTTTTATCGTAAAGAAAACTTTACACATTATTTGAAAAGCATGTGATATAAAGGTTTTATGAGACAGGTAAGTTTGCCACAGTGTAAAAGGAAGAGTAATAGTGGGTTATATACGGTCCTTTCTCTGGTGACCAGCGATAGGACACGAGGAAATGGAATGAAGCTGCATCAGGGGAAGTTCAGATTGGACAGGTTTTTTGATAGGAAAAGGTTTTTCAGATAGGAAGAGGTTTTTCACTGAGAGGGTGGTCGGTCACTGGATCAGGCTCCCCAGAGAAGTGGTCACAGCACCAAGCCTGTCAGAGTTCAAGAAGCGTCTGGATGATGCTCTTAGTCATATGGTTTAATTTTAGGTAGTCCTGCGAGGAGCAGGGAGTTGGACTCAATGATCCTTATGGGTCCCTTCCAACTTGAGAAATTCTATTTTATATATATACATATATATATATATATATATTACAAAAGCATAACAGAAACAACCTTAAAAAGGGAGTACACCGTATATATGGAGCAAAGAATTTATTCATAGTACAATTAGTGCTCTAACATACTCCAAATTATCAAATTAATGTAGAAAAGCCTCATTAATAACACAGTTAAAATCGTTACACAGAGAACTCATTTCTCTCTACCCCTTTTTTCTAGTGCGATGCTCTACTCCCAGCTCTGGGTCCTGTGGTTGGCAGGCTCAGCCTGCCTCCAGTGGAGCAGAAGGAGGGCTGTGACAACCCTTGGGCCACCTTGAGGTCTTCACCAGGAGCTGTATGATGTTTGTGGTAGAATTTCTGCCTCCTCAGTCTCGAGTCTGGGTTTGTTTTTATATGTTTCTCGTCATAATTTGCTTCCTTTTCATTGGTTTCTCACTCAAGTTTGTAAGTTACACTGCCAGCATCAACTAACATAAAGGGCTGTTGTTTTTATGCAGAGACTACCTGGGTTTGTCAGACCTTTACCACATACTATTATTATATTTGCAAAATTAAAGATAAAACAGATTAGGGAATCATCACTAGATGACTGCTAAAACTTGCTAAAGCCAGCTGAGGCCAAGGCAATCCCAGACAACTGCAAAGACCATGCATTGTCAAATCAATGCAAAACCTATGACCTTTTATTATTTATGGTAAAAATCACATTTACTGGGTTACAAGGGAGGGGACAGTGCTTTTACAGTTGGCCATATGCTGTTACGCAGTGAAGGCTGATTTATTGCTCCATGTGGAGAAAGGAGGACATGAATACAGCTACTCCAGGAGCAGAACATTACAGATATGCATAAGCGTCATAGCACAAGCTGCAGTGCTTTAACACAATAGACGCTTGAGATGTAATACTCTCTGTGCCAGAAAATGCCGGCTGCTAACTTCACTGGAGCTGATGAACTAGAGTAAAAAAGGAGATGGGATCTTTATTGTGTAGACTTGAGATTCTTGATTAGGTTATTTTCTGAACTGGAAATTATTGCCATATTTCTGAGAATCAAACTTTATTCATACCATGTGACCCAATGCAACCAAACTCAATTTCCTAATATTGTCACTGCCTTTTTTTTTTTTTACATTTTAAAAGCAAGACTGTGCCTGACTGTTTGTATTTGTGCTATGAGTAGGAAGAAAGGATACAAAGATTGTCTTGTCACTTGTACTGCTACATAATAGCCAAATGTATCATAGCATTTGCTCTCTCTTGGACAAAGAATTTGCTGATAACTTACCTGGGACTCTGACTGTGGTCAGAGCTGTCCTGGTTGGCTAAAAGTATTTCTTAACCTGGTGGGGACAGACAGGATCGTGACACCAGAGTGCTGTTTGCCCTTAATCTCTGTCTGCTTTGCATCTGCAAAGTGCTATTACTTCACCATCTGACACTAAGGCAGGCCACCTGCATGCTTTTTCTGACATTTTGAGAGTCATTTTTTGATGTTGTACATGAGATCTTGCATCATTATACTCACAGAAACACAGTTCTTGAGATCGTGTGTCTATTTGTTACCTACTTATGTTGATTATGTCCTAAACTCTCAGGTGTGTTTTTTATCTGATCTGGGGAGTTTGAATTCACATCTGCTATCAAACAATTGATGAATGATAGCTGACCAAGCTGAAATGATCAGATATTCTAGCAGGCACTTTCAAGGTACGCTAACGGGTTTTCTTCTGTCACCAAGGGCGTGCTGGAGAGCTTATTTTCTAGGCATGTAGCTGAACTTCAGCTGTCTGTTGAGTTTAGAATGCAAATACCCTCATCTGCTGTTTCTATTTATCTTTCTTTAGGGCAGGAAATAAATGAACATTATGTACCTAGAGGTCTTTCATCAAGTACAGAAAATTTTAGCAATATTTTTTGGCTAGATGTTTGTTATATTGAATACTGAAAATTATGAAGAGCTACCATCTATAGTGTTACATATTTGTACACATTAAGTAAATGCCAAATGAAAGTATATAGTATACGCAAGGCAAATCAGGTGAGTCTGAAAGGTAGAGTTACCTTCCACCCTGCTATAGCTCTGCAACTGTACGGTTCAGTCTTTCCCTCCCATGTAATTTCTATATTCTTTGCAAAAAGGTGAAATTTGCAGTATGACCCACAATGATCAGATTCATGCTGTTTCAGAAAAGTATTTGGGAGTAAATATTTCTGTCATTTGAAGGAATTCCTTTACAACTACCTAGGTAAATTACTGTGTTCACATTGGCTCCCAGACTAGCAACATAAGCACACAACAACAGTGCAATGTGCTAATGTGCCTTCAGGAAAGGTGGCATGGGGATTTAAAATTAAGCTAAATTCATTCTTTAGCTCTGTCACCAAGAGGAGCAAAAATGATGTTGAAGGTAAGGTGGTTAAATTCAGAAAGAATAGTAGGTAATGCTTTTATATACCTGAAGGTTGTAGCGCACTGGATAAAGAGGAAGGGTTTGACGTTGGGTCTGAAGAAAGAAAATAATGAGAGGAAATTATTAAGAAGTGAAATTTAGGTTGAATATCAGGGAACTCGTCGAGACAGTGAAATCTGTTACAACCTGGAATTGTCTCCCAAAGGAAGACGTTGAAACTTAATTGTTTTGGGCATTTTTAACAAGTCTTGTCAAGCTGTGTGAAAGAAATGTAGAGAACAATCATGGACTTGCAGAGGGATACACTAGGTGACGTGCTTGGCTTTGCCACCTCTTATTGCTCTGATTCTTTAACTGCCAGTAGGAGTGACAGTAATTACAGTGGCAATTTTTATTGGGGGGAGACCTGTTAAGAGCTCGGCTGTATTTCTGCATCGGTCTGAACTAGCCTTCAGGCATGGAAGTTAAGAATGAAGAAACTAATGCTGTATTTGGGGTGATACGCTGAAACCTGCAGTTAATTCACTTGTATGGCAAAACTCTTGGGTGACCACAGAAGTGGTCAGGGAGAAACGTTCATTGAACTGGAAAAAGTGGAAAGTAGTTGGACAGCAAGGCACAGGTGTGTGCTGCTTGCCTGTAAGACACGAGCTTGCTGCTGGGGGCTTGGGAGAGGAGGAGGAGGAGGAGGAGGGAATTTGCCTCATTTGCCCTGAGGTCCAGGTGGAAGTCTGATCCCAAGTATTATTTTATAGCTTTTCTCCTTGCAGCAGGCAACATCAGAGTGGGAAGGCAATAAATTACAGCCATTCCAGATAAGATCGTCTCTCCTCTCTATGGAACTTATAAGTGAAATTAATAAAGAAAAGTTGTTAAGGTTTAATTATGCCCTCCTTCTACACCAAACCACAAAGACACTCAGGATACAGGACTGTAAACACAAAGAAAGTAAGCTCTGAGAACTGTATAATTAAACAAATTCATATTAGTTGCAGTGCAGATTTTTGCATTGTCACATTTAAATCCTATTAACTGAAATACAATGTAAACTCATTTGTATTAATGTATGCCAGTGTGCAGGCACATAAGCATGCCAGAGAACAGGTACTAAGAACATTGCAACTTCTTGTGGAAATATATGGCACAGACATCAAACATAGACATCAAAGAGCACTGACCCAAGACAGAGGGGAAAACAGTTGTTTTCCTAGGAAATGAATCCACTGGGATTTCTGTAACCAGCAGTCATTGTCTTCAGTGGGTATGTGACTAGAGCTCGGTTCTTTTCTAGGCTGTATATTTCTTTGACTGAAAGGCCAGTGTTTCTTCTATTTGTTTTCTGGTGAAGACTGTGAATTTTTGATAAAAACAAGTGTGAAAAGTGGGGGAAAGGAGAGGGAGCTGGGTCTGAACATAGAATACCATGCCCCACCAAGAGCGAGGTTCCCCTGTGTGTGATTCACCTGCAGATGTGATGGACAGGCAGAGTAAAGTTTATTTGTACTTGCTGTCCTCTGTTCTTGTGCATGTAGCACTTTGCTTGCACAAATCTGCCTGGGCCCCTATTTTGTGTTTACCTGTCTCCATTTCAGGTATGGCGGGGCCTGTGGGGTGCACGGCAGAAGCGTTGCCTCCTTCTGTCGAGTGCAGCAGGGACGTGCCATGATTTGTTCTCGCAGCGTTGGTTGCAGGTAAGGAGTTTGCTTGCACGCTTCCACTTAAAGGCTACCCACAGTATTTCATAGCAGTATAGATTTACCTGTCATCCGATGCTCTCATCACTGCCATCTGTTTAGTAGATTCACTTGTGGTCTCTGTTTCTACAGTTACCATGAAGGGTCTTTGGATCAGGGACCATAATTTTATTATGTGTTTGTAAAGCATCCAGCATGATGGGTGTCAAGTTCCATTTTGGGATGGAGAGCGAGTATTACATTTCCAGTTATGCTTGTTATTGTTATCCACTGTAAACTAAATCCTTTTCCCACTCTGCATAGTGGGCAAGATTTTTCTCATTGTCTTGCATGGGAGAGCAGGATTTACTCCAGTCAGAATATACGAAGTCTGTATTTTCATCAGATATACTACTGCATTTTTACTCTTTCAATGTGATGAAATTACAATGCTCAACTATTTGCTGAGTTTAATACCTGTTATAAACACCTACACATTGACCTGTGGAAAAATTTAGATGTGCCATAGGTCAGATAGATTTCAAAGAGCTCTTAAAAATGGTGACAGAAGGGTGGCAGTGTATGTGACAACAATATATCATGTAAATTACAACAATAAATTTTAATTAAAAGAGACTAAGATGCATCTTCAGAGGAATAAAATGCTACTCACAGAAAATGTGGCAATAAATGTAAATGGCTTACTGTGCTTCTGCTGTTGCTTTAGGAGAGGGTGAGAGGAGTGGCACACTTCAAAGATTCTGCATGAGTTCAGCTGCTCTATTAGAGATGTGCTGAGCAAAGAAATATTGATCCTAACAGCACAGTGAATTTAAGTATTAACAAGAATAAGGCTTGATGGTGTCTTCTATCCTAGTGAATAGCATCTCAGGATATTAAAAAAAAAAAAAATCAGATAAATTTAGATTTCAACATGTGAAAAATTCAGACAAAGTCTGATATACAGGCTTTTTTTGAATTCCTAACTGTAAATGACTTATTTCAAGGTAATTATTTTGAATTCACAGGGTGTGGTTTTTATTCCATATTGCTGCAAAGTATTTTTTTTTTAGTTAACAAACACACACAGTTGCAGATTACGTAAGGTATCTTTTCATTAAGCTTCAGCCACAAATGTGCAGCCATGGGCAAGTTATTTAAAATATGTATATATATTTAAATATACCTATTACTTATGCAACTGTTTAAAATCAAATGCGCGTCTCAAATTTGGGACATGAGGAGCTTACCTTCTGAAAGCATAAGGGAGCATCGTGGTAAACACGGGAAGGGTCTATCACAGAAAGAGGCTTTGGAGAGGCTCCTTTCTGTGCTCTGGGGTCGGGGAGGTAGCACATAGATGCTGACTGACAGACGCTTGCCGAACCTTTTCCTGATAATCCTAGTGAAGAAGGCTCATCACCTCGGCTGGCAGCCTGCCCTGCTTCTCACATAGTTCTGTAGACTCGTATGTCTAAACTGCACTCCTCCGCTCCCATCCCCCTGTACACATGGGGAGCAATGGATCGCCTCCTCGACACCTTTTGCAAACCGAGATGTCAGTATTGTGTCTCTCCCTAGCTGTTTCTTTTGTAGACCATCAGACCCAAGTCCTTCAGTGCTCATTCATGGCTAGACGATGAAAAATCACTTCATTCAAAGCTGCTTGTCGGTTTTGCTTCCTTCTTCTGGCCTCTTTCCTATTTCTTTTCTTAAAGAGGGGACTCCAGGGGAGGCCTTGCCGACACTAGGAAAAGAATAATAATCAGCTTCTGTATTTTGCAGAGTGCATTACTGTTACTGTAGAGCAATGTAGGATTTGTCCTTTTTTCTGCTTTGTCAGCATAGGCTGTGTTGACTTGAAGCTTTGGAAATGGGAGTTTGTTTACAATCCAGGAATAGCAGCTCCTTCCTGTGACTGCGCCTGCGTCCTCGGTTGTGTCACTGCTGAAAACATGGCACCTCTGGACTGCTGCTCCTGCGGCAATCTCTGCTAACACCTTTTTAGACCTCTGGGGTGCATTAGAGATGTTTCTTATCCAGTCTGAGAAACATGATCTTTAATAGTTTGGGGAGCTGTCCTAATGAAATCACCAGAAAGAGCTGCTCTCACATTATCAGGCCTTTATCAGGTTGCTGTTATGTGGACCAGCCACGAACTGGTTTGAGTCAGGGGTCTTAAATAATAGTGGCCATTTTGATACATTAGTAAGTAGTTTAGCCAAGGAAGAATTTTCGTAACATAGATTTAGAAGTTAGACATCTGCATTCTGGAAACCTTCATAGCAAGAGAAAGTAGAAGCAAGGTCTCATAAACAAACAAATGATAATATTTTATTGACTAATTTGAACAAAAGAGGAAATTCATATTGCATCCTGAGTCTTGCTGAAACGTGGATCCTCTGCAGCTTTTGAAACAAGAGGCAGCCTCAAGCAAAGGCGATTGCTCAGAGTCTAAGGTCAGCTGAGACAAAATAGAGGTCAGAGTAATGGCATCAGACTTATTGGTAGATGTTTTCAATTCCACAGAAAGCCTCTTAAGACAAGAAATGAGTTGCCAGAGGAACAAAGCATCTGAGGAATTTTAAACTAATTCTAAAAGACCCAGCTTCTTAAAACCATGTATTCTTAGGGACAGCTATGGGAGACAGTAAGATGTATAATTTTGTTTGCCAATCTGATGACTTACAAAAAACCTGAATTAGCATATATTTATCTGAGAGATTCATACACATTTTTTCCTGGTTGAGAAAAATTCCAATAGCCATTCTTTCATCCGAAGTGGGCAAGAACTCAGTTTTAAAGATAGAAATAACATACCTCAGTGCTAAAAGTGATGAAGATTTCAAGGCCACTGTACCTGAATATCTGGGGGGTCATTACCCTTGTTGACTAATTTATGCTTATGATGGTATTGAAGCCAAGGACTAACTATTGCAAAATTGTAACTTACTATGTGAGATAAAAAGACCTATCTTTTTAAAGCATTTGCTTTTAACATTACTCTTCTTGGCTTTACTGCTATTTTCTATGGTATATAATTATACTGTTGAACCTACAGAAGCTAGATACATTGTCTGTGGCTTTAGAGATGATACCTACACTTTCAAATTACACTTTATGACCCGGTGTCCAAAATCTAATTTTAGCCTGTCTGAAGAAGTAGTGAGCAGTTTGAGCAGCCACTGGTTGATGTGCCAGAGGCCCCTAGTAAACTGATGGCAGCAGGGTCTGCACTTCAATTCCTTCCCTGTTTTCAAAACTATCTTCTGACATGCTGTATGTCATGGTTATTTTCTGTGGGGAGCTGGGAAGAAACAGCAAGTGGGTGGCTGAGAGATGCCGACAACAAAAGCGTGATGATTTAGTCAACCTATTGGGTTTAGGGCAGAGAGCTTTCTTGCCCCAGTTACACTGTTGGTGGAGTAAAAATGTAGTGGCCAAATGGGAATGCAGACCTGATGCTGTTTGTTTTGAATTTTTACTGGCAACAGTCTCTTATGCAATGATATCATTTGAATTTGTAGAAGAAAGAGGGGGAAAAAAATTAATGTATATGTATTTTTTCTGTAATTGAAGAACGAGAGAAGCATCGTCCCTAAGGGAGCCCTTTGGTACTCCATCTGTATTGTGAGGAAACCTGATAGTCTCTGGAAATGTATTTAAAGCAGGAGTTCCCCCACCCGCATTGCCCGCTGCTTGTGAGTCAGAGCGGTCCGCTCTGCTGCGAGTCCTGCCGTCAGCTGTCAGGGTAGCGCTGCCGCACCACGCTCGAGTCTGCGTGGGGAGCCTGGCAGAGGGGGGCACGCACTCCACGGTGCAATTTTCCTCTCTGTTGTTTGATGCCAATGCTCCAGTCGATCCAACCTGGTACTTAATTTTTAAATCTCCCCTGTAATGAAACTGCTTGAGGCTAATCTGAAGAATACCAGGTTACCTCCTTTTCTTTGAGAGTGGAAAGCTCGTGGACGCTGGTCGCGGCACTCATGATCTCTGGTTTATGCCTGAAACTTATGATTTACCAAACACTTTCTATCAAGCTCTTCTCAAAACTGTTGATACCAGGTGCCAGGTTAGTGTGGAGTACCCTTGCAAATGAAAGCAGTGCTTCTAGCAGATGTTAAATATAGAGCTGTTTCCTTCAGTGAGAATATTTTACTATTTAAAGTGGGTTAACCGACTTGCACAGCTTACTCAGTGATGAGGATAGGTGCCCAAGACTTCGCTAGATTGTGCTCTAAGGACAAAACTGACTTAAATGATGGTTCTCTGAAGATCAGATAAGTTGTTAGATGTCAGGAAGATCTTTTGATACTGTGCAGGGTGTCCATATGCTCTCAACTGCTGAAATGACAACCTATGTACAGACTTAGATGCCCAGTTTTAGAGATTGGTCCTTCATTTCTGAAATGAGGTGGGAGTGGCATGGGGAAGAAGAAGAAATTATGATGTATCATGTGATACTTTGAATTTCTCCTGTAGCTAATTTCAGTGTATAGCTATTGTTAAAAAAAAAGCACCTCACAGTGTGTTAAGATGTCTTTTAGGAAAATCGGATGTTCAAGAATTGCAGCTGATAGTATCTTATTGGGAAAATATGCTGCTGATGTATGTGGTTTTTAACATGCTGTTTGTTCTGCAACATTCCCATATGGTCTTTTGCATTCAACTCGGTGATCCCTTGCTAATTCTTTTGTCTTTACTGCCTCTCCATCTTCTGCCTTTCATTTTTTTCTGGGTTTTGGTGTGTTAACCATTTACTTGTGCATCTTGCAGGCATCTCTCTTCCATCTACCTTACTGTTCACTTGTGCAGGGGGAAAGGGGTGGTTGCCAGCTGCCTTGAAAAGATATATTCTCATGGCGTAACTGGCTTCGCTTCCCTGTTGCACCCCAATAAGCATTCTGGTCTGTGTCAGTTTGGCAGAATGACTCACAGGCACTAAATCCTAGCAGAGGAAAAGTATTTCCAAAGCTATATCGCGTGTATAAGAGCTGATTTTAAAGGCTGGGGAGTTTCATTCTCCAGTTTATGTACTGCCAGTCTGATTTCAAGTGAGATTTATATTCTGTAAAGGAAGGATTGCAGCCCAAACCAAAGCCCATTGAAAACAGTGGGAAACTTTCCATTGCCTTTGCTGGGCACTGGATCTGGTCTTGGCAACCATGAAGAGTAAAGAGGCAGAGGAATATTGAGTCCACAGGCTTTTTAGCCAGTAGCTCTTCTATAACTGCACAGAAAATGTCCTGAGAGTGAGCAATTCTGCATGTATGTATTTAAGCATCCAGTGAGAAGAAATTATAAATAAAGATATCCTAACCAAACATAGGGCAGATTTATTTAAATAGTTCTATCATTTGAAATCTAAGAGCCATTTGTAGAGAAGATTGTGTAGGAATACACAGGAATGTATTAATATAATTACTTATTTAGGGTAGCAGCTATGGAAATGAATGAGCAGATTACTGTATTGCTGCACTAATTTTTATTTTTTCCTAAGATTAATTATGTTTTCAGTTTCTCATCACAGTTCCACATTTCTGTGTATAGTTTGAAGTTTAAAACAATCCAAAGCCCATTTCTGATAATGGTTTTCATGGTGTGCTGACGTCACGGCTGGCAAAAGTTTGTCTTTCTGCTATGTTCTTTGGAGACCTTCCTGACAAACAATATAAAGATCCTTATTTCAGAAATACTGCCCTTTCTAGGTAGCAACAGCTCCTGGTGGTGAAGCCCAAAGCGGCTTCATTTTAAAGATGAGAGAGGGTTAACATCAGTGCAATGGCATCTGGTTCCTACTGAAAGCCAACTGGAGACAAACTATCTTACACATTCAAAATCTCCCTGTTGGCCTTTTTTTTCTGGCTACATGCCTTGCAGTCCTAGTTATGTTATAAAAGTCCTTTGGGAATGGTAAGAGCGCATGCAATCCTTGCACATGCAACAAAAAGAATTGCATTTGACATAGACAAGATCAGGTTAAAATGAAAGGTGATATAAGTGTTTGCCTCAATTCGGAGCAAAACTCGGAGGCAGGAATATGCTATTAGAGTGTGTGGGAAATGAAGGGATTGGCTACAGCAATGGCAATGCCAAAGGAGAGTGCCCAGAATGCACTTGCTTGCAAATGAAACTTGCTCAATAATGTAGTGGTAAGGTGAATGCTCTCATCTTCTTGAGATAATAATCCCTTATGAGGTAGCTTGACATCCTTCTCTTCCCTTGGCAAAGCTTATTTACTGTACTTCCCTTTTGGATTAATATAAATTACGGGTAAGTCTGAACATTGCTGGCAGTAGAGAGAGGAGGTAAGAAGCTACAGGGGAAGGCAGAGGCAGCTAGGCAAGCTGCAGCTTCACCCCATGGTGAATTACCCATAGCTGCAGGAGTTTCTTAGAATTCCCCTGTATCCTCATGTAATAGTTACTGTTTAATGGGGAAAAAACCCACTGTGTCTTTATGCTAATTCTGGAAGCTAGGGAAGCATTTTGGGGGGGGTGGACTAGATGATCTTCAAAGGTCCCTTCCAACCCAAACCATTCTGTGACTCTGTGAAGTAGACTGATACCTTGTGGGTTTGTACCTTTCTGGACAAGACGTATCTCTGTGCTTCCACGGTTGCCCTTTATTCTGTTACAGTTGAGCTGTGGCTCTACAATCTCAGAGCAGCCGAGACCTCCAAAATGTAGAGCAATGGGGCAAAATTCACATCCATCACGTTTTTGTCATGAATGCTCGTATCTGTCACAGACCATGATATGTTGTGCATTTTGCAATTTAGATAGCATGTACTGATGTGCTGTACAGTTAAACGTTATTATTGTGTATTCCACAACTTGAGTTAAAATTGACTCGACTGCAGCTTAATAGGACTTGAGCAGACTGTATAAATGCAAGTCATTACTGCTTAAATGTTGTGGGCCGTTATGGTGAGCAAAGACAAGTGTCAAATAAACCCTTTTATCCAAAGACAGAATAATTCCCTGCTTTAATCCTAAAACAAATACAATTTGTGAAAAGTCAGACATGAGAGAGACTTGTATTTTGATAGGCTTTATAAGCAGATATTGGGGTAAATGTGATATTCAGAGAGACATGTCATGTCTGTGGGTTAGAACAAATTCTGTTAATAGTTAGTGGGGTAAATCTCTGACAAACAAATGGTAGGTGCTTAGTCTGAGCTCAGCCTTTGCCTTTGTGGGTTGTGATTACACTATCAGTGTTATATCGATGGTATTTTTTTGTTTTGATTTAATACTACATCACTTCTATCCCCAATCCGGTGATCTGATAAACATAGCCTGAGTCTGGGAAAAGAAACAGCATTCTGCCATTTTAGTTTATCCTTCCTGTATTAAATACATTCCAGGCACACTTTTCTTTTATATTGCAGCATCTGACTTTGAGTGGATGTATTTGTAATAGGAGTTTTAACGGATACATGCTTATTTTGACATCTAGTGTTAAATGTCTTCGATATGTACCATGGCATTAAATTCCACTTTGCATATGCTACCTGTTTTGACTTTGAGATTGCAAAGAATATTCTAGTAGAGACTGAAAGCTTACACATTAACAGCTTGTTTCAGATATCTCAAAGGTATTGCATAGCCTTTCTTTTCATAGGAAATATAGTGGCAGATGCTATCACTAATAGTGCTAAAAAAGCCTCACTTTGTGTCTCTCTGTGGACTAAATTCATGTCCCATTAAAATCAATGGGAAGGTTCTGCCTGCCTGCAAGGAAAGCAGAACAGGCCTTACGTCTTTGAACTACACTGGCTGCAAATGTCTTCAGCACACAAAATATCTTACTCAACAGTTTGGAAGATACCGATGCTGACAGCAACTGGGATTATTTTCATTTTCCCATAAATACTGCCTTAAAAATAACTCATGAATATGCACTTAGTTGCAAACACATTTTAGGGCATTGCTAATTCAGAAAGCGTTGAGGTGTTTTAGAAGTTTTTTGGGTTTTTTTAATAAGTTGCAAGAGACACATTATTAGTAATATTAAATTTGTCATGTAGAAATACACAGCTGCTGCGCCAAAGATCTTTTATAGCATTAGGACTAATGCTATGAGTGGGCCTAATTAAAAAATCTGTGTGTTTTTGTATTCTGGGTTTTTTCCTGTCTGAGCAAGGGTCTGACATCTCGTGTTATTCATCATATGTGACGATAATGTCTAATTAACGTCTTTTTTGCTTGCCTGGAAATTACCACAGGAAATAATTCCAAACATCAGCTGCCAATATCTGTTCGACAGTTCAAATCAAGGGCCGGCTTCGATAAAAAGCTAACTGTGCAGTTAGTTCTGGGACTTTCGGTACAGTTAACCATAGCGGGGATGCTACCTGTGTGTGCGCGTGCACGCGCATGTGCCTGCAGCAATGCAAGCCCAGAACATGGGATACCTGGGAACAGACTCAGAGGTGGAATTGAGACCGAGTGTGCAACCATCAGGAATGGAAAGATTTCTGTGAAATGTGTTCTCCATAGATTTACGGCCACCTGACTTTTATTAACTCACTGCTTGGCTCCTGCATGGTGATTTACCATGCTGTGTTATAGGGCCTGATGCAATTCTCTCGTCGTTAGCTGAAGTCTAGAGTAACTGCAATGCTCAAACTCCAGGGAAGGTGGCACCGGCTCTGGCATGCAGATACTCTCTCTGTTGTCCCTGGTGACTCCCAGACTTGCTCAGCGGATCATTTCTGCCATACAGGAGATTTTCTTTCTCTCTTCCAGTTGCTTATATTGAGTCCACCACTCTGCTGTTTTATCTTACATTTGCTGTTCAGTTAGCGTTAAAACAAGTACTGCTTTGATTTCATAGAGGCTGTTAGTGTGAAGTGGCACATGTTGGCTGTCAGCAGTGGTCAGAGGTTGTAAAAACACCCTCCCCACCACCATATTGCCCTCACAGTACTGGAGTTTTGTTAAAATCTCAAGCCCTTTTAATATTCTTGTGTCCATTTTCCTCTCCCCCTGGGGACTGGTGGCGGTGGAGGCTGTCTGGGAGAGCAGGGGATGTGCTTGCAGTGCCCTCCGTGCTGAAGGGCTCCTTTACACCCCTTAGCGGAGCAGGAGGCCGCTGTGCCAAGGAAGAAAGGGCTGCTCTCCTGCGTGAGGTGAGAGCAGGACTGCCTTCCCCGCTGCCAGTGTTGTACACTGCTTTTGCTGGGGCTTTTCTCTTTGTCTGCTCCTTTCACCTACCAGAAGATGAAGAGCGACCAGTAACAGATGAGTTATTGCCAGCTTGTTTCCTGCATTTGTCGAGTGAATAGATTTAGGACCTGATTAAACACAGTCTCAGTCACTGTGTTCCTTCTCCTGCAGTGTCAGGACCGATGGATGACAGCTTTGCCAGAGAAAAATCCTTTGTCGTGACCTATGTAGGATTTTCAAGTTCAGGAAATGATTGCATCATCTTTTCCTCATATAGCAATTTCCTTCTAAATTGTATAGAAATGCAGTGGACAGCCTTGTAATCTGTTTATAAAAATACATTTCCTTCATACATATAGTTTTATTGTTATCATTAGGAAAGAGAAAAATATGCATGTATCCAGACAGGTGTATGTTCAGATGCAAGTAGTCTGTGAACACCAAAGGCTGTTTTTAAACAGCTCTCCAATTGCAAGCTGTATTAATGCTTTCTCATATGTGTGCATATAGTTGTTCACTTTTTGCTGACATATTTTCCCAGGGGAAATAAACACATTTTACTAGTTTGCCCTTAGCATTCACTCCCTGGCTTTAATTTCATAACAATGGAGCAAAAAGCCACAGAAGGGTTTGCCTGATAAACAGAGATGTTTCTTTCTTTATCTAGCTATTATGAGGCAGTCATCAAAATTAAGTTAGGAATGAAAGGAAATAAAATCCATGATAATGAAGCAAATGTTCTAATCCATGGTTAGCATTTTACTAAACGGCAGTGGTGTTAGCTCTTAGCAAAATGCTATTTTGTTTTGGACTAACGATACCAAAAAACGCTGTTTTATTAACATTCTATTCTATCTTTGCTTCTCTGTAGAAGAGGTACTTAACCCTATGAGGTGTTATGGGTACCCATTTACATTTAAAATATATGAGTTGTCCCCTGGACTGTGATGGGACTTCTCTGGCAAATGTGAATTTTGCTGCAAAGATGCGTGACCGTACGTCTGTAAGTATGGCCTGCTGGCTAAAATGCTGTCCCAAAGCTCAGGAGCCTGGGTGCTATTCCTCTCTCTATTGCTGGCCTTTGGGTGATCTGACACAAGCTACTTCCTCTGGGTTTTTACGTGCAAATTAGATAGAGTGATGCTGGCTTTCTTCTGAAACACTTGGAGGCAGATGGTACGTATTGTTTGAAGCCCAGGAAACTAACAATGAATCAGAGGTGGTTTCATTAATAAACTCGATATTGGCAAAAAGTTTTATGATAATCTATACGTTTAACCGTACCAGTCTTTGAACACTCTAAAAGTCTGTACAGGTACTTTTTGAGGTAATGCAGTGAGTAAAGAAACAAGAGACAAAAAGACTCCTTTCCAGTCAACTGAGAGGTGTTGCAAGCAATTTTGATAAGTTATTATCAAGATGATTTGCTTAAAAGTCATACATTTATGCCAAGTATTACTGGCAACAAGAAAAAAATGCTTGGAGTCATTAACGCTCACTTTGCTCTTGTATTACACAGGTCTGTCCAGATTTTGAGATGTAATTTTAGATTTATTTTTTTTTAAAGAGGAAAGAGCTGACTCTTACTCTCCTGTTGTTGGAAATTCACATAGGATGCATGTTATAAATTGGTAGTCTATAGCTGTAGCCCCTTAGGGTTTAAGGCTAGAACATAGAGGAAAGTGAACTTTGTTGTCAGATATTAGCTGTCCAGTCTCTTGAAAGCCTTGGGGTTTATGAGCCAGGATTTCAGTATTTGTCGTCATGGCAAAAGTAGCAAGATAATCAAATGGCAAATAAAATGCTTAGGCTGGAATACAATCTAAAGCACAATAGTTGCAAAATGAAAAGCTTTACAGAACCCAGAGGAGGAAGAAAGCAAATTAAAGATGTTGGGACTTATTACAGAGTCAGGCTTATTACAGATTCGGCCTTAAATGATCTGTGAATTCTGTTTATGAATCTGGAACTGTATTTATTCTGAGATATAAAGAAAACAAACAAAACACAACAGTAGGTTATCCATAGCAGTTGGAGAGGAAATGAAACTGCAAATGGGGAGCTTCCTACATTTTCATTTCTGATGCAGTTTCTCATTCTAAGGATCTTTTCCACACAGAGACTCTCTTTAATCATGGTGCCATTGTTTTCCCTCTGAAATAAAATGTAAGGCAAATGCAGTAGGTAGCTGTCTGCAAATTTATTTTTACCTTTCAGTGCAGTTACTTTTTAATGAGAACTATAGAAGCTGATTAATTGTGGCTTCTGCATCTATAATTTAGGCAGGACACATTTGCAAACAGACTGCCCATCAACCTGAACTCATCAGGAAATCTTTCTGTTTACAGTAATAGAAGAGAAAATTTAAGCATTCCTCCCAGTACCAAGATTATAACACAGAGCCGAGGCTGTGTTGGAAGTGCTGAGAATTTGCAACTTCCATTAAAATCCATAGGTTGGTGCTGCCTACCCTGTGTTCACCATTAAGTGAATGTTTCTTCTGGCCAATGTTAGCAGAATGGAATAATGCTGTTTTGCCTAATACATTATACTATAGGCTGATTTGTTAATTGGTTATTTATCTCAATGTAAGATTTTCTATTTTCATTACTTGATATAATTTATAATATTAAATGTTTTTCAAGTTATGAGTTATAATTCATATCTGTCTACAGTGAAAACTTTACATATGAAATCTCTGAATTAAGGTCTCTAGCAGTCGAATGTGTCTCCTGTAGCAATCATGTGTTTGTAGCATGCTTGACAAGAGGGAGCTGTCATAATCTTATGAGCAAATACTGTATTTATATTCGATTTTCATCTAAATTGGAGGGTAAATATAGTTTCTTAAGTGAAAGGGTTGGCACTAAACACACAGCCCCAGTTTGGGAGGTTTTCTACTGCCAACACACATGGGAACATGCAAGAAAATAATTCATTTGCCCTAAATGGCTTCTGTTCAGTCATTTTTTTAATGGGATTTTTCTGTGCCGCAGAAATTGTAACCCATGTTCAGTTTTCCTCTTGGCTTTGTTTAATATCTGCATGGGGTTGCATTAATACTGCAAGCAAACATGGTGTGGTAATGCCCTTCCTCTGGAAGGGAGAAATGGTGCCAGACTGTCAACTAGAACAAGGAGGGTCATGCTGTACAAGAAGGTGGCTCTTCTCTATTCCAGCTGACTAGCAGAAAGAGTTTAGCACAGCATCAGGGTGCAAGGTATTTTTTGATCTGCTTTGTGTTGTCTTATATCTAATTTAATGTTGAGCTCCCCAAGAACAAAAGCTTATTTGCCCTAAGATGGCTTATTTGGGTTCGACAAAAAAAGCAAAAATATGAAAGCAGTTAATCTATAATGATGATAATTTGACTCATGGCATATGCTTTTTGGTTCAGTGGGTTTCCTGTATTGATTTTTGAGCTTGAGCATTAATGAATTCCATTTTCAAGCAACATGCACCCTTTGGGATGTGCAGGCTTTCTGAGTGTTATTGAATTAAGGCTGTGGGATGCTCACACGATGTGTTTTTTCCTTGGCTGCTGATGGGGGTTCCAGCTGAGTTTTTGTTCTGCTACACTGTTTCTGCTTCATGGTTGTTGTCTCTCTTGATTTTTTTTTTTTGAAAATAATCTAACAGCTTGATAATTTTAATTAAAACATTTGATAAATATTCATACTAATTTGTATATGATTTGCAACATTTTCACTAGAGATCAGCCACTGCACTGGGTATTCTCACATGTAGGTTGAACCAGCAGTTTAGTTTTTCCATGTGTTTGCAACCATAGCTTTCTGGTTTTTATTTTAATCATCTATGCACTATTCTTTACAACTTTCAGTTCTTTTGAATAATTCACAATCAGTTCTCTTGTATTAGCTCTCATCAGCATCGCTGGAAAACCAGCAGGAACTGCTTTCTTTAAAGAATACTTGGTGGTATTTCACTCTGGACTTGCATCATATTTTGAACATTACTCTGGTATCCCCTCAGCCATCTTCCCAGCTGAAGATGACTGAATTTATATCTTATGCTTCCCTAAAACAATGACATAGCATGAAATTACATTAAGGAGGAACGTGTTTTTCCTTTATTTGCGTATTGGGTCCCATATTTGGTGGTATTTTAACTGGAGATGAGCTACTTTGGTATGGCAGGTACTTCTAGTTATTGCTCATACTGGCATCCCTCAGTAAGGTAGTTCCATCCACCAATTTGTGGTTAAAATGTACAAAAATAGACAGTATCCTTGTGGTAGCTGTTCACAGGTTTCATGACTAGCAGTGCTTGTGGAAACGTGATTCTGACGTACTATCTACAGTAACGAAATTAAAAAGTGAGAGCTCCAAGGTTTATCTTGTCTGTAGCAGACAAATTTACAGAAACAAAGCAATCTTTGAAGAATAATATGTTCAGGAATATGACCCATATTTAGTTATATATGGACTCTAACCATATCAATGTAAACATACTTAAGAGCACTGCAGAATGCATACCGCATTGCTCTGTGGTGGCAGGGTCTATTTTTATATTGCCTGCAAGAACTGGTGTGCAAGTCAGCCGTTTGCTGAGCTGTGACAGACAGGAGAGCTGACCGTTTTTCAAAGATGACTTGCAGATACAAAATAATATCTCTTCTGTGTAGAATCGTAATAGAGTTCTTGCTGATTTTTTGAGAATCATGTCGCAGTGGATGACAAAGCAAAAAGCTAAATTTGTGTGGTGCTAAAAGGAATCTTCATGCAGAAAGAAAAGACCCTGCTGCTGAATTCTGGAGTAGTTGTTGGGTTGGGAAAATGGACATAGAGCCTGCACCATTTGTGTGTCCTTATGATTGGCATCAATAGCATAGATATTACTAAGCTATAAATTAAGCTGTGCCAGTGCCAGTTTACTGTTGACCTCTGCTTACTTTATTTGTCATAAAATAAGCTGGTCCTTCACCTACTCAGCTTCTTTGCCCCGTGGCTTGGACACAGAGGCAAGGCTTAAGATTCCCCATCCTTCACATCTACCTGCTCGCTGACAGCCTGCAGCAGCGCCACGGGGCCCAAGGGGCTTCCCAATATCCCTTAAAAGCAAGGAACTGAAATTTCAGCTCCTCTAAAAACCTCATAATTCTGCTACTGTTGTGCCAGGGACAGAGGATATCTTCCTCCAGGTCTGCTGGGTGGGTGTCTGTGCACGAGTGTAAGTACGTACCCCTACGTCCAGTTCTACTTTTATTCTAAAGCCATGAATTGGGAAAGATTGAGTTCGTTGCCAGGCTGTGCTTGCCATGAAATACATCTTTTTCTGTTTCTTGCTTGAAAAATCTCAAAGTACCAAGATGGGCTCCTTTTACAAGTGATCAAGATTTTATACACACTTTTGTTGTTATCACTCACAACTAAGTGAATTCTTAAAAATAAAACAACTTGCTAAAGCAGAGGGTAGAATACATAAAACAATCTCAGATCATCAGCTTTTTTATTTATTTTTAAACTTTTATCTTTTCTCTCATTTATGATGATTAATGGCAAACAAATCATCCTCATTGTCAGCCTCCTTGTCTCTCTGACGACACTCAGAAATATATTCCAGGACATGTTCTCTAAGTAACAAATGCTTGTTTATTTTTATGAATGTCACTCTATCAGCTTTTCAGCTAGAAAACCAAGCTCATCAATCATTTGCGAATTGCAAGGTATTGAGTTATATCCAGGGCCTAATTTGCAGACCCAAACACTTACACTAAGCAACCAGCTGGGCCAGGGATACCGGCATCCTTAAGTAAACTGGGTTTAAATAGGCCCACAGGTCAGTCTGAGAGTTCATTTAACCGACTGTCCTTTGAACTCCTTAATTTCCCAATTAGTTTGGCACCATAGGAAAAGACACCCCAGGTCTTTGCCACAACTGAAAAATAGGCATGCATGCTGGGAATTTAGATAGACAGCATGTATTGCTCCAAGTGAATATACGGAGCCATCTGTTATTGAGTCAAACAAAAGCATCACAACATTGTGTCAATAATGCTGAGTAATATCAACAACTAAGATTAGTTGTCTTTTGTTGCAACAAACCCTGTCTTAAAACTATGGTGCCATACGTGTATGTTCTTTAATGCGAGCCCTTATGATGTTAATTGACAGCTGCGAAGATATAAGTAGTTTATTCAATTCAAATTAAATTACTGGATAGAAATATTCTCGTGAAGAGATAACACCTGAATTTGATAAGCCTATCCAGTAGGCTTATCAAATTGGAAGGAACCGCCTTTTTTTCTGGCTGTACCATCTTTTCTGGGAAGAACATCATCTGCTGTGCAAGCATATGCCTCTTAGAGGCAATTTATAATCAAAATAATGGCTTAATGGGACATTTCCCTTGACCATAGCATGCCATGCTGCCCAAATGTCCTCTTACACTCTAGTGCCCTGCTGAAAGGCTAGTGGCATTTTTCAAACAGGAGAGAGTAAAAATATTTCCAACAAATACTTCATCCAGTATCTCTACAGCAGGTCGGTAAGAGCATCATGACACCCCAAATCTCATATCCTGTATATGTCTGAATTGCTAACATGTATGGTCTACTCTCACTGTCCAAAAAGCGTCTCTGTTCAGAATCTATAGCTTTAATGACATGAAGCTGAAGGATTGCTTTTAATTTATGGTGAACTGCGAACAGCCCACTGGCAGTCCTTAGGCTGCCAACGGATCAGTAAATAATATACATCTCTTATGGTTACTATGCAAATTGTGTGTGCTAGCATAAAGGTCATTTTTCTGGAAAGAAACATTTACTGTGTTTGGGGTGACATCCCTTTCAAAGATAAGAGGACCCAAATTAATAGGAAAATGAGTGAAATACCTTTATTAGGAATTGAGCACAGTTGTTGTTTTTGTTGTTTTGTTTATACAATAATCATGTTTCAGTTTTCTCACCTCTCCTCTGTTTTACCTGCTGGCAATGAAAAGGCTATGAAAGAACTTTATAAAGCTTTTTTTTTTTCTGGTAGATTATTTATAGCTTTTAGATTATATGAAACTATGTGCAAGTTATGCTGAATTTAGTGGCCATTTCTGTCAAACACACACACAAAAGCTGTCAAAAAGGAAAGAGAGAGAACAAACACAAAGATTAGAAAAAATCCAGAAAAATGAAAAATTTCATCTTAAAAAATGAAGTATTTTTTTCATTACTGGAATTTGAGAAAAATTTTATTTTGACCTCATACAAATAGCAAAGCAAAGTAAATGGTTTCATTTAGCTCAAAATACCTGGGGGGAGGGAGAGAGGTAGAAGTGTCAGGACAGAAAAGCATTCCCATTTCTAGTTGACCAGAAGGTATGACTTGATTTGCTAAGCTAGCAAACTGAAAAATCAATTATTGACATGACTGTAACTTCATTTACTAAATAAGGGGTATTCTTTCAATAATTCCAAGCTGAAAAGAGAAGTACTAGAAATACTACTAGAAAAAAGACTGGATAGTATTAATCTGTTGGCTTTGATTAGACTAAATATTGGAAGAGAGTTTTACGTTAAGAATAAAGGCAGAAACCTAGTCAAACCTTTTGAAGTTCTGCTGCCATCTCTGAGATGGGAAGCAAGGAAATTTGCATTATGATGGCATTGTTTCTTACATGTGTATCGGAGAATGATTATATCGGAGATTATTGAGATGATATCCATTCTTACTTTTCTGAAGTTATTATGCATTATTTATAATTTTTCCTGCTAAGTCCTCTTCCTTTTGACAATACAGAATGCTTTAGATCAAAACCTAAACAACAAAGCTTAATTCACTGCCTTTTTTTGCATGCAATTAGCAAATTTTGTTCTTAACTTTGTAGGTAAGTAAAGCTTGAAAGCTGCAGAAGCCACAACTCTTTTCATCTTGAAGCAATGACACATGCAAAACAAAACCACTCTGCGTTTTGAAATCTCATTTTTAAAAATTTTGCTACTGGAGAGTGTCAGTGCAACTGAGATCACTATTACATTTCACTGCTGCTTGTAGTTTGCAAATAAATAAATGCCTTTGTACACTAGCTACCTTCCACTGTTTTTCTCATAAACCGGCATAACAGCACCAAAATGATGAAGTCCATCAATATTGTGTACTGGGTTTTGCTGGTATGTCTAGATATACAGTGTGATAAATGAGTGGAACCACTACTGTTTTCATTTACACCAGTGGAATTCTGCTAACGGATTTTCAAGCGAGCAAATATCAGTAGCAATATATAATAAAAAGAAACATTTAGTGAAATCCATTTGAGTTTACAGTCCTGTAAATAGTAAGAACTGTTGTTGCCTATTACAGTATCTGCTAACCCTCACTTTGACAAATTAGAATAAGAAATAGTAGTAATCATTATTTGAACAGCTTTCAATGGTTGAGTTATTCAATGCATTACATTGCATTAAGCTGGAAAATATATTTATTAATACTTTCTAAAGGTATTCAATAGAACATAAAGCTGGACAAATACTGTTTGGTGAATATATGATTCAACGCTAGTAGATTCACATATATATATTTCTTAATGTTATTTTTCATAGCATTAACTCTAGTGGAAAGAAGAGCAGCTGAGGTAAAATAAAATTAATAGCAGCAACAGTGAAAAAGTTATGATGTAACTGCACCTGCAACTTCTTGCACATGCAGAAAAGATTAAAGATCTTCCAGTTGCTGACTGTATGTTTGCAGCAGTTAGGTTGGCCAACAGAAGCTTGTCATGAAGAGTGTTTTCAGTATTTGCTCTGTGGTTTGGCAGGTCCTTGAGGACAGTGGGTCATTCTGTGTGTGCCTGACCCCTGGGGGAGGTGAACAGGGGGTGTGCTCAATCACAACCATCCGCAGAGCAGTTCTGATGAGGAGTACCTCAAAAGTCCAAAACTAAATTTAGTTGATGAGATTGTTCCGTTGTCCAGCAAACACTTCTGCACATAAATGATACCTGAGAACATAAGAGCCACTGAATACTTCTAAGTAAATACAATTCTAACAGTAGACCAGTAGCTTTTTTCCCTTTCTAAACCATTTGCGATTCTCCCAAACGTAAAAGAGGCAATACTACAAAACAAATGTTGTTCTACTTAACCTCTCTGTTTTCACTGATTACAGAATGAATATATGTAACTAAACAAAATATGGGGAAAGAGCATATAGCAATGACTGAGTTTTCCTTAGAATTAATTTACTTTCTATTGCTCTGTATATTTGGGAAGCAAATACAGCAGAACTGTATTCACAGTATTTCTTACTTGCTCAAAAGCAGAACACTTAAAGGAAAATCATGCTTAGAGGTGTCTAGGATATCGAAAACATCCATTAATTCCTTTTGAACCATAACAAAGATCAGGTGTTTCTAACAGAAATGAAGGACCTTTGGTATAACCATCTCTTACTTTGATCAATCCTGTTATCGTTTCTGCTTCAAAAGAATACTGTTACTGGGGAAAAAAAAAAATTAAAAAAAGGTGTCAGTTTCAGCATTAACATGGTGTCCTTTATCTGAATCCATACCTCTGATCAAGCTGGGTGTATTTCCTTCATCTTATGTCATACTTACCAAAAGAAAGATTATGTCCAATGTGACATAATGGATAGGCTTCTGCTCTGGCTGCCCTATTCATACACCTTTGCCTTTTCCTTATCCTCGTATTTAATTCAAGATTTGCTGTGGTGGGGGAGGGCAGAGAGATGTCAGTATTCATTAAAAATGAACTAAAAATGTGACAGCCTTAAAATAATGACTAATATTTTCAAGTACCTAAGAACCCTCAGTTGGCTTCTTTGGTATTTAATTAGTTAAAGATGGCTCTGTAGGATTATTTCTTGGTAAACTGGGCCCTACAGCCACCTGTGTTGGGTTACCCTTCCAGTAACCTTTCTGCAGTGCTTGGGATTGAAAACTTGACAAGTGAACTCTCATTTCTGTATATGCAGACAATACAGGCAGTGAATCTAGCAGTCCCAGGTAAGGCTTTAATGTCTGTATGAATAGTATTTAAACAGCTTTTTGTGAACAGTGAGGGATGCCTTAGATCTGTAGGGCTGATGAAGGGTAAAATACATAATCGTGGGTAGCTTGAATGAGACTGTAGGGATGTGGATGAAGAGGTGATATTTAAGATGTAAACCTGGAGTAAAACATACTGTGGCATCTGTGGACACATAAACAGGCTGCCCATCGAGAAGTGACATCTGGAAAGTACAAACTGAGCTATGATTTTTTTGGGAGTTGGTTTGCCACTCTTGGGATGGGGCTAAATCGCCTTTAGTTTTGTGTTACATGTTCACAGGATGGAACCAAATGATTTTCAGCTGCTGTTGTGATGTATTCACAAGGATGTAGCTAAAGCTGTTTCGGGGATGGTGCTGTGTTTTTACAGCTCTTTAAAATGGACCATGTTATCTTCCTAAGACTTCATTCTTCATGTATGGTTGGGTTAATCAGCTTAAAATCAAAAGGCAATTCAATGCTAACCTCCGCAGCAGTGCAGAATGGCCAAAGTACTTCTGGGATTTCAGTATATATTCTTAAGGTGTTTAAGTGCTTCAGCTTTTTCATTTTTACATTAGAGGCAGGGGGAAACAAGATTGTGCATCAGCCAAAAATGGTAGTTTTCTCATATTTCTCAGTTCATTGAAATAAATATGTAGTAAAAATCCATCACAATCAGCACTTTCCATTTATGTTTTCAAGATAAGAGACTAGGATAAAATGCGGACGTACTTTTGTATATTCTATAAACTGAAATAATGGACTCAGTATAGTTTTACTCATCAATAGTGTAAGAGCCAGCAAAAGTGTTTACTGTATTTTATTACCCTAATGCTGTTGTCACTAATTCTTTTCAAATTATGTACTGTTCTAACCCTTGCTATAGTCTGCGTAAGGCTTATTTTCTTCTGCTAGTTTCTAAGCTTTCCTGTAATATTATGAAATCAGTTTAACATCTGACCTTTTAGCCAGCAGACTGGAGAACAGCCCTGCTGAGTTCATGCAGAAGTGCTTGATTGCTCTGTTGGATAGTACAGTATTTTGGATATGCAGATGTTAGTGACTGAAGTGTATTATCCATCTTGAACACCACTTGAATTTATGCTGAAGCTTTCAAGTTCTGTTCTTTGAATAGGTCCCACAGTAATTGAATTCTCATATTGTGCACAAAAAAAAGTCATACCTTATGTGCAGAACTGAGAACTCCCCTGATTGTTAAAAATTGTCATGAGAGGGCTTTCGAAAAAAAGGACATCCGACACCTGCAGCAGTATTCTAGCTCTCCAGGTTCTGATGGTTTCATATATAAATTGATTTCTATTACTGACCTAGGAATGACAGGCAAGATGACAATGTGCTGAGCATTCAGTGTTATTGCACCTCCTGGAGATTTGTTGAAATTTTCAGTCCTTCATTCCTCTTACCTGCCAGAGCTGTCTTCCAGTGCTCCACTCTTTTTTTTATAGAGCTGGTTAAGTTCCTGTGAGCATGCTGCTAAATGAAAGGAGGCTCACAGAGAAAAGACATGGCACCAAAGAGTCAGACAAGGTTACCTAGTATGAGAACAAAGTGAAGAAAAATTTCTTCAGATGTTAGTTCAGACCATCCCCAAGAAAGACCTTCAACCTTCAAATACTGAGTCTGGAGATTCCAGTGGACTTTCAGTATACACTTTACAGTCACTTCTGTAGGGAAGGCAGGAATACCCAATTTACTGTGAGTTTATTGGGGGGAAATAGCCATTGTGTCCTGGCAAAATGCAGACAACTATTGATTTTTCCCACAATAGGAAAGATAGGCCTCAAGAGACAAACTGAGATTGAAGAATATGAGTTTACAAAAGTGGAGGTGAAGTAACAAGCGTTCTTTTAAAGAAAGCATGGTCTTGCAGAATAGTAATAATAACAACTGAGCTCTGGCTAACAGCTTAAAGAAAACAGTGATTTGAACTAAGGTCTTACTTTGCTGAATCCCATTCAGCCGAGGAGGACTGGTGAGAGAATTTCCGTATTTCTATTTTAGCTGAACAGCCAAGGGAGTTTTCTGTCCCCTTTCACAGTGCAGTAATTGGCTGAAATGCTGCTGCTGCTTAAGCAGCTGCTGTTGACTTAATGGGAATCTATATTGTGCTCACAAGATTAAAGTGTGGGTCAGGGTCAAAGCAGCCACTGTTATGGCAGTACTGGGGACTGATTAAAAATATTAAGAGGGTAGAAAGAATAAAGCATTGCTTGACCATGAACCCCATTTTCTATGGTCCATGTTTAATAGAAGACCTAAAATAAAATCCTTGAGGGTCTTGCTGTCAGAAGCAGAGAACCACAACCCCACGTGAAGGCAGGTAAGACCTGTAGTTGCTCGGGACTTCTGTAGACCCGTCTTTGTGTCTCACAAAAAGGGGTGTTATACAATGAATACTGTTTTTGAAGAGGTGGTCTAGATTCTTATATTCTAATAATGGTTGAAAAGTTCTTCAGCAGTAAACCACTGCTCCACCTAACACATTGAAAAAAATGGGGCAAATCCTAAATTCTTGATAGGAATTAATGAAATCTTCTTTATACCTAACTGCAATGTTTTCAAAAGGGCATAAATTTCTAACTGCTACTGATGCTCACTTTACATTCTCTGCATATGCCCCCCCATCCATACTTAGAAGACCATTTTATTCCCATGTATTTCTGTTACTGGGCTTTCAATCTTTGTTAGGGTTTTTAACTTAAGGAAATATTCCTCAAGAAGTTTTGCAGTTGCGCAGAATGTACCCTACAAAAACAATCTTGTCATCAGGGAGCACTCACAACTCCTAAGGCCTGACTGGCAGAAACATGTTTTCCAATTGAGTTCTGCCAGTGGTATTTGTGTATGACAAATAGGACCTCGAAAGAGAAGAGATTCAGGCAAAACAGTGTGATAAATCCTTCTGCAGAAACGTAAATGATTTATTATATTATTATGAATTATTAAGAATGTTTCATCAGATGGACTTGAAAAGCTTCAGCACATTATTGTAAACACTGCACCATTTTGAGTGACTCCAGGTATGATTAAAGGAAAAAGCAAGTTAGAAAACAGAGCTGACTGTAGGGACTAAAAGTCTCTGAGGGTCATAAAGGGAAAGAGCTTTGATCAGTGTTATCAGATGAGCAAAAAACCCCCATCAGTCATTTTTTGCAAGCATAAAGTGTTGTAAAAGTACAAATGCTAGAAAATAAATGTTTTCATCAGAATAAAAGTTACCAGTTATAGTGCCAAATATAAGAAATGTTTCACAGTGAAGTTGGTCACTGTAACCTAAGAACAGGCTTGCAACCCTTTGCTTGAGTGGTTTGTCTGAATCTCTGAAGTGACTCGAATTCAAAACGTACACCCTTTTCCTGTTCAAAACCTCAGTGGGAATCCCCCACTTTGAAACTGTGGGAGTTCACATCACATACTGCAAAAAATCCTAGCTATTGCTTAAAGTTTTTATCTCTGCCTCTGAGGCAAAGGCCAAAATGCTCTGAAAGGGTGTACCCCAATTTGGCCAAGCAGAGCAGGGGTCTCTGACTGCCTAAGAAGGGTAGCGTTGGCCCTTCTGTACGGTGGCTGCTACTTCCTGCTCTCTGTCCGGAGTTTGTAACAAGCCTCACTTCATTGCTCTTTGTAAGGCCAGCTGTAAGGCTTTGTAAGGCTGTCTTCAGTTTATATCTTTGCCTAAAATGTGGTAAAAATATTATTAATTTTTACTACATGGGTTGGTCATCAGCTTGGGGAGAAGTTTCCCCAGTGACTTGCATTTTCTGGAGTGTGCTTGGCATCATCAAGCCACACAAGGCATCTTCCACATGTATGTTGGAGTACACATGTGTGTGTACACACAGAGCTCAGCTACTCCTAGATAATGTTTCCCAAACTTCTGAACTGAAAAAAATTGCTTATTTTGTGACTTCCCTTCCAACCTCACTTCATGTTGATAATATCTCTCCCTGCTTGCCTAACCCTCTGCGTCATTTTCTTCTAACCTTTCTCAAGCCTAGTGCTCTGATATGATTCATCTTTTCCTTTCTTTTATGCTTTGAATAAACAGTTAATGTTTTCAAAGACGCATGGGGCAGCCTATTGTGAAGATAAACATTTCAAGGTCTTTGGGGACTTGAGGCCACTTCTGCATCACAGATAACAGTTCGGTTTCCTTAGAAAAGGTTTTCCCAAGTCTAAACTAGTTTTTCTTCTCTGATGAAAGCTGAGATTCTCAATGACAGCTTAAAAGTTTTTCCCTCCCCTCTCATGCTAATTCTTTGTATTTCTTCCTAAGGCAAAAGCCTCCTGCTTTCTAAAAGGGATAGATATAATTAATGTATTAGATAATATATCTTGGCTGGAGCATGGATCCAATATTCTGCTTGGTTCTTTGATGACCTCCTGATGGTCAAGTGTAGCGTAAAATAACAGCTTTTCAATTAAAACTTATGGCACTTGTTTTCTCTTTCTCTCTCTCTATGGTCAACTGAGGTGCTGAGCCTGGATTCCCAGTGGAAGAAGAATAATATGGGGTATAAAATCTCTCATGGAGTTTTCTGTCATGAACTTCAGAATACATTTTTATGCTTTGAACTATTTGTTCTATAATTTTTAGTTTTCAGACCAGAGCATCATGCAAGACCAAGCTCCTTTTGTGAGCTACAGAATAGGGAAAGGCACTACAGGAATTGATATTTCTTGAGGAAGCATGGCAGTGTGAGTCTCTAGCTCATGTACCCTGGGGAATTTTTGTGTGTTGACAAAGATGCATTGGCTTAGATGCTTTGTGTGTAAAAGCTCTAAAGCCTTGGGTGAAACAGCTATTTTTTAATGCAGATTCTAAGTAAATAAAAAAAAGGAAAATATAATGAAGGAAAGTGACAGATGTTTACAAACGAAAAGCGTATAATTCTACAAGTCAGTTTGCAGAAAATTTGGAAGAAAGGAACATACGTCCTTGTTTAATTATTTGCGTTTGGGCAAGGGTGTGTGTGGGGGGGTGTCACACTTTGTGTTTTGACCTCTTAGGGAGCAAAAGCTTAGCAGCTAAAGAGTCATATATCTCACTCTCTTCTGATAAAATGAACAGTTCTTTTCCTATAGCTTGGAACAAATATTTGGAAGGTGTCTGTCATAGCCTATACAAATGCATGCCTGAGCTAGCCGACAGTCAGTCAACCTGAGGTTTAAAAAATGAGGAGGGCTTGGGGGGGGGACCAGTCCTGATGCTCCAATGCTACTACTTAGTGAAATGTATTTTTCTGTGAAAGGTCAGTAACCTTATCCACATTTTAAAAACAGAAAAATAGATGGCAGAGTCAAAGATAACTTTTGCGTGTACACAAATATATTGTTCTTCAGCTGAACATTTAAATCCTTTACTTAATAAAACACAAACTTTTTGGTGTTCCCAGCAAACTTAGAATTGCCTCAGTAAGTTTTTGCACAATGTGAACTCTGTAGGAGGAAAAAGAATAAAAGAAACAATAAAATGTTTCCCACAGAAGGCTGTGTGGGTAGATATGTTAGGCTAGGCTATGCTATTAATGGATCAAGATACAAACAAAAGCAATAATTCTATCTGAAGTAGTATATCTTGAAAGAAATAATTTAAAATTAGAATTTATGATAAAAATTTTCTTTTTTTAAATGTTCAAGTACTATCCATCAGTGATACCTCTTTTTGATGTTACTTTTTTCCATACTTTTGCATTTATATAATGCATTATTTAACAGGAAAGAAAGTTGTTCCATCACTTAGGAATATTTTTTTTAAGCAAAGGGATAAATCCAGAAGGCAAAAAAATGTGTTCTTAAAAATATCACCCAAAAATATCCGAAAGCCCAAAGAATGTGGACATTATAGCTCAGCTGTAAACCAAAACAATTTCAAATAATCTGAGTGGACTAGAATATAATCTTTTTGTTGTGGACTGATATTTACATACATTCAAGCAAAGTGAAACTTTTTCTTCCTCTTTCTTTAAGTCCCGTTTTATGTATTTTAAAGCTGTAGATAAGCTTCAAACTGAGACTGTTTTGGAATAATAGGTTGAAATGTTCTTTTAAAACATAACTATAAAACATTGTGACTTCGTAAAGATGAAAACCATGAAACTTTTCTAAAATCTCCTTCCCTTTTTTCAAACTATTTCATGAATTGCAAGCAAATATGAGATCAGTTTAATTTCTCCCAAGTCATACTTCGATTTTCTCCAAACCTGTGTGTTTTGGTGAACTTTCTGTCTGTGAAATAGTTTTGCCCAGCTCTACTTCCTAGTGAAGATGGTGACAATTTTATCATGGATCAAAATGAAAGTTGACTCAGGTTCCAGCACTGTAACTGTTGCATAACAGTTTTCTAAATTGTCTACTGAGTTTGTTTCCCACTAAATTAAGTTATTTTAGATGTACAGACCAAGAGAAATAAGGCATATTTCAAACATCAAATCAGAACTACTTCCTTAGGTATTCAGTGATTTTTGGTATATTTTAGGTAACCAGCTTAGAAGAAGTCAGAGAAGAGAATAATACACATTAATCTATCTATTTTCTGCAGTATTAGGCTTTTCGTTGATACATCATACCAATGTATTTGAATGTCAAACTAGAGCTCAGCTATTAAAATTGTTTTAGTCTGTATATTTGATTAGTATTATTAGGCTGCTCTGCTAGCCCTTAGCATATAATGGCTTCTCAACTGAATTTTAGTGCAAATTAAAAACAAGATGCAATCTACCAATGTTCTTTTCAGTGCTCTTAAAAAAACGCACTTGTGGGCTGTACCATGTTGACTGTTCAACACAACGCTGTCTTTACACAGGCAGTTTCTTCTCCTGGGTTTGATGATCATCATTGGGTAATAAATGTAATCTGCTGTTAATATAAGTTTATACACTGGGCCTGATTTTACACTCCTAGAAGTTTATATCTTTTATAAAACTAAAATGTTTCTTATTATTTTATAATTTTATAAATTATTTAACTATCTTTTACACTTTCTGCTTGGTTTTGGGAACAGGAATAATACATAAAAACTCAGATAATGCTAAAAATAGTAAAGACATTTGTACACTTTTGAGTACTGCTGTTTCTTAAAAGCTTTTTTTCTTTTAAACATTATGAGACACTACACCCACTGGGGACAGAGGTTAAAAGAAAGCTCATGTTGTGCATGAAGAGTACTACATAATTTAATATAGACCCATTTCAGCTTGTATATGTTTACGGTCAAATTAACCAAACTGTTCTTTTGTGATGTGTTGAGTTGAGAGCACGGGCTGTACTCAAATCCTGAGTATGATCAGAAATGAGTTCTTGAAATGGGGTAAGATCAAACTGTATTGGAGGTGGTAATTTCTTCTACTGATGCCTTGACAAAAATCTTGGATGTAAATTTATTTAAAAGTTAGGATTCTTGTCTCTGGGTATGTTCTTCCATTAATTTGTGTGTAAATATTCATAATAATATCCTAAAAGTAGAAAGCTCCCATCTTTCATACCAGAAGAACACAGGGACCTGAAATATGTCAATGAAGTTATCTGTTTGACTCTTCGTGAGGATCCACCAGTATTTTCTGTAAGCCCTGTATGTACTTTTTACAAATTCTTCATTGTGATCTCCTTTTTCTATTCCTTTTGAAAACCTCTAGGTTTCTAATAGAGTGTTTTCCATAAAGGTGAGGGCACTCAGATTTCAACTGTGCCTTCCTGCTAAAAGCAGCTAGTGCTTGGTTTGACTCTTCCACCCACTCTGTCTTAAAAAGCCCTGGACATCTGCGTGAAACGTGTCCGCCCGCGTGTCAGACCAGCGAACACCATCTGGACAGAAGGCACTAAGCCTTTCTCCGAGTAATGAGGTCGTGCCTTGGGAGTGAAATGTGGCAAAAGCATACCACTTCATAATTTACTTATTTACTGTTTTCTGTACTCATTGAAACTGGCAACAAAAAGGAAAGTATAAGACATACGGAAAATATTTGCTGAAATCCATAGAACTTTTCTGTGTAACTTCACTGTTCGTAGCAAATACAGTCTCTGTGTAGGCTCTTTGTGTCCACCTTTATAATAGTAAAATAATCTGGCCTGCGCTAAGATCCCCGTGATCCATGGATGTTAGAGGCTGTGTTTGTGAGTTAGATGGTGAAGCTGCATTGCGAGCCTGTATGGTGAGTCTGTGAGACTAGAAGTTCTGTATATCCCATTGTTACAGAAATGCCTCCATGGTTTGATGGCATTTTTAACAACAAAAGGGCATAACTGTGTTTGCTGAGATTGCCTAAATTATAAGAAAAATACTATGGAAACAGCATTGCAGCTAGGGCAAAGAATGAAAGTACTATTTCTAGGAATAAGGTAACACATAAGTAATGTTATTACAATATCCAGATGAATAGCAGAAGCAGATGAACTGAGTAATAAATTTGTTGAAGATCTGTGCTATTTCCTCAACAATATTCATCTCTTGGGAGACATAAGCAGACGCCAGGCTGGCCTGCAGTCCTCTAGTTCCTCCAGAGGCAATAGACTAAGCAGACAAGAGAAGCCTCAGTCTGTTCCAGAGCCCATCTTCTATTTCAGAGCTCGCTGCTTACCTATCCATCCTTCCAAAGCAGCGGAGAGACAGAAAACACCAAGCAGCAAGGAGCAGGCTGCAAATCTTCCCATGCTTTTTATATACCATGTGCTGGAGAGATAAAGAATTCTTGCAGCCCTTCCCCCTGCTGTAAACCGGAGGAGGCCAACTTCTCTTTCATCCTTATGTGGTCATAAAACATTTCACAGGATCACACCCCACAGAGAGATTAAAAGCAATTCGTTCAGTCTAAATCGAGAACAAGTGAAGTGGAAATGTTGCATTTCAGCAAAGGTGTGGACCCTCACAGTGGAGGACCACTTGTGTGGAGAAGACTCGCAGTAGAGGACCAGTGAAGGGTCTCCATGCCTGGAAGATGACATTTTCATTTTTTGTATTATTTTTTGCTAATGGAACTGAGAAGGTGCCAGACCTAGGGACTGGTTGGATGCATAATTAAAAGATAATATCATTCATAATGGAATCATAAAATTAAACAGTAGATTTTTTAATTACTTTAGAACCAACTTAGTAGTTGATATGCCACAGAGATGCGTCTGAAATATTGATAACTGAGCTTGCCACACAGAACAGATGCAACCTACATCTATGATAAGTAGACCCAGAACCACCTCAGATGCAGTTATTTTCTACTGAGAGGGAAAGAGGCTCTTCTGCTGCCAGCAATTTGACTCAAATACCTATTTTAACCTGGTGGCTAGATTCCTGGACTGGGTTACAGCTTTGCGAGCTCTGCAGCAATTATCAGAATGAAACAATTCACAAAAATTTAAGGAAAACATGAATAATTTCATGTGGTGTTCTGCTTGTTTTCCTGCCCTCTCAACCTACCCACAAGGCAGTTCTGTAAGCAAGGCAACATCCATTTAAAAGTAAAATGGGATTAAACATTGCTCAGTATCTGGGTTTGGTGGGCCTCTGAGAAGAGGCTGTTGCTGTCCCTCCGTCTGGCAGTGGCAGTGTGCGGAGAAGGATGTGTGGTCTCATAAGAGAGGGCTGGGCATGGTCTCTGTTGGCATCCCCACAGCAGGTCTCGGAGCAGCCTTCCCGCAGAGCCCCATGTCCACTCCAGAGGGATGGCTGCTTGTGTTGCATGCCTCCCCCTGCAGCATTTTTGGCCTCTAGCCCACCAGACCCTGGCTTTTGCTGGCATTTGGCTAGGACTTACCACATTGTCCCTGTGCGGCACATGACTGTGGAGCAGCAAGCCCTCCCTGGAGCACAGGAGAATTAATAGCAGTTTGCTTCGGAGGTTTTCTTCCTGCTCTATCCATGCACTTGGCTGACAAAAGGCTGTTTTCCCCAGCCTCATTATATGCGTATCTTGTTTTCAGCTTTGTGGTACGGTATCTGTGGCTTGCCCGCTCTGCTTCCCCTCTTCTTTACTTTCCCTCACGCAAATGCCCCTATCTTCAGGTCTATTTTGGATCTTTTATGGCCACTGAGACCTATGGAATTTCATTTCATAAAGAAGGGATTTCCTTGTCCTGCATATTCTGATGTTTCAGGGATGAATCCTACCTTTTTTTTGAAAAAAATTAGTGAAAGGTTTTCCTTTTATATCAGTGGGAAAAGGCTAACTCCCTCACTGATTATGTCTTAGAAAATGATATAGTCTGGGCATGGTACCATGATGTCTCAGTAAATTCTTCCTGTTGTGCTGTCTGATCCAAATAGCATGTGCTATATATGTGAATGCACCTTAGGGTGTAATCCTTGCTGTCTGTAGTTCTGGATGTAGCTGGTAGCTGGCATAATTTTCAAAAATTCTCATTAGCTTGCTGTAGATAGAAAGCTTAATAGATCACAGATGACAAATACATTTTTAAAATATGCTGTGTGAAATCCCTAACTGTGAATTGTGCAAGAGAGAAAGAGATATACTAGTTACTGCAGTACATAATGCTGCTTTGCTTTAGTGTTTCTGGGACATTTTAAGACAGAAACACATTTTAGCAGTTCTGTGGACCAAACTATTCACAGAGCATGCGAGAAACGAACCTTGAAAGCGTGAAGTCTGGATCCAGCCCTCCCTCCCCCTTTACTCTAACTTGCTCCAGTCCTTCCCTAAAGGTAACTGTTCCCAAACCGATGTGTTCATTTTCTTTCTCAGATCTAATAGACCTTCCCACTCCCATAATTGTTTTTCTCAAGACAGTTTGTCCCAGCAGAGAGCCACTTCGTTCCACCTCCCTCTGAGAAGCTCCTTCATTTCTGCGAGAAATGTCTCCAGGCATGTTCCCCATGTGCTTGTTCCTCCCCGTAAAGGGTTGCTGGAGGTTATCGAGGTGCTGGAGAGCAGTTGCAAGCCCAGGTAGGACAGCAGAGCTATACGCAGCGTTTCCCAATGAGAGCAGACTGACCATAACTAGCGATTATTCAGTTCCATCTCGCAGGAGAAACAGGTGGTTTTTTACAGCTCAGTTACACTGTAATACAATGATTACTGAGAATAACTATCCTCCCCTTGTACTGGAAATAAGAAGTCATGCACAGATCTGCTTATCACCAACCAACTGGCGATAAAGCCAGGGGAAACAGATGGAGAAGCATTTTATGAAGTTTTGAAAGTATGGAGATACAATTTGAAGAGGAGCGTTTGTCTGTTTGTCTTTAATGCAGGATGAAAACTGTCCAGCACCATAAACCATTTTTAGGTTATAACTTGACCAGGGTGCCTGTTGATTACTGGCAAACCAGCTATTTAATGAGAGATGGGAAGTGGCAGATCCTGTTATAACCAGGGCAGAAATGCACTATGCGAGGGAAATGTGAAGAAGCAAAGCTTTTAGGGCATTGCAAGAAATCCCGTGGCTGCCCTACCTCTGTGAGGGTTCCAGTCGTGTTCCCCAGTGCTAGCGGAGAGGACAGCGCCGCTTGCCGTCTGTCTCTTTCTTCTGGAGTGTCTGTATGAGGCATATTGGGACAGTTGCATTCGAAGGACTTGCTGCAGAGAAGGTGATGCTCATGTCTCTGCCGTGGACCTCAGATAAATTATATCTTTCTTTCACTATGTGTAAATTGGGGGTTGTGATACCTGCTTCCTTTTTACCATAATGTAAGGTCTAGTTAGAATATATGTAGAATTGCTGTTCTTCCTTACCCCAAACCAACCAGGTTATAAAGGTAGAAATATTTGGAAGACCACCATGGATAGACTTCTTTTGACCCTAGAATTCACTTTTTCCATTCTGGTTTTGTAAAACAATGTGTGCAGTTTTTAGTGTGCTTTGATCCTACCTGAAAGCAATCAGTTTGGTCATGGATCCTGTTCCAGATCTGGGACCAGTAGATATATTGGCAGCTTTTACTGCTCTAAGGACACTCAGATGCTGTTTATATTTTTTCATGTTTACATTTTCCTATAAACAACCTTTTGGGATTGTCTCAGTGTGGCCCTTCTCCTCTATTCCCTTACAATTTGAAACAGAAGACTTTTTTTTAATCTTGTATTTTGAAAACTAGGCTAGGACTACATAAGGGGAAAAAAAAGTTTTGTTAAAGTGCCATGTTAAATCTGATTTTCTATTAAATAAGATATTTACAGGGCATATTGAATGTTAACAATGTTTAACATTGATTCTTCATCGGTTTTGGGTTTATCTACTAAGATAGTGTGTATTGTGTAACAGCCTTGTCAATAATTGAAGTAAATCAAGTTTAAGTAGTGGAAGACACACTTGTAGATTTGGTTTGGTTTTAGATTGTTTGTTTAAGCAGGTGAGTACTCCCCACATTTTCAGTCCCTGGAAAAATGATATATTGTAAGCTTTAAAGAACTCATCAACTCAAGGTTAGGTAAGAGGCTGTTTATCATGTTTTATCAGGAACAGAAAGAGTATCCAGGGGATGGGGAAACTGAGCGTGTTACACCGTTTCAGCATAAAAGGTGAGGGAAACAGTAGTCAGTCATGATTTAGGAGTGAATGAACTGGTATGGAATAAATTTTCCAGCTGTTGCAACTAGCATAGCTTCTAAATCCTGGGATCAAGCCTATTTAACCCTAATGATCCTGGCTAATACCCAGCAACAGATTAACTGTTCCTAATGTGTGAAGGTGGCTTTTGGAGAGCACCATGGCAGAAAGGTCAGATCACAACTTCTTCTCCTCCCACAGAGAAGGTCTCCTGCTCCACAGCCTGGCTCTGAGCCCCTTGCCTCTAGTACGCCGAGTTTGGCGCTGGGCAGAAACACGGGCCCTTTCTTGTTGCGGGAGGTAGCCCTGGTGGACACAAGGGCTTTAAAGTCGCCTCGCTTGAATGTGTCCTCAATGAGTGAAAAACTAATGTTTTTTGTCAGTCTGAATGCTACACTGGAAGGCATGTTAAAGAGAAGTTACTATCTCAGCAAAACATAAACCGGAAAGTTTAAAGTCTGTTAGGTTGATATTTAATTTTTGTTATTAAACAATGGAAGAAGGAGCTAACTAAAAAAGGGAAAAAAAGAATTATTCAAACCTTTCTCCCCTTGGCCGCTGAAAAACTGTCCTTATCTTTTTGTTAAGTGTATCCATCAGCAATGCTTTGGCATTGCCATATTGAAAATGTATAGGTACCTGCTCATTCATTAACACTTGGAAATATTCTTTATGTGAATCATAACTCAGAGCATTGTAGGAAATAAATTGGAAATAAATTCTTACATCTTCTGGAGTTTAATTTTATGATAACATGCTCTTAGCAATTTGGCTAAGAGTATGGGGTCACCTCTCACATTTTCTAGGTGAATCTTTTTATAGGGAGAAGGTTACTCAGTTCTCCTATGTGGTTTTTGACATCTCAGGGTAACAGCCCCTGTATTGTGAAAGGACCACAGCAAAACAAACAGAGACTTTGTAGTGGTAATTTGTAGCGTCTATGAAATTGAAGTCTGATTCACTACTTACTGATGTCAAGGGTTCTCATCAGTTCCAATAGACCTGGGTTGGCATTTCTCTCACCAAGGGTGAATTTTCAGGTTGTTTTCTTTTTCTTTTATTATTCCATTAAGCACAGGACACGATGTTTGGGAGGTTAAAAAAAGGCATCCTGTGAGTTTTGTTCTTTAGGAGAGCAATGGATTGTCTGTCATAATGAATTCAATAGGTGCTTGGGAACTTGTCCATGCCTCTAGTTCTCTCACACTATTTCCATAAAATATTCGTATCCGTAAGATACCTTTGATAGGCCAACAACACTCAGAACAGCTGAGACTCTCACCTGGTACTTAGTCTCAAGAGGGCTTAATAGTCCTTTTCTCAGTGAAACCCATGGCTGCTCAGGTGCACTACAGCAGTGAAATCAGCCTTGTTTTATATGGCCGATACAGAGTTAAGCTGAAAAGGTGCAGTTGATGCAAATGAAAACAGGCTGTTCCCACTATTAACTTGCGAAATGACTCCTTCTCCAGTGGGCCACTAGTGTTTTGTGAGTAAGGAAGACTGTGATGAGCAGGAAGAAACACAATCTTTTCTTTCATCTTGATCCCCTTCGGAAAGTGCAGAAGCTACTGAGGTGATTTGTTGCTCTGGATCCACTCCATGTTTTTCAGAATGATTTAAAGTAGCAAACAAAGTATGGGTTGAATGTAAATATGCTCTGACTATGATCATGAGACAGAACCTTCCTTAGATTAAGCAGGCTTTGTCTCCTCTTACATCTTAGCCACCATCTGCTTCAAGACAGCAAGCAAACAAATGCCTCATAAAACCTGTAATAAGATCACAAACCTGCACTGAAAGTGCAGGATCTGCTGGGCCACTGGAGAAACAAAAATAATAAAATAAAACCCCTCCACCTCCCTTCCTAATGAGGTGACTTCAGCAAGGCTCGTAATCCTTATCTGTGCGTTCAGCTATGGGCACGTGAATAGTTTCACTGAGGCGTCAGCCCCCTGCGTGCCTGTGCACGCCGCTCAGTGACTCGCTGGTTCAGGGACCGGATGACTGAGGTGTTCAGCATAGGGGCTTGTGAGAAAAATTATGGGATGAGCCGTGCGGGCAGCATGCCAGCTCTTTCAAAGCCTGAAATGTCTCTTTCCCCAGCAGCCTCCAGGAGGGACAGAATCAGCAGGCGTCCCCAGGCAGGAGCAAGCCTCTCCCTCTCCGTGCACAGGGGAGAGAGGTATAAACTGCAGTGCTCCTATGTGTGATGGAGGGAACTGGCGAGCAACACGTGAACTCCCCAGCTGGGCTGAATCTTTCTATTTTTTCAAGCTTTTATAAAAAATACTCATTGAAGTCCATAGTAAGACTCTCACAGGCTTCAGTGGGTCTGGGAGTGGGCCCTTACTTTCCTTCCTTCTTTTCTTTTTTTAATCCTGTAATATTTATTCCGAAGAGGTTCAACCAAAACACCAAAGTTTAATAGCAGGATTTTGTTTCATATGGGCATTTCTACCTGGAGCTCAGTAAAACTGATTACTGCTTGCAGCAAGAAACAAAAAGGAAGGGACTTGCTGACTTTCCTATGTATCGGTGCTTTAAAAAAAATGAATATTTTCTGCTTCACAAACATGCTGAATGAAATGCATGTCTCATTTATCACTTAAATAGTAATAACAGTGTCCGCTGCATGCTGCAGGCTGGATTCTGACATAGGTGGATTGACAGTGTTCACTCAGCGGAAGCAATAAACAGATCAATAACAAAATGTAGCCTGGGGGTCTGGAGGTGTGACAAGTCAACCATGATTTCAGAGTCTTGCTGGGACCCTTATTAAACTCATTTGTACATCTGAAAACAACTGATGCCTCATTGGGTTAAAGGTAGCTGCAAGTATTGGTCTGAAGAAGGCTTGAATCCTATCTGCGCCCCAGAGGAACACAGCTGCTCAAGAGCAGCCTGATGCTCTTTTGGAAGAGCAAGCAGCAGTGAAATCTAAAATGTAATTAACTAAAAAGCCAACGTTTTGTTTGATTTTGTTTCCTTCCCCGTAACTGTTTATTTGTCAGTGATGGTCTGGACTGAGCACTTTTCTTATATGAGGGAGGAAGGAAAATCAGATGTTTACCTGTCCTCTCCTCCTCTCCTATTACTCCCCACTAAGTGATGGCAACGAACCTCCTGGGTGAAGGAAATAGCTTGCTCCTTCTAGTTACTTTGCTGGAGGAAGTGATAATGAGAGAGTGCCTTGCCTTCTCTCCTGCTGAACCCGGGAGCTGGCTGACTGCAAGGCTGTCGGGAGAAAAAGCTCACTCTCTTAGGGCAGCTATGACTCAGGTTTCCACTTTTTCCCCCGTTAGGGCTGCGTCTCAGGTATGCTGCCGCAGGAGGTGACCATGCTTAGACCACGGTTTTGCCAAGAGGTGTCCCTAAAGTCACGAGCAGGTCTTATAAATGTTTTGCTCATCTTTCAGGCTAGAAAAGGAGGAGCATCACTCATCTGAAGGTCAGCCAAGGTGACAAACTTCTAGATTTGAACACTAGGTGTGTGGTGGTTCTTCGTATCAGACTTGTGTGGGCAGGGATGAGGTCACCGGCAGGAGAAAGTGCAGTCTTTCAGGGGCAGCTCAGGGAGCTGCCGAGGTGCTGGCCACAGAGCTTGTGTGGGCAGAGTGCGCCCGTCTCTCGCACTTTTTGGATGAAAGTGCCTCGTCCTTCTGGAAATGCTGCTGTAGTGTCTGATGCTCAGCATGCTAAAATGAAACACGGACTGCTCTGAAATGTCTCCCTCCAGCAGCTTGATCAGAAAGGGTGATGACCTCACTTTCACATGCTGCTTTTTGCAACAACTTTTTATTTCTTTTATTAATAAATAAAAGTAACAAGTGACTCTCTAAGGAAAGAATTTGCTAATACTCGGTATTAGCTCCTTGCTGTATCTCCAGTTTAGCAGCATTTCAGTAAGGATTGTTATGGGTAGAGTGGAGACTCACGGGGAGTAAGGTGTTTAGTACACGTCTTTCAATTAAAGACCTGATTATGCCTGTTTCTACCCAAGAAAGCGCAACTTGGAAATTGAAACACTCTGGACAAAGCAGCTTCAACTGCTTATTATTTTTGGAAGTATGGGGTGATAGACAATCAGTCAAAAGGAAAGTCAACACGGTCTGAATAACAGGGTATGTATCTCTAAAAGCAGCTGGCAAGAACATCTCTGGGATGTGTGCGTTAGCTGAATGAAGCCTCCGCACTGTGGGAAAGTGTCTCATCCTGTGGGATACCTCCTGCACTCAAGCAATGAGGATCCCATGAGTTCTTGCAAAACAGCATGGTGGTTCTCTGCTAGCTGGAACCACAGTGCCTCAATTACTGGCTTGGCATCTATAATGTCTGTGACTCAAGATGAGCTAGACTGTGCATAGAAACCCATGGTGCCAGTTAAGACTTGGTGACTAAAGGGAAGTCAGAAGGATCTGGCTGCAAATTTTGCAAAGATTATTTTATTTTTACTGAATCCACTTCAGAGGGCACGCAGATACTCTGTCACAAAAGGTTACATTTGCAAAAGTGCTTAATTCTGTAGGGTTTAGATATTGATTTAAATTGGAGCCACACAGCATGAACTTTGAAAATATAGAGGAAAAATTAGACTAGGAGTCAGACCTCAAAGAAAAATAAATCAAATACAGGGTAGCTTGAAGATGACCCAGAAAAGAGCACAGCTGTTTTCGGTTTAAATGAACAAATACTTTTTAAAAGAAAAAAATAAATAGCCATAAAAAACTTCTACACTTAAAGTTTATGTTCAGTGATACATCACTCTGTGTAGATATATAAATAGCTTATCCACACCATTTAACTTGGTGAGATGGAAACTAAAAGGGAGGAATTGGTAAGGAGAAACAGAGGCTTCACCCTAGTGGTGGAGTCATCAAATTCATCCTGGATACAGTGGAGTGGACACAAAATGGCTTACCCTTAGGTTTTAGTGACTATCTAAACAGGTTTGAATTGACACATATAAGAGGTCCCATTGGTTGTTTTGGAACTTGCATGCAATTACAGATAAATAAGAACATATGCAGATCTGTATCTTCATTTCTGCATGCATAGAAATAGGATAATTATATACTGTATCCAAAGTAATTATTATATCTTACTGATAATCAGATCCTAAATTCATTTAAAAGTATAGTGTAGTGTATAGAAAGTAATAAAAGTTCAAAAGAAAAATTAATAAAGCTTTGTGTTCTAGTCCATAAATACATTTTCACTCTTCATTTTATAATGGTAGAACTAATAGCTGGAGTATCTTCACCAAACTATGCAAAAATGTTAAACTTTCATTTGTGAGCAGAAAGTTTCATTTTCCTAATCATGATCAAGGTGGATGGCACAAATCAATGCAGTATATACACAGCTAAGAAGGAGCACTTTTTATACAGAAGTCTTTAGAGGTCTACCATTATTAATGCAATCAATGCTGCAGCTTTATTACATACAATTCTGTATATTTGGATCCCTATTGATTTCTGGTAAGTGAATGTTTTGGACTTTACTAAAACATAAAAAGCTCACCAAACTTCACAAAGTTGTTCTCCGTTATCTTAACCCTTCTTTTGCTAAATTTAAGTAATGAAATATTTTTTTCCTATAGGATTGCCAAGTATTTTGCATGAAAGAATTTGCACAGTGGCCTTTGCATTATCTTGCGCTTCCTAAATTATTTTACTTTTTGTCTTATAGTGCTATCCTAGGTGCTGCTTTCTGTTCTCTTTCAGAATACTGAAGGACAGTTACAAATTGGAAATAATCTTATTTAATTAGATTTAAAAAGAAAAAAATCGTATTTCTCTACAGAAATAATCTAAGAATTCTAGCAATGCAAGGAGTCCAAGAAAATGCAATATTCTCAGAACTCTGGACTGTTTTACTGACTAGGAGGGTGATGCCACATACACACCTTAGGTATAGGTATAGATAGATGAAAGAGGTGAATGCATTGGGCTTTTCCAGGTGTTACCTGGGAAGACATTACAAGGAGTAATCATCAAATCACTGAGTAATCACGAAGAAATTATCATTTTACTTCCGGAGTAATGCCTTGGTACTGTTTGGAAGTGTGTTTGTACAGGGAGCAATGAATGGTCATAAAGAACAGTGCTGAACTGCATTTACTTATTATTTTCCTGTCAAAAGAATTAAGATTGGCTCATCTTGTAGGACATTGCCTGACTCTGGTACTTTATCACCAGCCTTAATTTCCTAAATTGTGTTTTCTAGATTGCTTCAGCTAGTAAGGTATTTTTACCTTGATTATTTAAAATGGGCACAAACCAATGCAAACATTATATTACAGAAAAAGATCTTAGTGGAAGAGGAAAAATAATTTGCTGTTTAAATTGGACGTCTACGTATTGAATAATAATTCACTCTAGTAATTAGCTTTCAAAATAGAACTAGTAAGATGGATAAACTAACAAAGAAAAATAATTTGTTCTGCCAACCTTCATATGATTTTAATTTACAGTATGTTATTGGAAGGAATATATGGTGAGACGGAATTTCTAAAGGATAATTCAGCAGGGCACATATAAGACAGAAAAAAGAAATGAAATTTTGTCCTTTAAAATTGGCAAATTGCATGTGGAAGGTTGCCGTGGTTTTTTTTCACCTATTCAGTATAAACAATCTAGAGATTTTCTTTCTGTCTTACTGGAGTGAGAGAAGCATCTATCATTAAGATTACTTTGGTAGAGATTATAAATCTCTTTCTCATTTTACCTTTGCCAAGCTTCAGAGTCACAGAGGTGAAATTTTCTGTGCCTAAGGTCTCTTGAAGGCTGTTCCCAACACTCGTTACTAATCAGAGGAGGTCAAAAGGATGCCATCAAATGCATTTGCTTGTGCCTTCACACCATCATACTAAAGACACAGTCCTTGCTTTTGTGTCTTCTTAACATGTAAATTTTGGCATGAGAAATCATCAGTTTTAGTTCAAACTATACTAAACTGTTAACCTTCCCAAAGATTTTTTTTTCTCTTTATGAAAAGACTAAGTTGAGAACTACCTTATGTAAATCAGCACGATTCCAGTGATTTCAATAATTAAAACAAAGCAAAGCTACTTCCCTACCTTAATCATTTATACTGTATTATCCATTATAGCTATGCATATTGTGAAATTAATGATGCTTTTCTAATTTATACCAGCAAAGGCATGATATATTGCCCGATATATGTAACTTAATTGGTATGGAGTGAACGTCACTCCCTTTAAACAAAGGTAGAATTCTTCCTGTGCGATTCATTAAAATACATGGCGTGGCTCCTGATTTTATATAGGGCCTCATTGACTAAGCATTGTTAACAAGAAGCCCCATGTGTGTGGTTTAACTCAAAAAGGGGAACTTGTTCTCTGCTCGAAATAATTCCAACCTTATGCTTCCAGTCTGCCCAGGATGGCCACTGAGCAAAACACATAGCCAGCTTGAGAGAGTGCGAGCGTGTGTGTGCACGTGTGCATACGTGTGTGCAGGTGAGAAGTGAAAGAAGAGGCGAAAGAGAGAGGATTGCAATTAATTTGAACACAGCTGCTATGGGAAATGAAATTACTCCTGTTTCCTCAACAAACAAAAAGTTAGAGGCAAATTATTCCAGAAAAACAGTAATAATTATGAAGTCTGCTTAAACCGAATGCAAGCCTCTGACCTTCTCAGCACCTCTATATTGCAATAAATATCTTATGACTGTGAATAACATTAGTAAGATGTAAACCTCACACACGTGGGCATGCATGCATGCACACCCAGAGGGAATGAGCACTTGAACATACCAGACATCAAGGCAGTATTCCCGTGGAGGAAGCCACCGGGCTGATACCAGCCTGTGTGTTGCTGGTGTGTGCTAAGCAGTTCTCAGACTGGAGGAAGGGCTGTTCATAACCTCCCTGCATTTGAAGAAGATGGGCATCTCATTGGAGAGCCTGGGCTAATTCAGACCTGTGCTAAGATGTTAGCAATGCTGGATTTCAATGCCCTGTACGTGATGAATAATTGCATTAATCAAGCACTGGCTATTTACTTTCCTTAAGCAATCAGGGACTCTAAGAGCAGATTTTAGTTGTGAATTAGTGTGATATTTTTTATTCCCATAGACCTTGGCCTGATATAAAAATTGAGGTCAGCTGGAAGACGTCCACCTATTTCCACAGGCTTTGAACGGGACTCTACAGGGACTGAACTGAATTATGGATACAATGATGAGGAGCCTTGAACTGCTTTCACATGTCCCTGACCTGTGTGCAAGATATTTCACCTCTCTCCCTCAGAACAGAATCTGGCTCCATATGTTATGTTCATTAGCCATCTTAAACCCCTGCTGTAAATCTCATGGGTAGAGAGGAAAGAAGACATCAGTTTAGGAAATATGTGGGGCCAGACGATAAAAGTTCTCTTAGGTAGAGTGAATGCACTCACTTTTGTAGGACAATTACAATTATTTGCCATGTAGAACAATTTCTTACAGATTCATTTAAACGGTTAATTAATTAAACTGTAAATTAATACACTTATCTTCTACTATTTATTAGTACAATTAATATTATGGAGACAGAAAAAAAGAGAAATAATGGAATTAAGAACAACTTTATCAGGAAGGACGGTTCTGTGATTAATAGAGACAGGAATCTCAGTTCCACTTTTGGTCTGCTGTAGATACTCCAGATAAACTACTGAATTACCCCAGTCTTCCCACTTTAAGATGGGTGTAGTAATCTTTGCTTTTCAGGTATTGCCTATTTGGACTGTAAATGTTTTAGGGCACATTTGGCTTTGGATGAATGCTTGCAAAACCCAAGACAATTGCAACCTCTCTTGGGGGACCCCATCAAGAGACCTGTGATAGTCTTTTCATTTCCCTCTTCTGTAAGTATTTAGGGGATCTTGCAGAGCCATTGTTTCAAAATTTCTATGGCCAGTATAAGAGGGAGGAGTCAGGAAGATTTATACAGTCTTGTTTAAAAGAAAGAAGGAAAGGTATTCATTAGTTGCGTTTTACTCCTCCTTTGATGTGGTGTCAGAACAGACCAGGGCAGTCAGAGAGGCTGGATGTGCCCTGGCTTTCTGTCTGCTCTCTGGGCCAGGTTGACGTTGATTATTTCCATTTTCACTTCCTTTTGCCAATTTAACGGCCATTTGCCATAGCCAGCTCCACTCCTTTGGAGTTATCTCACCTTCTAGATGTTTTTTGCCACCTATTATGCTGCTTGTCTGTTTTTGATTTAGGACTGATATGATGTTAGAAATGGAAAAGAAGTGTCAAACCACCAGAAGGAGATGGACACCTGGAAACCTTAGTAGTTTTTCTGCACCTTATGGGAAATATATCTTCTCTTAGTTTTCCTTTAAGATGCACATGAGTAAAACTTAGCTTATTCATGTCAGACTTTTCTGGGGCTTGGGGGTTTTGGTTTCTTTTTTTTTTAAATATTTTGCAAATAATTGTGTCATTTGTGCAGTGTTCATATATGATGTTGGAACTGTTGTCTAAGTCATTGTGTAGCACTGATTGGTGCATTATCTCGGCTCTGGCATTTTTAACAAGCTTTAACTTTTCTGGTTTCCATTCCATGAGGTTCATACTTTAATTAAGGCAAGTCAGCCATGTAGAAGGGAGCTGAATGGCTTTTTGCTAGCGTTGAAGGGCAGAAGGAGGGCAGTTGCAGGATTCTGACATTTGTCTGTTATCTGTAAGGCTTCCAAGACGACTTGAAAGTTTTCTGGAATTTCCTTTAAAAGCTGTGGAGGGAGAAGTAAAGAGCACCAGAAAATGCTTTCCTATGTTTATTTTTTTTAAATGCTGGGGACCCTAAAAAGATATTTTACAGGAGTTGTGAGATTGAATGAAGAACTCAAGTGCTTGTTCAAATGCTTGATTGAAAGCTTTTTTTGGTTTACGTGGTTAGAGAGATTAAATGAAAGTAGCAGCATTTGGCCACACCCTTTGGCATGTTAAAAATCTCTTTTGGCACTCTCTGCCAGCGCTTCAGGGCGGCTGGTTAAGGACTCACTTATGGTTTGCCCTGCTGCTTCAGTGTCTGTTGTGCCGTGCCAGCAGCTTCACCACCAAAGCAGGCCATAGCCCAGATACCACTGTCTCCAGTTATCTTCAGGCTTTTCAAATGTGTGCAATGGCTTTGTGCTTAATGGGCTTCATGGTGGGGCCCAGATACGATACTTTTGAAACCTGCTGAGTACTTGGTTCCTATAGCTCAAGATCTGGCAACTGTCTTGCAAGCATATTTGTCTAAATGGTTTAATATCCATAAACAGTGAATGGGAAATAGAGCCAGAGTTTAAATGCAGAGTTGTAGGGTGATGGGGTGGTGGAGAGGAATTAAGCCATGAAGCTGGACCTTGTCCCAGGCCTTGCAGTGAACTGAACACCACACCATGCCACGGGGGCAGCTGTTGCATCTTAGCAACCTTCTGCTCTCCTGTCTTCTCTTTCCCCACCCTGACAAGTCCCCTGCTCTGGAAAACCATGAGGTTGTGGGTGCCCTTTCCTCTGACATAGACCAGCAAGGGCAGCACCATCAAGAGCTGAGCCCTGATCTCTGTGGAGCACAGGTTTTGTATGTAAGGGGGCAAGTGAAAACCTTCTGGTGTTATTGGCAAGGCTGTGCTTTGAGGTCTGACTGGACGCCATATGTGGAAGAAGCCCAATTATTGACCATAAATGCTGAACATAAGACTGGTGCCAGTTCCTTTCCATATGCTTAAGATTAGTTGAAGATCTAATCAGAGCATTTCTTTGCCTAAATGGGAGAGCTAAAAGTTTTTACCCCATCCTATTTAAAGACTAATGTTGTTGCCCTGATTTTCCTATACATTTGTTAATTTGGTTGATTTTGGAAGGACTACAGCAATCTGTGGTTGTACTTGCCAGGTCTGCACAATCGTACATAGGGCCCAATAGTTGTTGTTACTCATTATATGAAGTGCTGCCTATTCCAGCAGTTGTGAAGTATGGAGGGTAAAAAGGATGGAGGAGGAAATCTAAACCACACCTAGCTTATAATCATTAGGGCCCTGACTACACAAACGAACCTACAGACAACTTGCTGAATTTACACCAGTCCCCATTAAAGTCAGAGTGGCTCCAGGCTGGAGGCTGCTTACAAAAGTATTTCCAGGAATGAGGATATATACTGTGACTTGTGGCTGTAGCTGATTTATTTCCTTTTTTGTTGTTTTTGTTTTGTCTGGGTTTTTTTGTTTTCAAGAATAGTTGAATTTTAAGAATTGATCTGTTAGGTTATTTGCTTTGCTGGCTGTGTAAACAGTATCCACAGCAAATGTGCCAATACCCTGTGCAACTGAACTGGAAAATGGGAAGTAAGGAGCCGTAACAGTATCTTCAAATTCGACATCCTGACCAGAAGTGCAGGACATCTACACGAAGGGCATGTGACAGGGTGGGAAAAACAGTGAGAATGCAAGTAAGAGAGTTTTGAAGCTGTGAAAAGGGACATCAGCGTAATTGAAGATGAGTAAAAGGTTCAGAGCCGCTTTGGCTGCTGAGTGTTTGCCCATGTCTGCCAGACTTGTATTACACATGATTACAATGTAATAACTAGACCAAATGCTTGAAGAACCAAAACCAATCCTGTATGGCTCAAAGTATGTGATAATACCTTGATTGATTTCAGGAGAAGCAGTAGTAAGTCCCAGACACTTGTCTCTTTTATTGACTTCAGCATTAATTAATTTATGAGTGGGTTTCACATTTCCACATGGTCTTGCAAAATTAGAGTAGAATTAATTATTTGGTAATCGGTGAATCCCATTAGGTGAAACAATATGGACTTGTTCAGTAGCTTAAACATTATTCAGCGTTAGCGTAGCAGTTGTATACTCATTAAAATGATGATGCTTTTATTAAATATACCTTCAATTAGTTCTGGTTCATTTTAATCTCTACCTCCTGAAAAAACATTCAATCAAGTGCTGTGACAACAGCAGAATGATGAATATGCCAGGGCCAGCACTGCTTAGTCCTTCAAGGGTACTGCACAGACTACATTAAGGTAAACTTTAGAAACATTTGCCTTAGGTTCTTCTCTTCCTTGAATCATCATCTAAAGAGCATGACCATGTTATCCTTCCTTTATGCTTTACAATAAACGACATTAATGATTCAACCATTTACGATATCATGTTTGGATCTACAGCAGATAATTAGGGGTGAACAGGTATGCAAAGTCTTTCCTACATGCTTCCTCATTACCTGGCATACTCAAAGGAGTTTGCCCTCGTTCTAGGAGAAGACCTCCTTCCCTGCAGCTGGTTTCCACCTCTCCAGGTTTTGCTCCTTTCAGCAGCCCTGATGGGTGCAGGTGGGGTGCTGCAGGGGCAGGGAGCTCCCAGCCATGGGGCAGCCCCAGGAGGTCCAGCAGCCCAGGGACATAGTGCTGGGGAAGGGGATTTCCTGGGACATGGGAGCTGCAGCTGGGAGGGAAACCAAAACCCATCCTGACAGCCAGGGCTGCCCACAGGGAGGGAGCCGGGGGACATGCCCCTCTTTCTGCCCCCACCGGAGACCTCTCTGTAGAGACATGTACCACAGCAGCTGGCCTAATAAAACCTGCAAAGTGGTTCCTGTGTTGGGATGTGTGGGTCACTGGGGGGTTTTGGGTCCCCCCAGAGCAGTATTGCACTGCCAGTTGCCTTGTAATCATTTCTGCTGTGCTGATACCGCTTTGTTGCTTCTCTTGCCCGTATTTAAATCAAAACTATCATTATTAATCAGCGAATTAGAATAACTAACAAAGGAGACAATTCTTACTCCCTGGAGCATGTGATTTTCAGGGAGCCAGTAATGGATACAGAGCCTTTCCCCTCTCAAATCCCAGCAAGGGCAGCCGTGACTGAAAATCATTACCATATGCTATTTTGTCTGTCGTCTTTGTGAAATGAGTAAGTAGACTGGACAGGTTCCATATTACATAAAGTAATATTACAAGTGGCGTCTTCGGAGCCTCTGCGTGCTAGCTGAAGATAGAGAGGAGTATGGGGGAAGCGAGAACTCCTGAGAAAAATTCAGTCCTACGCTACATGCTTTTCTGTGTGGTGATGTTTATGAATGCCCAGCCTAGAAAGCTGCACTTCATATTCACAGTCTGTGAATCCAAACTCTTTAATATAGTTTCTTCTGGGCTCTCAGAACTGATGCAAATGATGCGTTCCTGATTAATAGCACTCTGAAAAACTTGGATCTGCATTTCTTGTACCCACTCGACTTGCACAGTGACAGTGTGAACTTCTTCTCAGTGACCTGCCACAGCGCCTTTCAGAAGTGCCACCCACTAATCCAATGACTGTTAACCCCTCAGAGCATAATATTAATGAATTTATTCTCTGTTCATTTCAGTTCTGCTGCTGAAACACATAGATGAAGAGTTTCTTCATACACTTCATGTGCACTTGTCCTAGGAGATTGTGCGAGTACTGTGTACTTCAAATTCATTTGCTGTTTTGGTTTCTCTGGCAACTAGAAGGTGCCTTTGATCCCTCTACCATCTCTTTGTTTTTGCATTTTGATGATTTTATCATGAATTCATGTTTAATTCATGCTGAAGTGATGCAGTAAGTGGCAACACTCAAAGAAAAGATACTTTTTGCAAAATCAAACCATATTCATTTGAACTCTGTATGAACTACTCAATTTCTTTGAAGCAGAATATATTAATGAGGACAGATATTAAGAGAAAAGATACTTATACTAAGTCACATTTATTATCTCATCTGAGGTTACAGTGGAGGTAGATCTATCAGATAAAAAATGAGTGTGCTTTGAGTAAACTTTTAGTTGAAAGGCACTGACAAGTGACTAATTGTTTTGTGTTAGCTTTTTGATTTTTTGTCATTTTTATCTCTGTTTCAGCTTCTACATTACATACTCACTGATGTACATGAATGTTATGGACAAAACCACATGCATAATTAACATGACGTGCGCAAATGCAAAATATGTTCAACAGGTTGGTGTTTTTCCTCTGTAGCATCTTCTTTTTACAGGCAGTTTTCATCTTTTTAATAAAAAGTTTCCTATGAAAATACTGGGGCCATGGGGTATTTTGTTTTGCTTTTTAATGAATCAGATTGTGATTGAAACATAGGAACTGCATGCTTTTCTGTCATAGGAAACCATGATGACATGATGTTGAAGGTGCCATTAGCTCAGAGGTGTGAGGTGCATGTAGCCTCCTGCGAGACGGGCTATGCGCAGCCCAGGACTGCAGACTGGGTAAATGTCATCATATGGCACTGTGCCTGGCCTAGAGCCTCGCACGATACCGCCTTGCGTGGGTTTTACAGGCTTACGGCCACTGTGCAGTGCAATTAAACTTATTTCTACAGCTAGCAGGCCTTCTGCGGCATTAATATTTGAACTTTATAGTTATGAAGCATCTTGAAGATTTGAGTTTTGACATAGTAGGAAAGGGCTGTAGGTCTAGCATGTAGTATTAAATAAAGAAATACAGCTTAAACAGCTTTGTTATTTTCTAATGGTTTTGACACTCACTTCAAAGTACGATATCTAGAATCCTGTTAGTCGTAAGGTCGCCGCTTTCATGCCGAAGTGGGTGTGCTCTGCTCGGGTGCCGGCACGCTCCCCCTGCTCACCAGGCCAGAGCAGAGGACATGCAACGGGGCAAGTGACAAATGGGATGATTCAAAAAGCAGACTATCAAAGAGCAATTATAGCTTAAGAGAACAAAATAATTGTGAGTACATAAAGCTAAATTGGATTATATTTAAATATATGTAAATTTTATTGAACTTAAAATTTAATCTCTAGGACAGCATTTTAATTCACAGTTGTAACAATTTATGCTTTTGAGCAGAAACGAGCTTATTTGAGGATTTCAGGTCATTGCTTTTTTCCCAGGGTTTTGGTAGTTGTTGTAGTTTGCCGTAGACTGGACTATTTCATGGTTTCTTTAGCAATGTGAGCTTGCCTCTAAACAGAGACCTCAGCTGCAGTTTACAAAATTATTGGAAACTTTGTAATTGTTGCTCATAACAACGGTAGCCATTTGAATCTGTATGGTACTTGCTTGTGAAATGAGGTGATGTAATGAAACAAGAGAAGACTTCTTAAGAAAAAATGAAAGCAATGTGAGGCTCGAACTGAACTCAGGCACATTTGGCTTTTCACAAAGAGCCCCTCGATGTAGGGTTTGATGACAGAGGGGAAGTGTTTTGGTTGTGAATGTTAAGACACAGGATTAAGGGTAAGAAAAACTGTTTTCGAATTCTACTGCATATAATAAAATGATAAATGGATATTTGTCAATTTTTCTAAAGTTACTTTCTGATCAAATTTACTTCCTGGCCAAGGCATATGAATTGGATTTCTACCTCCTACCCCTTGGTTATGGCTTAGATATGATGTGAAAACATGTCTCCTGTTACGCAGAATCGGGTCTGACGGACAAGTGTGGTGCAAAAGAGATGGGAAGAAAGTGGAAGAGGGGGAAAATAGAAACAGGTGGCAAGGGGCCCAGAAACAATAAAAGTCTGAATGAGAACACCTTTATCACTTCTGCAACAGCAGCTTAAAGGCCCAAGGAGAGAAATAGATTTTGTAAATCAGGCTAAATATTTTTTACAGGGTGCAGTGTGCAGCTTAAGAACCCAGTTGGGAAAAATAGCTTTTGCAGATCAGTGAAGAAAATATATTTTACTGGCTACTCTTTAGGAGCAGGGGAAGATAGGACAGGGAAAGACCTTTTGCAGGGCAAAGAACAAATATATATGTATATGTATGACTGTATGTGTGTGTGGAGGTTGTTTTGGTTTGAGTTTTCGGGGTGGGTTTTTTTGGGTGTCCAGAAAAAGCTACATAAAGGAAGCCACCAGCATTGTGTAGCTATGTTTACTGGTTCGTATAAAACCTGTAAGCCTTCCTTATGTTTTTAAACATTATTTATTGATGTATGTTTTTATATTAACTAGCCATTTGTGTGTATAAAAGCATCTCTTTTGCAGAGCAATCCTGTTACTGATTCTACCATACAGTGACTTTGGAGAAGCCTTTTGAAATAACAGAAAATGAGTAAGTATGTTTGATGGCAACTCTTGTTTTGAAATGAGAAACAGAAGGATCGAGCAAGAAATCACTACTGATGACCCTCCCAAAGATGAATATGTAGCTTATCACGGTAATTATGTTAAAAAGAGATCATAACTGTGCAGAGGCTTCAGACAGCAGCGGTTGGAGCCATACATAAGAGCCAGCAGTTTTACTGCCGAGTTACGTGACCCTTTCGAGAGGCACAATGCCTGCCATTGCCAGTCTAGGAAAGGTCCTGCCCTGAGAACAGAAGGACGACACTGGTAGTGGAAGTGCATCTTTGGCGGATAAGAGGGGGGTTTTTTTATTAGTAGTAAAGGGAATTGGTTAATAGGTCTTAAGGAGTACTGAAATTGGAAGGAGACGTTTACAAATCCGTAGCATTTTTTGTTTTGTTTTTGTTTTTCCTGTCTTATCCATCTTCAAGATGGACAGGAACTGTGTACAGATTGGGAACAGAATAGACTGGCAAAAAACATACTGAATCTGCCCACTCATTTTTTACGTCAATAAGAAGCTGAAAAGAAAAGATCAGAACACTGAAACATTTTTCATCTTTCAAAAAAATTTGACAAAATACGCTTTTTAGGGTTTTTGGCAAAACTGCATGTTGGGATTTTCCAACTTCTCTAAATTAGTCTGCATTGGAACAGACTCTCTTGTGCTGACATGAAAACCGGGGCAATTTTTGAAAGAGGGGAATTGTCTTACTTCTGATCCCTGCAACGTAAGTGCTGCAGGAACAGTCACCATAACAAATAAAATGATGTATTACCACTGTCAAAGGAAAATGTTATATTGGCCAAGATGTTTCCTCCTTCTTTGGGACATGTTATTGTTATTGATGGGAGCTCCAGGTGTCTGTTGCCAGGGAGTGTGCTGGAAAGCCAGGTATATTCCTCCTCCTTGATAAAGGACACCTTTTTTTGCTTTGATATCTGTTGTCCTGAGTTCTGTACGTTTTTATTTTGATCAGACTGCTTGTAAGTGTCACCCTAGTGTTTCTAGGCTGATTGGTATGACTGCTTTTAAAGAAGGGTTTCCCCTAAACGGTGGTTTTTTTGAGTGGCTGCAGCTGTTAGCTTCCTAATGAGGCACTCCTACTCAAGTATAAGGGCAGTAATAGTTAAAACTGTGTGCACTCAAGTGGGCTGTAGTTTCTTAAAATTTGGAATGAACTCATTGAAATCTTGCACTTTGCCTCTTAGAGAAAAAAGAAAAAATATACATGGTCTGATATCTCCTTTTTCAGCCCTTTTATGGTGGGTTTCAAAGCCACCCTTTAGTAAAAAATTAAGGTAGCCACATTGTGGTAAGGAAGCCATTATCAAACTTGTTTAGGAGACTATGCACGTATTCTGTGCACCTGCAACAGCTTTGCCTATGTGTTAAGTTGACTTTGTATTAGAAGAGCTGCAACTGTGTGCCAAGTGGATAATAGAAGTGTTAAAGCTCTACAAATTGTCCTTTCCTCAGACATTTGGTGGTCCTGTCCTGTGGGTGTCCCCTCCATCCCCAAGGACTGCTGCTCTGGAGTGTCAGGAATATGTACAAAATCACCGTGCTCAACCAGCAAAGCAGAATGCTTCTTTGGGTGACTGTCCAATAGTCTACTGACATTCAGTGAGAATGAGTGATACACATACAGTTAATTTTGCAGGCAAGGGAATGCAGCAGATCATACATTGATTCAGATAGGCCAGGGATCATCAGGATGGTATGTTAATAGAAAAAGGACATTCCTATTAAAATTAAAACATTTTTCTAATGTTGGAAGTAGATTCTGAGCCTATTTTCATTACGCATTTTTAAAACACATTTGTAAGCAAACCCCAAATTTATATTTCATATGAATCTGTGCTGCATTAGCACTTCCCAGATGGAGTTTCCAGACCTTGATTTCACATCATCCAGAGTTATCCTTAAAAAAAAGTAACCACTGGATGTGTTGCAAGGTTTAACTCAGGAAATCACTGCTAGCCAGGACCTGATTTCTCACCATCATTTCAAAAGGAAGGTATCTAATACTTAGGAGCACCAGGGCAAGGCAGTGTTAAGATAAGTGGCAAGAAGTACGAGTTCAGGAACGTAGAAAAACCGTAGTTGTTGCCTTCTTTAGTTTGCAATGTGGTGGTTGTTAAGTATCTTGTTTATTAAACTACCTTTGGAAAGATCAGCCTGCTTTTTTTTTTTTTTACTATAAATCTGCGTTGGTGACATCTGAGCTGATCTGAGCTGAGCCAGAATCCTGAAATAAACCCCTTGTTGAAAATGTGACTTGCCGTCCTCTTGAATCACCAGATAAACTTTCCTTTTGGTTGTTCTGCCTCCGGCTCTGTTATTTCCTTGTAGGGCTTGACATTTCCCGTAAAGGTAACCTTGAAGTTACAGTTAAGATTTACAGTGGCTCATTAGTGGTAAATATTAGAGTGATAGGTATATTGTGGAAAAATAATAATAATGAGGGATTGATGTAATGAGCATAGTGATGATGAGGCTGTGATTTTTCTGCAGCTGAAAAATGCACAATGTTAAATCGTACGTAATCATGAAGCAAGGTGAAAACTTCAGTTACCTCTGACTGCTATGTGAGAGTGGGCTGCCACTTCATTCCTTTTCTCCACAGCTGGTGGAAAGACCCCTGGGGATCCCTGGGCTGGGGCAGGGCACAGCAGGAGCAGTTCAAAGGAGGTGCTGTGAGATCTGGGACAAAGAGTTGTTTGAGAAGCAGAGCAGGGAGCCTGGCTGGCCAGGAGCGAGGGATTTGAGAAGGGGAGTTACGAGCCCATGGGCACTGTGTTTGACCGCTCTGGAGAGGGATCACAAGAAGAATTGCATGCAAAGCAGGGCAATAGCAAGAGACTTGTGGAGCCATTCAACCAGCACTGTGAAAAACAGGAATTATTTTTATGTGAAGAAACAGCATTATGGGTTTTATCTTCTGCTTAATGTAGGATACGGAAGGGTGCGTGTCAATGCGTGGTCCTGTTCTTCCTTTTTGTTTTGTTTAACTATTATGCTTAAATAGTTCTACTGTACTGTCCCAGGAGCCCTGTTGCGAACTATCGTATTAGCATAGAAGATAGCTCATCAAAGGACGCCATGCCTGTGTTTTCCAAGCTGTGGGAAACTTATTTCATTTGAACTGTCTTGCGGAGCGCTTAAGCAGTGCTACATCCTCTAGGACAGGTTTTGTTTTCTGTTGGTTTTGATATTGAGGTGCAAAAGGTGTAAAGAAAAAGAAACAAAAAACAAACCCTACTGCTACTAATCCTAGACTTAGTGGTTTACTGCACCCTGATAGCACCAGTAGGAGAAAAAAAAAAAAAAAAAGTCCACTGGCAGTTCTTCCTGTGCTGGGCCCCAGACACAGTAGCAGTGTGACACAGAGCCAGTATTTCTGCTTTGCTCTCGGAGTGGAGGGAGAGGTTATTCTTTAGAAGAGACAGTAATTGGTTTGCCTCTCCTTCTATCCATTGTTGATCAGGGAGGCTTCACTTCTACAGTTTTGTAATAGTAAAAATGAGTATTATGGGAATGTTTCATAATTATTTGTTGGGTTGACTTTTTAGTAGCATTGAAAAAATGTTATGAAATGGCAGAGAATATCCATTACTATAACTTCTAAAACTGTGTAAACAAACATAAGCTTTTACTCATAACAAAACTATTATTGAAATAAAGGGATTCTTGCTTGAGTATAAACATAGTAAGGCCTGCAGAAGTACAGTGCAGCAATCAGGTGCTGGGTAGTGCATGATGCAGTGCAGCAGGTTGTACAGGTGGAAGCTTATATCCCAGGAAAGTGCTGTATGAACGGAGAGCCCTTTCTGCAAGGGCTGACCAGCCTGGGCAAAGAGCCAGGCTCATGTGACTATTCTTCCACTTCCAGCATTAGGAGAGGCAGAGCTTGGCTTAAAACCATGTGAATCTCAGATTAATTTCTATGTTTCTTAGGCATCTTTTACATAAATGTATATTTTAAATAGTGCTTTAATTTCATTCTCCTGTTGGAGCTTAAAATTGTGTACAAGGTTATACTGAACCAATTATTTATATAAACCTTGCATTGTTAAAATCGGTAGTTGATTAAAAAAAAGTGTAACAAAGAAACTCGTAGCAGGCGTGGGTTGACTTATCACTTGCTGCAGTACAAATGCCTTTTTCAGAATTGGATGGAAACAGGAAGGTACATTTCATTTATTTACTTGCCGTGCTTGTGGCTAGTTGCCAGCTTGTCAATGAGGTGCTCCAAAAAGGACATTGAATCATGACAAGAGCTGTCAGTACAGCTGTGTTTTTCTATCAAAATTGCATGAAACAGTAAGCTTCATGTGGTTTTGAGGCAAAACTGTATTCAAGGTCTCGCTTGCTTGAATCGGTGCTGAGGTTTGTTCGCAAAGTTCTGGAAACTTTTTGACTAATGTCCAGATTAATAATTTGATGGAATCATGGAGCCTGGTTTCCTTTGTATGGTTCAGATACTGATTACTGAGGTTTTACCCAAACTACTCTCACGTCCTCTGCTGTGTTTGGGGTCCTTATGTCATGTTGGACCATACCATTGGGAGCTAAGAGTAAGGCTGTAGGCTACTTCATTTACAGCTATTTAAGCCTTTTTTTTTGTTTTCTCTTCAACACAGAAGTGGAACTTCAGGCTTGTCTTCTCTGCAGAGCTGGATAAATATCACTCCTTTCAGCATGTGGTAGCTCTTGCTGAAGGTATATTTACATGAGTGGAGACAACTTGATTTATCATCATAAATGACGACTTTTTAGAGAATTTCTCTCCTGTTATGTGGTGCTTGTGCCTAATTTGTTTGGAGATTGCAATGCTTTGACCCATGGACAGAAAATGCTACTAGCCTGAAAGTCACGTAATTAAATCAGCTATAGTCTGTGGCAAGGCAAGATCCTTCACATTTGTCTGTAAATGTCTGCTCATCATGGGCACCACTATGATATAAATAGAAGTAGCAGTTACGGCTGAGGAATTCTGTAGAAAAACTAGACAATTATTTCATTTCTCTTTTTGTCAGGGTCCAGCAGGGTTCAAAGAGATGTGGGGAACCTTTATTCTTCACGTGTAAAAATTTTCTCCATTTCTTCAGCACGTTGTCAGCAAAGCAGGGGATGTGAAAGTTGCAATGTATTCAGGTGTGGCTATGTTCTGAGGATAGGGCAGCTTCAGAGAGAATATTAAACAGCTCGTCTTCTGGTACTGTCAGTCATGCAACCCACCATTTTGTAAGCCGGTCACATATGTGATGATGCGTATTAGTCCACTTTCTGCCTCTAGCATCACCTGTTTTATTTTCTATCCCAGTTTCATGCCTTTTTTGGCAAAACCACAGGGGAAATATATTTCAGTGACAGTATATGGTAATTTTGCTCTATGCACTCTAGCTCATTACACAATCCTTGTCTTTCTAAAATAGAGAAAGGATTTACGTCTCCTACTATCATTTCTGCCTCACACTGATTCAGTGAAAGAGCTTTGGGGTGGTTGGGAGTAAATTTAATTTTCCCTGCTGTTTCATGAAGTGTGAATCACTTTCTAGCAGATGATGTCACTGCCAATTTACAAGTTTTTCTTCCTGTACTCCTGTGTAGGAGGAATCATAAGGACTCTTTTTGTCATGGTAATGCAGTTAGGTGTAGAGGGCTATGCGATGCTGGAGACAGTGTTCAAGCTTTTTTATTTTTGCCAGCACAGATAAGAAGCTAAGTTTGAAAGATGGGGCATGAAGTGCCACATTCAGTCTCTGGCTAATGGAGAGTGAAGGATTTTGTCCAGGTTTGGTTCTTGGATACTGTGAAGACTTGTTTTCTGTGGGGTCTATGACTGTAGCTTGAACAGTGAAGAATTTTGTTTGTTTTGCTTTTCATTTTTGAAACAGAAGTTCAATTATACACTGTGAAGCTCTTCTCCAAAGAAGAGAACTTTCTCTTCTGTTTAAAAAAAGAAGTGCTTTTTGTGGTTAAGAACATTTTATACACATAAATTTTGAACTGTGGGTTCCTGTGAACTATTCTTGACTCCTTGCCCTTGATGTTTTACTGGGAAGACGCATGTGATTGTTTCTGCTTTCACTAGCTTCCCCAGCTTTTCAGTAGGAGGAAAATAGTTGGTGAATAATGCTTATTCTTCCCATACAACTGATCTTGTGGAAAGAACAGTTGCTTTTCAAATCAGTTTTTTATGACAAAGGTAATTTATGTAGATATATATAAATGTGAAACCAAAGTATGCAATCTAAAAATATTAATGCATAGCACCTGTATGCTCTCTTAGATGCTCTAAGTGCCTTATTAACCCCAACAGAACCACAGAGCACTCTGAGTTGAACTCTGTCTCTATCTTATAGATGAGGATACTGAAGCACAGTTTCTTGGAGAGCAAAATGTCATCATAGCCGTGATCTCCTTCCTAACCAAGGACCAGTCACTGCAGGGGTCTTCAAATAACAAACTGTGAGCTGTAGCAGGAGGGACAAGCCATCAAGACTAAGGAGCAGGACAGAAAACGAGCATGTATGGGAAAGTTGGCAATCTGAAAGGAGCACGTGAAGTGAGAGGTAAGAACATTGTGTAATTAGTGCTGAGAGAATAGAGGTCATTCACAGATTATCAGTGTTTATTAGCCTTCAGAGGCAGATATTAGTCCGTTCTGTAATTCAGACATTGTTATATAATTATTATTTACATGTATTCCATACACGCATCCTTCCTCAGATGCACGTTGTGCCTTCATGTTAAGTTTGGCATCTAGTTCAAATCTGCTCTTTGTATATCCCTCATTTGGGGATTCAGTGTGGAAGTAGGTAAAAGTTATAGAATGGAAATTATTCCATAAAAACCTGAAATAGGACCAGGTCCCAACTGATCTTTTCTTTTCCGAAGGCCTCCGTCTTGAGCATTGTATTTATATCCCATCCAGGTTTGGATGGTTGGCTCTTAAAGACAAATACAAGCTCCTGTTGAGTGCTTGAAAATGTATTTAAAACTGCGTGATCTCCATCCAGCTAGCAGAATATCTGGAAGGATTAAACAGAACTATTGCAAAATGTTCCTGTTAGGCAAAAAAGAAGGATGCAAGTAAAATTCCTATTTGCATTGAATTATATTTGCTTGGCTTTATGAGCTTATGCAGTTCAGCTAAGTTTGTTTATTCTTGGCTAGCTTCTTTTCATGTTTGAGGGCATGCATGCCTTGTAAATGCATTTGCTTATTCCCATGATGATGCCAAACATTAAAAGGGTCAAGCTAACTTTGTGTCAGTGAATGCATCTTCTAATACTTGGTACTTCTGTAAGTGCCTTTTAGGCAAGGATCCTAGCACATTACAAGAATTGCGCTCAAAGTATTACATATCTGTGAGCTAAAGAAATATTATTTTACAGGTAGGGTACTGATAAATGGAGAGAGGCAAGTGTTGATTCAGTAAGCTAGTTAAGAAAACCTTCATTTTTATTTGTGTGCAATCCCCTTACAGTGAATAAAATATGTCTGTCCCACCAACTCCAAGCCCTCCTCCTCACCCACGTCCAGTGCGGTCATTCTTGACAGAAGTAGTTGAGGAGCCCTGCCTTTTTGTATTCTTCCTCTCAGGTAGTTACTATCATCACTAAGGAAGATGTCTCTTTGTGTTAACGAACAATAACTTTTAATACTGTTGTCAAAAAAAAAAATATACTCTGCAGAGTGTGTGTGGGATTGCCGCATGATTGCCGTGACACACCATACCCAGGTACATTGTGTAAGCCAACATGCTGATTGTGTTTGGGCCTGGACATCTGCGTTTCTGAAGGTGGCTGGTTCACGCAGTGCTATTTCCATGCACCTTGGATTCCTTTTATTCAAAGGCACTTCCTGATTACAGATGTTAATCTCTTACTTTTTTGCGTGCATATTTGACTCGGAAGCAATGGGAGAGAGTTCATGAGCTTTTAATGTCCGAGGTACACTGCTGATGCACTTTTAGTCATGAAAGAATTGAGTTGGTGGCTTTCTACAGCCATGTGTTGACCTGTGCTGGTTTGTAAGCCATTTGGAAAAAAAACCCCAAAACCTCAGTTCTTTATATCCAACATTTATCTACAGTTTAGGCTGTAGCAAGCATCTGCATTTATTCTAGGTATGTTTTGTAGATGAGTATTTCAGAAAATCTAGCCCAGTAGCTCCTATAAATGATGTGCTTAGTTGCACGACTAGGTCACCCACCGTAAGACTGTATTGTATGACATGATGAGTTGCTCATTTGTTTTTGATTTCTCCTTTCCTTTTCCCATATTATTGGATTTGAAAAACATAAATTAGTATCTTTGCAGTGAAAATCTGGTGCAGTTACAGAAGCTTGAAAGAAGTTTCCTTAGTTTTTAATAAGCAGTGAATCATGTTACCTACAACATTTGGCTACGTGATAGCTTTTTTCTCCCCCCTCCCATGCAGAATAAACACTTCTGCAGATTTTTACAGACATGGTAATTTACAGAAAATCTCTTTTATATCTTACAGCAGCACTATATGCTACCTTTAAAAGAATTCCCAACCCAAAGAGAATAGTTAGTCCAACCTTTTAATTATAGGGCAAGAAAGTAGTGTTACTGCTCTTTCTACATGTTTTATTATATCTTCAGAACAAGCTAAGCCATCAGCAGCTTCCCTGTGGGCATCTAGATATACAAAGTTGAAACAAGGAGACCCAAATTAGAGCAAGTCAAGAGCTGCAGTTTAGAAGATTTGTTTTTCCCAGAAGTGAATTTTGTTTCCATACAATTTTATCCCAATTTTGCAACTTTCTGTGACGAGAAACTGCCCTGGCTACTGTAATGTGACCCTCTTGTGCATATGTGTTATGATTCAGACTTTAATCACACCTCCCATAGGACCTCTTTCTGTGCTGGTAGAAAAGGTGAACACTGCTTGATTATTTATTAATGAGCACATGTACTATGATGGAAAAACTACTAATAATCCCATGGGTTTCTCTATGATACTCCTCAGTGCAGTGTCTGAATGCCTTATAGATGCTAATTTTATCTTCAAATTAGCCTGGGGGGTAAAGTCATGGCAAAGTTCCTGTTTTACAGATTGGGAATTCAGATGAGAGGTTAAGGCCAGAAGTGCCCAACCATTGTTGGCAGCTCGTCCGACCAATATGCAACATCATCTATTTATAAAAGTGAAATACTTGCTTTTTTGTCTTCCGTTGGGTCTGTGGGTGCTCAGCATTTCTGACGATTAGATCCAAGGATTTTCAGGTGACTACTGAGAAAACAGGTATACACACAGTTAAGTACAGTTTCCTCAAGTTCTCTACATAGCTAATCTCCACTGCAGGCAAAGATATTTAGGTACTTTGTAGATCTCGGTGACTTCTCGCAAAAGATTGATTTTAAGTGATTTGCTTGATCTCAGTAGAAATGCTATGGCAGAAGCACGTATGGAATCTGATTCCTTAGGGAAGCATTTACCTCTCATACAAATGATTAGTCTCCTTTTAACTCTTGCAGTCTTAACGCTTGTCATGATTTAACCCCAGATGGCAACTAAGCCCCACACAGCTGCTTGCTCACTCCCCCACAGTGGGATGCGGGACAGAATCGGAAGAGTAAAAGCGAGGAAACTCATGGGTTGAGATAAAGACAGTCTAATAGGTAAAGCAAAAGCCATGCACGCAAGCAAAGTAAAACAAATCAAGGAATTCATTCCCTACTTCCCATCGGCAGGCAGGTGTTCAGCCATCTCCAGGAAAGCAGGGCTCCATCACGTGTAACAGTTACTTGGGAAGACAAATGCCATCACTCTGAACATCCTCCTCTTCCTCCTTCTTCCCCCAGCTTTACATGCTGAGCATGATATCATATGGTATGGGATATCCCTTTGGTCAGCTGGGGTCAGCTGTCCCGGCTGTGTCCCCTCCCAGTTTCTTGTGCACCCCAGCCTACTCGCTGGTGGGGTGGGGTGAGAAGCAGAAAAGGCCTTGACTCTGTGTGAGCACTGCTCAGCAATAACAAAAACATCCTGTATTATCAACACTGTTTCCAGCACAAATCCAAAACATAGCCCCATAGCAACTACTATGAAGAAAATTAGCTCTATCCCAGCTAAATCCAGCACACACTTCATTCATCCCTATGTGGTGGAAATGTGATAAGAAAGTGCATCTTCAACCACTTTGATTTTTGACCCATGTTTTGGGCAGTGCTCACTGTCTCCAGCCCCTTTTGCAGCTATGCTCTGTTGGCATGCTCTGGCACCTCTGGCCTCTGTGCGCTGCCCATCGTAGGTCTTCCAACAAGAGACATCTCTTTGTGTTTGGAGGATGCAGAACTGAGCCTGGGCTTGACCACGTGTAAGAAATAATCTGAATAAAGTATACCTGGCATTTCACAACTGGGCTTTTATGTTTTTATCTAAGTATTTGCAGACAGCTGTATATACTTCACAGGGACTCTCAGTAAAACCAAGAATAATTGCCACATAACTTGAAGCAGGGGACAGCATGATGGCATCTTGGCCCAGTGGAGCCTCTAAAGGTGCCTTTATGAATGTTCCTGGTACAGCTGTGACTGACATATCTGACATATCATCCAGGGTTTTCATGGTCTCTCATGAAACAGTCTCATGAGCTTTTGCCTTCCATGTATTACTTTCAAAAAGCTAAAATGGCACAGTAGCCAGACATTGCTTACATCTTTTGCATGGACTAGACAAGCTATTACAAGGCAGCACTGAGCAACAGTGGCCTCTCTCCGGTGGGACAAAATTTTTTCCTGCTGTGAATGCTGGGCCTACAGACACCAACCAAGCTCAAAGGTATTTCTAGAAGCAAAAAAGGTACCAATAGAGTTAATGGTACGATGGACTGAGACAGCATAAAGCAATGATGGAAAAGGCAGGCAGAAAATAATTTGTGGCAGGATAGCTACAGGAGATGAAGCGATGAAATGCGAAGAAACAGCAGGGAAGCACCTGTTAGTGCTTGAGATTGCCTGTGTGAGAGAAAGCTAAGTAGATACTGATGTTGGAGAGACGAGGTAAAAAGTATAGTCTGAGAAACAGAAAAGGAAGCTGGGTGGACATGAGGTTAGTTGTGAATTTTTTGAGGAGGAAGACTAAGACAAAAAAAACCAGCAAGTAGGTGGCTATAGCATATAGGTGAGTGATAGTTCTGAGACCTTTGTAGCGTGTGTAAGCAATACAGAGAGAGTCTGCATAGATGTGCAGGAGACAGTAGAGAAGACTTGATAATATTTGGTATTTAGTAGTACATGTCATTCCCAGTCTCAGTTCTTTCAAAGCAACCAACGGAATAAAGATTTTTTTTTTTTTACACTTTAAAATGATATTTTAAAACCAGCTATGTCATTCTAGTGAAGTTGGCCAGACCCATCAGGCAAAAATAAGAGTGATGCAATTTTTTTATTGTTATATCCCACTCATCAGGCTTGCAGGCTACAAATAAAGGATGCAAATAAAGCACCAACTTTGTCTAACTCTCCAGGGTATGAAATGAAGTTGCCATCTGCCATCCTGCACCTTTCTCTGACTCTCATTTAGCCCAGTCTTATCCCAGTCCGAACTGTCTCCACTAAAGTGGAGGAAGGGGACACATTCAGGGTCTTCAGATGCCTGACCCCACTTGCCAGTGAGCTCTGTGATATTTATGCTCCTGTTTCTCCTTAGAAGCTCACTTTGGAGGGACAATAGGGGTTTACAGTTGGTCTAACCTTCTAATCCCTTTGACAGCAAGTACTTAGTTTACTGAAGGTGGATCCAAAATTGCCTCACATAACAGGCAGGAATTGATTGCACTAGGTACTAAGCTGAAGACCTACAAAGAGTGGCCCATGGACCCACTTTAGCATTGCTAACACAATAGAGCAGAAAGATGCTGAGGTGACAGTGACAGATGGAGGCTCAGCTCCGAGGAAGAGGGAATACTTTGATCACCCTTTCTGGAGCGATACTGGGAAGAGAAACCTCTCACTTTGAATGGCATAGGCGGTCCAAGAGAAATGCTGGGCCTCTGTCTGTACTCTTGCCTTCTCTTGGAGGTTGCTTCAATGGTTTTAATGCTGAGAATGGTGTGACAGTGTGTGCTCTGTCCCCAGGACTCCTGTGTCGTGGGGCATCTTTCCTGCCTGTGGCCTGATGCTCCAGCAGGGTTTCATACTTCTTCCAAGGAAGCAGTCAACAGCAGCTGAGTTGTTAAAAGCAGCCATGTGACATTTGTGAGTGATAAATGTCAATGTTGCAAGAACAGATGTCCTGTATGTGACTGAATATTTTCATGGTTTCAGAGTGTTACCTTGAGCATGTTACGCTTACCTATGACTTAGAAATGTTGCATCTTTTCTTAATGAAGAACACAGTTCTGAATATTTTCTTTTTAAAGGCAGAGCACTGTAATCTCCAGATCATTGCTCTGACTTCAGTGTGTTGTGTATCTCAAGGTCCTGTATTGTATACATCTGCACGAGTTGGACGCTTTTCTTTACTGAGTGCTGCATGAACTACCTATTTTTAGAGGACAACCTGCTATTCATCCTAGGTTATCTTCAAGCTCCTTTCTTTAACTTAGTCCTGTTCAGTTGTGTTGAGCACAATGGCTATTACTGTATATCTGTAAAATGAGTTGCTTTTTTCTCATAGCAAAGTTTGCTTTAAAAGAAAAAGGCGATGAGGGTTGGGGTGAGGGGAAGGTCTGTTATTTGAAGCCTGGGAAATCTTTGAGTAGGGTCAAGCACAGTGGTGGTGCCTATAACCTGCGAAAGTGCTTTCACCAATAGTTTACCTCCAGTGTCTGTGGAAACAAATCCTATTCAGTATGATATATGAAAGCATAACCCTCTGTAGTATAGGAATCAATGGAACCATTCATATAATAGATGACTGTTCAGACTTGTGCAGTCTGCTGCTCAAACAGAATTGGCATCTATGTAATAAAATACTGAACACCAAGGGAGATGTTTTAGATGTTTATGAGTCATCACATGGTTTATTATAGGAGACTGACATATGACTGTGTAAAGCAGACTAGGCTAACTAGTATTTGAGTTACCGTTACAGTATTTAATACTGTGTTAAAGAAATACAAAGATTTTAGGCTTTCCTTGTTTTTAACGTACCATCAAAATCAGTTATTGGGGGTCTGGTGGGTATAACAGAGCATCAGATTGGCAAGCCACTCTTTTTACATGTAAACCTTAAGTCATTGCTCAAAGATGCAGATGCAAAATACGGGGTTTAGAGTGCAGCACTGCTGACAAGCAGAACTGGGTAAACAGTCGCACAGTACATTGTACATTGTAAGCTCTTCTGAATGGAGCATGTCTTTTGCTATATGCCTACATAGTGTTTAGCACACCTGGGAGTCCTTAGCTCAGCTGGAGGCCTCTCTAGATGCTACTGTAAAGGAAAAAATAATGTATTTGTCAGCTGCATGGCTTAAGCATGTTAATAAATTCCCTGTTTATAAAAAGGACCTGCTTGCTTGGCATTTGAACAGACTTGCAGCCTCTTGATCTTATTCTGTAAGTCTTGGGCTCTGTCTGTTTAGAAAATTATGGTAAAATAACTCTTCCAGAGCTCTCTAACATCATGACAGAGTTGTTTCCAGCAGCCAGAAAGCAAGTTTAAAGCTAGCTCTGGTCTGACAACATATTGCAGTCTGCAATGTAGACACGTTAATGTTAGGTGTTGTGATTGCTCTGCAAGATGCTTCTCACAACTAGAGTTAGGAATTGCGTACACTGAACTACCAGAACTCTCCTCTTATTTCAGCCCTTCTCACTTGACTGTCTAGTTTAAGTCACCTTTCATTCAACTGTTTTTTTGAGTGAAGCAAGGGAAAGCAAATGAGTACAACTCCATCTGCAATACAAAATGAACTCGTGCAATGCTCTCTAGCAAAAAGCACGCAGTTGGCTGTACATATTCTGTTTGTTTTGCTGAGTAACGATGCTCAGCACATCTGTCTCGCTCCACGCCATTCAGTGCCTTGCAGGAGTGTGCCATTTCTCTTCATTATTAATGCTTCCGATTCTACCACAGCAAATGGGAAAAAGAAAATGGGGCTCTGCCTTTTGAATGTTGCATTAGCTATGCTAGTACTTTTTACCCTCCACTCCTGAAAGGTGACTTAACCACACCAAGCAAATTAATCATTAGAGATGCAGTACATGCAAATGATTTGTAATTCACAGGATATTAATACCATTCTTTGTCTGCATGAGAGGTGGGTGTCTGTCCTTTTCAGGTGCATGAAAATTCTCTGAAACAGCTCAAAGTGCGTCTTAACTAGCAGGGATTTTCTTCTTCCTTAACTCATGCATGTGCTGGATGCTTAGCTGTGGTGATTCTGCTTAGCCCTGCTGAAGTTTGAGAGGAAACTTTTATTTGTAGCAGAGGTGCATTCTACCTTTTATTTAGGATTTTTTTTCCTTCATCTCTCTTCTCTTGTTCCTGTTTTGATTACGGGATGGGTCAATTTATATCATAGCTCTGAGTCTTCAATTTCACTGTGGAAACTCTCTCTCTTTGGGTGATGCTTCTGTAAATCATGCTTTGTTTCATTGTCCTGTAGCGGTGGTTGGCATTTCTATATTACAGGTTGTTCTGGGGGTGTGTGTGGGTGTGACAGAGAGAGGGATTGAGAAAGAGAGAGATCAGGATTGCCCTCATTCTTAGCAGTAACTATCTAACGTGTGATTTTGGACAGTTGAGCCAGGTTTTCAAAGTGAGTGAACATAAGCAGAGTTCTTGACAATTAGGAAAAATTTTTACTTAGGAGGTTAATACGGTTCTTACCCTCTGAGATGTGCAAACGACAAGTGCTATTTTGGTGCTAAAGATGTAGAAATGGGGAAAAATAACATGATTTAAGAAAGAAAATTTTCATTCATCCATGGAAAATACTGATAAAGCTTGCAAAATTGAAGGACAAGCCCCATGGTACCAAGCTGCACAAGGATGTAGTGGGGGTGCAGGAAAGCAGATGGAGACAGATTCCCTAGGGTATAACTGCTGTGCTATATATCAGCGCTGAGGTACAATGAGTCTCGGGAACAGTAAAAGGGAAATAAAAATCTGCTATTTAGATACTGGGAAAAGACAATCTGATTAAACTGCTCCTGGATGGTTAAAACCTGCCAGGATAACTCTAGACCTCAAATAGAGTGTGAGTGAAATACAGAGAAAGCTCCAGCAGACGAAATCAAGCTGTATCTGGGCCATTGGTACAGTCCAGGTGATGCAACCCCATCTAAACTTCACTGACCTTAGAGACCTAAGCATTGGATCAAGGCTTCAATTTAGAGTCACACTAGACTTGCTGGGGAAGGTTTATAGTTCTCTGTAGTTCTAGAAATAGGCTAGTGTTAGCCACGGTGCACAGGTGAGGGATGTACTAAGGGGCAAATCTGATGAGACGGTATGAGGACGCAGTGTTATCCCATGATGAGGACCACATGCTCTGGTGGCTTGTACTACTGTGGGGGCTAATTTCCCTTCCTTCTCCTGGTAATCTGACTGTTGGTGAATAACAACCAACTGACGTTAATAGCCAGCTGCAGTTACTTGAGTCATAAGCTTTACTTGGGGTTTATCGCTGTTGGAAATTGGCTGGCAGACTGTATGGTCATCTTCCTGGTGCTGAGGAATTGCCAATCCTGATCCAAAGGAGACTGCTGAATAGCACCCGGGTGACAGTGATCAGTGACCTTTCTTTCAGTTCTGCAGTGTGGAGTTGGAAGCTCCATCCATTTAACACTGCGTGTTTTCAGCTCTTAATCAAACCTCCAGGCTATAGAAAAATGTGGAAATCTCACAGCAGAACTTCTCCTGGGACTTCTTAATTTTCTCTAGCGTGGAAGATATTCTGAGAATAGGTAATTTATAGCAGCATATTCCTTTGGGGGCAAATCTAAAATGAGAAGAGCTATGAGAAAAGTGAAAATAAAGTGAAAATAAAATATTTTGACTCTCAGAAGAGATTCAGTATGGATTTGATCTCGAGATAATTTGGTATATTTGGGCCATTCTTATTAACTCAGAGCTGACATGTATGCATAGTAGAAAAGTGGAGTGAGGACTTGAGAGAGTGAAGGCTGGAAGGCTGGTTTTTGCTCAAGCAGCTTCATACAATGGGAATTCATCTACAAGTCAGAATAGACTCTTGACAGTTTTCCTCGACACTTTAGGCTTTGAACAGAAATGAATAAACTTATATTCATTAGCTGACTTTTGTAGTAAAAATAAAAGTATGGATGAAGATATTGCCTATCAGTAGTCTTTCACAAAGGTTGCTTTTCAGTTATATTAGAGCTACACTATTAATTTAATGGAGTTACTTTCATGGCCACATATGTAGTGCAGGTTTTAACTGTGATAGCAACAGGATTATTAGCTAATAAATACATTTACAGCATGAGTGAAAATATGCTAATATCTGTTGCAGTGTGCTTAGCTGTAGGAAAGGGAATGGTAAAATAGTTAGCCATTCAAACAAAAAGCACATTTTTAAACAAATTGCTATTGCTTTTTTGTTCGCCATTTGCTTTCTCAACCTAGGACGTTGGGAATGAGTAGCACTTCACCTCAGGATTGGAAGAATGAGAATTTTGCAAATTGCACAAATTACCTAGCAAAAAGGAACTGGCTGTATTTTTGAAACTGTTAAAATGTTCTTCATGGATTGGTGAAAGCTTGACAAAAATTACCATTGCACAATCCATTTCTTTTAAAGTGGATGATACGGTATTTTTTAGCAAGCAGATTCTATGTCAACTCTTGTTATAAATTTGGTTTAAAAATACAAAATAACTCTTTTCTCCTATTATTTTATACAATAGCCATTCTAGGGAAAGGATTCAGATACAGGCAGAAAGGTGGGTTTCTTAATATCACCTTTTGTTCTAGCTCCCTGGACAACCTAAAATCTGATTTTTGTCTATCTTTTGTTATTACGAAGAGATTGTGAAATATAAACTGATGGGTTGAGACCCAGCCCTACAGCTGTGTCCCCTAAACAACAAGGGCAGAGGCAGCAGCAACAAAGGACTGAACCCTGCAACCTTGGTCACCTCTCTGCCACCATTGTCACATCTCTGGTGCAGTGATAAAACCAGGTCTGAGAGCGACAGTGGGGGCTGGAATTGGGAAAGGGTTTCAACTATGAGGATAAGTTCATGTTTGCCCTTTTGTATGTTTTCTTGCATGAATACAGACTGAGGCGTAACTGGAGGAGCCGTCAGGGACCGTAAGCTGATGTGGTTTTCCACAGGCTTAGAAGGACTTTGTTTCTGCTTAGTGAGGAGTGTCATGCCATGAAAATTATCAATTGCTAAGTCACAGGCCTACAAGTAGCTGGGATTAGCTTTGATTCAGTGCTTCCCTGCGATGCCATAACCCAGTGTAATGGAAAGTTGTTGGCTCTGCTTTCCTTGGTGGTGTTCCCTCTGTGGCACGAAGGTCCTTGCTGATGGGGAAACAGCATCTTTTTGCTGCTCTGTACCAGCAGTAAGAGATTGTCTTGTGCATAGTCCTTGATAGTCTCCTTCCTGCCAAGTGTGGTAGGTTTTGTGTTTTCGAAAGGGGGATTTGTTCTTTTGACTAATTCTTTCTTCAGTGTGTAGCTTCTCTGTATTGCTTCTTCCTCAGCTTATTGCTAATCCTCACGTATTCAAATCTTTGCTTCCTTGGGGGAAGGATGACGCGCAGCTCTTTTTTTCTTTCTTTCTTTCTTTCCCCCCCCCAGCATTGCTTCTGCAACTTGCTGTACCCTGGACAAATCAGATGCTGTGCAGTTGTATATCTTGCATCTCTGTTACGCAGATCCAGCAAGTATGCTTGCAAAACCCTATCTTTCATGCAGCTGAGTTCTCCCTGCATGCTGACAAAGCAAGGGAAGCACTGTGAGGTGTATGCAAAAGGCCTCTTCTGGCTACAGAAAATTCCTGCAAATCCTACTGGCAGGTTCGTCAGTCTGCTGTGGTCAGTGATCATGGGGTCCATTCTTATGCTAGAGTGATTCACAGCTGCCAAAATGGGAATAAAATGCCATTTCTAGTGACTCATTTTTTTTTAATAACTCAGTTGAGTGTATGAGAAAGTATTATAAAACTTAATTGTGACTCAAGCCTCAGTTCAGGAACACCTTTTAATTGGTTTCTCTGGGACTTCAAAAATATTTCTTGCAGTTAATTGTTGAAGTAGGGACAAATGCTATAGGATTTTGTGGACGCTTAATGGACGTGTTCTATAAAGTCTGCAGACATGAATAATCCCATAGCTTGTGCCATTCTCTAATAATTCTTCACGTGTTATATTTGCCTGTTTCCTTTTGTATTTTCTCATCTAGTAAAAAATTCAATTTTTTTTTTCCCTCTGACTGGATGTGGCTTTTCCATACAGAGGTGAAATATAAAACTTGCAGCCTCTTCTTTCCAAAGACGAACTGGGAGACTGGTTAAAACAACTAGAGAAGAGACTTGCACAATACACTCGGGCAGTTTTCCACAGGCCGTCAGGAAGTGCTCTGAGAGGCACTGAAGGAACGTGGATCAGCTTGAAAATCTCTCAGATATTGTCACTGGATATGGTGTCTATCTTCTTCTCCATCTTAAACAGTTGTGATGCCATTAAAAGTCAGTGTGCTTCCCAGCAGAAGAGGTTGCGTTTCAGAAATGAGAGGAACAATTGCTGTGTGCAGTTGGCAGATGAGTTTGTAATGTGCTCGGGGATTCTTTTCCACGCTGTAAATTCAAATTACATCTCATCATGTGCCTAGTTAAAGAACAGAATATGTCACAATAGAGAAAGAGAAAACCAGGGACAGATTGTGATCCTGTTGGCAATTATGTAAGTCTAGACCAGTTCACTATCATTTCTTATCCCAGGATGAATGAGAGCAGGGTAGGGGCTCTTAGGGGAAAAAAGCTAACTCATATCGGACAATTTATGATAGCAGTTCTTATATTTCAAGTGATTTAAACACTAGAAGCAAAGCAAAATATGTAAACATAAATAATGTTGGAAACAAGTCACAAAATGTAACAGGATTGGTTATCTCCTATATTTTCATTTTTCGTTTTGTGATAGTTTTTTTCAATCTGTTCCTTCCACTGCCTGTTGCACATCACTTTCTTTGCAAGTTGTAAGGTTTCACGATGGCTTGGCACTATAGGGCAAATACCAGGAAATGAAGCGTGGGAGTAAGAGCCTGCCCAGGTTCTGCCAATGCCACTGCGTATCTAAAATGCATCTAAAAGTGTGGGGTCAGGAAAGGAATTTACTCTTAATCTGTAACACTGGCTATGCTTTCTGACCCAGGCAAAATATATTCATTGCCTTTTAATAAGAACATTTAATGTAGGTTCCCAGAACATTGTCATGAAGTGGAAATTGAACTTATATTGCAGGTAATAATCAGTGATGTGGAGACCTGAAGAAATGTCAGAACCTAAATCTAACTAAATCCTTGGGGTGTATCAAAAGTTGTAGCGAACACATGTTCCCTACAGCTTCCCCATCATTTTTAGATATTTCATTATTCATGTCTAGCTTTATTACTATCAGCATCTTTTTGCAAACCTTGATGTGTTTAAACAGACCATATGTACTAGACTTTTGTGTAGCAGACTATATTATTGCTATGAATGGAATTGTAAATTTGTTTGTTTGTGTCATCTCGGGAATGAGTGTGTCGCTCCTCTTGGGCATTTCAGTGGCACAAAGCCATTATAACGGCACCAGCAATGACCCCTCGTGCTTTACAAAAGGAAGCGATGAAAACTTTCTTGTCCTGTTTAAGCAGCAGGGGAATTTAGGTATGTTATCCAGAATGCATTTATTCAACTTGGAGCACAGCCAAGGCAGTGAGACTAACAATGTGTTTAATCTTACGAAAAGATGGCATGGGATCTTTAATGACCATGTTTTGTCGGAATCTTGGATTTATGACGTCTGTGAGAGACAGTTCTTGTGGTGCCATGCTCAAAACACATAATTAGAAAATCCATAATTCTGCTGAGTTTTGTTTCAACTGGTCTTTTTTAGAGAGATGTGCATTTATTCTGTTTTATTCCTCATCTGTTCAGCGCAGCCTTGTGATGTCGGGGAGCTAGCTTTGGGAGGAAGCAGCTGGTCCGACCCCATGCCATCCATTGATGGGGAAGCTGTTTCCCTGGCAACGGAAACGATGAGAAACCAGAGAACGGCTCTTTTCCAGTTCGTGTTTCTTTTTCACTTGGTGTTACAGGCACTCATTAGCTTCTTAGGAAGAATCATATAGCTCCTATCAATCCAAACTAAAGCTAAGTGGAACAGTGTAAATGTCACCACAGCTTTCAAGGTTGTGAGCTTCTGAAGCCTGCTGCTATCAACATTAATTTTGTATTGAAAAATATTAAAAAACTAGGATTTTTCTTTTCCCCCTCCCCTTTGGGAATTATTCATGGCACTGTATCAAAACAAAGAAGTGAGGAAAAAGAGTGAAAATTGCTGCACCGGCTTTGCCTCACGCTTTGTGCAGAATGCATTTGTGTGTGCAAGAATGTAGTTTAAAGGGAAGTTTTGCGGCTCAATTAGGGCTGTAGAGCTGGTGTACATGTGAGACATATACCTGCCTTTTTATTAACTATCCTGAAATTTTGGATTTCCTTAGGAAAAGGAGAAATTGAGAGACAAGAGAAGATGACGACAGCTGAGTTGGCATAGGGAATTGACAGCAAAGGCATTCTGGTGTTTTCATGCCTGTGCAAATAAGACCTGCGAGTTTGGGTCCACTATGCCTCACATAAACTTTTAGCCAAGACACTGCCATTTCTCTGACATTTTGCAAATGTTTTTCCCTTGTAATGTCTTAGTGAAAATGACTACACGAGCTACAGGGCAGTAATGAAGAGATTCCAGAACTTTGTAACATCGAGGAAGAGGCTCTCTGGATCTGTTCTGCTTGGTGTAAGAAAAACTCAATTTCTTCTTTTCTAATGTTAGGGTTAATAAATACAGAAATGTGAAACCAGAGCAAGGAACTCAAGAATTGGTTAATTCAGCAGAACATAAGACAGAATTCTTACTTTAGGCTTGTAGAGAATATTTGAGTAATTTAATTCATTCATAAACTAAGAGCAATTTGTTTCACACACACACACCCCCCGCCCAAATGGCATCACCACAAAAGTTTTGTGAGGCTTTGAGGACTCCCTGTGACCACTCCCAGAATAGCTGCTCTTCTATGAATGTGAAGGTCCTACTACCTGTCTGTGCACGTAATGGAACGTACATGCTTTTTGCATTCTGTAACAACCTCGTCTTACTAAAGCAGAAATGGTCGTTACTTTTTGTAATGCTTCAGAGGAAATGCGCTCTTTCCTCTTATACAAGCTCCGTGAAACTGTACTTATGCCAGTGGAGGACGAGCCCAAACTGGAAGGAGTGCTGGGAGTTTAGGTGTGTTGGATTTCATTGGGAGTTACGCAGGTAACTGCTGGAAGTCTGAAAATTCTTATTGCCAAAGTATGACTGAACTTAGTGTTACTGTCAGACAGCAAATACACTGTGATTTGGGCCTCAGCTGATGCAGCTTAGTGTGGTTTTAGAAGTGGCTACAGTGAGTTGCAGCACCTGAGGGACTGGTGTAAAAAAGGTCTTTGTGAGAGAAGCCTAGTCCAGTCACCCAAATCCAGTATGTCTGGTTTGAGTGCATCAGAGATCGATGCACTTCTAAAATTCAGACTGAATTTCTGCCGATTCCTGGGGTAGCTTAAAATTCTGGGCAGACTGTAAGATGCTGCTGTGACTGACCAGGTAGCATGAAACACAGGGAATATGCACAGATTTCCGAAACCTAAATGTTAAGCCTCCAAAGAAACTCTCTGTTAATAAACTGAACAAACAAAACAAGTCATAGCTATGAGTGGGCACCATAAAGCTGTCATTTTTATAAAACAACTTTTTTCCAAAGCCCCATGGTTTCAAGCATTATTGTGATTACTAGCTATAAATCTTTATAATGGCTATCATGTTGTTGTAGGCAACACAAATACAGCATATTTTAATGTCTCAATAACTACTGCTCTTGCGGGTACTCTGGCTTGAACAGACCACCAATCTGGTCTTTGAAGATGGATAAAACCTGGGCGATGGCTTTTTTTTTTTTTTTCTCTTATGAAGTGTTAAGGCTATGACATAGGTGTATATGAAAGGCTGCTTTATCGTGGATTGCAACATGACAAATTTTTATGCAACATCAGGCTCAATTCATGTGAAACTGAAGCTCTTAAAGCCTGTAGACACTGATGTCCTTCAGAAAAGATAGCTTCCATCCTCCTGCCCAACATGTAATTTTGCTGCAGTGCCATTTCATGAGCAGGCATTTTTCAAACTTATGCTTTTGGTTGGCCATGGCTTTGTAACAAAGAATAAATACCAATTAGCTGTATTCAGTTAGAGGTTGTCTGTTGATGGGGGGTCAGAGAGAGGATGCTGTGTCGATAGTTTATGGTTGTGATTCACTACAGCAGTTCATGTAGTCCGTAAGAACAAAAGCAGCATTTGAACAGGGGAGAAAAGAAATCGAAGGAAGCTGGTGGCCAAAGTCCTAGCAGCAACATGTTAAATATAAACATTAACCTTTTATTCTCATGGCTGTGGGTTTTTTTTCAGTGAAGTACAGGGTCTTTTCAGTAGTCTGCTGTTGCTTTGCGTTTGTTTTAAACTCCGGCATTTTAACACCTACTTTCCTGGGTGATGGAGTAACACATTCTTCCCTCTCAAGACCAAATATTGTTGTTTCTTATACTTCCAGTAGCATCTCTACAGAGGCAGAGACAAGTCTGATATTTTTTTTTTTCCTAATCTCTTCCTAGGGTTTCCCAAAGTGAAAACTACAAATGTATTTGGTTTCCTCTCCAGCACCGTTATGCCTGACTCGTAAACCGTACTGCCAAATTAAATGTGATCAAAAAACCCCTTCATAAAAATGCAAACAAAATGTGTTACTTGAAAGGCTTCCAAATTCTATGCTCTGCTTCTATTTTAGAAACGCATTCTAGATCAATTTGTTTTTTCTTATTATTTTGGGGGTATAATCTGTAAGGCAGTGATCAAGGCGAATGAATGCAGCATGGCCATTGTGAGACTGAAAGAGGTGAAGATAATGGAGTTGCGCATCATGTATTCAATGGGGTTTCAGTGACAGTGGAAACCTGTTTCTTGCTCTATTTGTTATTTGCAGGAATGGCTAGCCCGATAAGGCATGAATCATGTCTGTCTTCTTCCTCCTCGCAAATGCTTATATTCAAAACCTCAAAAACCTTAAGCATCGCTTGTGGAAGAGGGCTGGGTAGCTCAGGGAGAAAGTGTGTTTCAGGACTGAAGGAGCTGCAGTCTCGTTGCTAGCGGCTCTGCTCTGGTTATCAGGTTCATCGTACCCTGTTGATGAGGAACGCTGGTTGAGGCCAGGTGAGGAACACCAGTTGAACTAGACACCGCTTGAGGCCCCATGAAGTTAAATCTGCTCTACAAATCTGACTTGCATTTTCAGCAAGTGAAATGCAAGTCAGATGGATGCATAGTGCTGGATGTGAGGACATTAAAACGCAGTTTGTAAGCAAAAGTCCAGCAGAGGGACCCCCCCCTCAACCCTACCCTTGTGTTGGAATTGGAATAAATAGAATTGCAACAAAAATTTTAAAGATTCAATTGAAATATCGGACCTGTTCACCAAACCCCTACCTCAGGTATAATCAAAGATAATTATTTAAAACAGAATTAACTCCGCAAGCTATGGTGAATGTTGCCACAGTAGATATTAAATTTTACCCTGTATTGAGTACAGAGATATATGAAAGGTTGAAAAGTGACACTTATTTGTCTTGCTAAGGGTTGAATGAAATTCTAGCTATCTGTGAAAAGTATCCAGTTGTCTCTTCTTTCCTTATATGCTTTTTTCTGCTACAGAACTGCATTTACAGGATAGCTGTTCATTACACGGGCACTTATCCTGCAATGCAAGTTAAACAGTCCCTCAGATTTTGGGAACCCTCTGGGCGCTAGAGTCTTGCTTAAACTGCTTGAATTCTGTGTCAAAACGGCAGCCAAGAGATGAAAGAATTGCTCTCTAGCCGAGTGTAGGCATGATGTATAATGAGATGCAATTTGCCTAAATGCAATTGTACATTATGAACGTTACGGCGCAGCTATCAGCAGAAGTCCTGCTTTGAACAGCAGTGGAGACATGAACTACACCAGCCCCAAACCCAGCTCTAAAAGAGAGGACTGGAGTTGCTCATGCCAGACCAGCTTGCCAGGTCAAGAGCCTTCACCGGACCATTAGTAGTTCAGAAATAGTGCTGGCACTTCGGAGATCATGCAGACTGCCCTTACTATAGATTTATATGCAGGCAAGCTTGAGGGGAGGGAGGAATCTGGCATTTCCTTGTGGGAGGTGTTGAGCTAGAAAGGAGTTGAGCTTGGATTATCAAGTTCCTAGTGGGTGGAGGTGCACAGCACCTGCAGCTCTGTTAGCTTCCATTTGAAGCTCAGCTTTTTGGAAAGCTCTTGATGCTATGTCACTTCTTTGGACATAGTGTTTCGAAAAATAAGTGCTCAAGCATCAGAAGAAATGGAAACTATCTAGGATGGGATTTTTGTGCTGGATTTGAGGAAGGCATTTCCTTTGCAGCTGGACATGGGTGGGTTTTTTTGTTGCTGTTCTATAAATTATTTGTAAATATATGAAATCTAACATAAAAATCTAAAAAAAATCCCAACACAGAAGTGTTTGAATTGAAATGTAAAGTTCACTGGCTTGAAATAAGACTGATTTTCAAAAAAAGAAAAAAGGAACAGAAATCCCTCTTAGACAGAGTTGTCCTCATCCGCTGAGACACTTGTGATCCATGAGCTCTTTGATTCAATTCACATGAGGCAGAGATACTTTCTAATTACTGAGAAATTAATTTGAAAACCAAAACACACACCCTTCTTGCACACACTAAACACCCATCCTGTCCTGCACAAATTAGCAAACTGTGTGTGCTGTCTATGGGTCCCCATAGGATAATTTACAGATACACATGAAATTATCCATTTTGTACACGTTTCTAACACATTTTAAAAACCCAGAAAAGAAAATATAGCAGCTGCCCACATTTGGGAGGGTGGGCGTAGAGGAAGTTAAGTATTTGGGAACCCTTTTTAAACATACAGTAGTTGGTGATGTTACATTTCTAGAGCATGTCTACTGACCTAGCCATAGGACTTACCTAAGCTCCACAGGGAGCTTTGTGACTAATTTCTTGTACATATATATGTGTGTGTGTGTGTATATATATATAAATATAAATACTATAGCCTCACACACAATCTGAATACTTCACAAATTACCTCAGCCTATTTTAATTGCATTTTTTTCTCCTAAACTGTTACATATTACAAACCAGGTAAGGGGAGGATCCCCCAAGGTCATCTGGTCAAACCCCCTCTTAATAATGAAGGATTATTTAATATATTGTATTTTCTAGTGGTTGTGCTAGAAGAAGTCTAGTGCTAGACTTCTTTTGAACATCTCGAATAATGAGGTTTCTACTGCCTATCACGGAAGATTATTTCACGTGGTAACAGACCTTGCCAGTAGGAATTTTTTGTTATTTGTTTCCTAAAGCTCTTTATGACCTTTCAAATACTGTAGTGAGTCATATGCTCTTTGATAACTGTCTTGAAACATCTATAATGAATCCTCATCTAAAAGAAATGCATGAATTTCAGTAAGATGAGGATAGCTAATGATAGCAAATTGAGTGAAGATAGAAGGATAAGGCTGAACAATGTCACAATGCATATTTTCGATCCATGTATTCAGTTAAAAAAAAAAAAAAAAGACAGAACAATTTACTTCTACTTCTGGCATAAAAATACTCTCCCCCTTTCCCCTAATTTCTGATCAGAACTAAAGGAAGTGGGTGGTTAATCTCCTCAGAACTGGCCATGACATTCATCCAAATTTAAAAAAAAAACCACCACACCTTCCTTTCAAGTTCTTGAAATTAATGAATCTTTATGAAATCCTTTGAATTTAATAAGATTATGTATGCTAATAGAAATATAGTTATTTGAGACTATTCCAGAAGACTCTTGTGCCTCCTTTTTTATGGGCCAGCTTGAGCTAGCTTAAGAAATTTTATTTTGTAGGAGGTAGAGGACTACTCTTATTTAAAACCAGTCTTCCCTAGAGAATTATAAATGCACGTTCACCAGTTGATTTCAATAATGTTATACTGTGACAGCTGGGGGGCATGAGAGGGTCACAAAATTATATCCTAGCGATATGATTTTTTTAAAGCTTTATACAAAATATAGTTTTTACACTAATTCTATGATGAATTAATAGATATTATGGGGCCAGCTTCTATGTGTTGTTGGCATAACTGAAAGAAAAGAGACTGAGCTGAATTCAAATGAAAAATTTGAAAACGTGATATAGTTTAAGCTACAATTTCCCAAACTGTATCTCATTTACCTTCAATAGGTCTATGCTGGTCTGTATTGGCCACAGACCCATCATCTTTAAAGGATTACGAACAAGAACTGGGGAAATGCACACTACAGAAACAGGGCTTGGAGTGATGTTTCATCTTGTCTCACCTGCCAGAAGTGGAAAAAAACATTTTGCTTGCTTTACAACACACTTACTGTACATTAGACTTGAAGTACAGATACCCTGGAGGGGGGGCTGTAAAGGCAGAGCTGCAAAAGTAGTCAATGAAAGAAGAGGTTTATATGGCCTGTGCTACAACGGGAAATGGAAAGGGGAACATGGGGATTTGAAACCTGTGTGTGCAGGGGGAAAAGGGACAGCGAGGGGGGATGCATGAGCTCATTGCGCATCACAAGCAAGCTGCAACTTAGCAAAAGGCAAGCAAGAAATCTGCATGCAAGGAGGAGGGAGCAAAAGGTATAATGCAAGGGGGAGGCCTGTATTCAGCCTGTCTTTGTCTTTGCTTGAGGGTTGGTGTCACTTGGCTGAAAAAGGAGTGATTTTGCAGCTAATCTCATTCTTATGGCTACAACCTTGTGTATGTGAGATGAAATTAAATACCTAAAAGCAGCAGTGGTCATATTTGAGGAGGCCCTAATGGTATCCTGTTCTGCAGTTTTCCTTCATTTAAGTATGCTGCGTGACCTCTAATCACAAGAAACCTTGAGATGCAACTTCTGGAGCCTTTGACCAGGTCTTTGGCCAGAATAAATGGTAAGAGCTGTAATGGATGCCTTGAGGCAAGACAGATTTGTGCTGTTTAGAGCAGTTCATGAAACAGTTGTAATATCTTTCTTAACATTGTTTAAATTATTTATTTGTCTTCTATGGTCACCTTCTGCAGATATGTTAGATATACAGAATTCTGCAGAACAAATTAATTTGCAGACTATTCATAGGAACATATTTAAGTGAGTATTGAAAACTCTTGTATTTATTTTTGGATGTACATCAGATATCTGGATCTAGGAGCTACGCTCTACATGGTATAAACAGGTTATTTTATTCACTGAATAGGTTCAGGTTACCTTGACTGAGTACTTAGAAATGTGCAAGAATCTTGTTGTTATCTTCAGATTAAAAACTGAGTATTTTCTAAGAAGTTAATGTCAAAAATGTGAGACACTTGAAGAAAATTAAAGAGTAGCGGAGATGCCATATTTGCTTATGTATTTATTATGAACTATTTATTTAGTCTTTTTTTTTCCCCAAAATACTAAGGCAGGAGGGATAATGAATTATGAAATATATTCCTCTTCAGCTTAAGAAAAACCTAAACGTGTTGTACTTCTAAATACAGTACTGTTGGTTGACAGCTTCTCTGCTCTGAGGGCTGAAGGTCAAGAGAATACATTATTTATCTGAGTGATATTTGTTGTTTATCCTGGAAATTATGGTGGGTTTTAGATCTATTTTTATATATGTATGCATATATATACATATTTATATATATATAAATAAAATAATATAGATTTTTTTTCCTCATGAAGTAACAATGGGAAATATTGAGTATTCATCATGGTGAAGCAGGGGGAAAGGGCAGTGCTTTCCATGAGATTTACTGGAATTGAAAAACAGTTTTCAAACTGTATTGCATTAAAAGTGGTTACTTTTGATGCTTATAGATAGGGATATTGACATATTGAAAAAATGGGATATTCAAAGCACTGATGAATCCTTGAACAAGAATATCAGGGAAATATTGCCAAGTAAATGAAGATGAGTAATGTCAGATAATGACTGTCAAGCAGACGAGATGCAAACGAAGCTGAACAATGTTGGATGACGGTTGTTAAGTGGACGTGAACAAATCGAGATGAATGATGAGAGATGGTGAATGTTGAGCAGGCAAGAAGCAAATGAAGATAAACAATGTCAGGTGATGTTTACTGAGCACCTAAGAAAGAGAACAAAAGCATTTTCTTTTTTAGATGGTTTATTCACACTGAATTCCAGAATAAAGCCCTTTCTGTATGGGCTTGCATGTTTTGAATTTAGAATAACTGTCTGACAATTAGATGACACCAAAAAAGCTTCTGGTAATCTTTTTTTTAAAATACTGCAAATGTATGCCATAGTCTCCTGGTAGCTGACCTCCTCCTTGGATTTAGTTACAGTTGAGATGTGCCCCTTGCAGTGAGCTCCTCATTTAAAGAACAGTGTCATGCTGTGGGTGCTAAAGGAAGCAGAAAGGCTTATTAATGCTTCTTCATTACACTCAGGCTTTTATAAATATGAATCGCTCTGGGTTTTATGCTTACCTATTCCTCCCTTGTTGTTGAATTTTAAATTGAATTTACTTTGTGTTCTTTTCCCACAATAAACAAACAAAAAACCACCTTCTTGTTTCACTCAGTAATCTTAAGAGGGAATATAGTGTGTAATATTTTCATATTTTATACTTGGATTTTATCTAAACTCGAGCAAATTTAGAAGCTGAGTTTTAAATCCTGAGTTTTACTGATGATAAGGGAGCCAAGCTATTGAGGTCCAAAATCAGAGGCAGCTGGAAGGATCAAAACCCACCTATTTGAGAAGAGCTTCAGTCAGATCATCTTAGGCATCTAAGCCAGAAAACCTCAAGAGACAGCTTAATTGGGCTTCCTTCATTTTGGAGCTTTTGGGCTCTTATATCACTCAGCTGTACCCCATGTGTTTGTGTGGTATTCTGTCTGTAGCATCTGCTTTGGCGATGGCAATTAATATTACTTACTTATTCTAATTAAAATGCAGTGTTTTCTACTTTAAAGCAAAGCACAATGCAGCACTTGCCAGTAGCTGTCTTGTGGTGGTATTCAAAATACTAAAGTACTTGCCCATATTTGCATTCTCCCAGCCTTTCCCTCTTTCCCTGTATTGCTAGCCACAGTAGATTTAAAGTCTAATTTACCCTGCTTGTTTTCCTTTTCCCTGCACAGTCACTTCCACTGCCTCAAAGTGACTCCAATATTATGCCACTCTGATCAGAAACACTTTTTTTTCTTTTTTTGTTTGGGCAAAAACATTTGCTGCTTTCACCAGCCCCACAGCTGTGTTGTCCTGGTCCCTGGTGGTGATGGCCACCCTGGGGCACTCTATGCGGGCAGAGCAGGTTGGGGAGCTGGTCTTTGACTCCTTCCTCATCTCACCGTGGCTGAGTTACCTGCAGGTGTTAATTTTCCATCAGAGTTCCACTCTAGGTGACTCAATTTTATGAGGCTGTGCTGCTTTCCTCCATGGTCTCTAGTCAGATGTCGCAGAAGCAATGGGCAGGGTGTGATTCATGCAGGCTCCTCAGGCTGTTTCTATCAAGACTTGTATTTTCCCATGTCAGCCTGCTAGTTGGCACTTCATATCTCCAAGTAGAATCAGTTAGCAGTGGATTTTCTACTGTTTGGAAATTTGATATTTAATATTTTTCACCCTAACCTTGATAAAAAAGCCAACATACAATAGATTTTATAATTTTCAGTTTGTTGAAATGTTTCAGTTTTTATTATAACTATTTAAAAGACCAGACTTCTAAAAAAAGCAATTCTGAAATAAGCAATTAATCTTTCCATTCTGAAATTGTGAGAAAGGGTTGTTTTGCCATTTACGTGGTTTCTTTTTGTAGTGTTAAGATGAATATTCTTCAAGATTGTTCAGTTAGTCATTTTTGATAGAGAAAATTTATATTGAAGCTATTTTTTGGCCAATTCTCAAGCATTACAGAGAATATTTCTTTTAAGGGTCATTGACTCCCTATATTACTGTGGCAAACTCTTTATTAAGTAACCTTTATGATTCACTGATATCCAGAAACTGGGTTAACTGGGTCCGTTCTCACTGTAGCCTGCCTATTGGAGCAATTACAGTGACAAATTTAAATGCTGGTTAAGCATTTGGCTACAATAAATATATTTTGTATATCACTCCAACTGAAATGCAAACTCCTGAAAGAACCAGATCAATGGGAAGAAATTGGTGTTCATTTAATTAGCAGTGAAGTTTAATTACTCCTTTAGTTATGTTTATGTGTTTGTATATCTATATCTACAGATATAGATATAAATAAGAGCTATTATTTCATTTAAGTTTAAACAGAAATAGTTTAACATCAAAATGTTATGATGTAAGTACATTAGTAAACTAGTAAATTTTCAAAAGCAGTTACCTGATTAACTGTCCATTCTAAAACACAGATGCCAATTAACATTATGGCTATCATGTACTGTCCTATATTGAAATATAGTAGCCAAAAAAATTGAAATTATTATCTACTGTGAAAAAGATAGGCTTAGAATTTCATGCCCAAAGTTGTCTTTTGATGTGTCCTTATTCTGTGTAGTTGACAAACTATGGAAAACTATTTTTTAAACTGTTAACTTTTCAAAGGATTAACTAAAAAAAGGCTGAGTAGTCTTCTCTACAATTAGTAGGAAAATATGGAAATGTTTGGGTTGAATTCCAATGAACATCAATGAATTATAAAAGAATCATTGATGTTACTGCAGCTGCAAATCCTCCACAAGATCCACATGCATTTTCCAGTCTGAGGAACATTAATGTAAGACATGTAATATAACAAAGGTTTTTGTCATTGGCTTAACTTCTGCCAAATTCAGTGCCACTGGGCTCACTTCCCATAGTTTCTTGTTATCTCATTACTGCCTTACAAAAGGCATAGTCTTCAGTAGTACAAAATTGACTTTCTTTGTTCCAATTTTAGCATGTTAATCCTTTGAAAGCAAGGATTTTCACGTGGTGGGTTTGAGGACTCCCAATACAGCATGAGCTCATTCCAGGTCAGATCCAATGTGGATGACATTTTCTTTCCTGTTCATGACTGTAAGTAGTCAAATGTGCTTCTTGGATATTGGTCTTCCTATTTTTACACTTTGGGAAAGAGAAAATTAATAGATGGTGTTTTGGTTCAAAAAAGTACTGATGACATTAATTTGCAGTATTTTAGTACTATCCAATGAAATCAAGACTTTTTGTTTTAGTAGTTTTGATGTTTGGTGCAATGAAATTATGCAGCATTTTTCTCCCTAATACCTCCATGTGCTATCAACCTGCCACTCAAACATTTAAATCTGAGTACTCTTCAGCTCAACATCTTGGACAGGTTTGTGGATGGAAATTGAGCTACACATTAGGAATGTTGCGCATCGCTGTTTTCCAGTTTTTATGTTCCTTTTATCTTTTTTTGTGTATTCTTTCTGCCTCTTCTTGGATATTTCAGGCCATAAAACAGCTAGTGTAGAAAAGTGAAATATAAAAAAAAGGGGCAATGTCTAAGTTTATAAACTTAGCATTCTTTTAGTTATTGTATGACCTTTGATAGGTATGCCAAGGTCTGTAATTATGAAAGCTATTTAAAAATAGCAAAATGAAGTGCATATATGCTACTGAATTAACAGAAAAATGTTGAATTATACTCTAGTTGGTACAGTTTCACATTCTTTTATTCTGTAGTATAGAGCACCTTGGACTGCTGCTGTTCTGTGGGTTTTCTGTGTAGCTTTTTTCCCGTACAGTGTTCTTGCCACTCCCCGACAGTCCACCTCCCTGACACCTGTAAAAAGAAGTGAGATTTTATCAATTATCACTTCAAATATCATCAGAAAAATGGAATTGAAACAGCCCAAGCCCCCAAAATGCCTCATGCCATCAAAACATTAACACTTTAGAAAAAAGAGTATTTTCCACCTTAACCAGCTGTCAGCATATGAAGAAAAAGAGGGAATAGTCTGGACTGCATTCTTGGAAGACAAGTTCATCTAGAGGCAGATCTGTTTGCAAAACCATAGCAGTCCCTCAGATGCAGAAATTGGCAGAAATTCTCTCTATATATCTTTTTTTTAATGTGTACTCCTGCTAAACCTTCATTTTATTTTAATCTGTATCCCCTGCAATTAGAGTAGCAACATCAGTTATTACTAGCTGGTATCTGCTGCTTCAAGGGATCTTGAAGAAAAGAGCAGAAGACAACATGCATACAGGACTTCCCATGCTAGTACTGTTGAAGCCACCCAATGTGAAAGTTTAAAATGAAGGGGTCCATTTGCTGACAGATTAACCAGTTTTCTTCAGACACTTGTGTGGTAGAGAGGCTGATCTAATGGTACAGGGATGGAGGTTTCCTCTTCAAGCAGGGGAAAAATTACTCTAATCCTGAAGAATAGGCATAAATCTTGAAGTAGACTGAATTTAACTGACAACATACAGTGTTAGGCTTAAGGTGTACCAAGATGTCTAAGTTAAACTCTTTGGCTAGTGGCAATATAGGCTTTTATTAAAATGTTCATTCTTCAGTTCTTAAACTCTCTTATTGTAAATATGCTGAGGAAAAAAAAAAAAGGGCAGAACAGGCTATTTGGCTTAAGTGCCTCTGGCCCTGCTTTCATCCTTTGTATCTTGTTAGTCTCTGACCTGAGTTGTGGAGTGGCAGGGCAGCAAGCAGCGTAGCTGGAAACATGGGTAGCATGGGTAGGACGTCCTTATGGGTAGCACAAGGTGGTAGCAGCAGGCACTTCCATATAGCACCGCTGCCCACATCCCTGCGGAGAGAGGCACGATTCAGTGAAACACAAAGCTTTTCTTGGCCTCTTATATCCCTGGCCTTAAGCTTTAAAGTGCCAAAAAGGAAAGTGATTCTGATGGCCCTGTCATGATGATTGCCTACCTGAATGAAACTGGGACTAATGAGGTCTTGATACTGCACTCGTTACTCAGGCAAGGTTTTAATTAACTGAGGTGTCAGGTCCTTAATGCCTTATCCTCAAGCACCTTCTTTCCTCTGTGATGCTTCCCTTTAGCTTCCAATTTCAAAATGGATTGCATTGAATGCAGGTTCCTTCATTTTGTTATTATAAAAATCTTTGCTATTAAGATAAATGGAAGTTGTTTCTTTTTTCATTTTGCGATGTTTCAGTGCATGCTGTTGGCACTGTGAAATAATAAATAATATCTCACAAGCTTTTTCTCAAGTTTTGAGAAGGCAACAAAATTACAGAAAAGAAGCATCTTTTTGTGTGTGTGTGTGTGTGTTCTTTTCCTCTGGTGCTAACTGGTTATTAGTTCAAGCTCATGTCTGCCAAACCCTGTAAAATAAAATTTTTGAAGTAGCATCTGTCTCTTCTAACAACTTGTGTGGATTGCTGTGGGAGTGAAATTTCTTTTGACTCACCTCCAGTTCCAAAAGTATTTGTGTGTTCTTATCTATTAAGAATGAGTCTGCAAAAGATCTATATGCAAGCCTTTGTATGATAGACAAGAAAGGTTTACCTGAGGCATACTTTCCTCATACTATGAGCAAATCAATGCTGTGCCCTTGGAGTTATCTAAATCCCAGAATGTATCTCTTTTATAAACTTGTAAATTGCAGAAAAGCACTACATTTTTTTCTATGCACTGCAATAGAGTTTTGTTCTACAGATCAAAATGAAGCTGCCTAATAATGAGGCTAGCCTAAGGTTTCTGGTGAAGTTTTTTTCACTCTTATTCAGCTAGTTCATTGGCAGGATACCTTCAGACTTTGCTGGTCTTTATATTATGACTTTTTTTTTTTTTTTTTTTTCTCTGTACAGCAGCTGGAATTCATCTTTGTAAAACTTCACCAACATCTGTGGAATTTCACATTAAAAAAAAAGAAATTAATTTGAGGTTTACTGAAATATTATTGTACATTAGGTATGGTTGGAAATGTCAAAGGAACTTCTGTTTTGAGAGATTAGCTGTTATATTCCATAGTATTTGGCACACAACAAAGTAAACGGGTTTAGGCTCCCGAATAGCATAGTTGCTTTCAAGTAGTTTAACTGTTGATGCTTATGTTAGCTGGGAGAGGTAGATGAACCCAAGAAATGTGAAGTCTAGGATTTGTTAGGAACATAGGGTCTTCACAACCAAGGAAGCAACATTAGAGGGTAGACAATCATTTTCAGTGGTAATGGAGCACTAATAGCTGAGACTGTATGAGTTATTTTTCCCTCCCAGTCTCTCTAGGGCTTGCTTTCTACAGAAATTGGAAGTAGTGGGACAGTCACATATGGTTCCAGCTGATGGCTCTGTAAAGCCCCGAATCCAGGTTTGCTGAGTGCTAGCGAGGCAGCTCCACAGGTTTCTGTCATGTCTAGCCAACTTCTGTGAGTTTGTGTCTGGCTGTGCAAGGAAGCCCACGTCTGGCTAACAGATCTGAACAATATGGCAGATGTGAGAAGACCTCTTATGTATTTTTGTTCCTGCCTCAGCTGTGTTCTCACAGTGGTGGTTTCAGTCAATTTTGTGGGTGACTTCAGCTTTTGCATTCTTATTTTTGAGCATGCTGTATTTTTTTATCTCTGTATCAGTGTGGCAATGGTTGCAAGGCAAGTCATTAATTACATGTTGTTTTTCAGTTCAGCACCCTAAGTGTTCACAAGATAGTATTTGCAAAATTGGTTATCTTCACAGCTAAGCTGTAAGATTTTTAGGTCTTCTGAAAAGAGGGGTTTGATCACTTACTTATATTCTGTAGCAGTGGACCACAATTTAATAGTTGACATTTTTAGGTTTGTACATGGTACTGACCAGCTTAATCTCCTAATATTTCTGAAGACCAAGACAGAACTTCATCTGGCAGATCTTCTATGGGCTGTCCTCACAATGAGGGCAATTGTTTTTCCCTGCAGTTTGTTTATAGTGTTACACCCATAAAGCTGAAAGCTTATTTGTCAGCCAGGAAACAGAAACTAAGCCAATCAAGCCATTCTGGGGTTTGGGGTAAGAAAGAGGTGATATAATCTCTCTTTCCTCCTCTCTTGGGGGAGAAAAATGTTTATGAAGAACAATTTCTAGCCTTACGATCAGGTCTTCCATATACAGAAATCTTTTCACCTGGACTAAGACAGGACACGTTTTCAAATGAGGGTGACAGAATAAGCTGTTTTTCCATTCAAGTCACTGCTTAGTTGTGTGCAAAGGATATTGCTAAGGCCAGAATGAAAATTTGAGCCTCACAGGCCCATTTGCTGGTTAGGTATTTCGGTTGGAAAATGGTTTATGTGACTTGCTGCTCCGCTGATGGTAGATCAGTGTTGCTCTAGGGTAAGCAGTGGAACCATGTCAGTTTATAGGAGATGAAGATTTGCCCCCTTCATATCAAGAAAGAAAGGGGAGAAAAGTCCCTTTATTTATGCATTCTGGATGTTATCATAATCATCCTTTATTTTGGTTATATCAGTTCTCCTCAACCTTATCTTGGCAGAGGATCTTGCGTCTGGGTGAATGGCACTGATGAGTGCTACCTCTTGAGTTGCTGTTAATTTGTCTAGGGAACAGGGCTATAAGGGCTGTTAACAAACCTGTGCAACAGATTTCCCTGCCTCAGACTGCATAGACCAACATCCGACAGATTTCGTCCCCCTCCCCCCCGCTTCACACTGGATGATTCCCCACCTGCCAGAAGAGGTGACAGAACTGACAGTATTTGTCCTGACACCATTTGTTTATTAAGTTGTGTGCCCAAAGCCTGTGAATTATGATCTCCTAACAGATGAAAAACATCTCAAGTTTATTTTTGCACCTCCACAATTACTATTGTTATCTGATGGCTGAAAAGGAAAAAAAAACTTTTAGTGAATACTTTCTCAAGACCAAGTATGTTTGTGGGCAGTCCTTGATACTTATCACTATGGTGTCCAGGTACCTCAGATATTAGGGTTTGATTTTTCTAGTACTCTTCAGAAATTGTTTCCTTTCTTTTTTAAAGATAGTGAAAGGGAGCCAATTTTTACTTAGTATTTATCCCCTTAATGCTTTTTTTTATGGCTGATAAAAAGTCAAAGAAGAAAAAAAAGGAACCACAGAAAGGCTATCCCAGGTCTAGCTTTGGACAGGGGTTGTTTACTTTCCACTTTGCCAGGTGCAGGAGAGAGATGATGGGCTGAGAGAGTTGCATTTAGCATGGTGGGCTGCAGGCACAGCTTGCTTAGTCTCCAGGATGGAGCTAGGATCTTGTATAGGGTTGTGAATGGCCAGGTAGTTTCTGAGGCTGCTGCCAGCTGCTATGCGGAAGACTTCTCCTGCAGCTCACAGTCTCCAGGCTCTCTTGCAGGCATTCGTGCACGATAGTCCCTAGGCCAGCAATGTAGATGTTCAGTCAGATGCAGACTCAGAAATGTGTTCCCACCTGAATTCGCGTGCTCAGGATGCATCTGCTATGCCATCCCTGAGCTCTGGTGGTTGTTCCTGATCTCCCTAAATTTTATTGAATACTGGTTGCCACCCTTTGGTATGTGGCAGCTGTCATCAGGTTACAGTGGTCCTGACACTGCAACTGGGTTATTCTCCCTTCAGAAGAGCCTTCATCCCTCTCACATGAGCAGAACTGTATCCCTGGGACATTGCATAGCATTGTAACTTCATAGAGCAGGAGAGGCACTTCATGGTCACTTCAATGTTCAGTGTTTGGAGAGCCTTCTTCTGGTGCAGGTGCAGTTGCTCCATGCTAGAGATGGTGATGAAGGTGCAGCCTGCTTATTGGTTTATATTAGGTGTGGTCCTGGTGCAAACTCTCTGATTTGGTTTCGTTTGCAAGAAACCCAGTTTGCATGCATCAAGATTACTCCATGATGTAAAACAAGATGCTGCTATGTGCAGACAATTGAGCAATTCACTTCAAAAGTGGACTCCTGTTCTAAAATAAAATGCTGATGTGGACATATCCAAAGGGGATCCCATCCTTCTTTGCTGTGAGTTCTTTGTTCTTAGAACATATCAGTTACTCTAATAGCTTATTACTTCTTATTACAACAGTCATAGTATTCCCCTCATTTGACCATCACTGTGACAGTTATGCTGTCACTAGTATCAACAGAAGATGTAAATATATATGTATCTCTATACATGGAGTAACTTGATCCCAAACAGAAATGAGAGCATCAGAAGAGAGCCTAACGGAGACGTTCAGAGGAGATTGGTAGGGAACCCAGTTATTCCCCAGTCCCAACCGTGTGGTCCAACCTGATCCAATGTTGAGAGAGCATAAGCCTGGGATAGGCAGATGTTCACATGAAGCACTGAGCAAGTCTAGGAAAGATGGCTAGTCAATAAAATGTGTTGCTTGCTAAGGGCTTATTTTTTATTTTTCTAGTTAATCTTGCTTTGTTTGAGTCACTCATCTGCTTTGCAGTTGATTGGAATCACATTTCCTTCCTTTCCAATTTAGGAAGGAAACAAAATGTCATATTTGAGGGATATGGCATAACCAGTCCTTCTCATATCTACCTTCTCCTTTCCATATATCATATAAGAAAGAGGGAGTGCGGGTGACATCACTGCTATCGACTCAATCCCTCGAAGATCCTGAGCAGCCTCTTCCCAGGCAGTCAGGTTCTGATGCACTCTGCTGCCTTGGATTACTGCTAACTGTGAGTCTGTACCTTTTAAACTACACTGCAATATATCTCATATTTAGCATTGCAAGGTGGTGAAAACTGAAAGAAGATTATGCAGCCTCACTTCCTCTAGGATGTTTTGTTATTAATGAGTTTAACACCTCTACTTAATACAGTCTTGTTTAGTTGCCGTTAGAGACGTGACATCAGTTCAGACTTAAGAACTCTCAAATTATTTTGTCTGTCTCACAGGTTAACTGGCTGATTACAGATAGAAATTGTAGGTCCAGCTGATTCATCAAGCTAATTAATTGAATTACTTCATCAAGATTAGCTGTGCCCAAATATTGGACGGCAAACTTGGAACTGTGTTGAAAATACTTAACAATACTTACATAACACTTCATGAAATACTGATTTTTCAAACATTAAAATCATGCAAATACAAATTATAATATGCTGGAAAATGGAGAGTTTTAAAAACGGATTTAAACATTTACTATGCAAGAAGCCCTAGAAAAAAAGACGATATTTTTGTTTACTAGCTGAACTAGAAAAGAAGGTGAAGGGAGGATCTGGTAGGTAGTATTGCTTAAAAAAAAAAAAATTGATGTAGCTTTCCATCTCTGAAAAGAAATTTAAAAAGTTTTCACATTTGATCAACCTGTTTAATCTGGCCTCGAAGTGGAATATGTTTCTTTTCCCTTAGTAAAGAGCAACTTTTTTTTTTTTTTAATAAGATGTCTTTGATTTTTAAATGCTCTAAGACAGAAAATTCAGTTGTTTCATTTTGGCTTCTATTTAAGAACTGAATTTTTGTAATTTTTTCCTTTTATTTTCCCTTTGGCTGATAGGGTTCATTTAATCTTCAGCCATTCATGTGTGTGTGAAAATAGCATTTGTGAATGCTTCAGTGATTTTTAGTAACTTTTAAAATTGATTCTTTTAAAACTTGTATTTATATTGTGCAGTCAGTCTACATTTATTGTGGTTGGAGAAAAATGTAACCTGAAATTTCACGACGGTTAATAGGAAACGCTCATCAACATTCGAGACTTAATTTTAAATCATGGAGAACAGCAACAGTGAAAGAGGTTGGAGTTTGCAGCCTTGGTGAGGTATTATTACTGGGAGAATATGATCAAGTTTGTGGCTAAACCCAGTTGGCTCAACTGAACAGGGTTTTATCTGTTGGTAGACCAGAAGATACGAGAGCTAAATCATGCCAAATAATCTGTCCCAATGGGACTCTCATTGTGTACTTTGGTTCAGCCTTGAAAACCTTATAATGAATACACAAAGGTATTGAAAGTGGGTTTTGTTTTTAAATGAAGATTAAGTTCATTTATTTCTCAAGGATCTTCCCTCCCTTATGATTACAGCATGAGATGCACAGTCCTCCACTCTTGTGAACATATGGTTTCTTTGAACACAGATGAGTGATTATTTTCTACCCCTCTTTTCTATGGTCTTCCTTATATCATTTTGCTTTGTTGTAAATGCGAAGAAAGTTTTTTTTTTCAGGAAATATTGAGTTTTAAAGACAGAGATTATATGTATCGCTTTGTAAGCAGTGATAGCAATCTTTGTTGTTGCAAGCTAATGCAATCGTGCTCTCAGATTAAAGCATTTCTGGGGACCCAGCGCTCTTATTACTGGCTCTGGAGCCGCAAAGTGCAAAGCATCTTTATACTCAATACCAAGGGGAGGAGTGTTATCAATATAGGAGCCTTTCTTTTTTGTTTTCTCTGTATTTCCACCATCTGCAAGAATGGTAGATTTTCATTGTTTGTTTTTTAAACAAGGAGAAAATGAACACAAGTAACTGCAGAAGTGTTAATAACATTTAGAATAAGTTTTCACATATTGGGATAGCTTTTTTCCCCTCTGTCCTGGGCACTCTGTCCTGCTCAGGCTGTGGAAAGCAGTAAGAAGAACAGAGCTGCAAAAGTCTAGTCGGCATCAAAGGGATGGACTGGCTCCACCATCCCTTGCTCCCTCTCCACATGTCACCAAGGGTAGGTTTTTGAAGCGTAGGCAGAAGAGAAGTGGCTGGTCCAATGCAGTATTTCCAGTAACTGACACAAGCTAGGAGAATTCTTCAAATTTCTCTTAAAACACATGAGAACAGACCAAGAGCAGCTTTGCTTAAATGACTTGTTTCTTGATGAGCCAGTTCTCCACTGAAAGGATTTTGGCATAGAAGTACATAATATCTATTATACTTCTACTGATATAACACTGTTCCTTTTATGTTCAAATAAAAATTACCTTTGCCCAGCACGTATGTACAATGTAAGTTCTTTGGAGCAGAAACCAATCCTTATCATCACCATGTTTTGAGTCTAAAAGTGAGATTGTAAAAATCCTGCTCATTCTGAGTAGACCTTACTCAGCAAATGTTCCTGTCCAGCTGCGAGTATGAACAAGCTTCTCAGGAGCTAGCTCTATATTAAAAACCAGCTACGGATAAGAAAATTATTTGTTGTAAACATTTGAGGCAATCCTAGCCCTCAGTGTGGTTCTGTAATAAGGAATTGCCAAGTGTCATAGCTGGTTTCTTTTGTTATTTCCCAGTTTGAGGCTGCGATGGTTTAATTTCAGACAGGCTTGGGAATACTCCCACCTTGCCACAGGTTGCCTAGTCCCTAGTTAAATCCCAGCCACAAAGTTGGTATAAAGTTCCCTTTGCTTCTGCACCAAATTTATCATGGCAGAGTCCAGAGGATAGCCTCACTGTCTTTTGGGTCATTTCAAAATAGATGAAAACGGTACCCGAAAATGGTACCGAACTTTCGGTTCACACAGGATGTCTCAGTCATGAGTCCTTCATGAAGGACTGATGTTAGACTGAGGAAAGGTGCAGTTCTAGTGGAAAAGCAGTCCTCTGAATCGTTTCTGGCAAAGAGAATAATGTGTTGATACTGGATGTTGTGGAGCCATCTAAGTTCAAAGGTGATCATTTTGACAGAAAACGTAAAAATACCATCACTTACTGATAAAGCAAAATTCCCTTTGTATTTAGTAGAGTACCAAGAAGACTTTCTAGACCCCTTAATACATAACATAATGCTATTTTAACTTCTTGCTTCTCCTTTTTAAATTATGTGGTTTTTTTAAATTGGTAGGTAGTAGATACCACATTTTCTTCAAATATATTTTTCTCTTCTTCAGGCAATTTGATTGCTCAATCATTTTCCAATCTTTTGATATAGTTTCTGCAAGTAATTTTTTAATGAACTAAAATTTCTACTATGGAATTAAAACTCATAGTAAATTTGACACATCTGGGAGAAAATATTTTCAGCGTAAAGTTCTCTAAATTTCCAGTTCATACAGTACTAATCACCTATGCAAAAATAATGTTATTTTCTTGCGACAGCAAATTATAATAATGGGAATTTTAATTATGGGAATTTCAGCTGGAAAATTTTAAAAAATTATAGCAAACTGGTACCAAAATGTAGCGTTTATACGAAAATATTTTTTTCCAAAGCACCGGCCTATTTTTGCCCTTGAATCATTGCTTGAATAAGCTGCAGTGGGAAACACAAGAAAGGGTCAGCTTCTCAGCTGGTGTGAATCAGAGGCACTTCAGTGAGTAAATCAAACTACTGCAAATCACATAAGCAGAGGATCTAGCCCAGAGTCCTCAGCTGCTCTAGCAGTTTTCACTAGGGTACAGACATTTTGATTATCTGCTGCTGTTTGGTAGGATGACTGTTTACTGTGGTGCTGCTGGCTGACTAGCATCAGTGATTACAACTCAAAGAAAAGAGTCACTGCTGTTCACAAGAGCACTGTGTGCCAGAATAAAACTGGCTGTGCCATGATACTCCTCATTCCCTCAGTGGAAAGAGGACTGGTCCATTTGAAAAGGTATTATGCCATTCTTAACATTTAAAAGACCTCACTGATTTTACCTGTTCATGATGCTTAACAGTGACCCTGCAGAGAATAACAGAATAACATAAAAGTTGTATGTGGAAATTACTTGAAATGCACTGTCATACATTTACATTTACATTCTCTTATACAGGGGACAGATATTCAAGAGAGCTACCTCCAAATGTTTTAGAAGGATGCTGAAAGGATATAAGATTCTAATAGATATTGTTCAGTGAAGAGGTTAAACCTCCAAAATTGCTACTCCATCCTACAAAATAATTTAGCATGGTTTCAACTGCTGAACAAAGATGTAGTGGGCTTGGGGTGGGATCTTCTCTTTCTAAAAAGCAAAAACCAGCATGCAAATCCAATTAAACCAAACCCAAAACAATCCATCAGAAGAAGAGTATGACCTTTGCAATTACTTTCCTGGGCCTGGGATGTTTGGGAGTGATCCCCAGGCAAAGCACATAATAAGGGAACGGCCACTGTGGGTCAAAGCAGAAGTCCGAATAGTCCACTGTCCTATCTAAAACAGAAGCTACCAGCAGTTATGCAGTGAAGAGTATAAAAATGGAGTAAGCATATCGTGGCACTTCCCCAGAATACTCTCCTAGTCTCCAACATCTCTGTGTTAATAGCCCTGTATAGATTTTACCCTGGAAATGCGTGTGAGACTGTAGTTTCCACAACACCGTGGGGTAAGGACCTATATACCTGTTGTGTGATCAATCACCTCCTTCTGTTTGTTTGGACCACCTCCTGCTACCTGCTAGCTTCGCTGGCACCCTGCGATGGGAGGGATGGTGAACTGCTGGTTCCTATTCATTTTTGTGTGCCACAAATGATGTTATAGACCACCATTGTAACTCCCCTTAGACATCTGTGGTTCAGGTTGTGGCCCATTTATTCATCCTTTATGTGGAAGTTGTCCTGTACCTACACCATTCTTGTCACTCTTCTCTGAAAATTTTGCAGTTCTACTGTAGCCTTTTGGAAAGGGGGGACCAGGACTGCCTCCATTATTCAAAATACTAGCATTCTGTGGGTATGTACAGACACGTAATGATGTTCTCTGGGTTTTTTTCCTCTATTCTTTTTCTAGTAATCTATATTGTTTGCTTTATTAATTGTCTCTCAGTAGAAGTGAAAGAAATGGGTATGCTTACTCTAAGGTACAGCAAGAGTAAGTATAATTGATGTCTAACTTCTCCAACTTCCTTGTTTATCCTTCCTTGACTTCAAATATTAATAATGTAGCCTTTCTTCTCTTATCAAAGACAGATTTGGCTAGAGTAGGCTTACTGTTTACTCTGGAATGGGGAAATCTATAGAGAGCATTTCAGGAGGTGCTCTTGAGTTTGAACATAAGCACTAATTGAAAGTGTGTTACTTTTTTCTGGAGACTGCTGGTCATTTTTTCCTGCTTTCAGTGATGGCAGATGACGTGTCAGAGAAAAGCTTCAGCATTTGATGCTGGATTTGCTGCATTCTGTTCCTCTTGGCACCAGCAATCAAAGAATTAGCACGTCTCCTTTTTACATTTTGCAGGAGGACTTTAGGCAGGGAATGGGAGGGAACCCAGGGAATTCAGGTTTTGGGCTCTGGTGAGCAGATCCTGGCATCTCCCCGCCATGAGCGACAGGAGGGGCGCAGCGTGCTCTGCTAAGCAAAGTGTGGTGGAAGTCCTCAGCCCAGACAGTCCTCTCCCACCCGTGAGCACTGCAGTGCTGCTCACCATACCGAGAGCGCAAGTGACTGCGCCTCCGTACGCTGAAGCTAGCCAGTTTTGCATCGTGCCCCCTCAAAGTGGAAGTGGGAACATAAGGAGTGCATCCACTCCTGCTCGACAGCCAACCAATGATGCATGTAGAAGAAGTGCTGGCAGTTTTAGAAAACTGCTGGCAGCAGATGCTTGCCTGGTGTAAAGTGTCTTCAGCGGTCCTGTGATGATCTACACCAGCTGAGGATCTGCTCCCGGTTATGCAGTTGGGACTTCAGACGGGTGTCTGCGCTGAAAGCTGTTGAGCTTCCCCCACTCATCATTTAAAAGGAATCTTACTCCTTTCAGAGCCTGCATTTTTCACGCCTTGTAATGACACACGCTGATTGTTCCATTCGCTTCATCAAAACTAATCATCAGATGTAAAACATTGCGACTGACACAAACAGGGAATTGCTGTATTGCTAATCTCTCAAAAAATTTGAATCCTCACAATTAGCCAAGCCACAAGACTTTAGAAATGTAACAGCTTTCTCAATAAGCAGTATGTCATTCAAGTCATCGCATAACATGGACTCTGTGAGCAAAAATCTGACTAGTTTTCTAAGAGACTCAAGCATCTTGCTGCTGTTTTGTATGTAAGAGAGGAAGGGGCACAGCACTTTCTTGGTACTCCTTTGTAAGAACTTCTTACAAAATGTCTGCGCCTCTAATTTTGTCAGATTACATTAATTAGCAGTGAAAATCACTCTCAGATTTATTCAAATGCTTTGTACAGACCACTTGTACTTAAGATATTTGTGGCATGACTCACTTTAATCTTGGGTTTTATAGCCCTTTCTCTTAAAGTAATTTTTGTTGACATTTTCAATGGACGCTTTCCCTAAGAAGTAGTATCAGAAAACCATGAATGAAGCTTTAGGCAGCTACATTACTTTGCAGCAGTAGTAGGAAGAGTATGGTGATAACATTCATTCTTAACTGAAAATTAAAATTCAGCTACATAGCATTTTCCATCTTTTCGTGGTTACCTTTTGCCACATGGTTGTCACACATACATGTGACAAATTGGTGGGTTCTGAAGGTTTTCAGCAAAATAGTATTTTTTATTATTTATTTTAATTTTTATTATTTTATTATTTTTTAAAGTAGATTTCACTATTTTAAATGCATATGTTTCTGAGTGGCTCATTCAAGAAAGAAATAGCACCACTCAGGTTCACGGAGTACTCAGTGATTACACACTCTGAGTTTATGCTTCATAGCGAATAGATGACCTACTTATATAAGAAACATTCTCAAGAGTCCTGTAAGTAATGAAGTGGAGGAACTGTGCATGTTTATAAATAAAAAAATAGGTAAAATATGATAAACAGAAATCATTAACATTTCTGTTCACAAAGATAATTAAACTAGAAGGAAAATCAATACGTTAAGATAGTTGTAGTAAAATATTATTCTAATCTATCTATCTGTTTATAGTTTCCATGGCAGGTTTAAATGAGAGTTTCTTCTTAGGAGCTTGACAGTTGGGTGTTTGTTTTTTTAAAAAAAATGTAAAATCTCAGCAAAAAGGAAGGGATGAGACATCAAGAGGATGTTTAATATCTATCAGAACCACTAGAAAATGAATCATTTGCATTCAGAGGGTGTGAAGCATCTGTGGTTTATGGCTGAGAGAGAGTTGGAGGATCACGGGCCAGCAGATGTAAACAGGCTGAAGCTGATAGTTGCTTAAAAAATGACAACACTGAAGACAGCTCTAACTGGGAAATGGAAGAATGTGGAATGTGCTGTTTCCAACTGTACGTAAGGAATGCAGGAGGTACTCCTTTCCCAGATACGGTTTCTGAATATTAGGACTCAGTGTGTCTCAAGGTTAAAGTGTAATACTATCATAGAGTTAAAGGTAGTTGAACAGGAACTGATCTATTGCAAGACTGAAGTATTGCAGGTGTAGATATAAAACTTGTAACTGCAAATTATAAATCTTATTTTAATCTGTTGTTGTACAACTGCTAATTCAAGCTCCAGAATCCCACCTATTATGCCATTGTTACTGCTGTTGAAGCCTGCTGCTCTCCTATTCCAAATACCCCTCAGCACACCATTGCTGCAGCACTGAAGCTCTGAAGGACTGAAAATCTCAAGACATTGAAAATATCCGTGAACACTGAGAAAAAAGGCCTGCCACTCTATAACCACAGAAAGACCCTTATGCCATAAAGCTGATATACATAACATCTTGTAAGGGCTATTTTAGGTATCAAGTTCAGATGCAATTTAGGAAAATGAAGTACTGAAGAGAGGAACCCAACTTCCTTTTAGGACCAGTGGGGAAAATGGGATGGAGGGTGCAGTAGTCAGAAATTTCTGAGCTAAATAAATGCTGGAAGGGCAATGGTTTTCTTCACCACTGTCTGAGCTTTGCCAAAGGGTACTGAATAAAATCTGTTAAAGGAAACATCATCTGTTTTATATGGTAACTTGCAGTATCACTCTCAAACTGACTTCTGCAAGCAAGCAGGAGGCCTAACCTAGCCTCTGGGGTTGCCAAATGTAGCTTTCACTGCAGATTGCCCAAAGGGTTTGTCAGCACCACCAATTTATTTGGATTTTGTCATTTTCATAAAAGCCATGTGTCTTGAGACTGTCAGATTCACTTGAGTCTACTTGAAACAGTAGATAAGATTAAAACGAGAGATAAGCTCCTGACTAGAAAGCTGAAAAGGCTGTTGCAAAAAGGAGGCATAAAGTAGGGAAATGTAAAGTGCACCTGAAAGCAATCTTTTCTCCAAACTGCCATATAAGATTGTGACTGGTCTTAGATGCTGTAGCTGAGGGCTGATGCCACAAAGCCCCGGTTAGAGAACTGCCTTTGAGAGCAGACATGTGAAATGACTTTGGGAAGGGAGCAGCTCAGTCCTGCTCGCCCTGGGCACTCTCTGACTTGACGTTTCCGCTTTTTCCTTGGTCTCAAACAGGTCTCTCGGGCTCACTAGCACTCTGTTCCTGCCTGTTTTATCCTAAAGAAAATGGCTTTGATAATACATTTCTACTAATATTTACCCAGTTTCTCTTCACTAATTTCCTGGCATATTAATTTCCCCTGTCTTGGGGAACCTTCTTGGGGAATGTGCATCGCCATTTTAGTCCTCACTTAGCACATTACTTCCAGCTGAAAGGCTTTTTAGTCCTCACTTAGCACGTTTTTGCTGGTTGAAAGACTTTCTTTTTTTTTTCCTTTTGTTTTCTAATTTTTAATAGGTTTCTACCTTTTCTGGGCTGACAGGACCCCGTATATATCATAAGAAGTAGTCATTTTGCTGCATGTAAATCCGATTAGAATTCTAACTGTTGAGTTTTTCATTGAGACCATCCACAGCAGCTGCAGTGTTCAGACAGTTGTTTAAATTCTTTTCGATGGTGTCTCCTGTTGCCAGTTTTGGGGATCCTGCTATGACAAAACGATTGATGTTGAGAAACATTCATGCTGCAGGTGGGATTCCCTGCAGAAGCAGATGTGTTCACCCCCGGGCAGGCACAGAAGTAATGTCTAGTGTAGGAGATGTGTGATTCGCAAGAGGGAGAAGTGGGGCTGCATGTATTTCCACAAATCAGATGTTTGCACAGGTGAAGCTTTCACAGACTGTGGACATTTATCCTCACTTGGATGCTGAACCCACTGCAGCGCATCCCTCGCTACGACTGGCAGTTCTGCTAAGACTTTGTCAGGGGAAAGGCATCTACTCCGCTGTGGTCCAGCAGGCTCTGGTCTGTCCTCAGCTTAACGAGCTATGTAGAAACTACATGACCTGACTCTGCAATGTAAGTGTAAATCAGGAGCTCCTCCACTGAAGTAAGTGGGATTATGGCACTGTAAAAGTGATGTATGTGAGAGGAAAACCAGAGCCATGAGATGAATGACTGGAGCTGCCACTGAGCTGTAGAATCTCCTGGCATAGCTGGTCTGTAAGATGCACAGACTGTGTGCGATGCTTTCAAAATCAGAACAGCAAAAAAGAAGGATTTAGGGGAGACATCAGTAAAGCAGCAAAGCAGAGGGTCTTGTTTAAAATAGGGAAACAAAAATAATTCTAAACTTTCTGAAGAATCAATAGTTGCTCCAACAGAAAGCAAGAGTGGGTCTTTTCCTCACCATCGCTTTTGTTTTAAAGGCTGGGGGAAAGGATAGCTTTAAGTTCCAGATTCTATTGAATTTTTTTTGTTGTTTTTTTTCCTTCTTCTTCTCACTTTTCTGTGAAATTATGCTAAAGCTGATTGCCACTCTACTGCCTGTGGTAAAAAAAAAAAGATTCATCTTGGGTTTAGCTTTAGGATTGCTCTCTCATACTTGCTAGAATTCCTTTAACACAGACTTTGCAGTCAGTTCTTAAAATTTCCTTCTACAGGGAAATAGAAAAACACAAATGCAGAAGAAGAACTTGTCTACAGCCTTTTTGAGTTTCTTATGGTGTCACCAGTCTTTGGAGCTGCTTACTTCTTTGTTGCTCTGGAGAGGTTAAGAGCAGCACTCCCGTGGTATATTATGTTGTGATCTCTTTTAAGTTCCTCAAAAGATTCAGATGTGAAGTAGAGATCTCAGACAATTTAGCTGTGAGGTAAAGATTCAGTTTTTCTGAGTGAAACCTCAGTGCCTCAATTCATCAAATACATATTTTGTGTAGGCCAGTGTCACATGAATTTTAGATGCTATCTTAGTGCATTTTGAATATATTTTGCCCTGATCAGTTAAGCTGTGATTCAGTTGTGATTAGACACACATCCTCTCCAAGCAGATGAGTAGTCTCACTGAAACCTTTTACCGACAGTTCACGTAAGCTACCTGATTGCAGAACTGTTACCTACGTTTCTGTGAGCGATATATATCTGGTTTGAGTTAGGTTTGATTTTTTTTTTTTGTTTGCAGGCAAGTGTTTGAGAGTCATCAATGTGACAGCTTCCAAGTCAAAAATAATTCTGGGTTATATTTTTTTCCCCCTTATAACTGCCCTTCTCTGCCTGTTTATTTGAAGGCACAATGCAAGTTTTAAAGGAACAGCCAGCAGGGAAATGCTGCATTTTTCATTGGGGTGATGCATATAGAAAGTGAGAGACTGCTGAGTCAGGCACAGTTTGCTGTTTGTCGCTGCCTAAAACCATTAGCAATATAAGATTATACAAGGCACCTGCTGAAAGATCAAAAGATATCTTACTTGAAACCCTGGAGAGTGATATTAAAGGCAGATTTGTAGCATGTACCCTGCACAAAAATAAAAACAATTTCTTTTTCTGAGAGCTTTTATGGCTTGGCTAAAAAAGGCAGGAAGGTGGCATGATTTTCCATGGCTTGTCGCAAGCCTTTGAGATTGTCCGACGTGATCTTTGAAACATCGGATGAGGAGGAGGGGGTAATTATTACTGATATTGCTTCATAGAGAGGCATAGAGTGGTCACATCCTTTATTGCTTTAAATCCACTTTGTTCATCTTGGTGTGTGTGGGGGGGTGGCAGGGCTCAACCAACATTGCAGCTTTGACTTTAAAGTGCTTTGCTGCCTGATGTACTGAATGGTGCTGACCTGAGTGCCAGGGTCCTCTGTGTAATGCAGGAGGGGAGCTGGGTGCATAAAAAGCCAGTGCTTTAAAAGCTCGCGCTAACCAGCAGAAGTGCTGGAGGGGGGAATATGGCTGAAACCTTGATCCTCTCAGGAGCAAAGTTAACAAACTGTGTGCTGCAGGAGAGCATCCATCTCCAGTCTGATTTCCTTACGGTATGAGAACAGAGTAGAGGAAAGCAGCTAGTGAAACACTGCTGCAAAACTAAGAAGTGATGATGAAACCCTTTATTCCCTTTTCCTTAAGTTAGAGCTTCAGCTGCCATTTTGCAGCTGACCGCTGTAACTGCCTGCTGCTCTGCAGTGGCAGGTGCCTGGGTGACACATGCTTGAAGGTTTTCACTCTGCTTTCACTTTATGTAATTAATAATTTATTGGTCTGGAGAAGAAAACATACAACTGCAGCCTAATGACGAGGGGGTCTCTCTGGGAGAAGTATGAAGTGGGTTCATGTCCCTGCTCCAGTATGTACTTAACATTATGCATTCATTGAAACAAGCTCTTGCTGGGTCAGCTCCTCCCTAGGTGACTACTGAGATCACCAGGAATCAGTGATTCCTGCTCCTGTCTATCTACTCTTTCTCTCCATACTCTATTCCTCATGGAAAGTGGAATAGTTTATAGTATAAAGATTATTAAAGTACCACTCTTGAAATATTACACAGCCTGGTAGTCTGAGTCTTTATTTTGGCAGTAGGAGCTGCAGGTTCAAACCCCTTCGAGCAGAGGATGGAGTCGAAGATTTGCTGCTTGTAACCTGTGTGCATGTGAGTGAAAGGGGAAGGCACATCTTCTCCTCTTACATTGTTATTTGCAATCTGACCGAATAGCTGTGCTCTGTGAAAACCTGCATTCTCATGGAAAAAGAGAAAACTGCAAAAATTAGTCACAGTGGTTCATTTGGAAGCAGCCCAGCTGAAAGTCTAGCCTTAACTTGTGAAGTGATAATTGGTCTTTCTAAGATTATTGCTAAGTTAACCACTTTGTGAGTAGCCAAAACCAAAGGGAGGGTGCTTATGATACCTGTGGAATCATCATGTAAATAAGATACAAAAACAAATTCCTCCTTATTTTCAAATCTGACTCTCTCAAAACAACTTTAAAACCTTTTGTTCAGCAAAGTTATAAAACTTTTCAATCATTATGCCCAAACTGAAGTAGTACATAAATATATAAAATTATTTTCTTGTCTGCTGTAGAAGTGTTGCTTTAAGTCTTACTTTTCTGCAGAATGGCTGCCCCAAGTAGAAGGCTGTGAATGTGCTTGCTGTTGGCATGTTTTGGCCATGTCCTTCCATCTCCTGCAGATGCCAAAAGCAATCACAACAGCCACGGATGCAGCCCCAGGAGGGTTCTTCAGTCGAAAGGGATTTCCTGGTGGCAAAGAATCAAGTCTTTTATTCTGCTGTCTATTCTTGCTGTGGGGGTGTTCAGAGAAGAAGAGGGCCACAGCCGAAGCGCCTCCGAGCCCTGCCAGTCCCTGCTGCTGTAACAGGCTGTCAGAGCTGTGGGCACTCAGGTATGAGTTAGAGCAGCTTTTTAGTGTCTTCTGCTTTGTGCCAGAGCTTGGGACTGTTCCCAGCCACCCTCAGTGTAGAGGTGGCTTAATTCCCCTGAGTCTGGCACAGTATCGTGACTAGTGGGTTTGAGAGCACTTCTAGTGCTCAATAGCAATTTTCCAGTGCTGTGAACATGACACTGTCTTACCTTGCAAATTCTTCCGTCGGCAAGCCATTGTCCCAGCTCCAACTAAAATGTCATTTCAGGAAGAGACTCTGTACGCATTTGTAATAGCTGTTTGTGCCAAACACTTTTGAAAGGCTTTAGGTCTTCAGACCCCTTAGACTGTCAGGGGTCTGAATGGACATAAACATACGTTGATAGGAGTGATGACTTGAAGATGCTAAACAGAGAAAACGAGAATAAAATGACCACCCCTAGAAAAACAAGGCATGAATATCATGAGACAAGCCTTCAAGAGAAAACAGCAAAGAATAAGACAAAAAAACCCAAACAAAACAAACCCCAAAACCCCAAAGTCTAGGCGAAAAGGAATATGTGGTAAGCTAAAGAAATTTAAAGAATTCAAAGAGTGCTTTTTCAAAGATCACTAAAGAGGTAGGTACAGGCTCATTGTGTAGTCTTTGTGCTCCTCCAGGAACACAGGGCTTTAGTTCAAGTCAGTCACTCATTTCAAATATATCACTGTAGTTTGGAAGTTGGCACATTACTGCTAAAATCAGTGAATATGTTTTAAAGAGCTTTTTGGCTTGAAGAGAGATTAGAAAGTTCTTCCTAAACTTTTTTTTTTTTATAGACACATATGATTCTTCCACATTTGTGTTTTAGCACATTATTTAACCAATAGATTCTTGGCTGAGTGATTGTATAATGCAGGAGATATTCCAGGAACTGGCACTGTATATCTGATGGGAATAGCTGTATTTCAATTCCCTTGCTTTGTGTCTGAGAGCATTTACTTTCTTCTGCCTCTCCTGTTGTCAGAAGTCATAATTTTCCTTCCAGATCCATCCAGGAACTGTCTGACAAAAGTCTGATGATCGTCTTTCCAAGCATTGTATCAACTCACATTCTTTGTATGAGGTATTTTCTTAAAACTCTGAAGTATCAAAGAACTATTCCTTTCTCATTTTACATATGGGCGATTGAGGCAGAAGTACAAGCCAGGAGCTAGTGTCTACAGAGCCAAAGTCCCAGGCTGGAAACCACCCAGTCACTCCTTTTTTCTAGAAATGGAGAAGAGAGATGCTTGCAATTACCTTAGTATGTTGATGTCACCTTGCCAATAAAAGCTTTTTTCCTAGAAGGCAGTCTTGTGGGTAAAAAATAAAAGGGGGGGTGGTGGGGTGGGGTGGAGGAAGGCATAGAGTAGCCAAATCTCATTTAAATATAATAGAATTCATTGCTGGACTGGTCTTAAGTTTATTGTTCAGTGCGAAGAAATGTGCTTATTAGTGCTTATTAGATTGTTAAGTGTTTTTCTTTGGTCATTCTCATCCATATGGAATTACCTAGGGTACAGACAAATAGATATTAATGGGCTGCGAGAGCTGTTGTGATTCCATTCTGAATGCCAAGTCGTGCTGGTTCCTTTTCATTCCTCCTGCACTTATACAGCTGCAAGGTAGCGTTTTCTATATTTCTATTTTCTACTGTCTTTTCCCAGCTGATCCTTTTTAACATACGGTTGTTGTTTTCCTTTCAAGTACAGAATAAATGTCAATTAGTCCCTCATCTGTTTTGTGACTGATCCTTGAATCTCAAGGGTGTAAAATCCAAGTAGGTCTGCATGTTGTGCTCATCTAAAAATGGAGATTCTGGCCTATAATCTTTATCTGCTTTACCTGGCAAACTTTGAATCTGATGAAAGGGTCTGCATGAGAACAGAGCCCAGTGAGTGCAGAAGAGCAGGGGGGATTAAGCACATTTGTCACCATTACCTTTGTTGTGTCTCTTCCAGTAAATAGAGCATTCCTTTCACTCACATTCCTGCCGGTTTCCCGGTGTCCACTTTCATTTTGAGATGAAAAGAATACAATTTGATTTTCTTTCTCAGATCTACATATTGATATTGCTCTGCCCTTATTGTACTTCTTACTGGCTCATTCTTGCTAATATGCTCTTACAAAATTTCTCATAAATGTTTAATTCCTAACAATAGAGTACCGGAATAATTTTCATGGTACAGAAATGTTCCGCTGACCAACTTACCGGAGTAAAAATGCTAATATGACCCTTGGGTCAGTCATGCAGCCGTCTTTAATGTAAATTTAATACAGTGATTCCCCTGGAGATGGGAGATGGCAGGCTTACCAGAGCTGCACTGAATCAAGGTATCAGTTTTTAGCAGCCCCTGGTTACTAGGCTACTGTTCACCTCTGAGACCAGAAAAGATGATCACAGAAATGCACATATACAGCTGGCTATGTTGTATGAAGAAAACATTTTACAGATTTGATGAGAGGTTTAAAAATAATAAAGGACTGGATGGGAGGGGGTAGGGGTAAAGGCAGAAGGCACTGGGTTCCAGTGTCCCGCTCCGTTCTCCAATTGTTTCTCTGTAGAAAAACCACAAAAAGCCCAATCCATACACTCGATATCAAATAAAACATCATATTTTTCATAAGCTGAATAGATGCCTTGGAAAGCAGCCAACAAGGGAATTTTCCACTTGTGCTGCCTTTGCAGCCTCTTTCAAACCTACTGTTAAGCAGCAGGGGCACATATGCACTTCACTCCCTTTTCTATTATGCAGCTATGACACATTAAGCTCCTTGGAATGGTATTCATATTTTATCAGCTCTCCTAACTTTGGTTCTTTATTTATAACGTGCTCTGACTTTTTTTTTTTTTCTTTTCCATCCTGTATATCCAGATTTAGTAAAGAAAGAGACCAAAGCAGTTAAAGAAAAAAAAATACCCTTCTATGAATTTAATCATACCTTTCAGGTGGAGTGTATGTTTTCGCTCAGTGTTAAAGAACTCACCTGATCATTATTTTCTCTTTTCATACACAGCTTGCCAGGGCACCCTCTACAGGTCATATCTGATTTGCTTACATTTAATATATCATCTTTACTTTGAAGAATAGCAGATTTTATGCCCTAAAGCATGATATTTAATCTGTGTCTGCAATCTGTCTTTCTTCCTGCACAAGAAAGTACTGAAGTATCCATGCAGACCTGTGCTGATTTGTAAATGCAATGATACAGGCTTGACAAAGACTTTAGGAAATAGTGCTTAAATATGGGTAGCCTTGTTTTTATAAGCTCAGGAAATCTCTTTTGTAATATTGAGGAAAACAATGATTAACTGATACCAATATCACTATCTTATAATGTTGAAGGCAGTCTGTAAATACCAACAGGAGCTGAATTTACTACCACCACTCTACTAACCTGAGCAGCTAGTCAAAATTAAAGACCCTGCAAGAACACTTTGTGTAGGTAGAGGAATTGGTAACATGAGCACACAATATTTTTGGTACAATCTCAGTGTGTTTGTTTTGTAAATAAGCCCTGTTTTTCGAATACAAGAGAAACAGCCATCAGACATTTTTCCTATTCTGAAATACCAAGCTTGCTACTCCAGTAAGATCTGTCCTCAAGAAGCCTTTCTCTCTCTCTCACTCCTGCCTCCTACTTCCATCATATATTTAGACTTGTTTCTTAGCTCGTGCTTCTGCAAGCAGGAAAACATTTCTCCTCGGCCCACACAGGTCAGTCCTGCCATGGCCTGATCCTATAGCCGTGGCCAGTGAGTCCCAGGCAGAGGTGGGTTTTTTGATGTTGAACAAGAGTAATAGCTTCCAACACAGGTGCCTTGTATGTGAAGATAGTCAAAAGCATTGTTAAAATCAATTGATACATGAAACAGTGTCTTAATACACCCATGGATGCCAGCGAATGATTGAGATTTTATCAGCTGTTTGGTGAGACTGTGTCTCAGGGAAGGCAGGGGTAGTTGAATGTGCTTTCTTTGCTCTAGGGAAAGGATTTTGATGTTTGCATTATTGGGAAATCTTGCATGTCAAGAGAAAAGCCGACCTCTCAAAGCTGGGAAAAGAAACAAAAGAATGAGCGCTCCAATCTCAATCCTTCCTTCTTGGAGGAAGTAAAAATAATGAAACATTGGTTATCTCTTAGTGGATGAAGGATGAATTGCATTATATTTGTCAGAGCAGTAAGAGTGTATGTGGGGCAGATGGCACAGTGTCTTCACACCCTCCCCTCATTGGGGCAGAGCTGCTGTTCTTGGGGAAGAAAACAGGACCGAACTGTGATGGCAGTGCAGCAGAGCATTTCTTAAGTATTCCCTCAATGTTAAGGTCATGCATAAACCTGGGAGCTGTGACTCACGGTCTAATGTTTTCCTGGAAAAAAAGGTTAGAGGTAAAATGGATAGTATGAAAAATCCTTTGCCCACTGTAAAGATCTGAATCTAAAAATACAATCTTTTCGTAGGGCTTTTGTTTCACTTTCCTTCTTAGATGCAGTGTCTTCCATCAAAGATTTTAAGAAGTTTGGAATAGAAAAAAAATGAAACTTGCATTTTAATCTCATGGGTCTACCATCAGCTTTAGACAGCATTGTAGCATGCAAGTGGACTGTAAGTGATAATGTACAACTTGAATTTCTCTGGAATGCCATAGTCAAAGAAACGATGCTCTTCCAGTATAGTCTACCAAAAATATTCCCTTGAGATCCCCGTTTTCAATGTGATCCCTCATTGCTGGGCATTTCTTAAAGCCCTTTGCACCTGCAAAATACACTGCTAACATTTTCTCACTTTGAGCACAGAAAAATGCACGGTGCAAGAAGATGGAGAATTAAGGCCTCCAGCTTACAGAAATGAAAGGAAACCTGGCTTCACTCTGAGCCATATTTTGACCTTGGGTAGGTGTCATTAGATCTGTTGGTTTAATTAAAACTTACCTGTATGTTTCTCAACTTTGAGGACCAACTTTCAGTTGAGTGTTCTTGAACTCTGAGTTTTATGAAGTAGCTGTGAGGAGGGAGTTTGAAGGGTATTAATTCATTTAGGTGTAAAGGTTCATAACCTCTTACAGCAATCCTTTTTTTTTATCATTGCCAGACAGTTTCAGCTGTACACAGCAAGCAGAGTTGAATATGACTTTGAAGGATTTGAGGAGGATACTTCATACTTGCTGATAATCCTAAAGTGCACTTATGCCTGTGTTGTTTTGTTATTTTTCTTGCTACTGATTTTTATAGATTAACCACTTCAATATCTCTTGATTAATAGAAAAGTCAAGAAAAATATTATTTTAATATCGTGTACGGCGTGTATCTGTCCGCTACACACATGAACAGACAAAACCAAAGGAACAAGTAGGCACGGTGGGAGAGTAGGTAAAAATGAAACCATGACCTCTGTGTTAGCATCCATCACAACAGAACAAGTGGAGATCCTCTTTAACTTCTCAAAGTGGAAAGTCTGGTGAATCCTGCCATGTTTGCATATGTGTGAGAGTAATTTCAGAAATAGGAGCTGACCTCTCAGATAGTCCTATAACAATTTACAAGGTTTTCTCACCGTCTTATGTCTGGATGACTGGAATTCACTGAGAATAAACGTTGTAGCAAAATTTCAAAGGAAGAGCTTCCTAGCCAATGTAATTCCATGGATATTCTTCTGAAATCAGTTGACTTTCTCCCAATTTTCACCAGTATAGCTAGGAACAGAACTTGGCACTTTCCTGGTTTTGCTAGGAAATATAAAACGTCAAGTAGCAATTAAAAAAATGTCTAAGTCTGTAGGAACTTTGGTTTTCTGCAGATGGCTTTTTTGTTTTCAGTGATTTTTTGTTAGATTTTAGCCAGAGCTGTTGAAGGAGACTACAGAAAGAGAGAAGGGAATATGGATCTGAGCTACTGGCCTCTTAATATGGGATCAAGCTTCTTTAAAGTCACTCTAATTTGTGAGTTGAGATCAAACAGTTTAAGATAATGAGTGTGGTAAATTCGGGGAAAATGCTTTGATTGCTCAGTGGTGCAAGGATACTTTTTTGTAAAAAAAAAAAATCTCTCAGACATACTACATAAGCATCTTGATTAACCATTTAGCTTCTGCATTTTAAAGGTAAGATGAGCTACAAAAAGTTTTGATTTTTGGGCCAGCTAAAGTGATCATTGTGTGTAATTGCCCTGTTTTACATGTGGCATCCTGATTAACATGTACGTAATGTCTGAGCTGAAGTGACCTGGTGTGAAGTAAAATGGCCTGAGCTCTGACTATCATGAACAGTCTTGGACCTCGTTCATTCTTATATCCCTGCAGACTCTGACATGTGCTGGAACAGAGAGCTAATGACAGAAATAACAGAGGCATGACTCAGAGCCGGCTTGTAAGAGCGAGAAAATGATGGATAAAAATGTGTCATGTTTACATCTAAGGTTATTTTGTCGAGGATTAGAATTGCATAATAAACAAAAGTTAGTTCTTGGATGCAAATATTTGATTTTTAAAACTATTTTGATAAGTAAGATATACAGCACTTTTTAAGCACTTTTAGCAAGACGTCGTCTCTGGTAAGTGCAAGCAGAATCCATGAAGTATTTCTGTAAGTTTAAAATGAGATTTAAATAATTTTAAAAGGTTTACAGGTTTGAAAGCTAAATTATACAAGACAATTATGGAGCTCATTAATACAGATAGAATTGGTCTCAAGCTGCAAGACCGAAGCCTGAGGCTTTGTTTCAAATAACCTTAAATGTAGGTTTAAGCTGACAGTAAAAAATGTGCCTAACCTTCTTTGGCAAGGAGGGAGGAAGCAATCGTGTTGCAGAAAGACACTATGTATAAAGTGTAGCAGGAATTTTGTTTTGGTGTCTACACTATACTACCCTGAACTAAATGCTTTCCACTTGTAATGCAAACAGTCCCTTGTACATTCCCACCATTTCACACAGGTAGTAATTATAATTGATAGAAAACTAAGTTGAGAGAAAAAGAAAAAAAATACAGAAGCATTGTTTCTGATTTACATATTATTTTTTCTCTTTTGCTTCTCTCTTAACCACCTGGTTTGTGGAGAGATTATAGAAGGGAGCCTTGAGGGTTTTAAAAAAACTAAATAAGAGGATTGAAGGTATAGGCTAGTATTGCCGAAGCAAAAGATAATGCTTTAACAAGAAACTTTTTTCATGAAAACATGAAGTGGGGAAAAGAGGAAGAAAAGAGCTTGAGCAGAGCTCTATGCTCTTATGGCAAGACTGAGTTATGGGAGTTAGCTTGTTTAAAGCAAGATTGGCGAAGTCTGTGCTGCACTGCAGAAATAATCAGGTTGAAAATAGAAAACTGATCTAAAGGAGAGACTAAGAAAGGGAGCAGAGAGACAATCAGGAGAGGAATCAGAAGATGAGGACTGAAAAAGCTTTGAAACGTGTATCTTTGAGGAAAGAGCAACCAACAGTGTTGGAAGCCAGCAGAGTTCAAGAAAGATGAATACAGAAGCAGGAGACTGGGAAATATCTTCATGGAAGAAGTGAACAAATTAATTTCATTTTGAATGAACATTCGCTTGAAAGAAATCTGTTGGAAAATGGCAAGCAGTTTCAGCAGGTTCAAGCAGGGTTTTTTGAGGTCTATCTGAGTCATTAAAATGTTCCAGTAAGAAATAGTGAGACTGAACACTTGTCTCTTTAAAATAGTACATAAATCCTTCTTGGTGGGTAACTGGTGTGGTAAGAAACAGAAAATCACTAGTTAATTTTTCTCTTTAACATAAATGATCTGACGTTGACTTAAATTATGTATGTTCAAGTCCAATAAGAGCACTTACTTCCCTGCTCTGCTACCAATAACTCTTATACCCTTTGCCTTAATAAAATGTCTTATACATGTTTACCTACCAAGCAGAGCCTTATAAACTAAATCAACTTCTTGTATGAAATGAAATCATATCAAATTACTTTTTGAGGTTAGTTTATTATCACATCAGCTTCATGTTGGGCCAAGAATACGTCAGTGTGATTCAGTACACATCCTCTTCCCTTGCAAGGAAGAAAAAAGGTACCTTGTTTAACAGTGTCTGTGAACAAAAGCCCTTTTCTTTTTGCCTGGTGGTGCCATTAGGAAATTGTTCAAGGTAATTATAGGATGTAAATATTACGAAGTCCTATTAGTATTCCTGGAGATATTAAAAAAAAAAAAAAAAAGGAAAAGCCCAATTCTGTGCCCAAGTTGTGCAGTCACATTCACAGCACAGGGTTAATCATCTGGACTTTACTGATCATTCCTCCACCCTTCCCACAGCCCATCCCTTTCCAAGTGAGAATTTACACACGTGTCCTCCTTAGTGAAGGTTCTCACCTGAGGAAGGACCAGAATTCTTGCTTTCCACCTCAAATCTATCCTTACACCGCCTTCCTGTTTGACTGAGGAATCTCAGCGCCCATTATTGCTACTCAAAATGATTTTTCTGTTTTAAAACAAGCTACCAACACTTTTTTAGGGTTATGACAGGTTGCTAAACCCTAACCAAGATACTGTTTTATAAAATACGCTTCCACTTACTTTCTTTTTCAGTTTAGACTTAAAAGCAGTTGGCTTTTCCAACTTCAGACTTGTCACACATTTGTACCTCAGTTTTAAAAACACAATGGTTAGAATAAAGTTCTGAGAGTTAGTTATACTGTAAATGCTCAATGTTAAGGATATGTTATTGTTCTGGGATAATCTAAAACAGGTAACAAAATAATGATATTTATTAGGGAGTCTATGATCATAAAACAGGAAACATTTTATATGCTTTGTAGAAAAACGTTTTTCAAACAGGTTAAAATGTCTTGAAGATTTGTGAAATCAGGTAAAATTGCACCTTTTTATTTGTTAAGTTTATCATCTTTACCTTGAAGCTTGTGCAGGTATTCATATTGCAGATATTATTCTCTGAAACAATGAGCGAAGCCAAACGACCTTCTCTGTACCTACTAGGAAATAAGATGTTTTAGGACAGTGCAGTAATTGCCAATAGTAGTATAAAAATAATGCTTTAGGAGATAATGACTACTGCCTTATAATGATATACTTCCCAAGGATATTATTATTTTATGGAATTTGGAGTATTGTTTTGTCATCAGCAGAGAACTGTTGCAGATCCTGTACAAGGACTTAAGAATTTGTTGTTATTAGAATACCAGGGCTTCAGACCTGCAAGGTACATGGTACACCCTCACTGTAGTTAGCTAGTAGCACCACCACATTGCCAACTAATGAGCTTCCAACATGTAGCAGTAATTCTATTTGTTACTTATTGTGCAGAAACTTGCATTTTTCTGATTGAATCTCATTCCTTTTCTGGGACTGCAGGTTCAAGCTCATAATTTATTTCTTTAATGTACTCGGAATCTCTGTATTGATGGTGCTTTTCAATTATGGATCATCAGGAATTTAATTAGAATTCTCAAGGTTTTCTATAGGTCATTAGGGGAAATGTTGAATAAGATATTTGAAACTCCTTTGGGTAAAGAAATCTGAGCTTTCCTTAACAATTTCAGGGTAACATCAGGCTGTATCTTTTTGGTGCTGACACCTAAGCAAGCTTCTAGGATTTCAGTTTTCAGCAGATTTTAGACTCAAAGAGACTGCTTTGGAACTTGCACTCCAGTAATTACTGTGCTTGGTAAACATTAGCAGTACCATATTGTCTAAGCAGGGGTTGATTCTTATTCACTGAAGAATGAGAAGAGCCCCTATGGCTCTTTGAAATGACACCTTCTTTGTGACCATGAAGTTGTAGTCTTATGTTTGTGTAGCTCTCACTTGAGTTCACTTTAAAATAGATAGGATTGATACATCAATCTCCCCCACCTTTTGTACTTTTTTGTATTATAATCTACGTTCATTTTCCAGAACATTTAGCTGCGGCTGAATCCCAATTCTTCATCTTCTTCCAAGACTTACCATCTGCTTCAGAATACATATCCAAGCATGAAATGTCTTGGATATAAAATTATGTCATTTTCAGGACTTGCTGAGCAACTCTCTCAAGTTATTTTACTCTTTCATGAAAAAAAAAAAAAGGAAAAAAAGAAAGTCTGGATTGTCTCTTTATAGAAATGCATCCTGCCCTACTCCGTGCAGATGTGAATGAATGACCTCATTGCAGTTTCAGGGTTTTGGTAAACAGGGCTTTGCTGAGTGGAGATGGTGGAAGCAGGCTAAGAAATAAAATGGTTCTGCAGGTTTTTAGATTTGGTGACCGTGCCTTCCTTGCAGAAAGAAAAGCATTCCTGATGTTTATAGCAATGCACTCAAATTAGCGTACTCCAGTATGATACCTTGGGTTACTTCTGGAATATGGCTCGGGGGCCAGATACCCGAGACAGGTGTACTTTTGCTATTAAAGCACTCCGAATTTAACACTTCAAGGAGAGGTTGTTAGTTATGCACGAGGGAGGCAAGGGAGAGACAAATACTACTCCCTTAATACCTTTGAAAACACCACATTGTGGTGAATTTGCTCTTCTTTACATTCATCACTTATTTTTAAAGGTTCATTGTTTCAGAGAAAATTTCCTGGTGTTAATAATGGGCTTCAACAAACTTAATACTGCTATCAGTAGTCCTCAACTGCCTAGTGACTTTGAGAACAGGTCTTTATTGTTGTTGACTGGGGGTGTTTATAGAGTTGCATTTTAAAAATTTTCAGTACAGGTGTAACCACATGTGATAGAAAACTGACAACCTGAAAATAAAAGGAAGGGCAAAAAGAAGCCTGCTGTTAATAACTACTATGTAAACTGAATTATGATTTTAAAAAGCAGTTATTTTCTGTGTAAGCCATCTTTCCTTGCAAATTATCATGGAACGTGGCAATTTATTTCATGGTGATTCAGTAACAGAGCTCATCAAATAATGGGTGCTGGAGATTGAGGGAGAGAGAGAAAAGTGTTGTTGATAATGATAAGATGACCAATGGTAAAATAAAAGTTTGCCTGTCTGCCTTGCACTGCAGTTGAGTGATCTGAAAGTAGCAGACAGAAAAAAAATGAGACTCATTAAGGATAATAGTCCTAACTGTGTCATGGTACCTGAAAATGCAACCACAGGGAAAGAAGGTCTGGGAGAACAGCATGAGGCCTTTGGAGAAGAAACTGAGGAGGAATATATATAAAGATAGTTTATGATTAATGAAAGGGAGAAGCAGAAATCTACTAAGGAAAAGCAATACGAAAGAAGATCCCAAATGTTGCTTTTATAGGGTGTTTTTTGGTGAATCTCTATGTCTTCAGGCAGGAGGGTATGATACAAACTCTGGCACAATGGCAGAGTTTACACCCAGAAGACAGCTTCTACTAATGCCTATGTGGAAGAGCATTTCCCTCATTAAAGGAAGAGTGGAGAAAATAAAACATAAGGAGTTTACTATTTTGTGTCTATCTAGCCATATTTATTTAATTCATATATATGCATGAAACTGTAATGCAAAGATGGAATGTGTGATTATTCCAGATGAAGCTTACAGCAAATACAGGCTTTCTAAGATCTATGGTAATCTACATTTTGAAAGTGCATAGAAACATTTCAGGAGAAACGGATATATTTTTCTTGTCATTGTATTTGACTGAAATATAATTGGAATATAGAGTTCTAAGAAAAGTAAGAAACACAGACAAGGGAGCAGATGCTGCAAGAGCCAAAAGGGTAGCAGAAAAGCAGCATCTGAATCTGTTCAGAATAGCATGGCTGGTACAAATGGCTAAATAAAAACAGTCAAAGAAATTCTGTCCCTCTAGGATACAATGGGAAGACCTATAAAGAAATGTTTACTTTAGGTACGACCAGCCCTTAAGAAGGATTATAAAATAGGTCTTGTGGCAGTTTTCTTGACCTGGATGCATGAGAGTTCAGAAATGACTGGGGAACCATGTACCTATGAAAAAAGAATGGGCCTATTTCCTACCAAATTTAAAGAAGGGTTAGAAGCAATTTTGGACTTGGCTTCAGGAGAAAAGTTGTTGGTCATGCTGGGCAACACTTTTAAAAACTGAAATTTTTGTAAACATCATATATAGCCATTGGTTTTGTGTACTCTTTGTATGCAAAAGATTTGAGTCATCTAGTTACAATATTCTTGGAGGTTGGGGGGTGATTTGTCTTTTTATTCAAGACCTTTGAGGTCTGTGAATCCACGCTTTATTTTCTTCCTCTCCTGTCAAAATAACAAATCTTTTGCTTTTGTACTTCTACTTTACTCTCAAGATTAGTGAGGCTGTCTCCAGTGAACCACTGGATCCTGATGGAGGCAATCTGACTGCAGCCTGCATATCTAGGAGACATTTCTGCTAAAATACAAAATATCAGGATTTCTGATATTTTGGTGGTCTCAGAGTCAACTGTATTTCTCATGCCTGAGCAGAAACCCCCTCTGTAACTGTGTATTCTGCAGGGTAAGCAGAGACCTCAGCAATCACGCAAGCAAAACGAAGTGCAGTCCAATTTCTATGGTCTCATGTGCCCAGTGGAATCGCGCGACTCTGAAAAACAATATTCATCCAGTAGCAGTATTCTGATTTAATTGCTCTTATTTACAGATCAGAGAGTACCACAGCATGCAAAGTCGGGCATTTTTGGCGCTCTGCTGGTGACTACACTTGTTCCTTTCAAATGCTTTCCAGAGCATATACTCTTCATTCTTACAGATTTTCGAGCTCACTCTGTTCCTGGAGGTTAGTTAGTGATGCCGGTGGTCTCTTTTGTAGTACTTGGAGATGTTTTTAGAGCTGTGTGCGTTTTGCCAATAGGGCTAGGACTTTATCTAGAGGGAGTTAAGAGTAGTAATTTCGAATAATACTGCTAGGAGCTCGAACGATGTTTTTCCAGAAGAAAGTTCCCAGGAGAATGCAAAAACAATTTGTGATTTGGGAAGATAAGGAAGCTTTTTGGAATACCTGGTTTTGTTCTGCCCTGTGATTGGTATCATTCACAATCTATGCCTTATGGTTATGCTGATTTGTTATGAAGATGCTACAGGGACTGTTGTCCACATTACTGTAAATATGCTAAGCTGATTAGTCTTGGAGACAAAATGCTTCTTTAAAAGTGATTGTTTCCTAAAATTGCTCTTGTTCTTATCAGAATAGCTTCCCAAATGCAAAGATGGTTAAAAAAACCCGAAACAACAAAAAAACATACAACAAAAACAGGTATGAAATCTGTCTGACCTTATCAATGTAAGCTATGTTGACAGGTCTCATCTATGGGTGTACACAGTTTTCCCAACAGGCATCAGTGCTTCTTAGGTCAGCTTCTGTCTTTGTCAACAGCAGATTTAATCTGTAAGAATGTCTTCCCATAATGGAGAAAATGTTCTCAAAGCCCCTGTCTTATCTTCTTCTCATTACAGCAAATGTAATTTTAAATTTACATCTGTTTAAGAAGAAAAAATAGTAAACATTTTATGGGCAAAAATAATGTACTTTTGTCTGAATCTTTTGGGTCTGCAACATAACGTATTTCTCTTTCCTGCAAGATGGAAGAGGCATACTTAAGTATTCCATGTACTGTTATTTTGAACCTGCTGTTGATATTATAAATTTCTATGAATATTGATGCTGTATGAATTTGTACTGGGACATAAGAGGAAACATTCCGTAAATTAAATGAATACCGTAGGCAGGTATATGGAAAATCTGTACCTGAAAAGATACACACTACAGACAGGGCTAACTGTTTATTCAAATGCTGAAGAGAAACATAGGTAAACTGCCCATCCCAAGTGGTCATGAATATGACCACCTTAACATGAATATGACTAACTTAACATTAATGGCTGCACCTCTTATGTATTCATGCTGAAATTGATATCAAGTAGTCAGATGATCACACAATACTTCTCTTAAGCTGCAAGAATAAAGAAACAATTAAATGTATCCAGCTGGACTCTCCTCCCTCCTCAACATAAGCCATATCAGCAAAGTAAAATGCTCAATTGATTAGGTACATGACTTCTCAATACATCATGCTAATGTCATTATCCCACAAGCAGAAAACAGCACCTGCAACACTGTCAGATTACAGGCAGTAGTGGACACAGATCTGAGTAGGAAAAATTGTCTGGATGCATTTATTTGTCCAGTACTCCTACTATTATTTTTTCTGGGGAAATGAGACATAAAAGTACTAGAGTGACTTTCTCACGATTAACTAGGAAATAAGTAGCAGAGCAAAGCTATGACACTGCATCGTCTAAGTTAAAGGTGATTATCTAATTTACTGGATGAAGCTTCCTTCCTATCTTTTAAAAGGTCATTTTGATATCTAAAAAATAACTTTTCAAAGACAAATAAAATGGTGTCCATTTTGTGAGGAAATCGGGGCACACCAACTAAGCTGTTTGACAGAAAGTGATAACAAGTCAGCATGAGAATGAGATGTAAACCCAGAGCTGATGCCCCAGTCTGATGCTTCCCTATCACCTCACAACTTCCTCTGGGCTTCGGCATTTCTTTTGTTTAATGGTATTTAAAGCAGTCTGAATTGTCATGTGCTGTTCTCTTTGTATGAATTCTTAGATGAGGACCTCTTTTTGCAAACTGATACCGTCTAGTTTTTATGTGAAGAGTTTCAACCCAGTTACTGTTCATACAAGCATTCATTACCTTTCCAGCACTAATTCGGCATTCCAACACACCTTTTATACTCAACTAAGAAATTACCAGACATTTTTATTGGTTTAAAGAGGTTTAAGGATGCTTTGATCCAAGAAAGCTGCAAGTACTCACCTACAAATTAGGTGATCACCATGCCATACCATTCAAAAGCTATGATATTTTCCTGCCTGTAAGAGTCAGGCACAATAAAAGATGGATGAGTTATAACAATCCAGAATCTCTGAACTCTCCTTTTCCACTTAGCTGAACTAAACATTGTTAGCAGGCACTTAAAAAATTAAATTGGGGATGGGGTGGGTGGGTGATGACAGAGAGGGAGAAATTATGAAAGCTTTTCCTCTACACTATTTTTTCTTTTCTCTTCCTATGAACGTAACCTGTAAGAAGATGCTTTCCCAAGACTGTAATAAGCCAAATTCATCTTTGGTATAATAAGCTTGACCTCTGTTGGCTAGCACCCAAAACGAGCATATTTCCCTTCTCCTTTAACACCATGCTGTTAATTTGTATTTTGTTAGAGTAATTTTTTATGTCATTGCTTTTTCACTTATGAACCCCCTCTTCCAGCGTGACATTTCTACTTGGAGCTTGAGATTTAATAAATAATTCCAGTGCCAAGCAGAAGAAGAGGGCTGGTGATAGGACAGATGGATTCATAGAGGGGAGGGTTTAGAGGGGTTTTTTTTTTGTTTGCTTGGTTGGTTTTGGACTGTGTTGTTTATGGGAGCCAGCCTCTGAAGGATGCCTCAAAAATATTCATAGGCTCTCTTTCTCTGTAAAGCCTATAATAGTGTTTCTAAATTTTGGTGTGTCAAATAAATGCACAAACGTTGGACCAGTGTCAAGTAAGTGCACAAATCTCTATTCCTGTAACAGCTATAGATTGGCAGTAGCTGGTATGTGCTACGGAAAGCCATTTTTTGTCTTTACTAGCCAAAGATCCACTGACACGCCGGAAAGGTTATTTCTTGTCTTGCTGTACGAAGGAAAGGCAAACCTTTCAGTAGTCAGTAAAATACTGTGCCTCTATTTTGTGGAATGTTAGACCAGACTGATGGTCTCTTCTGGTTTAAAAATGTGTGACTTTGCTCTGTGCCTCAACCTTGCAACTTTTATTTTGAAAGCCTGATTTGAGTCCAGAGAGATCTCAGAAAGCGTGTTTGCCTGAGGGCATTCTTTCTCTAAATAGGTTGTCTTCTCAGGGGAGGTGGCGTACTGGATGTGGATCACACTTCTGGATATATTTAATGCAAACACTAGTTTTCTGGAAGATCAATCAGTAAGGTAATTCCAAATCTTCTGTTCTCTTGTCTGGTTGCCATGTAGACATGAGCTCAAATCTCCCACTCTTATGCTTGTCGCAGTCTGCTTAAATGAGGAAATACTATGATGGGTTTTGCTTTTTGGTCACTGCAGATGTGTGACTCTAAAGCAATTATTTTAAATTGAAGTCTTTCTTTAGTTCTGCAATGCTGTTTATGTTTTGGAGTACTGTGATTCCTCAACATTCTTGGCTTTTGTTGTTATCACAAACATCTCCAAGATGATGCTGTAGCGCTGTGATTCTACACTTCCCTTGCTACATCTTCCTCCTCATTGATAACTCAACTGGCCATTTGGCAGCCAAAGGGAATTAAATTAAAAGCGAGGCCAACAAGAAGATCAACTAGAGTGTTGAGGCAGCAATATCAGCCATAATGAAGCTTGGGGAACTTTGAAATAGAGGGAAAAATAGTTTGTAAGCAGTGGTTCCTAAAGAAAACTTTGACAGGTTCCTTCTACTCTGGTAGAACCCATTTTAGTATTCAACACATATTATTTCCAGGCTTAAAGCCCTGTTCTTGACAACAGTCTTTCTGAATATTGCTTCAGAAGTAACACTTGATGATGCTGTTGGTTTTTAACATTTTAGAGAGCAAAGCACTTTTCAGGACTAAATCGTGGACAATGAAACAAAAGCATGCTTGTGTTTTCTGTGCTTGGTAGTTGCTTTAGATTGTGTGATCCCCACCCTACTAATTTTTACACCTATTGTTAGGTATTTTTAAAATAAATGTATGGGAAGGAAAATTATTAGCTCAGGTCTTTCTTCAGTCTTATTTGCTCAATTTTCAGGCACATCCATTTGGCTTATAAGCCAAATTCCTAAATTTTGGAACAATTCTTGGTATATTGTGTTGCATTTTAGGTTTTTGCAAAGATGGGTGCTCCACATCCCACCCCACTAGCTTGTTGAATGAGACTGTTCCTGCCTTTTCCTCCTTGAAAATAATACCCTCTCCTTTCAGTGCAGATCGTTTTATGTCACTTAATTCATTTAATGTAGTTTTTAATAATTTATGGTTACTGAGCTATTACACTAAAAAGTGATTACTTCAAATGACATTGCGCTGTGAAACTGTTACAAAGGGAATGAGTTCAGTGGAGGAATCCACATATTATTATCACTCCAATTTTAGTTGAATAATGTAATAATTATTTGAATTAAATGGTTTATTAGGTACAGAATACATCATATTAAATCACAACAAATAATCCAGGCTGTGGACTGCAAGCTGGGTTAAACTCCCAGAAGATAAGTATGTCTCTTGTACCATACCACCTCTCTGTATGGAAGAAGCTAGTGTGAACAACAGATTTCAATTATGTCTGAGAACAAATGTGTGAGACTGTATTCATTCTCCTTTACACTAAATTTAGAATGATAGATGTCATAAAACCTAAGTATCAGACTCTTTCCCGATTTAGACACTGTGCATTTCCATTGACTCAATAGTCTGTAATGGAAGGTAAGGCAGGGCAAAATTCCTTTTAATGGGTTTTAATAAAATAAATGATCATTATTCAGTAATCTTAAAAATAGTTCAAGCCCTTTCCAAGAATCTGAACAGAAGACAGCTACGAACCATTGGTCGCAGTCATGGTCAGGACATCCAGTAACTAAATTAGAAAAGGGGTTTCCCAACCTTTTTCAAGGGTATGAAATAAACTGGAAAAAAAAAAGTGCTACTCTCAGGAGCCTTCCTCACTTTCAAACATTTTGTAGGCAAACTAGTCAAAGAAGCCTTCAAGCTCTTCCAGGTTAAAACTGATTCACTGAATGAGAAATGCATAGGATTTTTGTTTATTTTTTTAACAATGTTAGGCCACACATAAGAAACAAGTTCCTTTTTCTCTGTCTGGGTAACTGTTAAGTCCATACCAGAAAAGTTCATTTTGGTGAGCTGCCTGTTGAATTGAGTTTTACTACCTGTTTTCCTATGGATTTGGGGGTTTTCTATTATCAATTCTTATTGTTTCTATTATTATTATAGTATTATTATAATACTGGGTTTTCTATTATTTCTGTTTTTGATTTGGTATTCCCTGTGGATTGTGAAAACCCGTTTGAAAAGAGCAGGCTAAGAAATTAACAGAAAATTAAAGACTCCCTTCAAAATTTGAGATTCTTCCTACAAGATGTAGGCTCTCTGAAATATAATCCTGGAATACTTCAGTTCGTTTGGATTTGTCTGGTTTTCTTGACTCAGCTTACTTTTAAGGCTTGATATATGGAAAACAAATTGGGCTGTTGTTATGGTTGCTTACCTCCTTCTGGCAGTTGCAATGGTTAGCTGCCCTTATGATTCATAATGGTTTCCCATCTGCTGCTTGCTTCTGTTCAAGATGTTGTGCATTTTTAATCTTTAAATTGTTAGGTCTGGGTTAGTTTGGGGATACATAGCTCCCTCAGAGAGTCTCCTAAAGACAGGATTCTCCTACTGCCATTTCTTCCAGATGGAGGTTACCATTCTGTGAAAACAAGGTCTATAGTGCATGGAAGAGGGTGATATGTGCACTAAAATTATTTTTGATGAGGAAAATTTAAATTCTGCTGTCAGTGCTTGACCCACTGTGGATTCTGTCTTCAAGAAGTGTATTTGCAGAGTGGACAGCATCTCTTCCCCCGGCTAGATTAGCTACCCTTAACACTTTCTTAAAATAATAAACTGGCATCAAAACAGCAAGTACTGGAAGCAGATATGGTACCCAGGTAAAGTAAAATGTTCATATTATTTATTTAGACCATTCTTGAAAGTAGCTACATGTCTTAAATCCTTCTATTTTTGGGGTGGCCAGCCTGAGTCGTTTAAAAAATATCCGATTTAGAAAAAGAAAATGTTCTTCCACTATAAGATGTCTGTAATTGCACAAATTTTTAAAATCTTGGCTGAAAACATTCATTTATCTGTAAGATTTCTACCACTTGATCTAACACAGAAATGCAGCTGTTTCTGCATAACTCAATTCAGTTTACAATTAAGAAAATGACAGGTTATTCTTGAATCCTCTTCCTCCAGTCAGGAATGAGGGTTTGCATATATATATATACACATACATATACACACACACACACACACACACATATATATATATACATATACATATACTGTCTTAGTTCATTCCCCAAAGACATAAGTAACCTCCAAGGAATCACAACAGCCTTTCCTGCCTTTGCAGGAAATCACCTTAAATCATGTACACAAGGCTTCAAAGCAACTTCATAGGTGAATGGCAGCACATAATTTAATGCGGGGGGGGGGGAAGAAAAGCTGCAAAAGACTAAATAGTTAATATTGGAAATGAATCATGCCACCATAGGCTACTGCAGCTGAGGAATGACCTTATATAATCATAGAATCATTAAGGTTGGAAAAGACCTCTAGGATCATCTAGTCCAACCGTCAAACCAACACCTCCATGCCTACTAAACCATGTCCCAAAGTGCCACATCTACATGTTTTTTGAACTCCTCCAGGGATGGTGACTCCACCACCTCTCTGGGCAGCCTTTTCCAATGCTTGACCACCTTTTCAGTAAAAAATTTTTTCCTAATATCCAATCCAAACCTCTCCCAACGCAACTTGAGGCCATTTTGTCTTGTCCTATGGCTTGTTACTTGGGAGAAGAGACCCACACCCACCTCTCTACAACCTCCTTCCAGGTAGTTGTAGAAAGCAATAAGGTCTCCCCTCAGCCTCCTTTTCTCCAGGCTAAACAATCCCAGTTCCCTCAGCCGCTCCTCATCAGACTTGTGCTCTAGACCCTTCACGAGCTTCGTTGCCCTTCTCTGGACACGCTCCAGCACCTCAATGTCTCTCTTGGAGTGAGGGGCCCAAAACTGAACACAGTATTCGAGGTGCGGCCTCACCAGTGCTGAGTACAGGGGGACAATCCCTTCCCTAGTCCTGCTGGCCACACTATTCCTGATACAAGCCAGGATGCCATTGGCTTTCTTGGCCACCTGGGCACACTGCTGGCTCATATTCAGGTGGCTGTCAACCAAACCCCCCAGGTCCTTTTCTGCCAGGCAGCTTTCCAGCCACTCTTCCCCAAGGCTGTAGCGTTGCATGGGGTTGTGACCCAAGCGCAGGACCCCGCACTTAGCCTTGTTGCACCTCATACGGTTGACCTCGGCCCATCGATCCAGCCTGTCCAGGTCCCTCTGTAGAGCCTTCCTACCCTCAAGCAGATCAACTCAACTTGGTGTCATCTGCAAACTTACTGAGGGTGCACTCAATCCCCTTGTCCAGCTCATTGATAAAGATATTAAACAAGACTGGCTCCAAAACTGAGCTCTGGGGAACGCCACTTGTGACTGGACGCCAACTGGATTTATCTCCATTCACCACCACTCTCTGGGCTCAGCCATCCAGCCGGTTTTTTACTCAGTGAAGAGTACACCTGCCTAAGCCATGAGCAGCCAGCTTCTCCAGGAGAATGCTGTGGGAAACACTGTCGAAGGCTTTACTGAAGTCTACGTAGACAACATCCACAGCCTTTCCCTCATCCACTAGGTGGGTCACCTTGTCATAGAAGGAGATCAGGTTGGTGAAGCAGGACCTGCCTTTCATGAACCCATGCTGACTGGGCCTGATCACCTGGTTGGCCTGCACATGCCTGTTGAGCGCACTCAAGATGATCTGCTCCATAATTTTCCCTGGTAGCAAGGTCAGGCTGACAGGCCTCTAGTTCCCCAGATACTCCTTCCGGCCCTTCTTGTAGATGGGCGTCACATTGGCAAGCCTCCAGTTGTCTGGGACCTCCCCTGTTAAGCAGGACTGCTGACAAATCATGGAGAGTGGCTTGGCAGGCTCCTCTGCCAGCTCCCTCAGTACCCTTGGGTGGATCCCATCCAGCCCCATAGACTTGTGAGTGTCCAGGTGGCATAGGAGGTCGTTAACTGCTTCCCCCTGGATTATGGGGGGTTTATTCTGCTCTCAGAATAAATATTATTAAATATTTATTAAATATTTAATAATAAATAACCTTATTAAATATTTGTGCCTAAAATTTGCTACTAGGTTTATTTGATTGCTCTACCTACCGCACAAACACAAGTTTGTTTGGCTCAGTTCTGATCTCAGTTTCATGCTAGTTTTGCTGAGATCATAATTTATTTCATCATGGAATCATTTATGGTTATGTGATTTAGCATAGTAAGCATTGTGGTTTTCTTCTCCTATGAGAGCCAACAGGTAACAATAATAAAGAGCCTAGACATTTTACTCAGATAGTTCAGCACCTCAAGATGTAGCTTTAGTGGCTGAAGTCTTTGTGGTGTAAGTTGGATGCGTTCATAGGCTCTCTTTTTGACTAATGACTTGAACTGTGGTAGTGGTGGATGCCCATTCACTGTGTGATATATGCACACAAAGTGTGCAGCAGACGCCCTGTAGCAGATTGCCTGAAGGGCCCAGAGGGACTTGGGATGCAGCAGAGTTGGGGTGGCCCTGACCAACCATCGTGGGCCCTTGTCTGGGCTGTTGTGGCTGCATGATATTAATGGAGATGTGGGAGTGTAACTCCCAGCCACTAGTGGTAACTTACTCGTGGAAACCATCACCGTTCATTGTAGCATCCCTTCTGAAAATGTCTTCACCGGCTTTCATAAGCTTGAATAACTAATTTTACTGCTTAGATTTTTGGCATTTAAGTTTTAATCAAGACTATAAAGTGGATAGCTTCGAGCTGTATTTACATCTTCTCATCCTGATAGGAAAGGCCTGAGGTGCAGTTCAGGTTTTCTGTCCATATTTCATCTTCTGTCAAGGGTCTAGAGACCATTCAACAGCTAGAGATGGGCAGGAGGATGCTCCAGCTCTTCTCTTCAAATATCTTCTCTTTCTTTACCTTTTCATGGGTATTGGGACTAGAGAAGAGGAAAGGAAGGGGCAGGGTTTCTACTTCCAGCACTGCTTTAGCCTAGTTTAACACGTGCAAGTTGCAGCCTCCAGGGTGACTAAAGGGAGAGTTAGCAAGATTTTGGGGCTCTTGGAATTATTTAAACAACCTTTGGATTATTTAGTATTTTCTTCTATGGCTCCAGAAATACATGCTCTGGGCAAGTTCTGCCATTCTGAAAGCTTAAATCCATGCCACATGTCACAGTATAAAACGCTTTTAAATATGTGCATGTTTTTGCTATGTTTTTTTAAAAATATTGTCACACAGTAACAATTTAATCTTCATAGTCAAGCCATGCATGAAATCTGAATGTGTTCCTACCTGATGCCCAACTTGTATTGCAAAATGGATGTTCAGTAAAAAGCTCAGAAATATTTCAAGGATATTTTTCTATTAAAAAGAGGTCTTAAATGTATTGCTGCAACCTCCTAATGTGAACTCCTCCCTACAAGTTTCCGTCTGCTTCTAAAATATTTTCCTGATCTTCCTGAGACTAATAGTAAATCAGAGTTGACAATCTACTTAAGAACTTACCCTAAAATATTATTATTAGTTTATTAGATGGCTGTCTATGTTTAACAACTAATTAAGAAAAAGAAGAATCACTTTTGAAGCTTCCAAGTTTGATGATTTGGAGCAGATCCTCAGCTCACTGTCACTCAATTGATCTCAGTACAGCCAAGGATCTGCACTCTTTCATTCAATCAAATTTTTTGCCAACCCGTTTCTTAACTCATGAAATTCTGCAGGTTCTAAATAATGGCTGTATCTTCTCCTGTCTGTAATTTGAATAAGATGAAGAGCCTGTTTGCTTCCTTGGTAATGGTGTATCGGGCACACTGCACAGTGATAACAAGCACCCTTTTAAAAACAGCTTCATTATGCTCCCTTCAGGTACTGGCAAGGGCTGGAGGCGAGATAGTGGGTGAGATAGATCATTGAGCTGATCAGATATGGCAATTCCTGTGTTTTCTGCATTCTCAAGGACGACAAGATTTTAACCAAGCATAAACATTTTACAGCTGTCTCGTAGAAATCTGTTTTATTTGTTTAGGAGTTAGGGCAGAAGGTACGTTTCCCAAAGGTTGTGGGAAAAGTCTATAGCATGGATGCATAAAATGATGATGGATTTATATTTAGCTGACAGTTTATAGCAGACAGTTCATTGAGGAGCAGAGCTCAGAGTCTTTTATTACTTTGTAAAAATAAACAAGTATACATGTTGCTTCTAGTTTTCACAGGGGTTGCCATTTTAGAGGGGAGCGAGCTGTTTAGAATTTTTTCCCCAGGAATATAAAAACCTTTTCTATTTATTTCTACTTAAGGATGGGGGACCTGAAAATGGCAAACACAGATGTAATATCTAATATGAATAGGTAAATGTGTGACAAATAAAAATGCTGGTGTTCTTACATTTTTTTAAAAAAATGGATATGTGCAACATATTTGAGGCAACAACATTTAGTTAGAAGAATTACTGGAAGAAAGTGTTTTACTTTGGTATTCGGAAGAAATTATAACTGAAGGATAAATTAAATTGTGGCATCTAATAAGGAGAGAAGTGCCTAAAAACCAGTGAATGTCAGGGGAAATAAGGTACCTAACTCCATTAGACCCTTTCATAAATCTGCACAGTCACCTATAAGCATCTTAAAAGCTTAAATATTCTTTGTAAATTTGGCTTCCAGACTGCAGCTCAGAAAAATACCCCAATTGGGGGTAGCCCCATAGCACATACTTAAAGTGAGCTCTTCAGGACAGTGATTTGCTTAGTCATGTGTGTTCCCATTTCCCAGCCTTAAGAAGAACCTGTGACAATGATTTCAGTAAGAAAATCTTTTATTTTCATGTCTGAAAGCTTGTGAGCCTCAGTGAACTACTGCTAATGAAGCATCCATATGGAAACACAGAGATGGTTTGATTTTTTTCCTCTAATGCTGTTTTGGAGTGTCCTTACAAAACTCATTGCTCTAGCTGTGATCTTTTTTCCCCAGAAAGAAGCTCACTATAAAATGAGAAAGCAGAAACAAGAATCTGTTGATGGATTAAACTGTAAATACAAGTGATAGCAACACTTTTAACAAAAAGCCTGTTAACTACCCTTTAAATCTAATCTTGGCACTTGTAGAGTCAGAAATTCAGAGAGAAGAGTATTCAGAGCTGGAGGGGACACAGAAACAAAACAGCTGTGACAGAGCCCTGATGCGGGTAGGTGTGACTGGGAGGCAAGGAGCCCACCGGCATCCAGGCTGGCCGAGCCCCGGAGAGGAGAGCATCCCTCCACCAGCCTGTGGAAGGGGCCACACGCACCACCAAGGGCTCCTCTGATGACTTCTGCTGAAAAGCTGCAATGTTGATGGCAAAAGCAGATTTTTTAGATGCACGTGGATTTGAATTTCTTATGTGACATGCCCACGGTCTGTGTTTTCTAAGGGACTCTGAAAGTGTCCCTGTGCGACTTCCTCGGGTTTCCAGTGATGTTCACATCCCTCTGGGCTGTTTGAAGTGCTTGATTGAGATCATATGGTGTGCTCACAGATGTGGTATATTTATTCAGCAGTGTGCGTGCATTTAAAGTCAATTTGTGTGCATGCCAGTGTGTATAAATATATGCAAAGATATCTCAAATTATATAAATATATTTATATAAAATTAGACCACTCTGTTTTCCCAAGGACAAATGCCTCATTTTGACACATTATGCTGAAGTACCTCTGTTGTGACATGGTGTTAGCCTTCATGTCACTGTTGCTTATCATCTTTGCATTCAGTCCGCCTTCCAGCTAAACTGGAAGGAAGTACTCAGTTTGTGGTACCGTATAGCCTAGATGTTTGTGGGATGACATTTTATATGTGCTACCTTATTTTCAAATTTCCTGGAAGTTGTTTCAACTTCTGAATTTCACTGTTGTCACCACTTCTATTCTGTCAAATAAAATGCATTGAATATGTCTGCTTGTGATCACGTTAATATTTTGTAGAGGACGTTGTTTCCCTGTCCCTTGAAACATTTCAGTGTTTCATATCACCCATTTTCAGCTGGCCTCTGCGGGTGTGTAATGAATGCAAAGAAAAAAAATAATCCAAAATTAAAGTCCAGTGTCTCAGGCTTTGTTAGTACTTCCTAACAATGATATCATTGCTCCTAACAAAGGAGCAATGATAAAATTAAGGTTTTCATATGACCTGGTTTTGACAGGTGGCAGCATCTCACCTGCAAGCTCATTGTGTTTCCCATCTGGCATGAAGTGGTAATGACAGTCTATAAATAAGTGTTAAACTATTTTTGTCTTAACAGGTTATTTGTTTTCCATTTCACTAAAGGTTGCTTGAGTGCTGATGGTTGCCTGATGAGAAGAGTTTGCGGCAGTGGTGCTGATAGATGTCCTTTAGCAGGAGGCGTGTAGGTCTGAATACATTGCGTGGGTGTATGCAGACGTTTACTGTGAGGTTCAGAAGGGGGAACTACTGCTCCCCAGGCTGCAGAGGGTTCCTGGAACCACAGGCTCTGCTGACTGTGGTACCCTTGGTGGCCTTGTGCACAGATTTACATAGGCAGAAGTCTTTTGCCTTCTTCCCAGCTGCAACTCCAGCTTTCCCTGGAAGCCCACTGGAGTGGTACAACATACCTTTGGCAAAAGCAACTATGTGCTGTCCAGGGATCCATGCCATGCTGCACAGTGCCTTTGCTTTGTCCAGCAGACAGGAATCCTTATCAGGGGCTGGTGATACTCATACATGCCTTAAGTCAGTCTTGCAGGGATGGTTTTTTTTTTTATACTTCACAAGTGTTTCTGTTACAAAATAGAAATAATTCAGGAAAAGCGTTAGCGAGATGAAATTATGCCTGGCCCCTAGAAAGTTCTCCATTGACTTCCATATTGTGTCACATGGTAGCTGGTTACCACTAGGTAAGAATCCTTCTCTTCACATACTCTTTTGGTGAAAGTGTCTACATTTCCATGAAGTGACTTCTAGTCAAAGCTGCCTTTTAAGCTTTCTCAGTAGTAAAGGGTCCAAGCACGATCTTAGATGCCTTCAAAAGCCCCAGACCCCACTATTTCAACTGTTTCTGCAAAACTTTGCCTGCAATACAAGTGTCACTATATGAACTGTAGGTGAATTCTTAATACTTAATTGAGATGTTATTTAAATTAGTTCCCACGTCTCTTCATTCCATTTTAATTAAAAGCAATAAGGATATTGATTAAAAGACCATAATCCAATCTTTTTTTTTTTAATATAAGACTATAGATGAAGACTGTCTTTATCACAATAATCTTTTTAGAGTTGCTGTGATTTAAACCCGGTTGGCAACTAAGCACCACACAGCCACTTGCTCACCCTCCCCCTGCCCCATGGGATGGGGGAGAGAATCAGAAAAAAAATAAAACCTGTGAGTTGAGATAAAGACAGTTTAATAGGACAGCAGAGGAAGAGATAATAATAATAATAATAATAATAATAATAATAATAATAATAATAATAATAACAATAATAATAATAACAATAATAATAATGTACAAAACAAGTGATGCATGATGCAGTTGCTCACCACCCACTGACTGATGCCCAGCCCATCCCCAGGCAGCGATTGCTGCTCCTTGGCCAACTCCCCCAGTTTCTATACTGAGCATGATGCCATATGGTCTGGAATAGCCCTCTGGCCAGTTTGGGTCAGCTGTCCTGGCTGTGCCCCCTCCCAGCTTCTTGTGCACCTGGCAGAGCATGGGAAGCTGAAAAGTCCTCGACTAGTGTAAGCACTACTTAGCAACAACTAAAACATCAGTGTGTTGTCAACATTATTCTCATACTAAATCCAAAGCACAACACTATACCAGCTACTAGGAAGGAAATTAACTCTATCCCAGCCACAATGAGGACAAGAGTAAAGCCTTGTTGTTGCAAATAAAGCAAGTTACTTGTTAATATCAAACTTGGAATTAGTTCTGATTGTGCATTGTAGGGTATTCTTTTTTATTATTTGATCAAAGGTCTCCTATTTCTGGATTGGTTTTATTACTGTGAAGTCATGAAGCTGTTTCATTTTTTTCAATCTGCATTTCTTTCACCCTTGAAAAAATTTCTAAATATGAGTGAGAAAACTCTCTCTTCCTCATAGGGAGGAATACAAGGTAAAGAGACATATTTTGACAGCTTGCTCTGAGGGAGAGAAAATTGTCATTAAACAGTAGATTCTGACCTTGCACGTGGGAATTCATGGACAGGATCTGGGCTTTGGGAAATATTCAGCATGTGCCTGGTGACAGCCAGGCCCTTTGAGATGTGTGTCCCAAATCCTTACTTGCTTTGGATATAATTGCAGTAGCTGTAGACATGAAAACAGATCCGTTTCTTCTGATTTGTGATGAAAGGCGGTCACTTCAGGTTCCCTGTTACAGTAAGGACTTCTCTAATGGGACCATTGCTAATAGGTCTCACTTTCCTTAAACAAGGGAGCCAACAAAAGGATTTTTTATTATAAGCAACCAGAGTATTCAACCAGATATGTTTTAAATTCCAGGTTTCTGGGCTCTTTTGTTGGTTTTAATATTAATGCACTTCTGTATTTCACTGGAATTACAGTTTGTTGGGGTTTGCACTGTTGCAGGATCTCAAGGGCACAAAGGCTGTTAGCATGTGTTGAGTAGCTTTTCTTGATTATTTCCTAACTGGTGTTGGGAACAAGACCTTGCTCCTAGTCAGCATACAGGCAATGCATTCAGAGAAACCTTTCCAAATCCTTTTCCAGGTTGTTATCATCATCCTTCCAAGGCAGCACAATTACACATTAGAATAATAAAAAAACCCTAAACAGATAATGAGAGAGAGAGCTCTCCTTTCCTCCCACCCCAGCTCATAAAACTGATGGCTCCATATGAAATTTATATGAATGTTTCTGATGTCTCTTTCTATTTTGAAGTGCACAAAATCATTTTTTAACCTTCCCCCCCCCATCTCTTCCCATTTGCCACTGCTCACCACAGTGTCAGAATCGGATGCTCCACTTGAATCCTACTCTGGGGGGTCTCACCTCTCCCTTCAATTTCTTCCTCTCCTGCCTATTTTGAAGGCTCTTACCTTTCTCTCAGCTTGTAACTGTACACTGCCTAAAAGCATGCTCTTGTGGTATCTTACGTTAACAAAACTTCTCTAGCTCCCACCTGAGTCTCAGGTTATTTTTTTCCTCTTTTGTTTCCTTTCCTTTATCTCCAAAACCCCTGTGCTGCACAGACTTCCCCTGCATCTTTCTCCTTGAGTCTTTCTTGTCTGCCTTCTGCCCTTTCCCTACCTCAGAAGCGGCACAAAGCAAGGCTCCTAATGAGCTACTCCTTGATCAATTTAAGGTGCATGCCTCTAGCTTATTCTTCTTGATTTCACTGCTGCCTTTGACAAAGATAATCACTCTCACCTCCTCTGCTTTCTCTCTTCTCCTGCCTTTTGTGATTATACGATATCCTGATGATGTGTTGTTGTCTGGTCACCTACAAGTCTGGAGCAGCAAATAGTCCGAAGGACAAATAGTTCTGACACCTGCAAGTGAAAAACTATTTCTGTGATCTATTAAGAGAATACTTAAAATCCTTTCTATATTCAGATGAAGTTCTGTTTGCAAATGCTTCTGAATTGAAAATAGTTATGAAAGAGATTCTGATATTCTTACCGTGAATAGTAAAATAGCTCCAGATTGCTCCAGTGAGAATTTTCATTGAAATCAATGGGACTATTCCTGCAGTAAACAATGAAAAATATTGGAATGGGGTCAAAATAAAAATTCTATGAATTCTTGGCTATTGCTTAATCAGAAGTTTCAGATAAGGGATTACCACTGCAGGATTTGAGAATATTTTTCCCCTTTGGTGTTCAGAACCACAGATACTGGAAGCAGCATGACTGGGGAATGCTAATTCTTAATTGGTTGAACTGCAACTCTTTCAGCTGATTCTTCTTTTCCTTCTTTGGGTTGTAAGAAAGGTATATTGTCTTTCTTATTTGAAATAGTCAACTCCTCCAGGTAGGGAATTTGTCTCACTTAATATTCATAAAATTTCATTCAAGTGGAGAGTTCTGTATTAGTAATAGGTGATTATCATTAAGAAGTTCATTATGTGCAGGCAAAGTACAATTGGGTATACCATTTTCATGAAGAGTACCATAAGGGTATTTATCACCATTCAAACGCTATCACTTCTGTGCTTGAATTAATGGGAAGCTTGCAGTGTTGAAAGTGATGGAAAACAAACAGGCAGAGTAGATAATAAGGTTATAATAATATTTTGGGGATTTACATTGTTTAAAATGAAAGCATGACTTCAAATGCCTATAGAGATGACACAATTACATACCTGTTAAAATTTATAGAATCAAGAATTCTCTATGGTCTGCTGATTATTAAGCCTGGGTAGCATTTGCGTCTGCAAGGTATGACACTCATACCATTTGAAGTGTGTATCATAACCCTCCAATTTAATATAATGTTCATACAAGTTAGAGCTTGCAGCATCTCTCATCTAGAGTAAACTACAAGACCAGAGAAGCCCGAAGTACACACATTTGTACATTGCAGTTTATGTGAAATTCAGAGTCAGTCTTCCTTCAAGGTTTAATCTAGTCCTGTTATTTCCCTCAAGGTTTTACCATTCTCTTCCAGCTTTATTAGGTTTAGAAACATCTTTATGGTTGTATCTCTTTTTTAAGTGAATTAAACCTCTCTTCAGGTAACCTTAAGGTATCAATAAAAATACATTTTACATATTTTCCTTTAAAAATGTATTTACACTAAAAACATTTTAATTTGGCTCCATCCTTTTGAAGAATATAACTAACACCAAGGTAAGGGTCATGAAATACACGGGTTTTCTATCAGAAGTCTACCTGGATAAAAATTAAGACTGTGCAGTTTTCACAGTGTCCAGGTAAAGGACTGTATGTGTAGGGGTGTATTTGTGTGTAGGTATGTATGTATGTTTGAGTGTGTGTGCACTTTTCAAAGTGCAGTCAAGGGATTAAGCTTTTTCACCCTCTGAGGGTGCTTGAGGAAACCCAGTCATGAGATAATGAAGTGAAGCATATTACTTCATTGAATGGAGTTTACTCCAGTTGGCAGCTGGTCACAAGTGGAGTTCCCCAGGGCTCTGTGTTGGAGCCACTCCTGTTTAATATCTTTATCAATGATCTGGACGAAGGGATCGAGTGCACCCTCAGTAAGTTTGCAGATGACACCAAGTTGGGCAGGAGTGTTGATCTGCTTGAGGGTAGGCAGGCTCTACAGAGGGATCTGGACAGGCTGGATCAATGGGCTGGGGCCAACTGTATGAGGTTCAACAAGGCCAAGTGCAAGGTCCTGCACTTGGGTCACAACAACCCCATGCAACGCTACAGGCTTGGGGAAGAGTAGCTGGAAAGCTGCCCGGTGGAAAAGGACCTGGGGGTGTTGGTTGACAGCCAGCTGAATATGAGCCAGCAGTGTGCCCAGGTGGCCAAGAAAGCCAACAGCATCCTGGCTTGTATCAGGAATAGTGTGGCCAGCAGGACTAGGGAAGGGATTGTCCCCCTGTACTCAGCACTGGTGAGGCCGCACCTCGAATACTGTGTTCAGTTTTGGGCCCCTCACTCCAAGAGAGACATTGAGGTGCTGGAGCAGAGAAGGGAGGTGCTGGAGCAGAGAAGTGTCCAGAGAAGGGCAACGAAGCTGGTGAAGGGTCTGGAGCACAAGTCTGATGAGGAGCGGCTGAGGGAACTGGGGTTGTTTAGCCTGGAGAAAAGGAGGCTGAGGGGAGACCTTATTGCTTTCTACAACTACCTGAAAGAAGGTTGTAGAGAGGTGGGGGTTGGTCTCTTCTCCCAGGTAACAAGTGATAGGACGAGAGGAAATGGCCTCAAGTTACGCCAGGGGAGGTTTAGACTGGATGTTAGGAAATTTTACTTCACTGAAAGGGTTATCAAGCATTGGAACAGGCTGCCCAGGGAAGTGGTTGAGTCGCCATCCCTGGAGCTATTTAAAAGATGTTTGGATGAGGTGCTTAGGGACATGGTATAGTGGTGGTCTTGGTAGTGTTAGGTTTACGGTTGGACTCGATGATCTTAAAGGTCTTTTCCAACCTATACGATTCTGTGATTCTGTGATACTTATTGAATGTGTTTCATCTCAGTCTTGCGAGAAAGTCTACATGCCACACAAAACCATTAGTCACTGTTTGCTGAAAATTTGGCTGAAGCTCAGTTAAAAGATTAGCAGGATTTTCCCATATTTTTTGTGACTGTCGCTCTGCACCATTTGTAGTGATTCCTGCCCACCTAAAATCAGTAAATAATACTCTTAAAACAATTCCAGCTGCTGAAAGTGCAGAATTCTGATTTTTATTTGATTTCCTTACCAGCGTAATAAGTTAACTCATAGGACTAAAATAATGAGTGATCAGAATTTCATTCTTCATCTGAGTTTTTTTATGACCTTGAAATTATTTTTTAATTTATTTTGCAAACATACTGAGCAGCTTTGTCAAGAAATCTATATCAAGCCATGCTATTGTTATCTGGAAAGAAACCTTTGCTATTTCAGTTACTCCTTCCCCAGTAAAATATCTTACTGGGAGAACTTCTTCATTCTTACTAATCTGGAAGCAAACAGAAAAAAAACAATTGTGTTTAACCACGACTGTGGTATCAATGGTAGGGTTCTCAACTGGTGTACACATTCAAAACCATGTTGGTTTCTATCAAATCATGGTAAATTGCATCACTGAAGAAATTTCCTTGCCTTTGTCATAATGGTGGTACTGTTGTTTTTTTAGTGTTCTGTCACTGGTGAGCAGGGTACCTGCTGCTCCCTTTTTCCCCACAATCCAAAAGTGTCTTTCTTTTTTTCTTCCATGCCATTTTTGTATTCTTGTTTCATACACAGTCACTAAATAATAGTAAATTCAATTAAAATGAAGTAGCCAGATTTAATCTGTATTCTTTCCCTGCTTGTTAAGGATTTATTTATTTATTCATTCATTGAGAAAGATGCTCTGCAACAGGATATATTTGACAAAACATAACTCGCAGTATTCATTGTCATCTCTGAATTACTTCTTTGTTTTTATTTAAGGGAACCATGCAAAGGAAAAACAGCGAAGAAATCTTTCCTCACTGACTGTACTAATTATGCAGAGAGCCTGCCTGAGTTTTTATATGAAGATTTACTGATAGATTATTTAATTATATCTCTGAACCTCTCATTTTTTATCTTCCAATAAAACTACCCTCCTCTCATGTTTTTCATTTTTATTTGGAGTACAAAGAGTAGGTCAGATGCAACTATCCTATCATGGTTTCTTTAACCACCTATTCACAGTTATGCTAAGCCTCTTTCAGTACTGCAATGTGATAAAATGATATTTCTCCCTCTTGCTTGATTCATTCTTTCATGGAAGATTTATGTACATATTAAATTTTGTGTTACTTTTTTAACACTGAAGAAATTAATACATCCTATTCTCTGTTAAAATGTGCTTCATATTTGGGGCACTGAAGCAGAAGGTAGTTAAGGTTGGGGGTGGTTTTTAATTCCAGTGCCAGTTCATTGCACAGCTTTGGAGATGCCCCAGAGAAGATTCATGTCTTGCTTGGATGATCAGTATATTTGCAGTGAATAGTTGCACTGTGACCAAGAAACGAAATTATGAACTATAGGTCCTGACCAAGAAACGAAATTATGAACTATAGGTCCTCATTTTGGAGATTTAGTAATCATCACCTCCTTGCTTTTACCAAGATGTCAGTGGTAAACCACAATTTGGAAAGCATCATACATCTTTGCTTTGATATTTTAATACTCCTAGGCTTCGAGGCTGAATCCAAGGGAAGAGGAAACTACAAGACCAGCAGACTCTGAAATCTGGTCCTCTGTTGCCCTGGCAGCATTTCAGAAAGCTGTTACAGAACCTTGCTCTTCTGACAGCTTAAAACTTCCTTCTACTTTTCAGCCTAAATATCATAGTAGCCAGTTCACGCCAAATTGTTCTTTTGCCAACATTGCCTTTTGCAGTTAGTTAGCCTCATTCTTTGTATTTACCCATAGGTATTCATAGACAAGAGTTACAGCTGGTCACAGGCTTTGAGAGGGTAGGCTGAACAAGCTGGGTTCTTCTGGTTTTCCTTTGTAAGATGAACTTTCCATCCTCTTAATCATCTTGGCATCTGCCCCAGCTTGTGTTCATCTTTCCTAGACCTGAGGAACCAGAAATCTGTATAGTTCAGCTGAGGACTTAACATCAGTGCCTTCTGCAATGAGACAAACTTTCCCTGTCACTAGTGGAAATAACGGCCAAGTAGAGACTTAGAAATAAAAATATAATATATAATTACTCCCTATATATAGTATAATTACTATATATTTATATAATATATATAAAATATATATAATAGAAATAAAACAGTTCAGACTCAGCCTCTTTCCCTCAGTACAAGTATCAGGGTAGAGTTTGTGTCCATTCTTCTCCTCTAGGATGGGATGAATTTCTCAATATTGCCTATGGGAATAGACCCTGGCCTGCACTGCTCCGCAGAGATTCCCCTGGGCATTACAAGAGATGGTGCTAGCTCACAGGCCAAACCTGAGCCACTGGGTCTGCAAGGTTAAATGGCATGGACACCACACCAGCTCAGGCTCTGCTCCTGTTCAGCTAACTAGTATGGACACAGCCTCTGTGGCTGTGGCTGCAGACACTACGGTGTCTGCTGCTGCTTCACACTGCAAGTTCACAGGCATCCTGTGACTGAGACATACATGCTGATCTCTGTCTTCCTCTGTTGATGAACTCCTAGCTGATATTTTGTATTAGTTCCTAAGTGTATGAACTTACCATTCGTAGTTAATTTCATCACATTTTAGTACTTCTGCTTTTGAGGTAATTTCGTTTTTTCGATGGTATCTCTATTCCTCTACTGATAGTACCTTTCAACTTCAAGTCCTCAGCAAGTTTTAGGATCCACCCCAATGTTTTGTGCCAAAGTTGTTAATGAAAATAGTAGATTAAACTGATCTTGAGATCCTCTTTGAGGGACTCTACTGGTAAGCTTCTATAGGTCCTATGAATAATGTTGAAGTTTTTTCTTTAGGTTCATTAGCCATCTTGCAGTTCCTGTCTTTCTATTCCCTATCAGTTTGCCATATGGCACTACGCTCAATGGTCTTATGAAGACTAAATTGAATTTAGGGCTTTACATTTTCTAGAAAATCTCTTATTTAAGACTCTGTTTTTACACCTGTAGAACAGGACGAGGACAGCACAACTGCACAGTCAGGGTCTTTTACTTCTTACATTTTCTTTTCCACTAAACTAGCTGTTTCTTTCCCTTCCTCTACCTTATGACCTCTACAAAGAATTTAGTAATAAATTATTTTAATTTTTAAATTCTATGTATTTTACCTGAGCCAAAGATGTTTTGGCTAACTTTATTGCTGGCGGAAATTATACATTTACCTATAAATTAACCTGGCGACTGTCACTGTGAAATACTGTACAGTGTCACTGAGCAACATAAATAAATGTATTCTTACAAACAGGAAAGGAGATATTTCTGGTTTCCTAATGAGAAACTGAGGCATAAAGCTGTTAAAAGCTATTTCAATTTGTTAATACAGAAATTGTTCCAAATCTCTTCTAAGAGTATGGTCTTCTCAGCAAGAATGATCCTAAGTGTATAAATAAAATCTGTCAATAATTCTCACTTTTCAAGCCTTGAATGTTGAAGAGTTACAGTGTCATACACTGTAGCTCAGGAATTAGGAGGGTTACCAAACAAATACTCTTAAATACAGTTTGCAAAATAAATTGTTTGTACAAATTTCAAAAGGATAAAAAAATATGCAAAGCCTGATGGGTAATTCACAACAAGTTATTTGCTTGGCTGACCTTGAGAACAAATCGTCTTAGATGAAGTTACTTAAGACCGTTTCACAGCTGTTTGTTTTTTGACATTTCTTATAAAGTTGCCAACATGAAGATGATATTTTGGCTATTACTAGGAGCTGGTATATGACCACCACTAATTTTTCACAGGTAAGAGATTTCACGAGGTAATAATTTACAGTCATTGCCAACTGATTTCTCAAAAATCTTTAGTGGTTTTGAGCTCATCTAAATCACTGTGTCTTTATTCTTATTCTAGTTTCTAACCCACCTACATTTCTCACCCCCTTCCCTCTTTGAAGTCAAGAAATTGGGAAAACTTAATGAAACTTATAATTTGCAATTTGTGCATATAGTTTCCTGTATGCCCTTTCCCAGCTGTCATTTCATTTGCCTTCTTCATAGCACTATTCCTTATCTTAAAATGAAATTAATTTACTTCTTCATCTCTTTTTATCAATCTTGGTTTTTCCTTTTCTTAGATAATTTCTTCTTCTCTGTCTCTGTTTACTCAATGAAATTTCAAGTCTCTTCACCAATGTACATTTTTTTTCCTGAGCATTTGAAAAAGTTCTCCTTAGCCTTGGCACTTGTGTACTCCATTATAATCATCTGTCATTTCATATACCATGCCATGGGTTTTTTTTTATTTGTTTTTTATTTTTATTTCCCTGCTGCTGTGTTTGAAGTTGTACAATTAGGGGTCACTAGAAGTATCTAATTCTTACCAGTCTTTGGGTTTATCTTTATTGCTCTAAACAGGCTTACAGACTGATTAAGAGTCCCAAAGCAGTTTATTGAGATATGGGAAATACTCTAAACTCCTCATTAACATTTGCTGGTTTTTGTTAAATGAAAAGTAATTATGAGTTCCATTGTGTCATGCAGGTAGTCATTAGTGTTGAGTATGTCTTTGGGAAATAAGATAGCGGATCAGAGCAAAGTATTAAGCTGTCTACATCTATTTGGATACGATAACTATAACGACATCCAAGAGACCTGAATGGTTCATGGTGCAAGTAATTTTCTATTATTTTTTTCCCTTCTAATTTTTGGCATATAAGATAATTTTGATTGTATAAATGTAGCCAGTACACTGTTGTGTTTCTTTCCAGTGGAGATTTTGTATAAGCTGCCCTATTCCAAATAACAGAATAATAAACATTAATAATGGTGACATTAATACAATTTTTAAAATGTGCTGATATTGTCCTTTTAGTTTTCCAGAAGATGAACGTTGTGCTGTGGTCCTAGTCTCTCTGAGACTGAGGAATGCTTTGGAATATGCCCTAATTCTCCTATGGGCCCTGGCCTCACTTCACCTGGAGACAGGGACAGGAGGAGACAGAGCATGCTTGAGGCTCACTCCCAAGCCTCGGTTAAGTCTATAACAGAATCATAGAATAGTTTGGGTTGGAAGGGACCATTAAAGATCATCTAGTCCACCCCCCTTGCAATGAGCAGGGACATCTTTAACTAGATCAGGTTGCTCAGAGCCCTGTCCAACCTGACCTTGAATGTTTCCAGGGATGGAGCATCTACCACCTCTCTGGGCAACCTGTTCCAGTGTTTCACCACCCTCATCGTAAAAAATTTCTTCGTTATATCTAGTCTGAATCTACCCTCTTTTAGTTTAAAACCATTACCTCTGGTCCTATTGCAACAGGCCCTACTAAAAAGTTTGTCCCCATCTTTCTTATAAGCCCCCTTTAAGTACTGAAAGGACACAGTAAGGTCTCCCCAGAGACTTCTCCAGGCTGAACAACCCCAACTCTCTCAGGTTTTCCTTGTAGGAGAGGTGTTCCAGCCCTCTGATCATTTTTGTAGCCCTCCTCTGGACCCAATCCAACAGCTCCATGTCTTTCCCATGCTGAGGGCTCCAGAGCTGGACACAGTACTCCAGGTGGGGTCTCACCAGAGTGGAGTAGAGGGACAGAATCACCTCCCTTGACCTGCTGGCCAGGCTTCTTTTGATGCAGCCCAGGATACGGTTGGCCTTCTGGGCTGCGAGTGCACATCACTGGCTCATGTCCAGCTTTTCATCCACCAGTACCCCCAGGTCCTTCTCCACAGGGCTGCTCTCAATCCCTTCATCCCTCAGCCTGTATTGATACTGGGGGTTGCCCTCTCCCAGGTGCAGGACCTTGCACTTGGCTGCCTTGTTGGACCTCATGAGGTTCACACGGGCCCACTTCTCAAGCTTGTCCACGTCCCTCTGGATGGCATCCCATACCTCAGGCGTGTCAACCTCACCCCTCAGCTTGGTGTCATCTGCAAACTTGCTGAGGGTGCACTCGATCCCACTGTCTGTGTCATTGTTGAAGATATTAAACAGTACTGGTCCCAGTACAGACCCCTGAGGGACACCACTTGTCACCGATCTCCATCTGGACATTGAGACATTGACCTCTATGCTCTGGATGTGGCCATCCAACCAATTCCTTATCCACTGAATAATCCATCCGTCAAATCCATATCTCACCAATTTAGAGAGAAAGATGTTGTGGGGGACTGTGTCAAAGGCCTTATGGAAGTCCAGATAGACAACATCTGTAGCTCTTCCCTTGTCCACTGATGTAGTCACAGATAGAAGGCCACTAGGTTGGTCAGGCAGGACTTGCCCTTGGTGAAGCCATGCTGGCTGTCTCGAATCACCTCCCTGTCCTCCATGTGCCTTAGCATAGCTTCTAGGAGGATCTGTTCCATGATCTTCCCGGGCACAGAGGTGAGGCTGACAGGTCAGTAGTTCCCAGGGTCCTCCTTTCTACCCTTTTAAAAAATTTGTGCAATATTTCCTTTCTTCCAGTCACCAGGGACTTCACCTGACTGCCATGACTTTTCAAATATCATGGAGAGTGGCTTGGCAACTACATCAGCCGGTTCCCTCAGGACTCTGGGATGCATCTCGTGAGGTCCCATAGACTTAATGTATGTTCAGGTTCCTCAGGTGGTCACAAACCTGTTCTCTTACAGTGGGAGGGACTTTGCTCCCCCAGTCCCTGCCTTGAGGTCTATCCACTCGAGAGGTGTGGGAAGAGAGGTTGCCCTCAGTGAAGACTGAGGCAAAAAAGTTGTTGAGTACCTCAGCCTTATCCTTGTCTGTTGTTACTAGTTTGCCAGTCTTGTTCATCGAGGGAGGTATGTTTTCTTTGACCTTCCTTTTCTGGCTGACATACCCGTAGAAGCTCTTCTTCTTATTCGTTGTGTCCCTTGCCAAGTTCAGCTCCACCCGTGAGCTGGAGTGTTTTAATAGCTTAAAACTGGACCCAATGCAGGGATCTTGAGAGAGTTTGAAGTAGCATAAGAATTTATGCCACAGAACCTCTAGTATGGGTATCTTCTCATGACTTTCTACAACCCTGCCTCCTGCTCATCTGGACAGCCGATACAATTTCATTAAGCACAATCAATCTAAGCAATACCACATCTACAAATTTTGTTAGAGATTTTAGAAAAAACCTCAAATTTCAGTTATTTCTATTTTTTCCCCCAAATTTCAGTATTGCATTATTAACTGAGTTTATATGATCATTCTTTGCTCCTACGCCCGTATTTTCTAATAGGCCACAAAGCTTGCATTCATATCACCTCTTTGTCATCCTGATATAATGGAAAACATTTGTCTCATTATTATTTTCAAACAGAAATAGACAGGCAGACATAGTTGTGTGGACTGGATTCCTTATAGGCTGTATGCAAGGGTCTCAGAGCAATGCACTGCTTTTCAGTAAAGGCTGTGACTTCTTTCACAACACATCTGTTACTCCATCCATTCTCAATCAACCATATAAAGCTTTCTTTGCTCTCATCTTACTCAAGAACTTTGAAGCTGTGTTTCATCCTTCTGATCTAGCTGTCTAATGCTTTGCTTTTTTCCCAGAGTATAGGCATTTTGTGTGCCAATGGAAGTGATAGATTTAGCCACAGGGAATGATATATGCAGACAGTAGATTCCTTGCAGTTTTCACTGACATCTATCACCTTTTTTCTGTATACAAGGTTTATTCCAGTGGGTCTTTTTCACAGAATTTAGTCAGCTTGCAGAGCTGTTTTTATGGTGCTGCACATCCTGGTGCTATGTATCACCTCTTACCCAGGATTACAGTGGAAGTGAGTCTTCCATAAATATCTCAGGGTACAGTAAAAGGCTTGAATGTAGCAAAGAGAAGATCTGCTAAAATTGGATGTTTATGTCATATGCTGTATTGTGTGTTGTTTCTCGATGCATTGTATTAAATTGCAGAAGTGCCACATCAGATCAGCTATGATGTGGCATGCCTGTGTCATGTGGGTTTATTCCCTTTAATATTTAAAGATTTCTTTACCTTGTTGTATCTTTGCATTTCTGAAGAGAACTCAGGCAGCAATTGACTTGCATTTTGACTCCAGAGGAATGAATCACGAGTAAATAAGCCTTTCAATCCATGCTTTGCAAAATACAAGCAAGAAAAGTGAAGGTACACAGTGACCATTTTCCACATACCTTGTTTTTGCAGAAAATATTTACTAGGGAGATTTCATTTACCTAAAACATGCCACCTTTCAAGAAAGCTAAAAGCAAAAAAAGATTAACAAAAACACCCCCCATCACACTATTTACAGGAGATACTATCTCTGGAGATACTGTCACAGCATGGTGCTTCAGCCATTTCTGCTACCCAGCTGCCTGCCTGGAATGTGAACAACCCCTGTTGCAGAGACATGTGGGTTGCAGAAAGGTGTCTATTTTATGCTCTGTTAATGCACATAAGTTAAAAATCCACTCCTATTTTTCAGTTCTTGTTAAATAGTGGAATAGTGGGTGGAATTCCATTTGTTTGACCCATCTTCCCTGCCTGCCCCTCCCAGCTCATCCTCAAGTTCATGCTTCCTCCTATTTTCCAGGCAAGTATATTTTAGAATAATTTTTAGATTTTTTCTTTCTTTCTTTTTAATACCAATTTTGAAGCACAGAAACTGCAATGGTTTTGGTGTGACAGATAAGACCAAATAGGAAAAATTCTGCCCAGAAAAGCTTCATCAAGTTCAACTGCATTAGTGTAGGTGTGCATGAGCAATTACCCACATAGCTGGATACAGACTGTTGACAGTTATTAGAGAAGTAAAATTGATGCTTTCCCTCATGAAATAAGAGATATTTTTTTCTTTCCCTTTTGCTCCCCTAAGTATTCTCAACTCCTTCATTTTTCAGCATTAATAGCTGACCTGATCCAAAGATTGGGATCAGTAAGCTTAGTATGCGATTTCTTTGAAGTGTTAGGAGTCTGAAATACAGTTCTCTATGTTACAAATTAAGAAGTATGGGATTTCTCTGAATTGATTGTTGATGTAATTTCCCTTTGCTCTTAAGAGTAAAAAAAAAAAAAAACAAACCTCAATTGAGATGAAACAATTTATTTTTTACTTTTTTTCAGTTCTTATGTAAGGAAATTTGGAGTGGAAAGGGTGTTACGTGAGAACCATAGAATCATTTAGGTTGGAAAAGACCTTTAAGATCATCAGGTCCAACTGTTAACCTAGCACTGCCAAGTCCACCACTAAACCATGTCCCCAAGCACCACATCTACACATCTTTTAAATACCTCCCAGGATGGTGACTCCACCACTTCCCTGGGCAGCCTGTTCCAATGCTTGATAACCCTTTCAGTGAAGAAATTTTTCCTAATATCCAGTCTAAACCTCTCCCAACGCAACTTGAGGCTGTTTCCTCTTGTCCTATGGCTTGTTACTTGGGAGAAGAGACTGACCCCCACCTCACTGCAACCTCCTTTCAGGTAGTTGTAGAGAGCAATAAGGTCTCCCCTCAGCCTCCTTTTCTCCAGGCTAAACAACCCCAGTTCCCTCAGCTGCTCCTCATCAGACTTGGGCTCTAGACCCTACACCAGCTTCGTTGCCCTCCTCTGGACACGCTCCAGCACCTCAATGTCTCTCTTGTAGTGAGGGGCCCAAAACTGAACACAGTATTTCAGGTGCGGCCTCACCAGTGCTGAGTACAGGGGGACAATCCCTTCCCTAGTCCTGCTGGCCACACTATTTCTCATACAAGCCTGGATGTTATTGGCCTTCTTGGCCACCTGGGCACACTGCTGGCTCATATTCAGCCGGCTGTTGACCAACACCCCCAGGTCCTTTTCTGCCGGGCAGCTTTCCAGCCATTCTTCCCCAAGCCTGTAGCGTTGCATGGGGTTGTTGTGACCCAAGTGCAGGACCTTGCACTTGGCCTTGTTGAACCTCATACAATTGGCCTTGGCCCATCGATCCAGCCTGTCCAGGTCCCTCTGTAGAGCCTTCCTACCCTCAAGCAGATCAACACTCCCACACAACTTGGTGTCATCTGCAAACTTACTGAGAGTGCACTCCGTCCCCTTGTCCAGATCATTTATATAGATATTAAACAGGAGTGGCTCCAACACAGAGCCCTGGGGAACTCCACTTGTGACCGGAGGCCAACTGGATTTAACTCCATTCACCACCACTCTTTGAGCCTGGCCATCCAGCCAGCTTTTTACCCAGAGAAGAGTACACCCATCCAAGCCATGAGCAGCCAGCTTCTCCAGGAGAATGCTGTGGGAAACTGTGTCGAAGGCTTTACTGAAGTCTACGTAGACAACATCCACAGCCTTTCCTTCATCCACTAGGTGGGTCACCTTGCCATAGAAGTAGATATGGTTAGTCAAGCAGGACCTGCCTTTCATAAACCCATGCTGACTGGGCCTGATAACCTAGTTGTCCTGTATATTCCGCGTGGTGGCACTCAAGATGATCTGCTCCATAATCTTTCCGAGCACCGAGGTCAGACTGACAGGCCTGTAGTTCCCCAGATCCTCCTTCCGGCCCTTTTTGTAGATCGACGTCACATTTGCTAACCTCCAGTCAACTGGGACCTCCATGGTTAGCCAAGACTGCTGATAAAGGGTGGAAAGCAGCTTGGTGAGCACTTCTGCCAGCTCCCTCAGTACCCTTGGGTGGATCCCATCCGGCCCCATACTCTTGTGTGTGTGTCTAAGTGGTGTAGCAGGTTGCTAACTGTTTCCCTTTGGATTATGGGGGCTTCATTCTGCTCCCCATCCCTGTCTTCCAGCTCAGGGGACTGGGTACCCAGAGAACAACTGGTCTTCCTATTAAAGACTGAGGCAAAGAAGGCATTAAGTACCTCAGCCTTTTCCCCATCCTTTGTCACTATGTTCCCCCCTGCATCCGATAAAGGATGGAGAGTCTCCTTAGCCCTCCTTTTGTTGCTAATGTATTTACAGAAACCTTTTTTATTGTCTTTTATGGCAATAGCCAGACTAAGTTCTAGTTGGGCTTTGGCCTTTCTAATTTTCTCCCTGCATAACCTCATGACATCTTTGTAGTCCTCCTGAGTTGCCTGCCCCTTCTTCCAAAGGTCATAAACTCTCCTTTTTTTCCTGAGTTCCAGTCAAAGCTCTCTGTTCAGCCAGGCCAATCTTCTTCCCCACCACCTCGTCTTTTGGCACATGGGGATGGCCTGCTCCTGCCCCTTTAAGATTTCCTTCTTGAAGAATGTCCAGCCTTCCTGGACTCCCTTGCCCGTCAGGACTGCCTCCCAAGGGACTCTGTCATCCAGTCTCCTAAACAGGCCAAAGTCTGCCCTCTGGAAGTGCAAGGTAGCAGTTCTGCTGACCCCCCTCCTTACATCTCCAAGAATTGAAAACTTATCATTTTGTGATCGCTATGCCCAAGATGGCTTCCAACTGTCACATCACCCACAAGTCCTTCTCTGTTCACAAACAACAGGTCCAGCGGGGCACCTTCCCTAGTTGGCTCCCTCACCAGCTGTGTCAGGAAGTTATCTGCCACACACTCCAGGAACCTCCTAGACTGTTTCCTCTCTGCTGTATTGTATTGCCAGCAGACATCTGGTAAGTTGAAGTCCCCCCTGAGAACAAGGGCTAGCGATTGTGAGACTTCTCCCAGCTGCTTATAGAATATTTTGTCTGCCTCTTCACTCTGGTTGGGTGGTCTATAACAGACTCCCACCATGATATCTGCCTTGTTGGCCTTCCCCCTGATTCTAACCCATAAACACTCAACCCTATCATCACCATCATTAAGCTCTAGACAATCAAAACACTCCCTAACATATGGGCTACCCCACTGCCTCTCCTTCCTTGCCTAGCCTTTCTCAAGAGTTTGTAGCCATCCATTGCAGTACTCCAGTTGTGCGAGCCATCCCACCATGTTCCCGTGATGGCAACTATATCATAGTTTTCCTGCTGCACAATGGCTTCCAGCTCCTCCTGTTTGTTGCCCGTGCTGCGTGCATTGGTGTAGGTGCACTTCAGTTGGGCTATTGATCCTGACACCTTTCTGGGGAAAGAAGCCCTAATTCCTATGTGACCATTCTCAGGTGCTTCCGTGGTTTAACACATCAATAACCCTTGCACCTTTGCTGCTGCATGGATCTCCATCCCCTACCTCCACTGAGACGGCAGACCGAAGGACACCATCGCTAGCACACCATCCCTCAAACATTGGCATGCCGCCCCCAGGCTTATTATCTACCGAGCCTGGTTTTATCCCTTTCCCCCTTCAAGAACCAAAGTGGAATGCCTTGTGTGTCTCCATAAGCAATTGGTCTATATTCCCTGGTGCTTCATATATACTCTCCTCTGGAGCTGCTAGGGGACTTTGACTACCTGGGGAGCGAAGCAGACAAAAAATAATGTCTTCTTCAGAGGTCTGTGGAGCCTAAGCAGCTTGCTAAGCGAGGAGCTGGCTCCCTGGTTGGGAGTTGGGGCATCCCAGCTGCTCGGTGCCACCGCAGAGGGACCCCCAGGTCTCCCCTGCCTGCTCCCTCCCTGTGGTTCTGGTAGAGATGTCACATCCTTCAGCAGTGTCTCTGCTGGAGGAGTCACATCCATCAAAAAACTTTTGAGCAGACCTAGTTGAAAAGTATTTGCCATCTTTTCATGACATTAACCCCAAAGCCCTGGTTACCACAAGGGCTTATATTGTGTTAGATTTCAAGCAACTGCTCAGGAAATGAAGGGACCTTCACTTGAACATTTTCATACAGGAATGAGAGGAAGTTACTGTGATAATTTAGAGTGAGCATAGATACCAGTGAAAAGAACAAAATGTCCAGCTCTGAACTTTGCCATTGATTTAGTCTGAGCCTGGGACTCTCTTAGTTAATAGAGATCTATTTTTCAGTCGGCTTACAGCAGTGCAAGACAGGAATAGCGTCTTCTGTCTCAGATTCCCCACCTATAAAATGCAAATTTTACATTCACATCTAGCTCAGAGGAGTCTTGTCGGGAGTAATTAGTTAATGTGTGTGAAATTCTTTAAGACTGTAGAATAAAATTGCAGTGCATTACATACAAAATATAAAACCTAAGTGTGAAATGCATGTTGTTAGTGCAAGGCTCTGGATGCTATTTCAGAAGATTAGCTTGGTTACATGTTGGCATTTTGGCAAAAATTGTCACAAAATTACTTCAGTTTTGTTGTTTTGTTTTCGTTTTTTTTAATCATTTGAGTCACAGTGGTTTTTCTTTGTAGATGACTATTTGGTGTGTACTCATTGTGAAATGCTTATCAGAGTTTTTAACACAGTCTTGGACCCTAGAAGTCTCTGGTATTACTTCTGTTGCCTAAACTCAGGCATCTGACTGCCTCTCAAATGGCAGTCAGACACATACAGCTAGGCAACTGAATTGAGACCTGTTTGTCTGTAACCCTTCCCTGTCATCTTTTTAGATGGTTAAGGTAAGTCAGCCAAACATAAGCATACTCTTTCAGCTGAAGGAAAATGAGACAGGTGTTAATTTCAGAATCAACCAATGCATCTTCCGGCAGACCTGTACCAAAATGTTGGTCTCATTATGATCATAGGGTAATTAAAGTTGGAGATCAATGGGGATCTTGCAGTCCTTTGGTATTGGACTACGCAAAGGAGAGCAGGCGTTTTGGCAGTGCGCAACATTTTAGTGCAATACCTTACAATCAGCACTCTCAGGTCAGTAGCACAGATGTAAGCCATTTGAGTTAACAGAGAAACCTGCGGCATGAAGTCATCCTCTCTGCATATCTGGCACTAGAGAGGGATGAGGAATGTACTTCTGCTGCTAAATTGCCAAGCTGTTGCCTGACTGCATTTCAATTCCTGCTTCTGGTGGAGGTTTCTGTTCCAATTGCTCCCTTCTGCCCCGCTTGCTGGCAGTCTCCACCAGTGCATGTTTATTATTCTCCCTTTGCTTCTTTTCATATTCATCTTTCTTCCATGCCTTCTCACTTGAGCGTGGTAAGCTTTTCACTCATTCTCTTCTATACTAGCTGAGAAACCAGCATTAGGAACGTAGGGAAGATGGTTTTGCTTCATGTGCTCATAAGGGCCACTTTCAGTTAGAAACAACAAAGAAGTAACTGTCCTCCTCATCTTCTGCAAACTCCTCTCCCACGTCTGTGCACATGGAGCCACTCCACAGAGATCAGGCAGTGCTCGGGACAGGCAGGATCTTTGAGTACAACAATGGCATCTTTTCACAAATATCAACTCTTTGTACAATAAATGCACTCTGAAAAATAGCTTTTGTCACCATATCAAACTGTAGGATGTGGCATGGGTATTGATAAACTTCAAGTTAAATTTTTATTTCCTTATAAAACTGCTTGTTATACTGAAATTTATACCAGCCTGCTTTCTGGAGATGCAGGCAGAGCACTCCCGTGTGCATACGGAGCACTGCCAAGGGCACTCCCCTGCTCTCTGTTTAAGGTTCTGAGGACAAATTTCTATTCTTACTTACCAGTGGAGATCTGAATGCACATTTGCAGCATGACTTTGTCCATTTCACTGACAGTTTTTCCTATTGCTTAAGGAGGTTTCTTTATGCATAGTCTATTTATTTTTCTTTTAAAACCTGGCAAAACAAGGTTTAATTTCAGTTTATCTCACTACTAATCCATCCTGCAAGAAGTTGCTAGGTCAGATTTTCTAGCGCTGTGTTCCCCTGTCTGTGAGCTAATTGATGCAACTTGTGTCAAGATGAAGTAGCTAAAAGAGTTGGCTTTTTCAACTGAACCTGCAAAATTCATTAGGGCCATTGCATAGCCCTGCTGTTGGCAGTAATGCAGAGAGAATAGATGACAACTAATGAAAAAAAAAAGAATCCTGACTCATTTCTGGTAGCAGGAAGAGGAAAGCTGAGATTTGAGGTAGCAGAACACATGCTATAGCAGAAAATGCTCCAAGGGTCAGGCAGGAGTAACCAAAGAAGAGATCCCAGTAAACTCCATGACTGTGAATTCTCTCTCACCCACCAATAGGCCATTTGTCAGCCAGAAAGCTGCTGCCTCAGTGAATTTCAAAGCCTTGTGATTTTGTGCACATTTGAAACTGGATTACATCTGCAGCATCTAAACTAACAAGCCTCTTGAAAGCATTTTACAAGAAGTGTGTTCTCACAGCTTGGACACCTTGGTTGCAGAGAACATGCTGTTTGCTGAAGCTGGAAGCTCTTCCTCTGACTTGAAAGGTTTTCTAGGCATCTGTGATAAACAGTACAGTGATTTTTTATTTTATTGTATTTTTTATATGGCAAGTGCCAAGGAAGAACCTGATCCAAGCAGCCATGTCAAGAGTTTACCTTGCTCTGGGAATATAGCATCTGTCAATCAGTTTGCTCCACAGGGCTTCACCTACCAGGGAAAGATAGTCCTGCTATGCTGCTTGGGCAAAGGTTACTATCAAAAGCATAAATAGGCTGCTTTCTTAAGCTGTTCTTTAAGTGGGACAGTTTGATCTTTTGTCAACAACAGACAAATGTGTCTCAAAACATGCTTTAAAGCAAATGCCAGTAACTCTGACTGTGGTTTTCTTGCAGACTGGACTTAGAAGGGAGCCTCCTGTGCACGTTCTCTTTGATTGTATTGATCTAGAAGGTTCCTCAGTAAGCCTGGCTGAATGAAACTGAGAGTCTGCCAAGACTTCTGGCTGAACAGTTTTAAGTCATCTGCCTCCTGAAAGCAATACTGGAATTGGAAGTCCTGCTGTGATGGTCACAGTCTACCAGGTAACTTCTGTCTGTGTTGCATGCTAATCAACTCAACCTGAAATGCTGGTGGCGTTAATATGTTCTGTATCACTCAGAATGGTTGTCTGAAATGCAAACACCTGATTCATGTCATGGAAGAGATTCACCACCTAGGAAACTCAAAAGTAAGACTGAGATATTAGTCCATCACTTTTATCTCACACCTGATGTACTAATAGTACATCAAGCTCTTGTAGTGGAGGAGAACAAGTTCATCTTTCCCCTTACTTTGCAATGATACCTGTGTCCTCTTCCTAATTTGCAAATTTTCTTTCCCTAACACATCTCATTCCACCTACATAAAGACTTAGAGTGAATCTAGTGAACAGAGTCTAAGTGAAATGATTGCCAGCCTCAAAGAGAAAAAATATTTTATGCTGTATGTATAGACAACAATGAGAATTTAGTTTGGGTTTTCTTTTTCTTTTCTTCTTCTTAGAGTTTAAAAACACTCAAATTGTTTTCAACTTTTTTTATAAGACTTTCAAGTATTGAACTGATATGCCAATCATGTTTCATCTTGGAATGAATTTTTAGAACAGAGTTCATAATGAAAGCGCTGATGCGACATTAGCCATCCCAATGTGAACAGCGTGACTATAATCTCTGCCTGAACTAACAATGAGATTGAACATTTGGTCAAATGGGGTTATTTTAGCTGCCATAAACTCCCAACTAGATAAGACTTGAGTCTGCAAGTGTGAGGGAAAGACATCTAGTACAGCTAGGCAGGGTTCCAGTTCTGGGAAAAATAAACATCCATATACACCATCCATATAGGTATGAGCTTGTGACAAAATAAGTTTCCCAGTAATCTAGAGGAATAAATTAGACTCCTGCATAGGATGATGTGTTCTGAACTTTCTGATCTCATTGGCACAGCATAGAAGTAATGAAGGCAATTTCATTGTCATGCTGTAAAACAAGTAGAAGTGAGGCTGGAATCAAGCCCTGGCATTTCAGCTGATGTTTATACAAAATGAGCAAATAATCAAGTTCAGCCTTCTACACCAGGACTTTGCTCAATGGTGACAGAGTTAGAATTAAGTGAGCTTCCGTTCCATGAAGCAAAACCAAGGCAATTAACAGCATGAAAAATAAGAAGAGAAGATTTAGAGGACAATGGAAAAGTCAAAAATACTTGCCAATGTCAAAATGCACATTCATTTTGCAATCTTATCCTACAACCCTATCAGAAGGTTTGAGTGCGATAGGAGAATAAATATGACAGGGTGATTGAGTTATTTGTCATAGTGGTTTCGGCAAATTCTGTTACTTCAATGAGGAGAAAAGGAGTAGGATAATTCTGAAGAAGGATGTAGCTGCCGTGGCTCAACAAGGGGGCAGCTTCAGGAGAGCTGGGGAGTCTATTTTTGCAGTTGTCTGGGCTGACTGCATTTTGGGCATGAATAGCTTCCCAAAAGGAGTGGTAAAAGTGTTGGGAGATTGGTGGACTGGCTGTTTATCAACTCTGCCTGCTGCAATCTCACATAGCAGCCATGAAAAAATAATTTGACAAGTGGAATTCTCCATCCATTCATTGTCTCTGTGAGATGCTAAATTTATGGAAAGAGCTCCTTTGAATGTTTTGTTCCTCTGAAAGCTGCCCTTTTCAACGAAACAAACAACAGTTCAGATGAGTTTTCCTTTTTCAGGTGAACTGTGTGTATTTCTCCTTAGTCTGGAATAGAGAAAGGAGAGTATCCAGTATTTGAAAATCCATAAACTGAAGTTGATTTAAGTCTCATGGCTAATGTGCACTCTTCATGGCAGGTGAAAGGGTAGACTGGGCTCAGCTGGTTGCACTCCACACTCCTCTTTAACCAACTTCGAGCTGATGCATATGCTATAGAGGTTATGTATTATTTATGTAAAAAATGTTTTAAGGCTATTTTCAGAAACGACAAAATTTAGGAAATTGTCTTCTTTGGTTCCTGTCATTTTTGAACTACTGGAAGCACATGAATATTAGTTTCAATAAAGGATGTCAGAAGACTATTCTTGTAACAGTTTGGGAGCAGGCAGTGTCACAGAGTGAATTGAAATGTGTCAAATCTAGGTCATGTTCCTTTTTCCCTGCTGTTGATTCTTTGACTCCTCTTTGGCAACTCACTTTCATTTCCTTTTCTCTTCTTTGAAGTATAATGCTGCTGCAGTGGTCTGATACAAGTTTGTGGAAGGGGGGTTGGAGAGCGGGGAAGGAAATACACATCGTTCTGCAGTAGAATGCTTGGGAATTTGGTATGGTGTGGAGATCTTATTCATAGGTGTTTCTGCGAGTATTTTATAGGGCTGCTTATGGTTTTATCACTTACATATTGCTGTACTATAACTATCAATATATTTTATAATATTTTTTTTACTGAAACTTTCCCTGATATTGACCACTCTAAAAATAGTCCTCAGAGGACTCACAGCTTTTCCTTCGCAGAGATTGGGTTATTAGCTCTTGTTTTGGAATTACCAAATTTCCTGTGGATCTGCAAAGAGATTTATGGATTCATTTGCATTTAGGCAGCCCTCTCCCATAGATTAAAGGTAATTTCAGAGAAGTTCTCCTTTTGTTTGTCGTTATGTTCAGTTGAGAATTTGGCTTTTTTTTTTTTTTTTAAAGTAGAAAATGCTCATAGGTTAATGATCTTTTCTTCCTGAACTCTAAGGGGATAGTGTGAGGAAAAAAAGGCCAGTTGTGCTAAGGTGTGGAACTAATAAATTTTAAAAAAAAGAGAGAGAGCTAATGATATTTTCCTGAGGTGATTATTAAGAGACCTGTTCAACATGTTTTGCAGAGGAATGAAACTAAAGGCCAGGCCTCTGGTGCATTTTAGCAAATATTTGTATTAGCAAAGGTACCTCTTGATTTACGAAGTCAAACCTGTGCCTTGTAGAGGAGTGGTAAGCTAAAGGATAAATTCCAATCACTGTAATCAAATCCATTTAAGACTAATCTTGCCCTTCAAATTAGTGCCATTTAAATCTGTAATTTTTTTTTCAAAATATGGAGAAGGAAAGTTAAATATTGCCTAAAGATCTTAAGCAACATTTTAAGGAATAGTTTCTGTAAACTTAGGAGTTACATTCTTGCCTCTTAAGGCTCTATTGACCATTTTATTCCAAGTACATTAATAGTTTTAAAATGTGAGGAAATTCTACCCTTTGATAGTAATACCTTTAAAAATGTATTAAAAAGTGATACCTTTAAGATGGTATATTGTTAATCTGCTTCACATTAATTTAAAGATCTGTTACCACAGTTTTATGATTCAGCATTTTTATTTATAAGTAATTCAGGATAATAAAAATAAGTTTGATGAAAGCAGCTTTGTGCAAATAAGAATAATAAAAAATCAGCAGGAATAATGATGAGGGCTAGCTGAGAGATTTTCCTTTATCTGAGCCCAATAAGGGATCCTTCATTTTTTTACTCAGGCTGAGGACACAAAATACACATTAATGTTCCTATTCTAGTGAAATTGAGGTGCAGATAAAATCCCTTTAGAAAGAGTTTCAGGTAAAATTTTCTGTTCTCCTCTATCAATACAAGTAGTATCTGAACACCTGTGTTCAGCATCTATGTCAGCGGCTGATAATATTCCAGTTACGAGTTTCAAGCAATACTACTGAATTGTACTATTCAGAAGCTGGAAACCATATATACTGTATTTCCTTCTAAAGGAAAGTTGTGCTATTTTCCCTTTTTAAATTTTTTTAATGTAATTGCTTTATTTCTAGTCTGCTCATTTTCAAACTCAAACACTATACTGTGTTTTATTACACAGTATAGATATGGCTTCTTCAAATTCTGCATCCCTTTTCTGAACCATGTGTTACCTGATGGGTGTCCTGATTGTAGGTCCCATTATTTATAAGCATTGGAGAAGAATACTCTCATGTTAACTTTCATATTTGCAAATCCATTTGTGGTTAGACTGGTTCTTTTCTACCTGACTTCTATTGTCTGATTTCTATTTGACCCAAATGGCTATTAAGGCAGATTTATTGTTCTACTTCTCAATTATCTCCCCAAATATGCTGAGCTGTGGGTTTTTTTATTTTTTTTTTTTTTCTGGCTTTTCAGGGTTGTTGACAATGATCAATGGCCTTTATTTTATTCAGATTAATTTTCAGTACTTTTCTCTGTCATTCATAATTGAGTTCCACTATCAATATTCTCCATGTATATTGAGTAAGAGCAAGATTGCATTGCCTACGGTGCTTCTGTACCTATCTCTGTTTTATAGTGGACCATGTTTCTCTCCAATCCAGTCTTTGAAAGGCTCCTTGGGGCAAACTTTTAAACAACTGTACAGAGATAGTTTTTTTCTTTTTTTTTCTTTCAGTTGGAAAAAATCTTTACTTAATGAGAAGAAGTCTGATTTTCAGGTTTGATCTAGTAAGGAGGCATTGCAGGTCAACACTGATCAGTTATATCAACGGAGTTAGTTACTTCTTTTTGCAAAATGCTTATTGGAAAACTTTTTTTTATGACTTTACACTCTGTATTGAAGTACAGCTTATGTAAGATTTCTTCTGTACTATAGGTGGTTTTTTTAATATATTTGTCCTGATTAACTCTTTTTTATGATAGCTGCACAACAGATAACTTGCCCTGTATTTGATAACGAGTTTTGCGGTTTTTTTTCTTTTTTCCTAAATAAGGTTTTTTATATTTCTGGACAGATTCTGAGTTTTCATATAGTTTAGTTGCTGCAACTAACACAGAAAGAAGAAAGCTTTTAAAGTACAACTGCAATATTAATTATCTCTGACATGGGCTCTGGCACCCCCTCATCAGTTCCTTGGGCAGTAGAAAACTGCAGTTTGTGTCCTATCACTTTGATTGTGATTTGCAGCTTCACAGACTGAGAGCAGGTGCAAGAAGGTAGTCAGTCCTGCATCATTTTTTTGTCATCTCCTAGAACAGCATAATAGCTGTGTATCGTGCTAATGAGTCATCCTTCTGGCTGTTGGTTACTCAGCACTTGGGCAACACGTAAACCATGGGCAAAAGTAATCAGTGAATAAGCACAGGATGAAAAGAAATGATTGTGAACATTTTGATTAAAAGGTCAAGTGCAAAGCAGATGTGATGACAAATGGAAAATATTTTCTCTAAAATAAACAAACAACTAAAATTGATTCCATAGCTTTTCTTATAATGTTGAAATTGCTTAAGCTAATTATGATAAATGAGGCTAAATGTAGTGTGCCTCCTGACTGAAGATATTAATACAATTTTGTTGTGCCAACACCCAATGCCAAGTTTGCCAGAGCTGTTAATCATCACAAAGATGTGGTATACCCTCTTGCTGATGGGTATAGGGTTTCATATTTCATATATATATATTTAATATACCTATATATGTATATATAAAAATATATAGATAAAGTTGTGTGTATATATATACTTTTATATATACAACTTTAATGTCACTGCAGTGCAATCTGTTTTAGCTTAAATGTTTTCTACTGGGGTCAAATTGTTATGTCTTCTTTAAACTGGGTTGGGATATGGATGAAGCCTAGTGACAACCTGGAAACCAAAGTAGTGACCCATCACAGAAATATGTTATGGTAACCACTTACTTATAAAGGTGTGTATGTGATCATACAATCTGTAGGGGACCTGTGCGATCTAAGTTGGACACATAAGTTGTTCGAATATATGTCATACTGTTAATTTGTCATTTGCAACTCCGAGGAATTTTACTTTGTATTGTAAAGAAACGTAGTTTAAACATAAACTTTGAAAAGTAATTCTGTCATATGCTAGGGCCTTTACAGCACACCTCCAAAGTGCTTAATATACCTAAGGAAGACGGGGAAAAAAAGATAAGGAAGGAAAAGCATTTGAGAGTTGAATAATGAACACTGGAAAGGCTTTATTGATTTGATAGCAGGTTTAAACTTTAGGTAGTTGATAGAGTGAACACTAAAGTGAAATTCATTAATCAGAAATATGGAAGAGCAGTATTTAAGCTGAAAACATGTCGACCTGACTGCCATGTTTTTGAGTGTGCTGAGAGACGTAATTCCAAATGTGAATTTCTGAAAACTTAGGTACACCACAGCATAGTGCCATTACTGTGAACGTCAAGGTAGCACAATAATAAAGCCTTCCAGTGATACAAGAGTAATATGCATGTGTGAACATATGTAACATCTGTTTATATTTGTGACAATTTAAATACTTCTCCATATAGCCACTTTTTAGAATATTAATAGAGTAAAGAAACACAATTAAATAATTTTGCAGTCAAAGTAGATGTGACTTTATCTGTATAGAGTTCTTTACTGGATCTTTGTAGCTGTGTGTCAAACATAATTGCATTTCACACTACAGATAAATTTATTTAAAGTATCTGTTAGGTATGTGATAAAAGCTCTTCTGCACACCCATAGAGGAGCTCAGAGAGACAATGGCAGGAGGGGAAGCCCAAATCCCAGGCCCATCACTGGGGTGTGGGACACGTTATGGGATGCAGGGGAAAAACAGTTTGGGATTGCACATGACTTATTATGGGACATTTAGGGGAGGAACCTTTGGGAGGGGTTTAGGTTATTTGGGGAGGAACAGGTGTGGGAAAATAAAGGGGTAAGGGATAAAAGGTCTGATTGCATCTAAATAGTGGGCTGGTCAGTACGCTGGTCAGTCCATTTTCACGTGAGTGCTCCAAGTATTTGTGCTCTCTGTGGCCTCCCACTTACATATGTATATACGTGGTGTATATGTGCCCTCTGTGCACATGTGCCTGCTGGGAACACACCTTCAGCCTCGCTGCTCACTGGGCCTGGGGGCATGGAGTGGCAGCAGCTTTGCCCCTCTTCGGCTGTTGGATCCGGCATGATGTATCTTCCTCTAACAGTATTAACCTTCAAAACTGTCATCAACTGCTATTAAAATTCATCATTATGAAAAATAAATCACAAAATGATGAAAACGGAGACCCATACCTCATGTAGACCATGTGTATGTAGTCCAGTGATGGAATGAACATGGAATTCCAAAAGTCAGAGTATCCAAAAATGCATTTTTATAATTCCACTATCACCTTGCATAATTTTATGTAATAAAATATAACTGGATAAAATGCATCTTTTTTATTTCTTCTATATTATTTAGATCCACTTTACTTAATTTCCTGGTAGAAATTTCAGAACAACTGGTATTACTTCTGTTTATTTGCGCAGGGTTCTGTTTATTTACACAGAATCCTACAACTGGAATATACTACTGTTTTAAACTCTGCTTTTAACCCTAACCGTCTTTGTTGCAGTGCAGGAAGGATTAAAATTGCTAATCCATAAACATGAGAAATTGCATTTCATTTTGAAAAGAGCCTAAAAAATGTTGGCCCATGTTCTCCAAGGTACTTCAATACTTAAAACTGTAGCTGGGCTTTTAGTGAGACTTTGAAAATCACCTGCATGGCACTTACAAATTTCAAAGGGAGATATGAAAGCAATTATTCCTGAATTTTTTTATGTACCTATTCTGTCTATAGATACCTTTGAAAACCTGGATCTGAGGCATTTTTCAGATTTTTACTCATATTGCCTAATGAAAAGTTTTATTTTTGTCCCTCCATGAAATGATACTGTATATGGGAGCGCAGGCATTACAAACGTAGCATTTGACCCAGAAGGACCAAATCTCCATTTCTCTTGAGCTCATTTTATTCTTTTTCTTCTCATGGGTTTTGTTTGGCCTCCAACTCATGATATTTGCTCTTGGAGCTTCATGGAAAATGTATTTTCCAGGGTCAAGGCTCCTGTTGTAACCTCCAGGCACCTCCGCTGTAGCTTTTACTTGGCTTCTTAAACAGCTTTGGTGTGTTGTACCACAATAATCGTATGCACTTCTCGTCTCCGCTGCTTTTCCACTCTCCCTCGGGGTTTCCTCAGGTTTCCAGGAGCAATATGCATCAAACAGTGCCTTTGCTCTTTCAAACATTTTTTTTTCTGGTTCAGAGATAAATCTGATATCATCAGAATATGAACACTTTTATATATTAAAACAACTTGGGAAGTCTTGGATTTGGCTCATGAAATGGCTTGAAGTGACCTGGTCCACTTTAGGCAGTGTAATTCCTGTTAGCAACCATGTTAATACAGTTTGAGGAGGTTAAAGGAAACATTTAATCTTTCTCTGTTGTTTACTTGCAAGCATTTTGTTATGTTTTCCGCTGCTTCTGGGCTTATAAATCAGCTTGTGTCCTCTTGCTGTTCCTGTGGAGAAATGCCCTCTCAGTCTGTGTCCTCTTGTTGCAGCTGGAGTGTTTGCGGTCTTTGACCCAAAGTCTCTTCAGAGATATCTCTTAAGTGAGATTTTCTGCCCTGATGGTTTCATTTTCCTCTTATTTTTGACCAGTTTTTCTCTTCTCTAAGACTCCCTCCTTCTCTGAAGTCCTAGGCAGCACAGCCACTCCAGCAGACCAACCCAAGCCTCGGGATAAGGAATAGTCTCCCCAAATCCCATCTGTGTTCTCCAATTCCTTCCCTTTCATGGAGGTGGGATGCAGGTACATCTAACTACAGGTTTAAACTCTTACATTGATGAAGGGAGAAATGAACACAAGCCTATTTAGTTTCAAGGAGAAGAACTGTGGTGAGAAGTAGCTGGTGAGAAACTCCCAATTCATACTCTACTCCTCTTTGAATCATTTGACTGAGATGGAGGGTGAGCACAAGGTGTCCAGGAAGGTGCCTGTGGGTCCACAGATGTAAAAGTAGGGTAGCAGATGCAAGATCAGGGCTGGTATCGGCAAGAGCAGAGTTTACCTGGACTGATACAAATGATAAGAAGATGTGATAAAAGGAGAAAGGATAAGAACTTTAGAAAAAATTATGGGTAAACAAGGCAATGAAGGAAAAAAAAATACCCCAGATCATTCAAAACAGAGGAGTGATGGTGAGACTTGTACGAATCTGTCAATAAGGAAGGAGAAAGGTCAAGGTATACAACATTGGAAATAGCTTTTCTTAAATAGAAGGGAGTATGAACAGGAGAAGAAAATCAGAGGTGTAACCTGGATGAGAAAAAAAAAATTAGTCACTGACACTGGAGATGAGGGAGCTGTTTCTAGTCTCAGTCAAGAGGAAGAGCAAACTGGGAAGAGGGATCCCTCTGTGTGGGAAAGTCAGGAGGCAGAATTAGGGGGAAAATGACACTTGGTTCAGAAATTTAAAATTATATTGAATGCATAAGACATCGAAATAGACAAAATCTAAGGAAACTTTGTTATTAAAATGTTTACTGTACATTACAGTATCTGGAGAGGACAGCTAGTGGTGAAATCAACAGGCCATGTTAAAACACTTCTTTTTCCCCTTGAACAAGAATATTTTAAATAGAAAGTCAACTGTGAAATGAAATATACTTCCTATTCAGTTGAATTCCCTATTTATCAGCCATTTCACCTACCATGCCATGTACCTCATACATAGAATCAAAATTACCATCTGCTAAATCAAATGCAAAAATCAAGTACATTACCTAGAAAATCAAATCAATATTAAATCAAACATTCAGAAGCAGTGAATCGTCTGCTTTTCTTTTTTTGTTCAGATACAGAGCTCTTAATATCCAAAGGTAAATGTATTTGTTTACGTATGTATATATGCTAAAATATTAACATTTATCTTTCAGTTACCTCTAGAGATAACCTAAAGCAGCTTAGTGTGGTTCTAAGGCTGTCTGATATATCTTTTAAAACACATAATAACTTGGAAAGGTAACAATATATTTTGAATAACCATACCAAGATGTTTACTTGCTCAGTTTTAGCCAACATAGTACTGCAGTCTTAAAACACCAGAATGTTGGAAATTTTTTTTTCCTCTGGTCTGTATTTGTATGGTAACTGTGCTCTAGGAGGATTCTTTATTACTTTTTATTTGATTTCAGGCAGAATATAATGCAGAGGTTTAATCTTCAGATCAAAATTTCACTTAGCTCTTGAGGGCAGTTTTAAAGTGTATGTAGCATCTCCATTTAAGGTTGCATTTTGTGAGAAGCTTTTCTTTAAAAAAAAAGCACCTAAGTGGTTAAATTTGAAAAGAAGGCTCACCCAGGTATCGTTCCTACTGAACTCTATAAATCCTTGTGAAATGACCTTAGGGATAAAGCCATACAGCACTGTAGTAGAAGTACCTGAATCAGATGTGAAAGGCCCTGAGTCTGTTACAATATACAGTATTGTCTTACTGGGCTCTGCCATCACTGGTTAGCTCTGGTGGGGAGACCAGTGCATTTGTATTGGATCTAGCCCTCCCGTGAGTTGTACAGGCTGCCATTTGTTGTACCCTGCCATAAATTCATATGTAGATTTTCCTCAGCTGTTACTTTTCATCTTAAACTTGTCTAGGGAAAAGAGAAAAAGTACAAGGAACAATAGTTCTGTTAATACAGAGAGAGAGAAAAAATATTTCCAGCATTACAGAGGTTATTAAACTAAGCAGCACGTCGCAAAGGAATTCTTTTATATTCCTTTACTATACGTATTCAAGATCTCAAGAACCTTTGTGAAATACAGTATATCTAGTATTTATCTAGCTTTTTTATCCTGAGCTGTGTGCTCTACTATCCTTGTTCGTGCACTGAAGAGCTGGGAGTTCAACAGATAGGGTTTTTTACATCGTAGGTTCCTTTTGAGATAGTAAGTACCATACATTAATAAAATAAGGCCACTGCAGAACAATTGCATGATGTATAACAGAGCTTCTAAGTAACACTCACCTTATGATTTCATTTCCCAAAGGCAGTTTAAAAGACACAGAAGAAATATTCCTAAATATTTGGTGAATGAAGTATATCCATCATCTATTTGATACCTAACTTTGATAGCAACTTTCTCTTAAGAGTAAGGAATGTAATGAATCCTTTCCTGTTTATTTGATTTTTAATTTCATTACTTCACTGAAAGACCATTTTTAACCATGTGATTTCCTTTTATAAGTTGTCATTTAAGAGAAACATACCTTCTCTTTCCTCTGAGCTTATTAGAATATCTAATAACTCTGTCAAACAAATGTGTTTGTATGCATCCTTTTGTATAGAATGTGTCCTTCCCACCATTGACATAGAGGATCAGTGAATTATTTGGACAGTACATATGTAATATTAAAGTGCAGTATGTATTTTTCAAAACAGGTTGGACCATTAAGTAGTGTAGGTTAAAATAATTTTTAAAAAAATTAGTCCTTTAGGTAGTTTAGTGCTTTTTAGAACATTTCCTTCTTGGTCCCTAATGAGCTCAGTAAAAACACAGAACAAGTTCTCTTAATTTTGCATATAATTAAAACTTCTGTAGAAATCCTGGATGGAGATCAATCTCTCCCTCTGAAACCAGCATGCGTTGTGATTGTGGAGTTTTGTTTCCCTAATGCTTGTATTCACTTGGCTGTTTGCCCTGCTACCCAAGAGCCTAATCTGGGGTTGATGTCATTACTACTGGACCTGCTCCACGAAAGCTGTGTCCTGCTGTCCTTGCTGATGGACATTGCTGTTGAGTGGACATTGCAGCTTTGATATTTCCAACAGGGGATAGGGGTTTGGAAAGATACTGCAAGACATCTGTTTGCATACAGCTCTGGAGCAGACTCTTCTGCCTATTCAATTTTTACATAATGCTCTGAAGGCGCATTAAAGAAATTGCTAGGAGAATGTGATAAATCTTAGTCAATTTAAGTGACACAGTCAAGGTAACTTCTCCCCTAGTAAAAACCAAAATAGCACAAAAGGTTACAGGTGACAATTAGTGCCCCAAAACGATATCAATTTGTTGTGATGTCTTTGTTGCCTTCCTACAAAATCAAAACACTTCTTTGAATTCCCAGGTTGACTTTTGGTATTCTGCTGCCTGTGGGGCAGAATAAGAGTTGTGGAGAGAGTTTAATTCTTCTTCTGAGTCAGCCTTCCTGTTAAAGGGGTTCAGTCTGGACAAATGGTTACTCTGAATGTCTGCTTGTCACTCTCTTTCCTGGCAGGCAAGATGTGTGGCCTCAGAGTATTCCTGAACTGCAGTCAGGACTGGTGATGACAGTTTGAGCCCCTTTCCTTCAGCCTCATTTCTCTCTCTCTCTGAGTTATTACAGTGCATGCCTGCCACTCCAGTAGCTGCCTTAACTACCTGGAAGTACAATGCTGAACATCTTCAAATACATGAGCGAGTGATCTGACAAAGGGATAAATCTCGGCTCAGTTCCAGAAGACAGTTCATATCTCAAGGTCTTAGAGGTAAGATCAGAAATTAAGTTCTGTGCCTAACATGCAACATAGGTGCAACTGAGATATCCAAGTTCAGAAACATGATAGTAAGAACTCTTCCTATGTATTTGTTTGCATATGTAAGATGCTGCATAAATGCTGTAAAGATGCACCCACCCTAGCTAGCAATTCATCCTAAGGAGAAGACTCAGTAAATTGACTCCTGACTTGCCATTCAGTACTTAAACAAGGGCCTAAGCTCCAGTAAGAATGAGAGGCTACAGATGCCCTGCATGTAGCATTTCATGGCATGGCTACAAGCAGCTTCCTGCTCAGCATGCATCCCTACAATTCATGCTTCACAAATCCCTGACTCTCTCTTAGCCTTGTCTCTATTTACCGAAATAGCGGATGTGGTCCTGGCCTGTATGCTTGACTGAAGTTGTGCAGGAGTCTATAGGATGCTATAAGGCATCTGGGTTTGTTAGCTGTAAGCTGTTAGAACCAACAATCACTGCAATTGGGTCCTGTGTTTCTGTTCCTTGGCTCCCTTGGTCCTCCCAAAAGGGGTAGTCATACACCCTGCTCACACAGACAGGCTTATCAGTACTTGTAAAGCTCTGGGGCAATTCAGTAACAAGCACTCCAGAAACCAGAGTTTCTGGAGTGCATGCAGAAAGGCAGTGCATGCAGTCACACGGTGAGCAGTGGTGGTAAAACAAAGTGACCACACAGCAAGCAGTGGCTTGGGGAATGCGGCCACAACTCCTGTGTGAAACAGGAGTTTCTGTTTATGTTTACAGTTTATGTCCATGGTGTGTTCATGTTTATGTTCATGGCATGAATGATCATGCCATGATGCCATGGCATGCCATTTGTTCATGCCATGATTTGTTCATTCATGAATATGTTCATGGCATGAATTTATGTTCATGGCATGGCAGCCTTGGGGGGCACTTTAACTTACAATAGCTAGTTTTGCAACCTCAGTGCCTTTCTTTTGACAGATTTTATTTTTTATGTGCTAAAATTGTGGAAGTGTCCTGATTTTATTCTAGCAAAATCTGTATCCTTTATACAAGGAGATGTAAGATGTATACAGAACAACTCAGGGGCCCTGGTCAGAAAAGGAGAGTTAGATGTGTTGGGAATGTTGCATATTAAAACCTGTTCCACAGGCGGGATTCAGTAACATCACATTTAAAAAATGAACAGCAAGTCAGGAAGATCCTTTCTTAATATAGCAGGCTGCTCGTGTAAGGTTTTTATTGTCTGCTGAGAATGCTGGAGTAAATTAAGAAAACCAGTCTTTTGGGTGGGAGTGCTGAGGCAGGGCACTTTGTTCAGCAGTAGACCAAACCCTTGGAGTCAGATGTGTCTCTCCACAAAACTAATATGATAGCGCTATCCACTTTTCACCTCTAACGTTACTCTTTTTCTGAAATGATATGTAGCTTTGAAAGAAAGTCAAGTACATTTCAAATAATAGGACATATTCTTGTACTCGGGAGAATATACTTATTCTAAGAAATACTCAAATTAAAAAAGATCCCTACCTATAGACTGTAGGAAGCTCATTAGTAAAGGGAAAGTAATTCTACCAATATCCAGGATACTCAAGTTTTGATCAGTTTTAACAATCTGGGAATTTTACTGCTTCTGCCATTCATTTCAGCTGTGTTTGTGTGCCAGACGTTTGGAAGCAAATGCTGCAAAATTAAAAGGAGAAAGAAAGATAATACTAAAAAAATATGATCAATTCCATGTTTGCTCTTCCTTCTGAGCAGAAGACTGAATATGCCCATAAATTAAAATAAACTTGACTGGATACCATTGCTGCTAGTTCTAAATTAACAGCTGAGAAATCTGCTACAACAGCATCCCTTCTGATACCACCTAATTTAAATTAATTGCCTGTCTGTGAGTCCAAATAAAAAATTAAGAATCAGACTAAGTCGTCAGTATTAATACTGCACCTAACTATTTAATCCTGGAAATTGTTCTTCCAGAGCTTGGCTGCCAAGGACGATTGCTATGAGGTTCTGTGTGGGTTGTGTTTCCAAAGAAAGAAAACATTGCCCTCTCCCCACTTCAGCATCTTCCCTTATGGAGACAGTGAGCTGCAGCATCATGTTTCTCTTCCCCACTGAAAATTACTTTTTCTCGCAGCAGAGCCATCCTTTCATTTTATCTCGGTGGTCCCAGTGCTTTGATGGCGATGGTGTGGTTTTGCTCACAGCTATGCACAGTCCCAGCCTGGGCAGCCCCGCTATCCAAAAAGCAGTCCAGAGCTCGTAAGCAGAAACGTGCAATTTTTTAACATAAAAAGAGAGGTTTTGTGTTCTGGAAGTGAGTTTCATTGCAGGCTATTTCCCCAAGGTACCGGGAAGAGGAATGAAGGGGGCTCATTCCTGGTCAATTAGCCTCAAAAACAGGTAGAGTCACCGACTCACAGAAGCACTCAATGCTTTTGGGATACTGGAGCTCCTCCTGCTCCTCCTGCCTGGATTCTGAATTAGTGACTACACAGAAGAAACACAAGGGTTAGTGAAACTGCAGGCTAAGCATTTCATGTTGTATTCTCTAAGGATGCGTAGTGAAGTTATCCAGCGTGTGAATGCTTTTCAGGCATTTCATTATTAGGGAACAATTTTGGTCAAGACCTTCTTCTTTAGTCACAAACCTGGTTGTACATTTCTTTGCTCCAACACCTGCAAAATACTTCCATCTACCGATGTCCTCAAGGCAGTCCAGCTTGGGAGTTCCCATCTTTTACTATTTCTCTTATGTTGCAATCATGCTTTCCTTCCACCTCTGAATATAGGTACCAGCGGCAGGTGCAGTGCAGGTAACAGCCTTGGCAAGGACTCATGAAGAAGTTAACTAATGTTTTCCTTGTTCTTGTATGGTTAAGTGGCCAGAAACTCCGTTATTTCTGCCTTCTTTCTGCCATCTTTGTCCTCCGTTCCTTTTATTCCAAGATCTACACCTACCTTTTATACATGTTCTGGTATTAATGTTCTGGGTGCTAACAAGGCTCAGATTCACCTGATCCACAAACTCCCTGAATTAGCACAGGGGAAAAAAGTCTCATCATTCACATTGCCTGTATGTGCAAAAGGAATATTGACTCTTCTCTACCTCACCCAGCTGATTTAAAATCTTTCTGCATCAAACTCGGCACATGTGTGCTATACAGAAGAGAGCTTAATCTGTAGGAATGCATTTTACAGCTTTCTCTGATACCTCGTGATGATGTATTCTGAAATTGGGTTTCAAACTGAGGATTTCCTGGGGTTCATAATCCATATTCTCATGTTCTGAGTAGCCATTGATGGGAGTTTCAGTTTATTTCCAGAGATTAGCCTAGGAATGGTGCATATTTATACCAATGATGCATATTTGTGGAGCATGTTTATAGGGAGAGCATATTTACAGGAAAGCAACTCATCCACCCGTAAGGCACTGCACTGTCATAGCTGTCCTGCATGACTTATTCGTACAATGAAGTCCATTGTGGTACTGACTACCTTCAGTACAATGAAGTCCATGGCTGGGATGATGATATTGGTTAGCATCTCAGCATGGTTGATTGGGGAATGCTTTTCACTAGTGATGTGGTTTGTTCAGTTATAGATTTGATTTAATAGGTAAGGGATCTGAATAAGTTAGTTGTGACTTTGGTGGAGCGTACAGCATCTCTAATTTGATAGGTCATTAATCTGCCAGGTTTAACTAAGTAACAAATTGCAGCTTTTGTCAGCTCCAGAAATAAAACGAGGTGGAGTCCGGATGCTCTCTACCTGACATGCCCTTTCTCAGTAATTACATCGTTCAGGGAATCTAAGCTTCTATGTTGTGACTCATTCCTTAAAGTGCCACCGTTAAAAGCAGGTATTTAATGCTAGGCAGGACTACATGAGATTTGCTAGTCAGCAATTCTGCCTTGGAAAGTAATGTTTCCGCAAGCAGCCCAGTAGTTCTAGGAGTATCAATAAACATGCCCTGCTGAAAAGGCGTTCCTAAATCTAGATACGCCTACAGCTTTCTCAGTTTCTCTGGTCCTACTCGCCTTACTAAGGCAGAATTTGGATTTGATAGCAATGTGTTTTGATATATGCTCACTTGATCTGAAAGGTCATTTATTTTCTTTTAAATATAATTGTAATAGCTTTTATTAGACTAGTTAGATGCATACGTGGCTGTTTGTTTGACAGAACCTCTGATTTCTCTGAACACTAATAGTTCGTCTTTGTATGCACAACTGAGCGTGGATACTTCTAAATATCAGTCAGTAATTTTAAAGCTTGTCCAAAGTCCATTGCAGTGGAGATCTGTTCCAGTGTTGTCATCCGAATTTTCACAGTACTGGCATGCTGAAAGTATAACACATTCGGAAGATCTGACAGGTCCTAGAGCTTTCCATGCAAAGACCATCCAACACTCTTCAAAAAGATTCCAGACAAAATTGTTTTAGCAGGGCTTTGACAATTGAAAGTATTTGCATTTTCTTGAAAAGTAAAAGATGTCGACAAATTAATTTTCTAAATATTGATGAAAATGATGAGGGAGAAATGAGTCAAAAACCATTCTTCTGTGATGTGTATTATCTCCTAGCAGGCAAAAATGAGAATTTTTATCTGACGGTCATGAGTGATTTGTGTAGTTACAGAACTGAACAAATTTCCTTTATTTTTTATAAATTATCTATCTTATATTTTCATTGTAACCTAATGTGGTATTATCCATAAATGGGATTGGTATTGGAAGAATAATACTCATGCTAAATAGTGGCTAAGTCTGTTTGCAATTGAAGAGGTCTAAATGTTGTATAGTTAAACAACGCACAGTGCATGCAGAAATAAAAAAAATAAGCTAAAAGTGGTAAGTATGGAGAAAATCAAATTCACTGGAGAAAATTCAAAGATGAACATCTAACGAAATCTGAGTGGAAGACACGTATTTTCTTTATATTCTTTTTGCTGGCTAACTTGTTTCTAAACTGAATTTAAGATACAGTTTTAAGTATGCTTTAACTTAGTGAGGGAGCATGAGTGTATTTCATTATTTTAGGAGAGACTTGATCAAAAGAAACAAATATTGTACTGAGATCCAAGTAGGAAGCCGGGAGTGGAGGAGAAGGGAGATGATTTGATTTCCAGATAAAATGGTTCAAGAAATTTAGAAATGTAAATTCAGTTAGGGGAAATGCATCCCTGTGCCGAGAGCTAGCACAAGCCCTAGGCACCCTTCAGGCCTGCTTAAGCCCTCTGTGAAGGCTAATTATCTACATAGCATGAATTTTCAATTCCAGATAAATATGCATTTTACAAACGTCTGCAGAACTAGAATTATTTATTGGATATGTTTGTGAATAATTTGAAGTATAGGATGAACTCAGTCATTTTTAAAATGCATTTACAGACAATTTACAAGTAGGTGGGGAATAAAGAAACAAGCTTAAGAAATATTTGTTTAAAAAAACCCCCGATTTCTCTAGCTGTTAAAAAAGCTCAAACGTGCTTCATGGTAGGGGAGATGAGGACTTGCACTACCTTGAAGGAGCACAAAGTCTCTAAAATCTCTTGGGTGTACCACAATAAAATTTTTACCGTTTTATTTTTTGGATCAGAACATATTTTCCCCCTTGGGGGAAGAAGCGCTCTAAGTTTTGGGGAAGCGTGTGGACAGAGTGGGATTTTTATGCTGTTGAAGTCCAGGGGCAGGCTCCTTGTTCACCCTCTTCCACTGTGGGAAGGTTAGTAAGAGTCTGACCCCACAGAATCTAAAATTAGTTCTATAAAAACCAGATGGCATAAGGATATTCACTTAATTTTTTTCTTTTCACAAGCAGAATGAAGTAAACCTTTATAATTCTCTAGTAAATGTTATGGGATACATGTCAGGATGTATGTTATGGGATATGTGTCGGATGAACAGATATCCATGCTTTCACACACATGCACTTTGGTAAGAGGCACAAGACCACCATACTCCTTTTCAGGCTGAACACAGCAACTGGGCAGCTCATTTTTTTATAAATCACCCTGAAAGCACAGGTTCTTCTACTTTCAGGTACTTATCCTAATTTCTAACCATAATTAATTCATGGCTCGTTTATACTCATTTGTCCTTGTGCCAATATTTTACTGGTTGCTTAAGTAATTTTTCTCTTCCTTCATGTTTACATACCCAGATATATTTGTAGGAACAGTCATATCCCTTCTTAGCTATTGTTTTGAGAAGTTGAACAAGCCAAGCTCTTTTAATCTCTGCTTGTAAAATAAATTATCATTTATATTGCTCAAGCACACTTGTTTACTATGAGGTTATTTTTGTTCTGGTCTGTGCTTTAATTATTCTTTGACTTTCTTATTTGTCAGGAACAAACAAGAAAAAAAAAAAAAATCACAGGCAGTATTTTCTGTGCCAAAGCAGGCCTGGGATCCACAACATCTTATATACAAATGACAGCTGGATAAATGTGTGCAAAAGCTGATAGACTTATATTTCTAGAGTTCATTTGGGACGGTCTCTTTTAATACATAATAGTACAGTGGATGTTAGAAACCGGCATTTGCAAATTCATACCAGGAAACGCCAACTCAGGAAAACAGTTCCTTTTAAAGGCTAAACTGAGTAAGTTATACCTTTTGTGTAAATTCAGCAGGGAAAATTTATGAATTCCCTAACTGTAGAGACTACTTGCTGCAGATACAAAATTACTTCCTCACTGTATATTAAGCTTACAGTGACTTGGCGCTGAATGAAAAGGAAGATTTCCCTTCTGGTAGATATTCCAACACTTTAACATACATGTTTTGTCCCAGATGGGGACTTGATTGCGATAAAAAGCCCAGTGTGGAAAATACTCATAAGGAAAATATCTGATTTGGTTTGTATTTGAAATTGCTTTCTTTCTATAGGTCAGATGAAACCAAAACATTTTCTAAAATTAATGTTTTATTTTGGGAATGATGTACAAAACTTTCCATCCACTGGTGGTATAAAACTTTGTGCAAGCTGCAATGCTCCCTTGTCCTCTGCCGGCCAGTTTTGCCAGCACAGCCGCATCACTGGGCATGCTGGGCATCCTCTCTTGGAGGGGTCATTCTGTCTTTTGGGAGTGATGGATTTGACTGAACCATAGCAATGCTCATGGGGGAGAATGAGGAGCTCAGAATTACAGCTCTATGAGACTCAGTGGACATCTGGTTAACAATAGATGTTAATCCTCAGGTAGAACAGACTTTTGCTTAGTTGTGTTTTGTGCTATCTTAGTACAGTGCCATGTCATGCAGCTGTAGCAGCAGTGGAAGAAATATGGTGACAGTTATGTGGGATGTTCTCTGGAGTTAAACCTTCTGCTTGGCAGAAATTAGTAATGCCAGTGAAGCTTCATGCAACAGCACCAAAGGGCTTTTTTTTTCTTGTTGGCTTATTCCTTCCAGTGCCCTCTGTGCTTCTGGCTCACCATAAATGATACTACTTTTCTTTTCAAAATTCATAAACAGGACGAAATAAGATTTTGGACACCACAATGGCGGACAAAGAAAATAGCCCAGAACCAGAAATAGTGGGATCACTCCACAGGTACCTGCAGTGTATCTGTACAAGCTAGCCCAGCTTGAGAAGTACCATGGCCCTGTTTCCCGGCAGTATACTTGATTTAATTGCCTTTGGGTTGATCAGCAGGTTTATAACTTTCAATAAATGCACCTCCACACGTGGATGGCTACAGTATTTTCAAACACTTGCACAGCACCATACTGTCATGTGGATTTATCAGCTCAAAGCTGCAAAGGAGACATTTGGACTCTGCAACAAACTGACAAATAAATTTATAGTACAAAGGAATTTTTCACGTGACACAATAAAGGGATGCAGATAATTAACCACACATCTTTTTCCCCTCCTCCCAATTTCTCAAATAATCAGAGTAGCTCAAAGTAGAAATTCTAGTATTTCAGAAGTGTAGGCTACGTATAATTAGAATACCACCATATTCATTTAAATGTCATCTATGAAATGTTTTAATAACAGGAGGTTGCAATAAGGCTTAGATGACAATAAGTAATGATTCAAGTGCCTCATCTTTACCTACCAGTTTAGAGCCTTTCCTTGACCTACTTTTAGATCCATGCTTTTAGGTCATTCCCTTAGATTCTTCTTGGTTTGTGTGTGTTTAAATATTTAGATTTAAGTATGGTGGATGAAATTCAGGTCGAGGTATAGGTTAGGTGGGGATTAGACAGCAGGAAGCTTGACTTTGCCAGCTCTCTTGGGACTTCCACAGTAACTGTAAATCCACAGAGATGCTCCTGGAGCCGCTGCTTCTCCTTATTTCCTGGGACTTAGAATAAGGAGCAGATTGCAGATATTTCCAAGGAAAAAAAATTGTGTGATCCCCAGATGTTAGAAATTCACTTGGCAGCCATCGTAATGATTTGGTGGAAAGGAAACTGAAGAAAAAGCATAAACTAATTTTCTCATTATGGCGTTGCCTGGTGCTGCTGAGGGCAGCGCTGGTGCACCTGAAGGGATGGGAATTAACCTGCTTGCTAAATGACTGAACTCAGATCCTAGGAAATATTTATCTAAGGCTCATACTTGCAAGCTCAGTTATTTGGTTGGCTCAGAATATGCTATCAGAGTCATCTTTTGCTTTTGAATTTTAGATGTCTGGTTTTTGTTTTGGTTGTTTGGAAGTGGTTTTTTGGCTAGCATGTTGCAATTTTTATTGTCTTTTTTTTTTTCTGTCTCATATTCTAATCTACAATGAAAGCTACAATTCCTCTTAGTTTTCCATGGGCAAACAAGGACTGATGGAAGCTACAGGAGTGACGGTTGTTATAAAAGCATACTAGCAATCTGAGGAATCTGGCTCTTCTCTTTATCAAACAATTCATTGGAAGACTGTGATAAAATTGAAATGCATTCTGTTTTTCTCCTTTCTTTTTTGTTTGCCAGCACCTATGCTGATTTTTTAAGGGATGCCACTATTTCATAATGCTGTGCTTTACATCATACTATACTCATCCTACCAAAATACCATACAACATACTTAGCACGCAAAACAGTTACCATACAAAGTTTTTACAAACAGGCAGCATGCAATCATAGCAAGCAATCCCCAAACATCAATACATTGTATGTTTTATTAGGCTTCAGAAAGGTCATCATTCTATAAGAAGTAGAGAGAGCCCCGCAGATTTCCATTTCTTGGCTTGGCATTAGCAACCAGCCTGTCAGACCTGGCCTTTAGAGACAGATCTGACTTACGGTAAAACAGGCGGTTCAACGAGCGCCTCAATGGAGGGAGTCACTTGATAAGTGGCAGATCTGCAAGCTTCTAAAAATATTTTCTTGAGCAGCCTTTTGTATGGGATGCAGTATTTGTTTAGTCTTAGCCATCACTTTCGTTCAGAAATACCGCTGGCCTGATGCCCTTCTCATACTTGTGTAACCCTACTGACTTTGACAGTGCTGCTCTGAACACCAGTGTCAATGAATTAAAGAGCAGATACTGTATTTCTAAATACATGTGTGAGTCACCGCTGAAAACATTTTGATATAGGATGGGCACTTGACCAATTTGCTCAGAGTGCGCTGGGTCGGAGCACATCGGCAACCTCATGCTGATTCCTTCTCCAAGCATTTTAGCTGATGGAGCAATTCACCCGACAGAAACTTGCTTGTCTGCCCGTACTCTTACTCTGCAAATAGTCTCATTGATTTCATGGAGTGAGGTGCTGAGAATTTCTCTTGGAGCCTGGTCTGCAGTACTTCATTTGGAGAACTATAAATTAGCCTGCTACTCAGGTTATCTGCCCACTTTAGGGAGTATGGTACAATCAGACACCTCTCTACAGATTACTTTGCCTCTGGGTGTGCAAATACCACTGCAAACCGAGTGCTCTGTATGCGAAGAAAAAAGATGACCTGAGGCCATGCTCCTCAATGTGTTACCCAGAAAGCAATAGGAATTGACACTGCTGATGTCTTCCTAACTCTGAACATTAATGCATCTTCACTGTCCAGCCTGTGAGCCAACAAAATAGTCTAATTAGCAGTATCTGGCTTAAAATAAAATTATTTTTAATGCGGGCTTTCCCGGATTTTCCTTCAGAAGTTAAAATGTTTTTGCTAGGAAGAAATATAAATAGAACTTGGAAATAGTTGAAACATTTTGTTTTGTTTTCATTTTTGCTGATCTTAATTTCAAAAATAGACAAGCTGATTTAAACGTTTTTCCTTTTAACTGACAAGAAATGCGATGTTTTTTAAGAAATGAGTGTTTTATAAAGGAAGCACTGACAAGCTGTCTCACTGCTTGGTACTGCCTGAATATCAAAACAGTTATTTTAATAACAGTTATTTTAAATGCCTGATCTACCAAAGAGTTTTGTTTCACAATCTAAAACAATAAATATTTCTTCTTAGTATGTGGTTTTATTTTTCAAGGTATTGCAGACTGGCATTTAGTGATGGCTGCACAGAAAAAGACGATCATACGTCAACAGCAGGCCTGTAGCTGTCTCTCTGTCTTCCTTTTCCCTTTTTTCCCCCTCATCCCTGTATAACTCAGATGACCCAATACATCATTATTTTTGTAACATGAGATAGAACATATGTCACACTTCTGACCTTAAGAGTAAAATGTGCTCTTATTAAAAGTGAAAACAACTACCCAAATGCCTCTTTTTTTTTTTAACCTACCAAATGAGAAGCCCCAATTAATTGCTGCTTCCACAATTTAATGTGAACCCAAACTCTGAATGCAGAACTAATTGAGCTTCTTTTTATATTGAATAACATGGGCTGAGCAGGAGGTGATGTCAATCCTTGATTACCATTAATAACACCATTCTAATTGCCCTGAATATCTCACTGTAGCTGTCAGCAAGGTGATGCTCGCATACATGACTAAATTTGGCATGCTCTGCAAACCCGTTGCCACCGGGACAACCAGTCTGGCCAGCAGACTGGCAGGCATTTTCTGATGCTTGAAGGGGAAGGTGCTGCAATGCCGGAAAATCTATAACATAAGAGCATGTGATACGTAATCTCGTCATGAGTGGGGACAGTGGTACGGTTATTTACGTTTTAAGCAAATAGAAGGGCCAGACGTAGCAGCACAACCAGAGTATTTCATTAGCTAATTAGCAGCATCAATAATACAGGGCAATCTTCAACAAATGTTTACTATTTAAAAGAGTTTTCTGAAGAGCCAAAAATTTCACAGATTTCAGTTTAATAGCATTTCCTCCCAAGTTCACCTGCACAGTTAAGCTGAAATGGATTAAGTTGATCTTTTCCCATTATTTGCTTTTTCCCTTTTCTTGCCAGAACCATCACATGAATGAGGAAGTGTCATTCTGGATGAAGTTTTATTATATCAGAAAGCCTGATTAGAAAGTAAAGAACAGCTGGGCTACATATTTTATGAGCTTCCTTTGAAAGAAACCTTTTTGAGCATACTGCTGTCAGTCAGTATTTCTCTGGCTCCTTTTCTTTCAGTCAACCAGTGTGTCTTACTAATAGGGCATAGAGAACTTACCAGAAAAAATAATGTGTTGAAAAACAAGGACCAATTTAATACATACTCTTCTATTTTTTCTCTAAAAGATACGTCTGGTTTTCTGTCTCGACCTTGGTACTAATCTTGCACTGCTAATTGGGAGTATGGGTCCTTGAAGTACTGGATCCTTTTGCAGCTCCAGAGTTTCAGATCTGGTGGTAGATGTGTTTCCATCAAAGGACTGCTGAGGATGTATTTATGCTCAGCAAGTAAAGACTTCGCTGGTAGCACAGGAGTGATCTTGGAGTATTGAGTGATCTTTGAGCCTGGAAAATTTTACTAAAATAGAGTAACAGGGCAATATTGACTTGAGGGCACACTACTAGACTCAGGAAATGGAGGTTGGATGACTTCCCATGGAAGAAGACTCTTCCCCACTTTTTGACAGTGGCAAATCATTCAGTCTCCTCCATCTCAGTTCTCCCAAAATAACAAGAGTAAGGGCACTTGTTGACTCCCTGTGTTTGCTTGTCTCAACTACACCAGCCTGCATGAGAGCAGCTCTGTCTGTTGCCCCCCATCAACTCAGGTAGCTTCTTTCTCAGTTACGCTTTCATTCTCAGCTACCTTCTGGAGGCTGCTGCATTAAAAAAAAAAAAAAGAAATCTGTATATATATATGGGTAAAATAATGCCTGTGAAGAAACAGGGAGATAGCCTGATTTGCTAAGTCTTCTTTTATTCTGCTCGTGTGACATAGCCCAAGGATGGCTACATGGCAGAGACGGTAGGAATGTCTCTACTCTTCTTAGGAGCCGAGTGAACTTCATGGCACAGACAGGGAGGTGGTTAAACAGGGTGTTTTCAAACAGAATGTCATTGAAATGTAGTCAAGAGTCAACTCTGCCAAAGCCGCAGAGATACCATCACAGAGCACAGACAAGGGTGTCAAGTTCATACACTCTTATATTCCCTTTTTAATTTTCACATGCTAATTGCATTTCTTCCATTCACAACTAGAACATCGAGAAGTTGGCTATAGTTATAAATACAAATTTTGAATCTTTTATTATCTTTCAGTACATAGGCAAATTGGGTTGTTTCCAGTGACTCTGGAAATCTTTTGGAAAGAAAGTAAGGATGCATCTTAAAATCTTGCACCTTAAAATGTTAGGTGATGCTGCACATCAGAGATGGATTAAATCTTTTGCTGCAGGGTTTTCTATTAAGCAGCCCCTTGTCAATATAGAAAACACAGCCAGATAATTTTAGCACACTTTCTCCTGCCCTTCCCCCTCATCTTTTTAGATACAAGCATTTTGGCTTGGAAGCTTAGCTGCAGAAAATACCTTCACTGTCAATTTTGTCCCTAATGAGCTCTTATTTTACAGGAGCTTTGGGTATTTTGCAGTGCTAAAATTAAACAGCACAAATTCTGAATTACTTGACTCCTTAGACAACAGCTCTCCATTGCACAGGAAGAATGCCTGTTTTCTTTTGTTTTTAATAGAAATACAGCCAGAGACCCCAGTTTCGGAAAATCAATGTGTCACAGCTTTGTGGCAACTCCTAGTGGTTTGTCACTGACATCTTATCAAAGATGCAGCCCAAAAACAGTGAACATCATAGTCTTTGTACATATTTTATTGATATTATTGCATTTTCATTGATTGCCTGCCACTGCAATGGAGTTGTTGTGACGTATGGTCTTCTGCCTTTTGCAGAGGTGGACTTCTTGACCTGAAGGACCTGTCAAGCCTGGGGGTTGTATTTTGCAGCCTTCTATGCAACTTGACTTATAAGCATCACCCCATCGAACTCATTGTCGGGTGAAAAGAGCAGGAAGAGAAAGAAGCCTAAGAGGGGACAGAGAGAGAAAAAGGAGGGGTAAGGAAGAATGTGAGTAATTTTCTGAGATTCCCAGAGGTGAGAGATTAGCTCATGAGACTGCTTATGTAGAGCGCGTCTGGAGGAGGCATCTTATTGTTGTTTCACATGTATAGGGTGATAGAGTCTGAGCCTTCTTGAAGAAGGGTGTTAAATGACTTACGGAGTCTAGTTCATGAGAGGCTAAGGCACTGAGGAGATGGGAAGGAGGCAGTAGGAGGGGATTTGTGCAGAAAAGAGAGCTCTCAAACTGCAGTGAAGCATACAGGCTTATATTTGCTCTGAAGCGCCCACTCAGAAACCTAACTTCAGATAGCACAAAACAAATACAAGATAAAAATATTTAAGATGTAAAATGGAGCATTAGTCACAATCTGATGATGTTTGGCACTGTGCTGTTGATGCGCTCCCTTAAGAATATGCCAGTTTCTTCCAGACTTTCTTGTGACGCAGAAGAAAACATAACATTAAACTACTAACTTTGTGCTTGCTAAGTAGCTATGTACATTTAACATTTTATGTAAACAGTTAAGTTAACAAGGAAGGTGTTGGCTTTATGAGTATACATAACTATTCACAAGCATATTTTAGTTATATAAAGCATACTTTCATTTGCTTTCAGGAAAATAAGGACAAATAAATCACATTCTCTTGAATCCTTTTACTTTACTTTACTTGATCCTCTCATAGTGAAAAGTGTTCACGTCCATCTTTAACATGCTGATAAATAATGCAGTTTAGAAATATTCAGGTTTGCAGGAAACTTTTAGTTTTGAAATTTAACTGTGACTAAATCTGTTACTTAATATTATTTGCAAGCTGTATGTTGTTACAGGCACAACCTAAAATGGGAGGGGAGGGCGGAGGTGGCTGAATGACTACAGCTAACATGCTGCGAAGCAGAAATTTTATAATGTAATATATGTTGGTAATATCATTAACTCTCTGATCTTCTGCCATTCAGAGCAGGGGGTGAGAATGGTTTGCAGCAGCAGCTGAACAGAGATGAAGAAAAAATGCCAGGCTAAAACTAGCTGCTGCATTATTGATTATCTGGAATTTCTGACTTTTGATTTGTATAACTGACTTTTCCCACAGCTGTTTGCAAAGGTTTGGCACTGTAAGAAACTATTTCTCATTACTGATTTTTGAGAAATGCCTCTTAACAAGGAGTGTGGATACCAATTCCAATTTAAAAGCATCTCCTTTCAAATTGATTCTATCAATTTTGAAAACAAATTAATTGAATCCAAAATAAGGCAGTCTTCCCCCCCCTCCAATGGCTATCCCAACAGGAATAGTCAGTCTGTTCTCATCTCAGGCTCCAACTTATCCAAATTAATGCAGTTCTGTTCAAGAATTTGGTGGCATCAGAGTTTCCACAGTTGAAAGGAAGTCAGGACAAAAGCAGAATCTTTTACACTGTAAATGTACACAACCTCACTTTATTTTACAACAATTGACATGGGACTTCAGGTGTTAAGGATTTAAAAAACACACTGCATTGGCAGAAAGATGAACTAACACTTTTGTGTGATTCTGTTAATCTAGTTTTTCCATAATTTAATACAGCAATGAGAAAAGAGCCTTTCAAAACAGTGCCTGTGTATAAAGTAATGTATTAAGTTTTCTTTTGACCCACATGATCAGAGAGCATTAGAAAGCTTGTTCACCACTAGCTTTGTTCCAGTTTCTTCCAGTAATTTTAAAAATAACAAAACCCTGAAGCCCCAAGCCTGTTCCTCTTTAAGATACTGCTGGTGGTCATCAGCTAGTACTTCAGGGGCTTTATTCATTAAAATGTTTTAATAGAGCCCCAAATAATTATTTTCAAGAGTGTCTGAAGGGCACTAGAGATCAGTAGCAAACAATAAATTAACTGAGAAAGAATTTAACATAGTGTCATACAGTGCAAATAATGGTATGAGTTACACTGACTCTAATAATTACCATTTTAAAAAGAAAACTGGGATTTGCATAGTCTTCTAATAGGCTAAGTTCTCCTCTCAGAAACAGATCAAGCCCAAGAAGCAGAAAGGTTCTTCCTTCCTTTAAAAATACTCCCTTCCCCTCACCCCCCCCAAAAAAAAAAAAAGTGCAACAAACTGGTTTATTCATAAATGTGTTGTCAAGATGCCCAGTGTCTCTGTACTGCCCTGATTGTCAAGCAGCAACGTGGCCCTGTCTTAGAAGGTCAAGGCTCCACTATGCCCTGTGGACATCTCTCTCTCATGCTGAAGAAGACCCCGACACCTCCCCTCCCTCGTTGCTGGCCCCCTTCTCAGCTGAACTGGAGGAGAGGCTTCAGTCGTGGGGAGAAAGTGAGCAGTGAGGAGTTTGTTCTCTGCCTTCAGCATTAGCATAAAAATTACACAGAAATAAAAGTATCTACAGCATTACAAATGCATACTAATTATACAAGAATAGATTGCAGATGTTTTCTCATGATGAATGGCAGCTCACGCTGCAAGGATACTAATTGGTTTTAGTGGTAGCACTTTGGAGGGTCCCGAAGTGCTCCCTGTACAGAAATACTAATGACAGTCACGTTAAAATATATATCCAAGTTTATTGGAACTTCTTAAGATTATAAATATATTGTTCATTGTTTCTTGAAAATACTGTATTAGTATGGAAATGTGACCACATCAGCCAGAACTGAGTGCTACTGTAAAACTGCTACTAGTGAATCAAATTTTATGGTAAGGTTCAAGTCTGTAAGCTGGCCTGATCACCAGTAGCAGACTCGGTTTATAAAGGCATGCTTGTTCTGTTCGCATCTGTGACTACTAGGCAATCATGGGGATGATTTTTGGCCTAATGGATCAGTTCATCAAATTACCTATAAATGTCTGCATGGGTATGTTAGAAAAAGACCAAGCTCACACCTTCAACAGGCAATCCTCTGGGCATATAGGTTGGGATTTTGCTCCAAAGTTCATGCAGGAAACATCTGATTTTTTTTTTTTTTTTTATAGTGCCTACCTAACCTTCTTGAGAGCAAAAGTATTTTTTTCTGACATGGGTGATACTGCATATTGTGATGCATCCCAGTCATATCGCAGTTTAGTTAAACAGGAACAGTGGTGAGCTTGATATGGAAATGCTTTTGCCATGTGTGAAAGGAAAGCTTCAGCATTAGTTTATCTAGGATGAAAAAGGAAAATGTGAAAGCTGCGTGTCATTTAATTCTGAAAAATGACCTGACCAGATGTCAAAATTATTAAGAAGCAGCATGACAGCCCTTGGATGCCAACCCTTGAAAATAAGACAAGCAAGACAAGGAGATACTGCAATATGTGGACTGAAAATAAACTCTGAGTGTGTGTGTATTTTCTTAAAGGGGAAACAAAAGTCTCTCTATAAATATTGGCTTAATCATTTGCTTCCAGCAGTCAGAAATATCAGTTGAAGTTTGCCAAATTATGGGGAGCTGGAAAATTTCAACCTGTAACTTTGATGATCTGTTATTTTGGTTTTCTCTCAGGAAGGCTATATTGGCTATATCCCCCAGGGATTATTTATAAAATGAATACACTGTTTTAAAGGCCTTTAATAAAGGAGAGCTTTGCCCATTCCTTGCTGCATCCCTTTCTGTTCCCTAACAAAGCACGTTGGTTGCATAGGACGGACTGAGGGTGGGTAAGCATGTGCAAAGGCTTCATTGACTGTCATGTCACTGACAGTCAAGGTCTGAATGGCCCCAAAAAAGAGCTCTTGTACTTTCTTATCCCATGTATAGGTTATGTACAGTCACTTGCAATCTCACCCATAATGTTGACAGTGGAAACTAGATAAATAATTTAATGATAATACTGACTGTCCTATTAAGAAAATGTTTGCCTTTTTTTTTTTTTAATCTGCAAAACACTTTATAACCATTTCTCATAAGCTCCACCTTTTGCAGATAGGGTGCCGCAAGCAGATGTTTACCCAATGCTGAGGAAAAAGTAGGAATAAGCATGTAAGTACTTATATCCTCTATTTGGAATTGACCCTCTACTCTGTGACAGAGGAAAAGACTGGTTAAACACTGAGTTGTTCTGCAGTACTGCTGTTCATTCTATTTCTATTCTAGCAAAACTAATAAAAAATGCTGGTTTATATCTGCTGTCCTATTTTTAATTGTTTCTTTGGTGTAATCAGATCTTCATTGATTGATAAAAACATGAATCTTGCACTTTTCTGCAAAGATAATTGATTTTCACCATTTATTTCCGAAGCAAAAAAATTACAAATTCATTTTTGTTAAAACTTTTTATAAACTATGTTATTCTTTCCTACTGAAAGTTAATTAAGAGCAACGTTGATTTTTTTAAGCATCTCCTAGCTGTAGCATTTCATTTATGAATTATAATTACAGTATTTACCATCTTTCATCACTGATGTCAGTCATCAGCTTCCAGGAACCTGCAAGTTCAACATAGTCTAATGTTTGAAACTTATACCCAGAAATTGAATATCAAAGTTTCTATAAAAAGAAAAAGGAAATAATATATGGTAATAACATATTCAGCATGAGCAATCTGTCAAAGGAACAGAATTTTTAAAGTAATTTTATCACTTGCTTGGAGGAACCTATGAGTTCCTCCGGGCTTTCCTTTGGGCCTGGTTCTGCCAGTATTACTTGATTCATATCTTGCTAGTACTAATGTAAATCTCCATTAACTTTAGTCAAGATTAACTGCCTATACGGATGAAGACAGAAATCGAGTTAGATACCGTCCAAGAGTCTAGGCCTCTTCAGGAGAGGAGGGAGAGTGGTTATGATAAGGCACAAGATGACACCTTGCTAATATAGGTTTTGAGCTCATGTCCAGCCAGCTGAAACCATGGAGAGGGGACCTTATGTCTGTCAGTCTGCAGTCCTGTGACCTTACCCTTGATAGTTACCTCACACACCAAAGAAAGGAGGGAAGGGAGCAGACTCCTAACTTCTAGTACAGTTTCCTGAAGTAGTGATGTTTAAAGGACTAGAGAGGTAAAGATGTGTGAAACAAGACATGATTAGACAGACTTTCAAAGCATGACACTTGACCCATGAGCTTTTTCATCCTATTTTCGCTCCCTGTCCTGCTGAGGAGGGGGAGTGAGAGAGCAGCTGGGTGGGCATCTGGCTGCTGGCCAATCCGCCACACATAGGAAAGAAGAGTCCCAGGCAATCTGCAGATATACTTCATACCTTTATGTGATGAGGGTACATGCTGATCTGATGGGGGTCCATCTGCAGAACCAGAGTCAGCACAGCAGTTCCCATTCTATGCTAGTTGGGACTCATGATCTCTGTCCTCTCTTCCTGCTCCACTACTGACCACTCATCCCTGCCTCCCCCTCCTCTCATCCCATCTGTCCCAGGCCACTGTCCTCCCAGCCGTTATGGTTTCTGTCACCTGCTTGCCGCTCTCATCCAGACCCTGCTGCTCAGATCTGTGTCTCCATTCTCTCTCAGATGTCTGGTGTCATGGGCTTTGGGCTGGAAGGGAGGATGAAGCATGGAGTATAACCTGCCCACCCACACAGCCTTTCCTGCTCCTTCCCGCCTCTCTGAAGCTCTCCTTCTGGGTCTTGCAGTATGGCTGCTGCTCTTTTGCACCTTCACTTTGAGGGAGAGCCAGATCAGAGAGACAGCACCCATGGGCATGCAACCTGCCCCTCTCTCTGCCATCCTGCAGCACGGTGTTTGTGCCTGGGATCAGCAGGGTTGCCTTGCAGAAAGGGTGTGGTGGGAACAGGCTCCACCAGCCACAGCACTGTAAGCTCCCCTTAAAAGAGACGTACCTTGCTAGTGGGAACTGGGAATCTGGCTTGACCTCCAACATATAATGCAGGTAGTGGGATTTTGTCCAGGCCATCCTACAAAGGCCCAGGAACGCATGCTTCACAGTGGCAGATTTCCCAGGAAAACAACAATCGTGAGGAAAACCAGAGGTAGAGAGCCTGCCACTTTCTTTAGTAATATCTTATAATGGTAATTAATCTCACTGTTAAAAGGTGTGCCTTTCATTTTAATATGAATGGTACTTCCCACTTCCTTGTCCTTTTTATGATTTTTTCATATTTCACTATCTCTCATTTTCATCAGTAGACCAACACCATCCTTTAGCAGAAGTTATCAACAGTAAAATAAGCGTTTGGTTTTCCATAAGCAAAATAATTTTTAAAAAAGAAGCCATTTATGTCATGTTAATACACCACTTAGATCAAGATGCTCAAGAGTGCTGGAGGGCATTAAATGCCACAATAAAAAGCATTTTTTTTTTTTTCAAAGAGAAAAAAAGAAAATAAGTCCTGTACCATGTAACTAATACTAGCTTGGAAAAGATTCAAAGGCTAATGTTGGAAATATGGCACAAGAATTAATTTCAGGACAGAATCCACAAACCTTCATTCTTTTCATGATTCTTTTGAAAGAGAATGTGTTACAAGAAAGCTGAGATCTTCCTTCAGATTAAAATTATATAAAAATGAGAAAAATCCAGGGTGCATTCATCGCTGACAAATTTAACACTGTCTGTTCATCTAGTGTAAAAGCTAACATATAATTTCACACAAGGATCTGGAGTAGAGACGGAG